>NC_137180.1:38729776-39349776 GCF_951804945.1 Podarcis cretensis
TTGACTTTGAAATTTGCATCAGGGCCAAACTAAACATGAAATGGAAGATCTATGATCAGTTCTGACTTTAAAAGAAAACAAAACTTTAATACAATGGTACCTCGGTTTACATATGCTTCAGGTTACATACGCTTCAGGTTACAGACTCCGCTAACCCAGAAATAGTACCTCCGGTTAAGAACTTTGCTTCAGGATGAGAAAAGAAATCATGTCCCTGCGGCACGGCGGCAGCGGGAGACTCCACTAGCTAAAGTGCTGCTTCAGGTTAAGAACAATTTCAGGTTAAGAACGGACCTCCAGAACGAATTAAGTACTTAACCCAAGGTACCACTGCAGTTAGTTGGTGGAAGATGTTTCAACAGCATAAGAGTTTGGCATGATCCTTTAAGAAACCCTCTCAAACTCAGTGCCTGTATATTTTGAAACAGCCATTCTCAGTACAGGTGCTACTTCCTTTCAATAGGAAGTGTTTGAAGTTGGTGACATTTAACAATGGCTGCATTTAAAGTAAACCAGCCATGAGTGCAAGAACTACACTTAAGAGATTGCAAACAAACAACCTTCAAACCATCTGCCTTTTAACCTGCACCAATAGTCAGTCCTGTTTTAACTTCTAAACCTATGGAATAACACTGCAGAGGTGAGGCTGACCAGTTGAAGAAGTCAGATGGAGAAAGGAACACACATACACAATAAATCCATGCTGGGATGGGAACAGTAACAGAAATGCTAGTCAAACTATAGATGGAAAATTCATGTTTCATGATGGGAGGAAATTTCTCTCCTCTGGCAACATTCTTCAGCAAATGGGAAGGGCAAAGAAAGGTTGGTAGCAAGTTTGAATTTTGACACACACAGAAGTGAGAGTTTCTACTGAAGTTTACTAACACTGAAGCACTCTGACGGCTGTTCTTCTTTCTAAGAAACTGACACAGCCTTAGCAATCGTGCTTTTTGCCTTATGAATTTTTTTTCTCCAAAGTGTGATGTTGGTATATTTGTTTACAAACAGGGAATACAAAAGACATTATTACTCTCCAGGACTCCCCGCCATTCAAAGTAAACCCTAACACTGTGCCTTGGCTTCTCACACCTGAGGGAAGCAGGGCCCCCGTAAGGCAGCCTTTCCCAACCTAATGCTCTCCAGATGTTGTTGGGACTACAAATCCCATTATCCCTGACCATTCATTGGCTGGGTTCGATGGGAAATGTAGCCCAAAACACCTGGAGGGCACCAGGTTGGGGAAAAGCTGGTTTAATGCTCCCAAGCAGTCCCTACCTGTGGATCAACTACTCACTTCAAGAACAGAGTTTTTGCTACTTGTTTGAAAACATTTCACATTTCTAGGGCTTTTCCAAATTTGTCTTTAGGTAATACATATTCATTTCAATATAGCTCAACAGCCAGTTATGAGGTGGCAAGGTGTTCATAATAATAATAATAAAAATAATTTATTATTTATACCCCGCCCATCTGGCTGAGTTTCCCCAGCCACTCTGGGCGGCTCCCAATCAGTGTTAAAAACAATACAGCATTACATATTAAAAACTTCCCTGAACAGGGCTGCCTTAAGATGTCTTCTGAATGACAGGTAATTCTTTATCTCTTTGACATCTGATGGGAGGGCGTTCCACAGGTCGGGCGCCACTACCGAGAAGGCCCTCTGCCTGGTTCCCTGTAGCCTCACTTCTCGCAATGAGGGAACCGCCAGAAGGCCCTCGGCGCTGGATCTCAGTGTCCGGGCTGAACGATGGGGGTGGAGATGCTCCTTCAGGTATACAGGACCGAGGCCGTTTAGGGCTTTAAAGGTCAGCACCAACACTTTGAATCGTGCTCGGAAACGTACTGGGAGCCAGTGCAGATCTCTCAGAACCGGTGTTATGTGGTCCCGGCGGCCACTCCCAGTCACCAGTCTAGCTGCCGCATTCTGGATTAATTGCAGTTTCCGGGTCACCTTCAAAGGTAGCCCCACGTAGAGCGCGTTGCAGTAGTCCAAGCGTGAGATAACCAGAGCATGCACCACTCTGGCGAGACAGTCCGCGGGAAGGTAGGGTCTTAGCCTGCGTACCAGGTGGAGCTGGTAGACAGCTGCCCTGGACACAGAGTTAACCTGCGCCTCCATGGACAGCTGTGAGTCCAAAATGACTCCCAGGCTGCGCACCTGGTCCTTCAGGGGCACAGTTACCCCATTCAGGACCAGGGAATCCTCCACACCTGCCCGCCTCCTGTCCCCCAAAAACAGTACTTCTGTCTTGTCAGGATTCAACCTCAATCTGTTAGCCGCCATCCAACCTCCAACCGCCTCCAGGCACTCACACAGGACCTTCACCGCCTTCACTGGTTCTGATTTAAAGGAGAGGTAGAGCTGGGTGTCATCTGCATACTGATGAACACCCAGTCCAAACCCCCTGATGATCTCTCCCAGCGGCTTCATATAGATGTTAAAAAGCATGGGGGAGAGGACGGAACCCTGAGGTACCCCACAAGTGAGGGCCCAAGGGTCTGAACACTCATCCCCCACCACCACTTTCTGAACACGGCCCAGGAGGAAGGAGCGGAACCACTGTATAACAGTGCCCCCAGCTCCCAGCCCCTCTAGACGGTCCAGAAGGATGTTATGGTCGATGGTGTCAAAGGCCGCTGAGAGATCCAGCAGAACTAGGAAACAGCTCTCACCTTTGTCCCTAGCCCGCCGGAGATCATCAACCAGCGCGACCAAGGCAGTTTCAGTCCCATGGTGAGGCCTGAATCCCGATTGGAAGGGATCCAAATGGTCCGTTTCCTCCAGGCGTGCTTGGAGTTGTTCAGCAACCACCCGCTCAATCACCTTGCCCAAGAATGGAAGATTTGAGACTGGGCGATAGTTGGCCAAATTGGCCGGGTCTAAAGATGTTTTTTTAAGAAGCGGTTTAATGACCGCCTCTTTCAGCGGGTCTGGGAAGGCTCCCTCACAGAGGGAAGCATTCACCACCCCGCAAAGCCCATCGCCCAGCCCTTCCCGGCTCGCTTTTATCAGCCAGGATGGGCAAGGATCAAGAAGACAGGTGGTCGGTTTCACTCGTCCAAGCAGCCTGTCCACATCCTCGGAGGTAACAGATTGGAATTGATCCCATATAACAGGACCAGACAGAACTCTAGCACTCTCCCGCCCTGGCCCTGCTCCCACTGTGGAGTCTACTTCCTTCTGAATCTGAGCGATTTTATCTGCAAAAAACTTTGCAAAAGCATTGCAGGAGATCTTGGGGTCCCTACCAGGCCCCGGTGGTACAGGTGGTTCCGATAAACTGCGAACCACCTGAAAAAGTCTCCTGCTGCTGTTTTTTGCAGATGCAATGGAGGCGGCGAAGAAGGCCCTCTTCGCCGTCGCCATTGCCACTTGGTAGGCTCGACGTTGAGCTCTAACCCGTGTCCGGTCTGATTCGGAATGAGTTTTCCGCCACCGGCGCTCTAGCCGTCTCAACGATTGTTTCATCACCCTCAGCTCCAGGGAGAACCACGGGGCTGTCCGGGCTCCATGCAATCGGAGAGGGCGCTTCGGAGCCAGACAGTCAATAGCCCTGGTTAACTCCGCATTCCAGCGTGCCACCAGGGAATCAGCTGAAAGGCCATCAACTTGGGATAAAGCATCCCCTACCACTCTCTGGAAGCCAATTGGATCCATTAAGTGGCGGGGGCGGACCATCCGAATCGGTCCCACCTCCCTGCGGAGGGGAAGGGTTGCGGAGAAGTCCAGTTGCACCAGGAAGTGATCTGACCATGGCACTTCTTTTGTTTCGCTTTTAGTTAATGTCAGATCACCAACATCCGTAGAGGTAAACACCAAGTCTAAGGCATGTCCGTGGCTATGAGTTGGGCCAGACTTATTCAGGGACAGCCCCATGGAGGCCATGCTTTCCACGAAGTCCCGAGCTGCCCCTTGTAAGGTCGTGTCGGCATGGATGTTCAAGCTTCATTACTACTTTAATAAACCAAGTAGCCACAATTCAAGCAGCATGTGACTGTATTATTATTATTATTATTATTATTATTATTATTATTATTACTTCTGGACCTTGGGTATAATTCCAACATCACTGGAAGCAAGCACATGAGTATTGTGCAAGACTAAGCATGACTTGATATGCCTCCTGACATTTAGGCCTGCCATTTGCAATTCAAAAATGTGAAGCTCAAAAGGGGTGGTATCCAAATGACCAGGCACACAACAAAGTTATATTCTAGCCCCATGCCACCATATGCATACCTTTTCTTTCAATGGCTTCCACTAACTTGATAAGAAGAGGAGCTGCCTTTTCAGGTGGTGAAAACTGCTCTGAAAGATCTGGAAGTGTAAAAGCTGTAAAGGAAAGGAGAAAAAAAAATAAAAAAAATGAAGCAGCTGAGGTACAGTTAAGAGTTCATGAAAAGCATGAGATGTAATACAGCTGGTTAAATTTTAAACACTGAACAAATTCCCTTTATCAGCTGGCAAAGTCTAGGCAAACAGTTTTCTCGTCAGCCCTTGCGTATTAGAACCATACATAATCACTTAGTTAAAAAGAAGAAGAAGTTTGAGTCCCAAATAATTCAGGACATATTCAGCATAGTTTCAGTAGAAATTCTGCTGGCCTGGAATGAAAATTCAGAAACACATGCTACACCCTTTGCTATTTTGAGCCACTTATCACTACAACATGAATTTTCTCATGCAATAGTGAATAAATAATATGCACCCTTATATTTCTATATCTCTTTCACTGCAAAGGGCTCAAGTCATGTTGCATCAATGGCACACTCATTTCTGAGTAACATAAATAAAAGAAAGGTCATGAACCTTATCCAGATCTGTGTCTAGCCCATGTGTGATAGCCATGCACAAGTGTTTTAGTGGATGGGAATAGCAACCATGCCACATGAGTGCTTTGGGGGTCACTGTGCCACTATCAACTTCTTGCAAAAGAAGAAGAAGAAGAAGCAACCTTATATCGAATGCTATCCCTGCCAGCATGGCATATTTCCATGGCTAGCTAAAACAGAGTATAAGAGCAGTGATGGACCCTGCTGGGTGAAAGGTGGTCCAGAGTTTTGCACTGGCTGCCATAAGCAATGAAAACATGCACCCAAATATGCTGGGGATAATGGGATAGTTGCTGTACGGTGGTTCATGGAAATTGCATAGTAGTTTGAAACAGGCATCCAATTTTGTGTTCATGGACACACCAAAATGGCAACTGGAGCTCTTCATTGGAGCAAGCTTTTGAGAAGTCTTGACATGCCTCCCTCGGCCTTGTTTGTTTCAATTTTCAGTATCACTGATGAAGGAAGTCTGTTGGGCACGGTGACGCATAGCTCTGTAGCACAGGGCACCACTGGAATGTGACCATTAATCAATGAGGCAGTATCAGAGCCACACCACTTCTGCCGCTGAGGGGGAGGCATTCTGGTGCACTACCACTCGTCTTCCCCACCCCAGGCAGATAAGCAAAGCAAGTGGCAACAGTTGGAGGAGCGCTCGGGCTCCTGCAGAGTTTGGCAAGAACTGCGACATGGCAAGTGTGGTAATTCTCGTTTCACCTCAGGTGGCGAAACGGGACAGGCCGCCCCTGTGCAGAATTGCACCCATCTTCCATTCTGGGTCCGTTTGCACTGGGAAGTCCAGATGGGAGATGCAGAGGCGCCTGTGTTCATTGCTCCTCTTCAAGTTCCTGAGGCCTTTCTGTCCTTAAAAGACACTTGCACCTGCTTTTCCTCGCACTGCATATACAGCATAACCAATACTCCAACTCGCTTGACCCCACCACCCACTTTTTCTGTCGCTAAAAAGGCTCTTTAAGGGCAGTATGCTTGCTTCCCTCACAACCTGTAATCTCCCTGAAATGACACGTTCAGCCTCCCCAGGGAAAAGGGTTCAGAATGGAGGTGCACTTGACAAGCGACAGGCACAGGGAAGTCTGTGTTGTCATCGAGTCCACATCATAGCACTTGCTATAAAGTAGCATACAGTGGTACCTCGGGTTACATATGCTTCAGGTTACATACACTTCAGGTTACAGACTCCGCTAACCCAAAAATAGTACCTTGGGTTAAGAACTTTACCTCAGGATGAGAACAGGAATTGTGCTCTGGTGACGCGGCGGCAGCAGGAGGCCCCATTAGCTAAAGTGGTGCTTCAGGTTAAGAACAGTTTCAGGTTAAGAACAGACCTCTGGAACAAATTAAGTACTTAACCCATGGTACCACTGTATTTGATGAGCCTCCTCCTACTCTTTTCTTCCCCTGTCCTCCACAGGCTACACAGATGCATGATCACATATGTCCACACACACATACACACCCTAGTGTTCCATACAAAGCACGCGCGTGTTTCCCTGTGTCAACATGAGCTCTGCTCTACTGTATAACTCTTGTGCACTTCTTAAACCCCCCCCCAAAAAAAACCTCTTGTGCACTTCAAAACAGAACACAGCCAAATGTGCAAAATCTATACAACCTTCTTATAACAAAATGCAATGGAACAGAAAGCTCTGGACTTGACCAGCCGGGGGAGCTACGTACCTTCTTTCTTTTTGCCCCCCCCCCTTCTGTGATTTCTACAAGAACTATAAAAATACCACATTTTTTAAAGGATCAGAAACTTCCTCTTAACAGCAGTTCTTTGAATATGCCACAATTACTAGGAAATCCACAGTACAAGAATCTGAAGAAGATTTCCTTGAAGTGCTCTTTGTGAAATGTGTCCAGCAGAAGAACGAACTCTCTGAAAAGAACATTCACTCCCATCCTAGCATGGTGGAGCCAGCAGTAGCCAATCTCGCATTTGTCAACAAGCAATCATGTTATAAATGTTTAGAAGAAGCTCTGCCAATTTTGGGGAAACTGATCATTGTGAAAGATATCCATGCACAAAGCACCTTGCTGTATTTTTAAAAGTACTTGTACTTTTATACCTACATAAGTGTTCAATCACTGTGCCTTTTTCAAATGCATGCATGCCTGGCCATGTATATGTCGGTTTTCTGCACAAAAATATCTGCATCGAAAATAGCTGTGCACAAAGCAGTTCTGAGGGAGGCACGCAGCAGAACGAAAAATTCAGCTCACTGCCTTCTCTCTCTTACTCCCTCTAGCGGTTTCTGTAAGGAAAACAAATTGCATTTTCCAACCGCCCACCACAATTCCTTTGAGCCTAGTTCTCCCATCCTAGATCAGAAGTAAATTAGGAATGCTGTATCAAGTATTTTGATGTTTTAGAAGAGAGGCTTCTCTTGTCTTGTCTTATCTTTTGCAGTTAGAAAAATAAGCTGCTGCGGAGCTATAAATGCTCTTGCAATCAATTGGGTTTGCTACATAAAATATAATTTTGAGGGCTGCAACATGCCCTATCCTATGCACATTTCCAATGGGGCTTACCCCCATGTAGACAAATCAGTTAAAACTGCCTGAAAATCTACCACTACCACCCATTAATCAGTGTTCGAAACTCCCATTGTTCTAGGCACATTTTGTGACAGGGAATTCCATGTGTGTGAGCAGTTTCTGAGACCATGTGAAAAATGAACATAATATTTTAGCTGCAGTTCATTCATTTTCAGCTCTGTATTCTTGTTATAAAAAAGCGCACCTAAACATTGTGTTGTTGCGGCCATAACCTAGGTTTAAGGTGCCATTTAGCTCCTAGCTCTCATATCTCAGTTTCTAACACTGCCATTAATTGAGCAGCGTTTAAAATATATGTAAGCTGGAAATGGCCACTAGAGCAGGTATTCTCCGTGCTCTCTCAGAAAAGAGAGAATGACCCTCCTAAGTTAAAATGAAAAAGGTGGAACAGGAAAAATAATCTAGTATGGTATATGACTACTTCACAACTGTTTTTACATATGCAAATTTAACTGATTAATCATAGGTAAATCAACCAATATCATAAAGTTTAAAAAGATTTGTTTAATTGGGTGACAGCCCTGATTCTTTGAAGCCAAATACCACCTCATTGATTCAAACAAACTGCCAATCGTAATTTTAACGAAATTAGTTAAATTCTATATAAACTGATGGGGAGGGGAACCCCTTAACTTTGTAATGTGATGAAGTGATGAGTGAGCAAAGCATATCACCAACAATCCTGACACAACGACACTCTCTTAATAGTAGTGGGTTTCGTAGCTCTTGTAGCCGTGAGCTGCTCTGTTCTGCGATGCTCCTGTATAAAATTCCCATACCATTATACTGCAATTGGTACTTTCGACAGTAAACTTTCCACCTTTGGCACAAAACTGAAAATTACAGTCGTTTAGGGTTTTTTTAAAAAATAAAAAAGACCTCAGGAAACAGTTGTCTGCCAAACTAAACACTTTACAACATTCTTAGAACTAAGTACCATTTTACAAGATTTACACAGAAGGAAGCCAGGTTTGTTCGTGGTGCTTTAATTTTTTAATATATTTTTTTAAAGAAAGCTGACATGCTACAGCAACAAAACGGAATGGAAGCAAGTATTCCAGCTACCACTGCCAAAACAAGCTCTGAATATGGATTAGTGGTAATAGAGCAGAGGACTGAACATGTATCAAAAGGATTATGGCAAGAAACAAGCCCCCACCACCCCCACCTCACCCCTCTCAACACACAATTTTTCAATGGACACAGAGAAGTAACGAAACTTGACAAGCAGCCTGCAATCTGTACCTGACTTCAAAACTATCTTCTGCTTTGATGTGTGCTTCACAGCACAAAGGTTTGGAGAGCCAAGTCCACTCTTAAGAATCTGGGCAACTTTGCAGATCCCTTTGCTACAATCCAGTATCAATTTTTCACTTAAAGTAATCATTTTAACGTTCACGTTAAGACAAAGTGTACCCTTCGGGTTTTATTTTGAAGCCCGCTGCCCCCCGGTGTTTAAAAGTTGCTGGGGGTTTGTCTTAAAAGAGCCTTCTTCCCTGGTCATTAGGCATTTATCCCAGGTTAAAAGGAGGCTTCTGATGACATGCGAGAAATGCTGGATTTTCCACTCCTTCTATTTTTACCTTGCCACCGGCCATAACCAATCAGACGAAACAGAAGCTGAGATTCCCTCCAATCCAAAAGCTCTCCCCCCTCTTGTTAATAGAGACATGCCTGAACAGCATTTAGCAACAGCAACGTGTGTGAGCAGACGACACATACCTTGCAACTGAGCACTGCCAACATAGCTATGAGCTGCAAGACGAAACCAGCACACAGCTGCACTTTTTGCAGGAGTTCTCAGTAAAAAGAGATTTTCAGAGTTATTACCTGGCAAAGACCTATGGAAAGTTAAAGCTGGAAGATTGGCTCTGCAAGCCTCTGAGCCAAACCTTTCATTACTGCTAGAGGAAGCATGAAAGTGGGTAGAACCAAAATTATAACCTAACCTGCCCTTTAAAATGTAATAAGATACACTATTGAAAAAGCTGGGGGGGGGGAGGGGACACACCTCATTTACTAGAAGGTATTCAGGAGACTATGGTCTAACATTAGTTAAAATCAAAATCTGAGTAATTTTACCTTTTCTTTTCTCCTAGATTTTCTCAGCACCGGGTCCAATGAAGGCCTAATGGCTACAGCAGTTCCAAGCCGGCATAGATCACAGCACATTTCTGCCTGCCTCCTTCAACTTCCAACACCAACATAATGGATGGGGCTGTGGATACAATGGTGACGGTCACCCCAGCATGGCCTGCTGTTGCCTGGTCACAGTCTGAATTGCTCTGTTGGTATTTTATGAGGCGGTCCAAAGGCGGAGATTGTAGAATCACAGAGTTGTAGAGTTGGAAAGGACCACAAGGGTCATATTTTCCAAACCCCTGCAATGCAGGAATCTTCTGTCCAACATGAGGCTCAAACTCAGGACTCCGGGATTAAGACTTTCATGCTCTACCAACTGAGCTATGTATGTAGGTGGCTGGATCCCTTTATTTATGCTCAGTGTGAGTTTCACACGTACTCAACCACAGATTAATTCCTTGCCATGCTTTATTTGCAGTTAAAAAAAAATTTGCACTCAAATTATTCACACTTTCTGCTAAAATGTATGTTTCATATGCTTTTCACTGCACTTCCCCCTTAAATACATACTATTGCATTTTTAATTCTGTGAAGTATGCATTTTGTGCGAATATTTTGAGCAGAAATAGCACCACGAAATTCTGAGAACTGTGTAATCTGAATGACAGCTGCATTTTAATCCACATTTCTCTCCTGGGGTGGAAAATCAAAACGTGGACCAATGAATTTCTCTTCCTTCCTTATCACAAGGATTGGTGTTTGTATTCTCTTATCTTTTTTAACTTTAAAATGAAGCCACAGTTTAGCGACAGAACAACGGCAGCCCAACTGCTACTGTGGGGTGCACTCATGTAGAGTGATGTTGTGTTGTTAGGAGCACATTGTATGAAAACAAGATGGTTGCCTCCCCATGGGGTGACCACAGAAGACCTCAAAAAACAATTAGTAAGTAATATAGTCGCCCCCATCTGGATTCCAGACCACTTCTGCCCTGTCCCCCAAATGTTCAAGAACTCACCCCCATATTTTATCTGTTCCAAGGTCTAGTGCAGAGCTTTCCAAACTGTATGTCATGACACATTAGTGCAGGCTTCCTCAACCTTGGCCCTCCAGAAGTTTTTGGCCTACAACTCCCATGATCCCTAGCTAGCAGGACCAGTGGTCAGGGATGATGGGAATTGTAGTCTCAAAACATATGGAGGGCTGAGGTTGAAGAAGCCTGCATTAGTGTGTTGGCTGTAGTGTGTAGGTGTGTTGGGCGAACACCCCCCGTCCTGCTCCTGTGGCTGGAAAGGGGTTAGTTTAATCTCCAGTTTGATAGTAAAACTTAATTACTGTGTTGCAAAATGATGCATGTCTAAAAAGTGTGTCAGCAGCATGAAAAGTTTGGAAAGCTCTGGTCTAGTGAGATGGGAGGGTTGGGTGTGTGCAGTGGTGCAACAACTGTTCATTTGGATGGCACCTGTTCCAAAGAATTGCTTTCTAAGCAACATAATGTAAATATTTATATTTGTAAAAATGATGCATTTATATTTCGCACATTATACCATTTTAAGCTGCTTTAATAAGGTGTATATGCCATCTGTGGTATGAATATGTGTTGTGAGCACCTCCATACCCTCAAAAAGAAAATGCAGCTTTAAAACTTTAGGAAAAAGCTTGCATGGGGAAATACTGCTTACCAAAGCCTTCATCCAAAAACTTGATTATAAATTAAGCTGGACAAACACTCTCACAACAGGCTAATTCAATCCCAGCCCACTACCCAGAAAGCTCTCATTTACCAGTATTAACAGTATTAACAAAATAAAAAATGATATGCTAGAAAATGTCTTCCCTCTCCCTTGTTAAAGAAAAAAGAAAAACAATCCTCAGCACAACAACGCAAGGGGTCCCTATCATACAAAACAAAAATAGATTCTGAGGGGGGAGTTAACTGGATTTAAAAACAAAACAAAACTGGCTTAGAATCACACTAACAAGATGCATCTCCCCAAATTGCTGGTTCTGAGCCAGCATTTTGCAATAATAGGCCATGGTGCTTCTTTATTAAAGTTTAATTATTATAACAAGGGCTGTAAATTGTATGTCAGCGCTCAATTTAATATGTAGCAAAGCCATGCTATCTCCTGTTAAAAGGAAGCGATATTGTCTGTGTGGGAGGGAGGAGTTTGTACATTATGTTCTATCAGATTAGGCTTCGGTAACTTTATGAATTATGAGCTGTCATCCTCTTTTTCATCTGCCACAGAATATACTTCTTGGAACTGGGAACTATAAATAAGACAGCAGATGTTTTTAGTTGGCTCCAACTGGAACTCTTTAAAAAAAAAAATGCCTGTAGTTAAATCGTCCTGTTATATTCTACTCCCCTCTACGGGCTGCTTTTGAAGCACACACTATTTTATAAAAGCCACAACACCTTTTTCAACCTGCCCTCTGTTTAGAAATGCCATGTTCAGTGTAGAACTGTAAGTTAAAGGTGCTGACAAAACTTTAGTGGCACTGGAGTCAGTGGCGTAGCGTGGGTTATCAGCACCCGGGGCAAGGCAAGTAATTTGCACCCCCTAACCCATGGATTTGCGCCCCCTAACCCATGGATTTGCGCCCCCTAACCCATGGATTTCCCTAACCCCCAGATGTTGCGCCTGGCCCCCCCTGCACCCCCCACGCTACGCCACTGACTGGAGTAACAGTTTAGCTCAGGGGTCTGCAACCTTTAAGACAAAAAGAGCCACTTGGACCCGTTTCCGAAGGGGAAAAAACTGGGAGCTGCAAAACCATTGTGACATTAACACTGCATATATTATTTCTTACCTTAATGTCCGATCTGACAGCGGGCGGGAAGATGACGTCGGGACGGTGCGTGACTAACGCATGCACCGCCCCCATGCAACGTCACAGCCAGTACAGCGCCTGCCACAGTGGGGAGTGTCGGGGCGCACAATGCGCCTCCTCCCCTCACTAGTATCCACCCCGGAGCCGCGGCAAAGGTGTAAAAGAGCCACATGCGGCTCTGGAGCCGCGGGTTGCAGACCCCTGGTTTAGCTTGTAAGACCCTTAGAGCTGGGAACTATCTTCTTTTTGCTTGTGCTACTGTAGAAAAACACCGTGTAAAGCAATAGCATGCTGTGGAAGTAATGATAATAATAATAATAATAATAATAATAATAATAATAATAATAATAATACACACTTAATATTTTTCCTTGTTGAACAGCAACTATAGAAATGCATTTTTTAATTACACTAAAATTAGATTTCTTTCCGCAGGGCCTGTAAGACAGAGTTGTTCCGCCTGGCCTTTGGCTTGGAGCCAATTTGATTCCCTCCCTCTCTTTCTTTTTTCTTTTCCTTTCTCTTCCTGTGAGGAAGCTACATTTTAATATTTTAATGTTTCAATATTTTAATGTTGTATTTTAAGTTGTAATCATTCAACTTGTTTTTATTATTGCTTGTAAGCCGCTCTGAGCCCGGCCTTGGCTGGGGAGGGCGGGGTATAAATAAATTATTATTATTATTATTATTATTATTATTATTATTATTATTAAAACAATGCAGGACATTGGCAAGATCCGCGACCTGCTTTATCTCTCTCTGGCTCTCTTAACCTGATGGCCCTAGCAGTACCCAATGTAGACTGTCTGTTAGTCCTGCTTTACAAAGGGCAGTCTTCTTTTTGAAGGAGTCCTCTGTTTTGACCTAGTCCGGTTTCAAGACAAATAACCCTAAAACAGGGGCATGGAAATTACTGCACGGACAGTAGTCTGAGCAGCCACATAGGTCACCTGGACACAGGGTTCCACCTCCCCCCTCCCAATGTTGAGATGTATTGGCTTTCTATTTAAATTATAGTCCAAATTTTAAAATTGGCACCAGTGCTTACAGGAAGGAACACAGGGGTCTGTGGCTCAATATAGCATCGTACACTGACTGGCCGTGGCTTTGCAGGGTTTCAGTTTGAGGACATTCTTGTCCTACCTGGAGATGGCCTGCGATTTTCTGCAAGCAAAGCACATGCTCTTGTCTTTTGTCCTCTTTTTTTGGGTGATGTGTAAGTGGTCACTGTAACATAATTCATTTACTTATTTCATTTATAACTGGCATTTAGAGCTACAGTCCTACATGTTCTCTCCAAATTTTATCTTCACTGAGGGGTAGCCTGAGAGATTGACTGTGGGTTACTTTTGGCCAGTAAAATATGTAATATCTTGCCAGTTTGGTACCCAAGTGAGACATGCAAAAGATATTTTACCTGAACCCTGCAAAGGCCAATCTTGCCGTGACCTGTACAGTGGTACCTCGAGTTACAGACGCTTCAGGTTACAGACTCCACTAACCCAGAAATAGTACCTCGGGTTAAGAACTTTGCTTCAGGATGAGAACAGAAAACGTGCAGCAATGGCACAGCAGCAGCAGGAGGCCCCATTAGCTAAAGTGGTGCTTCAGGTTAAGAACAGTTTCAGGTTAAGAACAGACCTCCGGAACGAATTAAGTTCTTAACTAGAGGTACCACTGTACTGCATTGTGTTAAAAAGGGAGCAAGTACCATGTAATGTTGGTAAATCTTTGCCAAAAGAAGAATGAATTTTCAGTGCCTAGAGAGCAGTTAACAACAACATTAGCAGTAACCCACCCACCCCCACAACACTTTGCATGCAGAAGTTGCCGTGTTTAACTCCAGGTATCTCATTGTATGGCTAGAAGGACTCCTGGCTGAAACCCTGAGCTAGATGAGCAAATGGGTTTGACTCGGTATAAGGCATCTTTCTACGTTCCTAAGTTCATTAGAGATGGGCAGCACCAGTTACAGGGCCAAAGTTCTCAAAATGCTTAGAAGGGATACCATCAAGGGGAGGAAATGCAGAGCAGAAAAATCTACTGGAAACAACGTAATGTAAGAGTTAAGTGATCTTATAACCGTGAGATTGGTTTGAAGTTACTCTTCACCTCAGGGTGTCAGTATTTTCCACAAAAACCTTAGATCAGTCTCCTGCACAACAGCAGGCCATTATGCTATAAGCAGCATTATGCTGCAGACATCTCTTTTAAGTCTCTAGTTATTCCTTAATTATAGGCTAAAACTGATGCTTTAAATTTTTTTATTAAAAAGTAATCCAAGCCTTTTTTTCTAATCTGTGCAGTTCTATGAGAGCATTGCATTTACCTCTGAAGTGTTACATTATTTTGTATTTTACCTTTACCTTTTACTACATTGTTTTGTCCAGGAATTAAACAGGTTTTGACTAATCATGTGACTAGGGGAACAGAAATGGATTTTAAGCGATTTATTTTACAACAGATTGGCTCATTACCACTTATTTTGTCCAAAGTGGGCTTTTATATGAAGAGTTGAAGTCTTATCACCCATTCAGGCAAAAGGAGGCAAGATTCATAATGGTAGCTTTATATTATCAGCAAACATTGACGAAACTTAACTGTAAACATTTATTGTCAATGTACGCATTTGTTCTTGGGTTCCTACTATGTATCCATTTTGTTTGTACTATTAAGACATTTAGCTGCCTATTTTATCTCTCATACAAGGGAGATGAAGCAAATACTTTTCTTCCAAATTAGCACCTCATATTTAGAAGACGAAATGTTGTGTGTGTGTGCCTAATTTAATGACATAATGAAGAATTTGTTCTACACAGAAAATTGGGTAGGTCACCAACCATGCACATAAGCATATGCTGTATGTATTTGTGACAATGTCTGGTCTTATTTCATATTGGCACTCTGACAACAAGCTGTCACTCGTAACAGGAGTTAACACCGTGACATTTCACACTGCTCTGCAGATTCATTTGTCATCTGTTAAGATACCTATGACAAGTTTTGGCAATCATTTTATAGTGAGCTATTTTCAGTCTGGTTTCGTTTTTAAAAAGGACAGCTTTGTTTACATCGAAATGATTAAAATCACATAAGCAGGGTGGAGAAACAGTGGTCCTCAAGATGTTGCTGAACTACAACTGCTATCATTTCTGAGTACTGGCCACAGCTGGCTAGGACTGAGGGCAGCTGTAGTTCACCACCATTTGGAGGGTGTCTTAGGTTACCAATAGGGGACAGGGACTAATTCATATAATTGATTTAATGCAGGTTTCTTGCTTGCAATTATATCAAGAAAACCACCCCTTGCCCGTCTGTGAACATCTAACTATCTGGAATTTCAAAATTCTGCCAGTAGGAAAGCTCATCTCTTTTCTAACACAAAAACTAAAGCTGCCAGTATTTAACAATCCCAAGATTTCTAGTATCAGCAAACAGTTCCTTGCATGTTCTGTTTACACAGCATCATACAACATGGCACTATGCCAGACCCACAAGGAAGCCCATGCAATACAGACAGGAGATGTTTAGGCCAGAATGCTCAATGAGGACTTTTTCATTACATAAAGCAGCCCTACTTGTACGGAGAACTTAAGATCTACGTACAGTATTTGAATTCTGGTAAACAGGAAATGGTGTGTGTGTGTGTGTGTGAGAGAGAGAGAGAGAGAGAGAGAGAGAGAGAGGGAGAGAGAGAGAGCTGTGTCTCAACTAGGTCTGGTAACCTTTTCTTCTAATAGGCCAGTGCACTTATTCCTAAAATAACTGAAGGCAACACCGCCCACAGCACCTGAGCATGTACTTTGCACACGATTTTTTATTACACTGAATCCACACAGGCAGTTAGAACAAGTTGTACCCTAATTAGCCTTTCCCTTGAATCTTACAGCAATGTACAAACATATGCACCAATTAAAGCTGCTTAAAACTGCGCTGATGTGGCAATTAATCTATTGCGCCTCATATTGCTTTGCTGCAGAAAGAGAAGTAACCCTCGGGGAGTGGATCTTATTTTCTTGTCCACCACATTTTCTTTCCTGTTCCCCGCATGCTGTTTTGTTTTTTAAAGATACTTAACATTGCAGGCCTCTCCATGTCTACGCATAAGTAAGATCCACTGAGTTTGATGGGACTTACTCTAAGGTAAGGGCATCTAGGATTTCAGCCAGTCACTTCCCTTATACTGGATGCCTTGGTACTGCTTTCTATCTCTCTAGTATAACAGGCATACTGTGTAAATAGCTATCTTAATTATTTGTAGGAAAGGGTTTACAGTTTGTGTTGTGCAAGCAGTGCTGTCATCAGAGGCCCATACAAAATAACCTGAACACACTGAATGTGCTCTGATAATGGTGGTGGTCTCTGAGCTAGTGCTGGGAGTCACTTGCTGTGGGGCAGATACCAACAATGGGTAGAGACAGGATCATCTTTCCCCCCACTCAATGGGCTACCAGGAAAGGGCAGGTAGATTGTGCCCTAACTGGTCACTTTCATAGAGCTTCTGTTGCCATAAAGCAACAGAAAACTCACTTGTGCATTTTAGTCATCAGTTTCCCTACTACGGAGTGACAACAAGGGTACTGCAGCATGGAATTGGGTCAAATGTGGTGTTAGGGCCAAACTAAGCATATGCTTAAACACATATCATCTTTGGTCCCGTATAGGTGGCATCTGAATTAGCACAAATATTATGCAGGGCTATCTGGTTTATCATATTTTGTTTTCCAGTTACCCTGTATGCACATATATTCAAACCTATCATAGCAGCATCCAAACACATGATAAAAGCATAGCTTGAAACCATGTGTGAAGTAGCCGTAAACTGCTTACCATAAAGCTCACTGTTAAATTGACAATGGACTCAGTGAGCTGGTCCACATGTAAATGGTAAATCGGCTGCTCATTTGTGTCAACTCCCTCCTCTGTGTGTTGCACCAGAAGGCAGGAAGGGGGACCCAGAATGTTGTGAATTGCCCTGATTATTCTGAGAACTGCCCTGAGATCTATGGGTATAGGATAGTATACAAATTTAACAGCAACACCACCAGCAGCAGCTTAGCACAGCATGATAACTGGATAGTGAAACCAGCAAATCTAGCTGTTCTGTTACTATCGACATTCTTTATTTTCAAAGCTGCTCAAATACTTAAGAAACATTGAGAACAAAATGCCCGCGCTTTCTAAAAGTTAGAAGAGAAAGGTATTCCAGATCTTCTCAACATATTTGACTTAAACGTGTGTGTGTTTTTTTAAAAAAAGCCACACACACACACACACACACACACACACACACACACACACACATCATATATGCCCAAATCCTGAAGGAATATAATCTTGAGCCCAGTACAATAAATTGGAACCACATTTAATCCTACTTTCCTCCAGTAACATTATAGTTTCCTTACACTATAAACACACTATACCTCAGCATTTGGGCTCTCTGCCCTCCCCCACCCCCAGTGTGCTGTAATCTTGCCAGCAGACAAGCTTTGCTTTTAATAAGTTGATCTGCCAACTTAAACAGCAGTCTCCTAAGGCAATCAAATAATGAAACACATGCGCAAGTGTTTGCATGTAATCTGTCAGAGGTTTACTCACCCCGACACAAATGGTTTCCTCAATATTAGCTGTTATATAAATGTACATTCACAACCCTTAGGTACTCAAAAAGCACACATATGTTCCATCAATCTCTCATTTACTACTCTTCCTTCTCCTCTTCGTTCCTTCCCCTCTTCATTTTTTTAAGTTTCATGATTTAGCAGAGAGAGAAAGAGATAGAAAAGTCAAAGTACAGAACCTTGTACAGAATCTGTACATAGGAATCCAAAGAGAAATAAGACTTCTATCAAAAAAGGCAACAGATGACGTCAATAGGGGCTGGTAGACAGAGGGAGGCAACTGTTCCTCCATGAGCTCCCCAGCTGCTGTTCCCCTCTGTTGCCACACGGTCTGTTCTGGGGCCCCTAACTCTGGTGCAGTGGAAGATCACCAGTGCTAAAATGAGATTCAATTGCCAGTCCACTTGGGGTCAGAATGTGGGGTGGGGGTGAGGCATTACTTTGTGCTTCACCTCAGGCAGCAAAATTTCTTGGGCGGTTTCTTACTGTTAAGAACTGATTTGTTGCTTTGTCTCTTCTTCCCTAAGAAACCAAAATAGTGAAATAAATAAATAAAACCTTAATTTGCTGTTTCTGTGGAAGAAATTTCCCATACTGAAGAAACAAGCTGTTCCAACTTTAGAAGAGTTCTTCCACAGTAAGTGTGCAGTGAGAAAAATATAAAACAGTCCCTCAAGTTCTTCACAGGTTAAGAGGGGATATAATCCATTCCAGCTCCTTGCTACATGTACCAGTATAATACTGTATAGGCATCTGCAAATGCACATTTACTGTCTTTATATATATATATGCATTTATTTGCTGGTCTGGGCCTTTAAAGTCCTACATGTCCTAGTATTTAAAGGGCTGCTTTCACCCATAGAAACCTGCTCACCAATTTCTTGGTGTCCTGTCTAAGCAAGTAGCTTCTGGAGAGAGGACTTCTTCCACGATAGCACCCAAATTATAGAACTCCCTCCCAAGAAATATTTGGCTTGTGCTTTCTTAGGTGCTGATGCCTTCTGTGTTTGTCCAAGTCTTCAATGGCTTTTACTGATGTTTCAGACTTATTTACTGCTTTGGTCTAGCTTTCACTACTGACCTCACAGTTTTATGTCCTGGTCTAATTTTGCTGTTTAGTGTGGTGGATGTGTTCTTATGATACCGTATTGTTAAAAATGTAAGCTAGCTTGCAGCTGTTTGGTAAAAGGCAAAATATGAATAACATAAATAAAATGTTTTATGCATTTGCAAAATCAAATTTTGAAGTAATTCAAATTTTTCCTTCAACCACACGAAATCATTCAGAGGTGATTCCACGTGACATTTCTCTACTCATGCTCTGGAAGCTGCCAAGCGCATAAAGCTGCTTTCACACGAGTTAAATGTGCACAAGTTGTGCACAAGTTGTCAGGAGCTCGTCCTACACTCGAGTAGGACCCTGGTAGAGACACAAACCCAACTGGCATGTTCTCTTCCTCCTGGTCATTCATTCGGGAGCTTCAAAAGCTTTCTTCAGCCCGAACATCACAGTGACCGATGCTAACAGACACTGGCACACTTAGCGATCCACAGAATCTTCACAGCTTGCGTAACAGACCTCAGCAACTCAGCATTTTGGCTAATCTACTTTATATACAAACACACATGGAGCACTGCGACATGGCTCCCTCTCTCTCTAGCATCAGACGGGGGGGGGGGAGAGGACAATAGTCCCATTTCACGGAACACAGTAACACAAACATCCTGTCTCCTTCACTTCCCACTCTGTGGAGTCAAAACATACACCGTCATGTAATAGACAAAAATCCCATGACTGAAATCATGGAGCAGGAATTCTAACACCTACTGCATTCTAACAGTGTTCTTAGATGGAATCTCCCAAAGGTTTGGGATAAACTTTTGTTTTACATAAAACAAAGTACTTCTTTGTGCACCACATAGTCAAACTAGGGAACGTGTTCTTCCAGGAAGCAGTGATGGCTGCCAGGTTGGATGGCTTTAAGCAAATTCATGGAGAAGAGCGCTTTCAATGGCTACTAGCCATAATGGCTATGCTCTTTGTCCACTGTTGGAGGCAGCAATACTTCCAAATACTAGTTGCTAGAAATCAGGAAGGTGGAGGTGGAAGGGGGAGTGTTTCTTGTGCTCATATTCTGCTCCCTGGTTTCCTACAGCTATCTGGTTGGCCACTGTGAGAACAGGTGTTGGACTGAATGGGCCATTGGCCTGATCCTGAAGGCTGTTCTTATGGCTATAGTGCAACCCCACAGTACTTTCTCAGACAAGATTCCCAGGTTAAACAGGCAATCCCGGATAATCTTCGTTGGTCTGATCCTATTTTCACTCACGTTAATGAGGGATTTGGCTGACGACCTTGGCAGGAGGAAGATGACAGCTTGCTCTTTCCTGTCTTACTCTGAACAAATATGGAATATTTGAGAACAAAAAGAAAGTTAAACACACCCTTAGCAAAAAAAAATAAAATCTTTTTTTTTAAGCATTTCAGTGGTAGTTATTTACGAAAAAGATAATTCAACCTTGCAGATTAAAAGGGTGAGAAATGCTGAACATCAGGCAAATAGCACAAACGAAAAAAAAAAAGTTAATTGGTTCCTTCTCTTACCTAAATATAATAAAAAACCTTCTAGTTGTGAGTTTTGGAGGAAACATCTGGAGAAAACCCTAGACCAGCCTATAACTGTCTTCCCCTCTGGTGCTTGTGGGGAGAGTTGCACCAACGTATGTTGGCAAGAATGCTCAAACATCATAGATATTTACACTATCAATTTGGGTCCCCCCTTTTTTTGCTTCAGTCATTCAAATGGTGGGCATTTAACTTTAACGAACAGCTTATGAAGGAACCTTAATTATGGCCAAGCTCACAAAAATTACGAACTTGTCTCCCGCTCCATAAAAAGAGGGGGGAAAGTGCCACCTCTCCTAAATTGCAAAATCTTCCCTGCCCAGATGCCTGGAGGCAATTCTTCATCACCAGAGGCAAACCGAAAAGTGGCTATTTACAAATCTGGGAGCTGCCAAGAGGCAGTCAGGGTGGAGGCAGCAAGGAGAGCGTGCCAGTAACCGCTGAGAAGTGATGATGGGACCCTGAGTGTGTCAGTCAGAACTATGCAAGCATATAGTTGTCAACCACCTAGCATTCTCCAGTGATGCCAGCAATACACACTGTGGGTTCCTAGCAGTTGCACACTTACATAGTGCTGGCTGAGACATCCCCTGAAGAGACCACCTTCCCTCTCCATCTGACTGTTAGGCACAGGATCATGCCTTCTCTCTCAAAGTGGCCTGCAGTGCAGACACAATTCTGACCAGCAAACAGCCTTATTTGCTGAAAGCTGTCTGGAGTGGTCAAACTAGTCTGTAACCGTTTTAAACGGGTACATTCACTGCAAGGTCCTTTGAAAAATGAGTGAGGACAACTGTCAGTTTATTAACAACAAGGGGTCTTAAAAAGCCCATGGCATGTGTTGCAGCTATTACCATCTCACTGGGTACAGGCCCCAAAATTATTACACCCCATTAGAATTCATTTCTGGACCACAAATAATTAATAGTAAAGATTTTTGTTAGCATCAGCACAAAAATATATCCCAGAGAGGAAACTGCGAAAATACAGAACTGGTGGCAGTTAAGGGTGGTTTTTTAAAAGCTTGTTTTTTCCTTTCTTTTTTTACCATCACTTTGCAGCATCAGTGCACTTGAGGAGGCCCCTTCCTGGATGAACAGAGGTCCTTTAAAATCTAGATATCTGATTTAAAAACAAGTAGCTCTTGTTATGTACCATTGTATGACTGAACATGCATTCCTCAACACTTTCTCCTACTAACAAGCAAGACTACTAACAAGCCCATAGAGAGGTCAAGTCTCAGAACTGGATTATGCTAGGAAAAGCCCTCAATAATGCTTTTCATAAAAATGCTTATGCAGGCTAATTATCAGCTAAATTATTCCGGATTTGGAACAGCCGACTGGATTTGAATTGGCAAGAACTCTAAATCTCTTCTATAGTCCATGTTCAAAAGCTTAAAATCAAACAGCAACCATTTCTGAACCTTCTCTCTCTCAAGAGAAGAAATAATCATAATTTATAAAGCAAAGAATAGCCTCCCCCCTTTAAAAAAAGACATGTACTCATGTTTGCTGTGGCATTCTGTGACAATAAATTCCATAATTATTGTGGGAGGTTTAGCTTACTTTTATTTGTCCTGAATTTGTGACTGATCAATTCCACTGTATCACTCTTATGTTCTAGTGTTTGGAGACAGAGTATTTTCTCTCTCATAATTCTCTCCACACTTTTCATAATGATGAGTTATCTTCTTCTTTTGCCCCCTAAACTCAGCAGCTGGAACTTCTCAAGCCTTCCTTCATAGGTGATGGTCCACATACATCCCTTCATTCTTTTCTCTCTCTCACACACACACAATCGGTTTTCTTGCTATACAATCAGCAGGTGCTGTCAGTGAGCTTTTTGCTATGAACCAAGGATCTCATGAACAATTTCAACCAACTTGGACACCATCAGCATCTATGTGCAATCAGGAACTTTTGTCTCACGATGCACCACTTTGCATGTGCTTAGGCTGAAGTTGATATGAAGCTGCACATCCATAATGTCTAGAAATATCTCTTTGCTGTCTGCTTTAGTGTTGGGTTAAAAGCATGAGCAGACCCCAGTTTAAATATTAGCTCAGCCACAAACTTGCTAAGTGGCCTTCAGTACAGTTTCTCAAGTCTTAGCATCTCTTCTCATCTGTAGTATGTGGAAGAATAAAATTGGGCTGCCTTGTTGGATTTTTGTTGTTGCAAGGACTACTAAGATTAAGTATTCAAGTGACTGTTTAAAACTGAAGATTTACAGCCTGATACACAACACTGACAGGAAGCTCTTAATCCATTCCTGGCCCTGTCTGGAATTCACATGTTGTCATTGCTCGCTCACAGTTGAGACCAGGATGCAAGCCCCGCTTCTCTGAGTATCAGTTTCTCTTTCAACAAAAGACAAAAGCACATGTATGGGAATAGCTCTGAGTTGTAGTAATCAGCACCCTGCTTTCTTACACAAAGGAAGAGCAGTCATTCATTCACTTGGGGAGTTCTATGTCTCTTGCTGCTGGTTAGAGAAGACTACTAACTGTTACAGCAAGGCATGCAAGTAAAAAAAAAGAGACCAGTTTTGACTCTGAATTACATGAGCCACAGATGCAAGATAATGAGTTGGGTTTTGCTGCATTTACAGTGCAGGGCAATGATGACTAAATCTCTGCTTGTAACAGAAAGCAATCGCAGTGGCGCAAACTGTGTCGTTCACCTGCTCACCATTCATCATGAGATGTCCTATGATGTTCAGTTTAGCAGGCAAGCAGCTGTGTGAGCTTCTGTACTCACTGCGGCAGTGATTACTTTTGCCTCCAGTGACTTGCACTTTGAGAAAGCAGCATTGTGGGGTTTGCAGCTGGGAGACTCAAATTCAAGAACTGTCTTAGGGTCCACTCTGGGTTTATCCTGAGAAATGCAGTTACAGCCCCATAGATAATAGCGAGTGCAGCGGAGGGACTATCAGCAGAAGATCAGCACGTTGAAGGCATCAGTTCCCATCCACCTGCTTATTCTTCTCTGTAAACGCTGTCCCCTGTATTGGGATGATGAAGGATTTCCTGCCTTTGCATTGTGAAGGAAAGCTCACGTTCCCATATAATGTCTACCTTGGCTCCTTAAGCCACATTATAACTTCAAGTGAGCCACACCAAAGTCACTTCCCTGTACAGCTAAATTTTACTACAAATCTCTAAACATCTTAGGCTTATCTAAGCTTGGCTCCTCCTCTATTCCTCATTCCATTTCATTCTAATATCAGCCATGACTGGCCTTCTAATATTTGTATGTGATACATTCAGTGACGGGGGTGGAAATTTTCCCACTACTAAAATGCATATGCCAGAAAATTGATTAGTAACACAATGAAAAGATTGTATACTATGCAATACTAGTCAAATTACACAGCTCCTGAACTGTATTGTTTCAAGTGAGTCATTCCTAAACACGCATGCATATATGGTGTTACCTTGGTTCTTGAAGTTAATCTATTCCAGGAATCCGTTTGACTCCTGAAACCGTTCAAAAACCAAGGTGCAGCTTCTGATTGGCTGCAGGAGCTTCCTGCACTCAAGCGGAAGCCGCGTTGGACATTCGGCTTCCAAAAAATGTTTGCAAAACCGGAACACTTACTTCCGGGTTTGCGGCATTTGGGAGCCAATTTGTTCGAGAACCAAGGTACCACTGTATAACAAAGCTAAACACACTGATTTCTAAGCATGCTAAAATTGGCCTAACAAGTCTTTGGTCCCTTCATTCCTTTCCTTAACCAGTTTCTTGAGTTGTGTGTTAAAATATTTACAAGCATTCAGAGAAGAATAATTTCCCAGTAAAGCTTTGAACGAAGCATTTAGTCAACACTAAGGCTGTCATTCTATTAACATGTGCTGCTGAGCGTAAGGTCAATGGGACTTATTTCTGAGTAGACATATACTGCAGTGCAGGTGTGGTTTACTGACTTTTCAGCAATCAACCACACAGTTCAATTCAAATACTTCTGGGGGGGGGGAGGACTGTGATATGTATGCAGCGTATTAAATCCCAATGTTGCACTGTGCTTTTAAAGTTTTGTTTGCTAAATAAATGCAAGTCAAACAAACATGCTAATCAACTCCAATCTATTCAGGGCATCAGAAAGTTTGCTGGAAACTCCATTCACTGGATCCGTTCAGACAACAAAAAGGCACAGACAGAAGAGCTCTTGGTCTCTGTCGCAGCTGTGGAATTCCCCTCCCCTTGGACGCAAGCCAAAAAAACTAAGCATATTTTTTAGAAGCACTGTAAGACCTTTGTCTGGGCTGGCTTCTGGGGTCAGGGTTTAGTCAACATAAGTTTTTTTAAAAAAATAAAAATAAAATATGTTGTGTTTTATTTGATTTTATGTATTGTTATATAGTGCACTATCTTTGTTATAGGGCAGGATGAGAATTTAAAGAATTAGGACATGGCATCTGAATCTTTCTGTTTTGAAATAAAAATTAAAAGCTGGCTGGATTTAATAAAGCAAACCCAACCACTCCTTCAGTACTGTCAGTATAATGCCACAGAATGCATAAGCCATAACCACTGCTAAATACTTAAAGTGCAACACAAATGCCCTTTTCATTCCAGGCTATTAAAATAAGGTAATTCCTCAGATTTCAGCCTTCAGACTGATTTCATGGTAATTCATCATGGACACAAGATTTTAAGCAAGATACACATGCAGAAAGTTTTATGGCCAGCTGCGCTGCAGACATCTGCGTTCTTTCACAAGAAACTCTGTATCTGTAAATGGCATTAAGAAAAGTTTTAAGGGGGCATGGTGGTACAGAATTAATCATTTCTTGGCAAGAAATTAGCAGCTGCAAATGACCACGTTTTGCAAAAAAACCCAAGTCTTCCTTTATAAGTAAACCCCAAGTGAAAGACTGCTAAACCTATAGACTGTGTCAGCAATGCGCATTACCACCAATTAAGTATATCCTTCAATTTTGTATTAGAAGTTGGGTGGGATCGGGGTTTGGGGCTGGTATGCAATTGTCTATTTTAACACAAGCAAGTGACCCTAAAAGTAGACAAGACGACAGGTTTTGGCTTTCTTTTCATTTTAGCAGGAGTTATAATCAGATACACTACTAGGTTGGAACCATTAGATACAATATTTAAATAAGATGTCTGTCTTGGTTGGGTGGGGGACACACACACAAAGACTGGATTTCATTTTGTTACTTTCAATCCATCAATTACTTGTGTGAAATGTTTTTGGGACTATGAGTATTTACCAGCAGATGGAGTCAAACAGCAGTCAGAGAAGTTCTGTGGCATTGAGGGGGGAGTGCTTTAGCCTTTTAAAAATAAATAAATCAGTTGTTCAAATGTAACACCAAAAATATGCCAAGCAAACTGATAATTCCATCCCTTTTGTGTGTATATTACTTAAGATTAATAGCTACCTAGAAGTCCTTTGATAAATCAGCCATTTAGCCCTTAAAAACAACAACTAGTGAACAGAAACTTCCTAAACAGGTAGACATTTTAGGAGGCATATTGAAATGTCAATCCATTTTTCAACAGTATTAATGTAAAAGTTGTTCAGAAGGTGTATTACCATGTCTATCTATATCAGAGTTCCCCAAACTTGGGTCTCTTATCTGTTTTTGGACTAAAACTCCCTAGCTAGCAGGACCCACCCTGTGGAACAGCCCTCCCATCACATGTCAAGGAGGTGAGTAACTATAGAACCTTTAGAAGTCATCTGAAGGCAACCCTGTATAGGGAAGCCTATTAATGTGTGAAGTTTTATTGTCTTTTTATGTGTGCTAGAAGCCACCCAGAGTGGCTAGGGCAACCCAGTCAGATGGGCAGGGTATAACAACAACAACAACAACAAAAATTGTAATAATTCCTTCCCCTTTTCTTCTTCTCCTTAGGAATAAAACAGCCATATATATTTGTCTGTATGTACACATACACACACACATGCATCCACACACCCCTCTTCATTGTGGAGTTCAGAATTGTTAGCATGAATACATTAGCCCTCTTTAGGGATTAACAGTGTCTAACTATACAGAGGCTACAGGGTTCAGGAAGTCAGCCCCACGTCCCTCCATCCTGACATTCCTGCATTTATAGTGTTGAATGGGCTTATTATCCCACTTCAGATCTTCCTGCTCAATGTGGGAAGGCACGGGGTGAAGGGGTGGAGCCAACATGTACATCTTTGTGCCTCCTACACAGGTATTTAGAACACCTGAAGAGAACTATTACCTCCGTGGGCAAACATGTAGATATAGCCCATTCTTGGATTTCCTGCACATGTGCAAGTCCATGATGTACAAGTCCATGATGGGATACCAACTTCTCAGCTACTTTGTTTGATTGCTGTTTTAGAGTACAGGGATCAAGATACATATTGAAATGTGAGTTAGGGCAGGAGGTTACTTGTAAATGTCACATGTTTTTAAAGCACCTGGCTTTGCAATATATTTCATGGATATACCAACACGTTTGGGGAATCCAAGAATTCCCCACTATCCTGGCTTTAGACAACTGCCTCCCACAGAAGTATCTGTACAAATATTGAAGAGACTTCATATATTATTTCACATCTTTGTAAATAATGCAATAAACTTTTGAAACATTTTCTTTCTGGGTCTGAAAAACAGCAGTAGAGATTTTTCCAAGCTGAGATATTGTCACTTATCTTTTCAGAAGCTTTATTTCAGGAGTAAACAACCAACCCCACTTGCTTTGCTGGGGAATCAGACCAGTAGATTGCAATGCCTCTTAAAAGAAATACAAATATGCTGTAGAATAGGATGCTGTTTCACAGCGTTGAACTGTCAATTTTCAATATTTTACTATCAGTAAAGACTCCTGATATTGTTTATTTGTACAAGTAGCCTCTCTCCCTTGAGGAAGATGTCCCTAGGGATTATCTGAATTCTTCTGCAGGGTGCTAATAATTGCATTTCCCTCTTTGTGCAATTCCCAACAAAAGACAGAATATACATAAAGACCATGCTGTTCAGCTTTGTCGAATGTTGTCAAATGGAGAGGTGAAACTCACAAAGATATGTCCTCCCCTTCACCGCTATGTCTCTCCCTCTCCCCCCAAGGTTATTTTGGAAACTTTTTACCTTTGAAAATATATTTCTAATATTAATTGGTAGGGCAACCACCATACCCAAAAATGATTTTTGTATGTGTGTTTGTGTATGTGTAAACACATAGAATAACCAATAAACGTCTTAAAGGTTATACAGATTATTATTATTTTTTGCAAGAGGAGTAATAGAAGTGCCCTCCATCTTGCAACCATATGATTATACCAGCACTGATACTCACACAAATGTTAGTGGAGTAGAATAAGCACGGGGGGGGGGGGGGGGGGACTGGAAAGGGAAACATACTGGGGGAGGTATCCAACAAAAATTTGCTCAGAATGGATGCATTGAAACGAACAGGATTAAGTTAGGTCCATTAATTTCAACGGGCCTCCTCTGAGCAAAACTTAGTTGAAGACCATCCATACTTCTCCAGTCACCCCAATTCTCTCCCCACCCCCAGTAATGACCAATTATAAACAGCACTGTCTACAAAATTTCAAGGGGATGTTCCTGAATTTCATCCATAAGTTATGGCTATTTGGTTACCAGAGCAGTGTGACAGCCGGTTCCTGTTGGCTAAATTCCTTATGGCTCCAATCTGAAAAGAGAAACCACACCATGTGGGCGAGTAATGTGGTTTCTTCCAAGACCAGCATCCCTGGAAGAAATGATACTGGTGTTTGACATAACCACACGGTTTCCCCATATCACATAATTCCTCTTTCTAGATATGACAATAACAGAAAGAGTTCTAAACATGGGGAAGCAGTAGCACCCATCATTAAGATGTTAAATTGGCCCTTACTGTCAAGCTGTACTTACATGAGTACACAGAGATCCTAACCTCAGATAATCACTGGAATTCCCAATAACTACCAGTAATTTTTATTTTAAAAACGGGGGGTTAGAAAGAGGAATTTCATTTTTCTGCAGTAAGGCTAAACACTGTTATTATTTAAAAAAGTGTTTTGTGGCATCTTAAAGATTAATGCATTTCTTATGTCACATGCTTTTGGTAAGCAAGGTCCCCTTCATCAGATGGGCGAAATGTTATCCTAAATTGCTATATACATGCAAAGGGAAAGGATTGTAAGCAATGAGGTCAAAAGAACATGAAAGGGAAAGTGCAGACTGATACTTATGTTAAAAGCTTATGTAGGTATGTAGAACCATTCACAAAGCAAAACAGTGCTGAAGATAACAAAGATCCTGGAATGGGTAAGCCAGTTACTAATTTGTTAAGTAATTAGGGTGCTACAAAAATGTTACTTTAACTGCAAAAAGGCTGAGACAAAACTGTTGAAAACAATTATTATTTGTCTTCCACAACCCCTTAAGAATTTCTATGTTATGTAGTCTATGTTATTTAGGCATACATTAAATTGCTTTGGTTAGCATTATATATTTTAAATCCTAGGTTAGTATAGAAAATTAAATTTGAAAAAGAAAACATTTCTGTTAGCTAATTAAAGCTCAGCCGTCCTCAAACATAGTGCACAAATTTCAATCACATCTGTTGATTTCAAGATATGTATGCTCACAAAGACAAAACACTTGTCTGATTAAGGAAAGAGAAGTGTTCCAAGTATCAAGTTACTAAGTCTGATAAACAAAAGCAGAAACCCCAAATAAAGCTTGTTTTGTTTATGGGAACACATGTTAAAAATAGTTTGGGGAAAAGGTACCATGGTGAATATATCAGTGAGAAACCACAACAGAGGCCTAATCTGTAAACCATACAACTATGTTTTCATTTTCAATTTGACTCCAAGTAGTACAGTAAGAAACATCACTCCTCATGTGCTCCCTCTCCTACTGATGGAGCAGTATGAAAAAGTTAAGCATGGAAAATATGAACTTGACCAAATACAGTCAAGCAAGCTTTACATCAAGTCTCCTTATAGTCAAAATGCACTCTAATGGGCAGAACAATGGTTTATTATCCTGGGAAGGTTCCTGTTGGTTTGCTGCCCACATTCATTTGGACTATATAAAAGATTAACCATTTCATTATCCTGGGAACAGAATTTCCACTTTTAATAATTTACACTGTGACTCCAGAAAAGGAAAGGCACCAGTGCTGGTATTTAAGCACCAAATATTTTCCCCACACCATAGGATCCAAAGGCATTTCTTAATATCTAATATGTAAGGGGAGATTATGTTTTCGACATAAAGCTGTAGGCAGCCATATTGTCACTACTTTGTGGAACACTCACACAGTTGTGAATTATTCCCTCTGTTGTTCTAAAACAGCTCTATTAAACATGCAAGGTGCTTACATTTGCCATGTGTAAGAAAGAGAGCAGAAAGTACCATGTTACATGTTTCCACTTTCTCTTCTACTTTGTGGGCATTCTGCACAACAGAACCTCAGAGGGAAATTCATTTATGCACATGCTGCTCCCCAGGCAACGTCAAAGGAGATGGATGTACACAGATACATGTAGCCACAGCCATCTCTTGCAGTTCAGTTCCATTCCACTTTGCCACCTTCCCATCAGCAACTACTTTTCTGAATCAAGCTTTAACATTTTACCATTCTGTACTACTTTGGGATTTTGGTGGGCAGGCGGGATTCAGGGGTCCATGAAAGGTGAAGATGACAAACACTGTTACTCAACAAAAAAAACACGATAAAGATTCACGTTACGTTAATTCATTTAAAGTAACAAAAATGATTTCCTAGTAAGTTACTTCTGTTGTCACACACACACACACACACACACACACACACACACGAGAGCTTGAAGAGAGAACATGACGGTCTAGAAGTCACCAAGACTAAGGGTTGCATCCAAGTGGCATCTCTCTAATGATGGAAGACTCTCTGATCCATTGGAGCTTTCCAACAGGAGAAGATGAGAGTGAGGCAATTTCCAGTGATTCCCATGCCCCCCTGCAAGTACCAAACCATCACCCATGCTGTTCCAGAGGGTCCTCCCAACTCTCTGGAGCAAATATGGGGGGCATAGACTGTGGGGAGGTGAAAGAATTAGTGAAAACCATCTCCTTCCCAACCTCTTTCTCTTACATGTATATATTTCTTACAAAAAAAGTTGATTGACCTGGCTTTCAATACCAGTATGCCTCAGAGGACAGCAAAAATACATTTAGGCCCAGACCAAGGCATTTTGCTGTCTGAAGCAAAGGACAAAATGGTGTTTCCCTCAAGCAAAAACTAGCTGGGCCAGCAGTTGACACTTACATTAATACTAGTGATAAGATGGCATCGTTCACTGGATCTGAGGCAGCAGGCCACATTTGGGGGGGGGCAGTGGAAGGACTGGAGGAATCTGGAGGAGCAGCCATGGGCCACTGCAGCAGCATCTGTCATCTGAGACAGTTGCCTCATTCTGCATGATGGTAGGGCTGGCCCCTATTACATTTAAAAACCATGTATTTATCTGAATAAAGTTAGTGTATATTTTCTTAAATATTAAGCTATATTAGCAGAACTGGCCCATGAATACAACCCAACAGTAGCAGTGATATTTTATTTCTATCTATAGTCGCAAGTAATAGTTTCAGTGATATGTGTGGTTACAACTACTCAGGTGTTATTGAAATAGTTATAATTCATGTATGCAGATCATACATATTGCCAAACTCCCATCAGCCTCAGGCAGTGCAGCCAATAATCTTGGGTGATGGGAACTATAGTTCAGTATCCGGAGGCCATCATGTTGGTGACAGCTGCTCTAAACTGAGATGTTTATTATCTTAGAATTCCCCTGTCCTATGCGTTAGATGAGCAACAGGGTTTGTTTTTTTTTTGGGGGGGGGGTTACATTCAGGACACCCCTTCCACACTTGTCTTGAAGAGAACCCCTGCTTTTTGCAGAGGATTCTGTAGATTTTCAAGAGCACAGCACTGAAGAGTACTAGCCAGATCTCACCCTAGCTGACTTGACAACATGCCCTGAGACTCAAAAGGGTAAAATGTTATAGAGGAAATTCGGTAGTAATGGAAAATGTATCTTTAAAGAAAACTTGTTTGCCGTTACCAACATTCTTACTGAAGTACCACAGGGTTCTCTGGAACACAGTCTGAAGGCAAGTATGCTGAAGTACTTCCCAAAACCATTATGGTTTTTGCTATTTTATGGTCATGCTGCACAAGGGCAATCAAAATGCAAGGAAAGCATGAACTCTTTTCTAGTCCAAATAGGAAAATGCAGTTGTTACAAAGTGAACATGGTTTAGAGAAATACGAATAATAATAATAATAAAGCTACCAGTGTTCTGACCAATTTCAATGACTTACCATTTGCAGTATCCACTAAATATTCCATAGAATAAAGGTTTGGACATTGAACCACAATGATTAGGGGTGGGGGAGAGTCACTACTAACCTGGTTGATCATTGTCTGTTCCTACTCTTGCTGGACTTGGTGCCACAGGAAGAGGTCGAACAGGCCGAGGCTTTGGAGTTGGGGGACAAATCTTTTTTCTTCCGATATATTCTACGTAAGTTCCTGGGAAGTCCCCCCTTTCTCCAGTAGTTTCGTTATAACCATTCAGCCAACCGATTTCCTCAGGTTTCTCTTCTTCCCCGTCATTGAATCCAAGGGCCACTAAAGTACCTTTATTCACAGTTAAAATATCTCCCAGGTGTAAGTCAATGTCTTCCTCTCGTTCTTTTTTGTAATCGTATAAAGCTCTGTACTGGTATCCTTCTGCACTCATTTTGGCAAAGGTCTTAACATTCAATTATTTTAGCGAATAACAGCAACACAGTGCTACTCGGTTTTATTGTATATACAGCGAAAGAAGTTATAAACAGGGGAAGTAACGTGTCAGTTAGAAGGACTGTAACACAAACATATAAGAAGCACCAGAATCTGTGGCTGTACAGCTCAGGCTGTATGTGCGTCTTTTACATTTAATCAGTGAAATTTCAGAAGATTGGACTTTTATCTATGTATAGACTCCCAGCTAGTTCCTTTTCAGGTCAGCTTGGCACTTATGGGCACAATTTTTCAAGGTGGGCTGAAAATTACTCCTTGCTGCACCTCCTTCTGATGTACTTGCTGGAAAATGTTCACTTTTCTTAAACTTTTTGCGGTGGAGTTCTGCACGCATACTTCACCTACGGAGGAAGAAAAAAATTCAGACATGAAATTAACGTAATTACTCCCATTCTCACTGAAGGCTCTAACTATGGTAAGCTCAGGTTCTAGTGGGAAATGTTTCAGAAACAAGTGTGCTGGCACGGAACAAAAATTAAAATGGAAGACCTGACAAAACGGACTTCAAACTAGAACTCCAAGGAGGTACGCCAACCCAGAAAAGAATCTACTTGGCACCAAGAGGAAGCTTCTACACAAGCACCCCTCTTTTCGTAATATAGATAGGGGGTGAGCACTAACAACTTCAGTGCACATACTGAAAATTAGTTTCCAGTGCGCTAGTTCTTGTAGTACTGCCTCTACAATGGAAATCAAGTCCAGTCTGGCGGGACAGAGCAAGGTGGAACAACATTGCTTGCCTGGCTTCTCACTGAGGAGGTCACTGCCAGTAACTGAGAGGAGCACACTAGAGTGGAAATAAGTATGATGTGGGCAGAGAGGTGGGGGCATCAGGTTGACAGCCCCCACACCTTGCCACCCTCCCCACCATCTCGCCTTTCTCAGTTACCAGCAGCGACCTCTGCATTGGGAAACCAGGTGAACAATGCTTCCGCATTCCAGTCCAGGGGTTGCTAGAATGGATAGTTCAGTTGGTTGGAGCGTGGTGCTGATAATGCCAAGGTTGCAGGTTCGATTCCCGTATGCGACAGTTGCATATTCCTGCATTGCAGGGGGTTGGACTAGATGAACCTCGGGGTCCCTTCCAACTCTATGATTCTATGGGAAGTCCCCCTAATAAGTGCTCATCCTTAATGGCCAAGTCACCCCTGCTCTCTGTTTGGTGCACTTCCACCCCACCCCTCGCAAATTACTGAATCCCTATTTCATACATATTTTTTTTACAGAGGAGCTTAAATATCAGTATCAAACTTTATTTCAGTCACAGACCAGCATAAGATAAGACATACGGATAAACTGAACACATAAGACTTAAAACAGGTATGGGATAATGACTGGCAATTAAAAGGTGAATTTATCATACATGCTTAAAAAGATAGAAACAGGGGCAAACAGTTAAAAGTGATGATAAGGGAGAGAACGTGAAGGCACACAGGTCTTTCATCTTAGGCCTAGTTTGTGGCGCAACCATCCTTCAACGAATATCCATCATGGCAGCGCAGAATCTAGTGACTGAGTATGGACAGAGGAGCTTAAGTTCTAAGACAGGAGAAGGCAGGAAAGGGGCTCTGGGGCTCTTATCTTTAAAATCGGCTATACTCCTAGGGGATCAGTGCTCTTCTCCCTACTGGTCTACCTTCTCCAATGCTGAGGGCAAGCATGAGAAAGAGTGAATTAAACTAGGGTGGGTTTAACCCATGGCATCCTCCCAAGCTTGCCTTCTTGCTTTGGGGTGGTTCTTCTGAGAAAAGAAGAATTGCTCGAACACAAATTGATTTTATGCATGAAATCACGTGCCTCCATTTTTTATTCCCTCAGAAACTATACATTTAACAGCAAGGTTACAATTTTTCTATGAAGACTTTAACCTACTCCTTTCATATTTTGATGTGATTTCCCACAGCTTTATGTAACTGTACTAAAGCTAGACCACCTAAGGAGCAGTATTTTGTCAGGCTGGGGGAAGTGGTAAATACTTAAATTAGACCTGGAGCAAAAGACGAGGCTTGAACATTTAAATCATGTTGGTGTGATTACGAAGTTAAAAAAGCAATACACTGCTGTAAAATACTATAAATATACACACTAAACACTAGCTTACAGAAATCCAGAACAGTAGGTGCCTTATAAAGTTTTTATTATTTCACCTGTTATTCATTCTACAGCTATAGAAAAAGCTAAATTCAAATCATAATCTAATTGCTGCATTGCTGTACCAACAAGTGAAAGCATTCACTTAAACAGTGAAAACCTTTTAAAGCAAAGAATAAAATGTCTTAAGGGGGCTATGTAATTCTAGCAGGTGAGACTATTTACAGGATAATATTTTTTTTATACTGCCACTCTGCCATTTGCTGCAAAGTATAATGAATAACGGTTATGTGAAAATTCCAACTGATGGATTAATTCTGCCAAAGAAATTCTCTGGAAAAAACCCCGCTCTATCCCAGTTGCAGTAGGATCACATAACACAATTTTTGAAAATCTGTATTTCATGAACTATGGCTCATAGTAGAATAGATGTGGTATCGAATCCTACATTTTCAAAGTCACAGAAACCATTTACACATGACCTAATAATTCTAGGATCAAAACTCCTTCAGTAGAGTTAAGGTTCTTACAAAGTCATTCATGCATCAAAAAGCATGAAAATTATGAGTTAAGGAGACAGTTTTGTATTCTGCACCAAAGGCAGTATACATGTTCTGTACTGTGACATACTGTCTCTTCATGCATCTGAGCCACACTGGGATCAGCTGCACTAAGTGGGGATCATTTTCAGTGCCTATCAGCTGATGGGAAATGAACCTGACCCCTGCTTCATCCATTTGAGCTAAGTGTGGTTTAAATTCCCACTCAGCCATGAAGCTCACTGGGTGATCTTGGGCCAGTCACCATCTCTTAGCCTAACCCATGGGTTGTTGTGAGGGTGGATTGGGGAGGAGAACCATGTACAGTCATACCTTGGGTTACAGACACTTCGGGTTGTGCAATTTTGGGTTGCGCACCGCGCCGAACCCGGAAGTACCAGAACGGGTTACTTCTGGGTTTCGGTGCTTGCACATATGCAGAAGCGCTAAATTGCGCTTTGCGTATGCGCAGAAGTGCCAAATCGTGACCCGCGGTGCTGCAGGTTGCGAACGCTGCGGGTTGCGAATGTGCTTCCCGCACGGATCACATTCGCAACCCGAGCATCCACTGTACACCACCTTGATCTTCTCGGAAGATAAAGGCGGTATATAAATATAATAAATAAATGAAAATAAAATTGGATGTTTGGATTCAAACCACAGCTGCAAATAGACATTCTTTATCTGTAGCATGCTTTTAGCAAGCACCTTTGAAGTTATCGCTTGATGTCACAATGGGACAAGTGAGTACCTCCCACACCTGGTCAAGGTGACCTGCAGAGGATGGTGGAGGTTTGGATCTGGTCCACCAGCCAGAAAAGGTCCCCTGCCTTACATGGTCCTCAAGTTTCTGGGTGTTGGAAACCAAAGAGCTTTCTAATATGTCTCCTGAATTTGTTCTTAGGACCTGGCCTGGGTTCACACATCATGGTAAACTATGGTTTACCATGACTGCTCATATTGCATCTACTCTGCTGCTCCCTTTGCTTAGCACAGAGAAAATAAATGTGAACCAGGGCTTACATTTGTTTCTCTCCAAACAAGCCACAAACAGAAGCCCAGAACAAACCTTGGCTTCTGCTCATGGCTTGTCTGAAGACAAGGAAAGCATGAGTGCTGGTTCACATGTAACATTCAGACAGCACTCTGCTTTGTTCCCACCCAGCTCAGTAAAGGAAGGAGTGTGACGAGCATGATTTGTGGTATGCCATGGTTTGTTATTGACCATGGCTTACTGTTCTGTGAAAATAGGGCCACCATAGAAATGTGGGAAAATTAGAAACAAAATAGAATCTCACACAAACAAAATATTGAAGCTCAAGATACTGAGATCCAGAATAGTGATGGTACCACTGTTAACTTCTTTTCTCCTACATCCAGCACTTTGCTTCTCTATATACAAATAACTTCTTACCAAATATTTCAGTGAAGACAACTGTACTGCTATTATCACCAACTGGTCCATTAATAACACTGGTTGAATGATTAATGATGACAGATACCTGATGACTGTATTAGTGAGTTCACAGGAAGAAGAGGAATTATGTGAAGAAACTTGTAGCACAGATGGCTTCACAAGCAATAGCAATGACACAGATTCAGTAGCATCAGAGGATAAAATATGGGGAAATATTTCTCAATATAACCAATGGTTACTAATGGATGTAAATGTTTACTAAAAGTTATCATCTTTTTCTATATCTAGACCTGCAATGTGCAGTTATGTATGAAAGAAGAAAAATGGAGCACAAAGTGCCATATCTCTGTCTACCAATGACTGGCAAATATATTGGAAGTAATGATAACAGGTCCTTTGGTTCTCATGATCTTAAAAACATGGGATTTTACACCATGTTTACTCTTCCATGAGCCAGGCTTCATAATATATGGGGGGAAGTGCCTTTTGATCCCTTACATCTTCAATGCACTGAGGAAATGTTAGTGAAGACTAATCAATAAGGACAACCAATCATCATCCGTCAACAGAATTATTTTCATGCATGTTGTCATTTGGCTGTGTGACTGTAAGCCAAGTGTAAAAGAGTATTCCTGTGCATATACACAAGGTCAAGAAACAGCTCTGCACAAGTCGCCATCTATCAATGTACTTAAAAGGTGAAACTATTGGAAAGAAAAGAGGAGAAACAGACCTCCTGCAAGTACAATCCCTTCCCAAACTCTTACTTTGGTTTTGTTAGTTGGGTATACAGTACTGACTGCTTTGATTAAACAAGAATTACATTTGAGAGCCAGTAAGCTCTGTTACAAGTGCCTATACCCCCTCACGTCTTCTGTCATTCTGTTACACTCCTCTCTGCAAAGCTGCCCTTTTGATTCTGAAGATGCCACAAGTTATCAACCATCCAAAGGCACCATGTAGCATCTCTACAAAGCTCTTCTCTCACTGTACTCCAGCCTTTCTGCTGTACTTAGGAACCCACGAATGAACATGCAGTATCACTACATGCTAATTTTCTCCACTCTCTGGTATCTGCAAAAAGAACTTGACAAGAAGGGTAAATGATGCATTGAAAGAATTGATATGCTACAAGAGTGCCAGCTCCTTGGGGCTGAGGCACTGTGCCCCCCCTCCCCCGCATGCACGACAACTGGATGTCGGATCAGGTCCCCTCGGTCCTCCGGAGAAGGTGGCGCCTCCAAGTCACTTGACAAATGCACATCTAACAAAGCCCACCACCAAAACTCAGTGGTAAACCTCTTAATAAGAAAAAATATGCATATCAGTAAATATATTTACTGATTACACTCAGTAAACAGCCTCTAATAGAAAAGAAAACCACTTTCTATAGATACAGCATGCAGAATTTTGCACAGCATTGCCACTGCACCTATGGGATTGTGCTATTGCCCAAGCATCAGGCTCGCCTAGAATGCTGGACTAGATAAGCCTTTGATCTGATCCTGCAGGGCTCTTATGTACTGTTGGAAGCTAGCCAAACATCTTACATTGGATTTAGACTCTTGGAGTATAGTGGTGGGGAGGTAAGGTTATGTGCCTCAACATGCCCCCACTAAGGAACTGAACACTTCGGCATTGGCTATGAAAGTCTACTAATAACTCTAGAACTTTCACACCTATGCCTAGGAACACATCTGGAACTGGAAACAAGGGGGAATGCACCGTAAGTATTAATTAAATTGTTCTACAGTGATTTCTGTGTACATTGTTTTCGTCACTAATTCTTGCAACAAACAAGCAAGTCCACTTAAACACACCTTGACTTGAGAGTCTGGAACATCGCCAACACTCAACTAAATATATACACAACCTGTGCCAGAAAATTAACACTTCTCCAAATATCTCAAATGCTTTGAAATATTTATTATCACGCTAAGAAATAGTTTCAGCTCCACAAGTGCACAAGTTTGTGAGAAGGCCTACTCACTTTGTTCTCGTTGACACAACCATTTTGGCACACTGCCAATTAGAGTTCTTCTCTAAACACTGTAAAATATGTCTAGTTTGACCTATTTCCCCCCTCCCCACCAGTAGAGAAAGATAGCACAGCCCCTCCACTCAGCCCAACAAACTTTCAGTTAAATCTGAAAAGGGAGGGTTGCACTGTAGATACAATACAGCAACAACCCCCTTGAACCTCAGGGTTGACAATGTATCACATGTGAAGCAAATGCCCCAAGTCGCTTTGTTAAGTGCTCAACTTCTCTATACCCATGTACTGTATTCCCCAAATGCAGCAGTTTCATTTTGCCTTTTTGTTATCAGCCAGTACAAGTCTGTATTGGAAATCAGGGCCAAGCAATGGTCTTGCCCAGCAAACCTCTAGCTGTTAAGCCTATTCTCCAAGACAGCAAACTGATGGATCTTACCAACATGGCTGCCATGCTCCAATACTTCCATAATACAGAAATACTGCAGTATTTATACCAGCAAGTGATAGGGTACAGATCAGCCTCTGGTTTGCAGTCAGTTTGAGAACAGGAAAGAATCTCTCAGGATAGACTCAACTGTTTGCTTGACCAAGACATTTTAGTATGAGTTTTCTGCTTCTGAAGTTGTCCTGAAGAGCTATTCGCTCTGCCTAAGACATCTTTATGACCTTACACATTAAGCAATAACTTTTTAAAAGAACTATTTACTTGTTACGTTTATTCTTTGTGCTATTAATGTGTTCCACAAGCCAATCACATTTTAAACAAAATTAAAACACTGTCTCCAGCCATTATTGTAAACAGTCCTGTACTAATTATAGGAGCTTTTAAAGAAGTTAGAATGCAATTCTCTGCACATCTATTCAGAAGTAAGTTCCATGAAGTGCAATGGGGCTTACTCCCTTATAAGTGATTACAGCATTGCAGGACAATCCAAGTACTATATGCAAACATTATTATGATCTTTTAAATAAAGTGGAATTGGATTTGCCTGATCAAGAAGCAGAATGCCCATTAAATTTATGTGGTCCAGATTTTATCCTTCTGTAGCTTACAGGTTTTAATCCTGAGGAGTAATGGGATTCTTTCTTTATAGCAGTCCCTCTACCTTAGAACAGTATACAGTGGTACCTCGGGTTAAGTACTTAATTCATTCCGGAGGTCCGTTCTTAACCTGAAACTGTTCTTAACCTGAAGCACCACTTTAGCTAATGGGGTCTCCTGCTGCCGCCGCGCCGCTGAAGCACAATTTCTGTTCTCATCCTGGGGCCAAGTTCTTAACCTGAAGCACTATTTATGGGTTAGCGGAGTCTGTAACCTGAAGCGTATGTAACCTGAAGCGTATGTAACCTGAAGCGTATGTAACCTGAGGTACCACTGTACTCTGACTGTAGAAGTCATTCCCAGCTCTTCTGGCCAAAATTATTTAACAAACTGGTACCTTATACTTGCAAAGCATCTGTTCTACTATACAAATTTTTATACATTAAGACTACAACTGTGTACTTACTGAAATAGAAGTAAGTTTCAATGAACTCAACAGAACTTGCTACTGAGTAGACAGGCACAGGATTGCACCTGTGAGTGTCATAGCCTTAAGTTATAATAGCTCCTCCTGTCGGCACCACAGAGATTTTACTAGGGTGTTGGTTTTTTGTTTTGTTTTGTTTTCCCTTATACATTCAATTAATTGGTCTGTATCCAACTATGTTCTACGCACAGTAGACCTATTGAAATTAATAAATAAGTTAGTCAAGTTTATTAATTTCAGTGGGTCTACTCTAAGTAGAGATTATGTTGGATACAACCTAATGTCTTCATTTTTTTTTTACATTATGGGTACCACACACTGGATTTTTTCTGTTGATGAATTAATAAAAATATAACCCAGCAACACACATCAAGTGAAAATGCAACACCCTGCTTAATTCCTTTTGCAATTCCTTTTCCACTTGTCATCTGAATGGCAAGAAATTTCTCTGCCTATTCAAATGGTTCTATGCTTCTTATACCCTCTTTTTTCAGTGTGGGCACGTTTTAATCCAATGCTTAGAGGCAAGGCAGCAGAAAACCCAAGACTTTCCTCTCCCCTTCCTGAACTCAAATCCTTCAACCAGCCATTTGTTCCTCCAGAACCAGACACTTTCCATTTCCAGGAAAGACACAATACACCAATAAGAGCTATTTTTCTAAAATGCCACCAGTAAATCCCAAAGCAAACACAATGCAGCACTCTCGATAGCACAAGAAGTTCGCTTAACAGCTCATTACACTTAACTGAAATGCAGCTTTGGCAACACAAGCTTCATATAATATCTGGGCTATGAATTCAACAAATTGCATCTCTGCTTCACATTGCATCTAATTAAAACCAGTAAGTCTTCCTGTGTATTCCGGATAGGGTAGTAAGAGTTTGCTTACTTATTTATAAGAGAAATTAAAGTTTTTCAAAATAGTAAAGACAATACATGTAGAAAAGAGCAAAGTTATGTTGAACAACATTATGCAAATTCGGTACTTATAATATGAATACATTACAGGAGTGCGGTGGGGAGGGGGGGTTTAGCCTTCCAACACATGATTAAAATTCCTATCAGGAAAATGGTGTGAAGCAATTTTCCAGATTAACTTCCGTGGATTGCTCGCTTATCCAGAGAATGAGATTTTAGTGTCAATATTTAGCCAGCTTTATTTAGCATCAACCAAGTCTAGCACCTGGTGCTCCACTCTTGCCATTGCACACTGTCTAGACCAAGAAGTGCCATGTACTCTTTTGATTTGCTTCTCCACATAAGCCAGCAGTGTGGACTTCCTCACGCAGCACAGCCGCTGTGCAAAGTCCAAAGGCAGAAAAAGAAAGAAAAAGGAAACGTGTTCAGATTTTGAAATATAAAGTCAGCGAGAGGGTTTATTCCTTCCGGGTTTTTCAAACGACCTGTAGCCGATTGAGAATTCGCCTAACCGCGATGCATGCAGTTCAGCGCAGCTTTAACTCTGTCGGCCGCCAGCAGCACCCAAAAAAGAGGGAGGCGAGGCAGGGAATACGAAATATTTAACCCGGCAATTCCTCCCTTCCTCGCACCCTTCCCAGTCCCCAGACCTTGAGAGTGGAGGGCACCTAGGCTGGTCTGGGGCTGAGGAGCGGGGCTGCCATAAATGCAACCTCCTGCAATCCTGAGCGCCCTTTCCCCGAGAAAGCATTTTTTCCTCCTTCGCAAGCTAACCAGCTGGCGCGGGGATCGGGTCCCGCTGCTGCAAGGACGCCGCTCCGCTCCAGTTCAACTTCCTCCAGCCAAGCCAGCTGGGCAGGGGAGACGGGAAATGAATGCAATGCAAGGCTTTCCTTGCTTGCCTGCCTGCCTGCCTGTCACCGGGAGGGGAAGAAGCCGGAGCCGCGCGCAAGAGAGAGAGACAGCGAAGCCCCCCTTCAGGCGGCAGGAGGCCTCGCGCCGCCGAACAGGATGTCTGCAGCGCGCGGCCAAGCGGCGTCCCGGCCCCGCCGCCGGACTCCCCTCCGCACGCTCGCTAGGCCGGCAGCAGCGAGGCAGGGAAGGGAGGCGGGCGGAGGCGAGGGGACGGCGACGCGGGCAGGAAAGGCTCTCACCTTCGGCTGTCACGCACCCGCCCGGGCCCCAGTCGCGCGCCCTGCAGCCAAGGGAGAGAAGCCGAGCGCGCCAAGCCTCCGTCTGCGCCTGCTGCTGCTTCGCCGCCGCTACCACAGCAGCCCTCGCTCGCCGCCGCGCTGCTTCCTTCGCCTCAGCCCCAGCCAGCCAGGCAGCCCGAGCCCAGCGCAGGCTGGCGTCCCTCCCAGCTCGCCTCTCGCCCCGCCTCCGCTCCCTCACCCCTGCCAACCCGCGCCAGGCCTGGCCGACCCAAGCGCCGCCTCCCCGCCCAGCCAGGCTGCAGCTTCTCCAGCTTGCTCTCGCTCTAGCCGACGCCACAGCTGCCACCGCAGTGGCCGTCCGCTTCCCCTCGGGCTGCTTGGCGGTTCCTCCTCGCCCTCGCGGGCCGAAAAGGTTCCTCTTGCTGCAGCCCGCCCCTCTCCCTTCGGGTGGCGGGCCGGAGGAAAAGAACCGGCCATTGACCCGCTGAGATGACAGTGAACGATATGGAGGGAGGGGGGGAGGAATTTTAGGGGGGTGTGGAAATCCCCAGCGCGCGCCAAGGGGATCGAAGACCAGCCAGGCGCCTTTTTTTCTCGCTCAGACGTTCCTTCCCTGCAGAATGGGCGCCTGGCCACACCGGAGTCTAGGCTCCACATCACACGATTTTTTGCACCCGCATTGGTCTATCGAGCCCCTTGATAAGGCTGCCAGCTTTTCCTCTGGTAGGCTCCTGCGCCTTTCACGACTACCTGCCATTTGCACGCCTCTGTAAATGGGTGAGGGGGCTCCAGGCGCTGTTGGGCTTCCATAAGCTTCAGCCAGCATCATAGGAGAGCCAACTCGTAGGGGCTGAGGTCCCTTCGGCCCACCCAATAAAATATTTGAGGGGGCCATCCCCAACAAAGTTGATGGGCATTGGCATGCAAATGGTGTGCATGTGCCACATCTTGTAATCGGTTATGCAAGACAGAGCTTACCTGCTGCTCCCCCTGTGGACGTCCGGATTGCAAATATGGTCGGTGCGGGATGCATGTTCGCAACCCACAGTGTCTGCAACCTGCAGCGGTGCATCTGTGTGATTCAGCGCTTCTGTGCATGTGCAAAGCACAATTTAGCGCTTCTGCACATGCGCGACTGCCATAACCTGAGAAAATGCAACCTGAAGCATCTGTAACCCAAGGTATGACTGTACTTAAGATGGCACCCCTTGACCAGCATGGACAGTGGGCAGAGGCAGGGCCAGCCCACCCATTAGGCAGTGGTCAGGCGGCAGGATCTGCCAGGGCAGCAGTTCCTGCTTCCAAGGAATGCATCATTGCTGCAGCAACAAAGGCTGTGGGGTACTCCTTGGAGGTCGGATCTGCGTCCTCCTCAGAAGCACCCCACCCAGGCAAATGTCACCAGTACAGCGGCCTCTCAGCTGATAGGGGCATGATTCAGAGCAGACCCCTTTCCCCACATGATGGCCCTTGATTCTCACTTCAACCATTGGGTAAGGTTAATTTGATTCCCACCCTCTTGTTATCATTGTAGATATATATATATATATATTCCCCTTCTTATTCCTGATGTAGATCTTCACTCACCTCTTCTTCCCAGGGGGGTGCCATTTTGTGCTTTGCCTCAGGTGCCGAAATGAATTGGTCAGTGGTAAGCACATGAAAAGAGCCCGGCTGAATCAGACCAAAGGTGCATAGGCTATAGAGAACCCTGTTCTTATGCTGGCCAACCACATGCCTATGAGAAGCCTGCTGGCAGGACATGAGCAGCAACAGCACTTTCTCCAGCAATGAGTATTTAGAGCCATTGTGCCTGCAGTACTCCAGCCATTGCCTTATTTGTCGTGAAATTGTCTAAACCCCAGTTTGGCACTCCTGCTGGCAATGACCTCCCCACTGCCGTGCCTTCACCTCACTGTAAGCAGCAACAACCCATCTGCCAGGCAACCAGTAGAGCTGTTCCACTGCACCCAGCAAACCACTTCTGCCTCATAGGGAAGTTGCTCCAGCCTCTTGGCCATTTTGCTTCCCCTTTTCTGAGCCTTTTCCAGCTGTACAGTATTGTTTTGGTGTGGCAACCAGAAATGAACACCGTATTCTAAGCATGGCCACATCACAGATTCGTTCAGTGACAATATAATATTGGCTGTTTTATTTTAAACCCTTTCCTAATGATCCTTAACAGGGAGTTCGACTTTTTCACAGCGGCTGCACACTGGGTCAATATCTTCATCAAGCTGCTCCTTGGCCAGTCACTTCCAGTTCAGAGTCCTTGAGTTGTATATGTGGTTAGGATTATTAGCCCAACATGCATGACACAACGCTTGCTTCCACTGAATCACATTTGCCATTTTAATGCTCATTCCCCCAGTTTGGAGATATCCTTTTGGAGCCTCCCGCAATCTGTTTTTGTTCTTGCAGCTCTGTTATCATCAACAAACGCACTTACCTCACGGCTCACTCATAACTCCAAATCCTGTATGAATGAAGAATTTAAAAAGCAAATGTTCCAGTCAATCCTTGGGGGACTTCACTTCTTTTATTGGGAGAACTGTCCACATTTATTCCTACACTCTGCTTCCAGTACTTTAAACAAGTTACTTTAACCAGGATGATGGGAGATGGAGTCCTACAACATCTGGAGGGCCTCAGGTCCCACAGCCCAGATCTAAATGCTGACCCCAAGGCTTCAGAAGTCAGCCTAATAGTAAAACAACTTGTTTAGCACCTTCACCCCACAACTCCCGCTTTGTGCAACATCTCACCTGATGAAGAGTTCTGGAATATTTTTTATTATTATTCAAAGCTTGCACACATTTTTGCAACATTTTATCGGCTCCAATAAAGTTATTATGCAACTGGATTTTGGATTTTTTTGTTTCGTTTTGTTTCTACCTTAGCCAAGTTTATTTAGAAGTAAATGCACACATTCCAGTGCTGCAGGTTGCTCTCTCATCCCTGTTCCTAAGAAAGCTTGAGCTGATAAAAACACTGGAGCCCTACTATGATTAAATAAGGACAGTCCTAGGGTTTTTAAAAAAATGTTTTGTGGACTTCAATGGCTCGATGACTAAATAAAACCACACAAGCTCAAATCAGAAAATTCTGATTTCAGAATGTCCTGTGGCTCGGAAAACTATGTAAATAGCAGAGTTCTTTGTAATGCAATGTTCCAAAACAAGAGGTAACACCATTAAAACATTTTTCTGAGTGGAAACTCTTTCTCCAAAAGTTGCTGTAGAGGAAACATTCCTAGGCCTCCTTTCCATTTTTTTTCCCTCATCCATTCCAAGCACCGGAATCTCCTCCTCTTCTGGAAGTTTTTCTTAAAACAAAACAACAAGACACAAACACACTAACTGAGGGGGTTGTAGATTCCACCCCATGTGTACTGGAAAGAAGTTGGAGTGTCGGTGAAATTGCAGGAGGAATATACAAAATTCAAAGAAATAACTTTCCATTTGGATCAGGTCCCCTTTGAAAGAACTGGATAAATTGCTTATGTCAGAACTGTAGATTCAATTACACTTGTCGTGGTTGGCAAACTGGCTCAAAACACCTCCCCATCCTTAGTTTAAAGGATAGCATAAGGAGAGTTCAAACAAAAACCCAATGCAAAATGAAATAAATATATGTATAGATAATATGCTTCTTCTGTGCTACAAATCTGCAAAATGCGTATCATGTCTTGAAATAATTAGATGTCTCCTGAATAAAAGGGCATTTTTTATTATGACATGTTCATATGTCAGCTACGTAAGCTGTGTTCGGGTTTCCCTTATGTGATGATGCAATGGGACAATGATGTGTCATGGTTGTGCAGTTGCTTCCTGAAAGCTGTCAGTGCAGCAGACCTCATTGAAAAGGTCTGTCCTGCAAAATCTAAAATGTGTGACAGTGCAGTTAGAGAGCTAGCCCAATAACAGATTCAAAATGAGAGATACATGCTTGGACTTGTCAAGAGCATCCAACTGCACTATGAGCTGTTTAGGCTTGCAAAGATAAGGACAGTTAAAAATAAGTTGGAGTAGATGGGAGGTGTTCAGGGTAGCCAGATATTAACTCGGGCCATAGTATAAAACCGGGGCATTCAGATAACTTATCAGAATATAGTTACTGTAACAGAGGGCTGAGTGAAATACTCAGGCAGACAGGATTAAAGTTCTAAAACCAAGGCTGAGAATTTTTAATGCCTTTGTGAAAGGAAACTGGGAATCAATAGAAATGTTCAAAAGAGTGAGTTCTAATAACTATCTTGGGGGCCATCAAAGAAGATGGATTTAGCACTGAATTTTGTAGAGACTGAAGACAGCTACACCACTGTCATAAAGGTCGGGGAACAAACGTTTGTAATAATCAAGAATATAAAGACGTGTGGAAGAGTTTGAGGTGTGTGGACAAATGTGAAGGAATCAGCTTCTAATTGTGTCAGAAGAAATACTATTTCTAATTACTAATAGCGAGAAGTAGACCACAGTCCTTACTGCACTCAATGGGATATACTTCTGAGTAGACATGAACAGGATGATGCTGTTCAATTGGGACTTTTTTCCCCCTTTAGAATTCAAGAATTCAAGTACATTTTGGAAAGAGTAAAAGAATAACCATTCATTTTCTGGTTTTAAGAAAAATTGACTAGTATTTACAGCTTCCTTGGGAATGCCATTAAGTAACTTCCACATTTGTTGATGTAACTGGCCATGTTACAATGATGTCATGGTGGACCTTCCTTTTCAGTAAAAATATAGTCAGTAGGGCAGAGCTTTCCAAACTGTGAGTCGCAACACATTAGTGTGTCAGCTCTGGTGTGTGGGGGGGTCACATGAACACTCCTCATGCTCCTCCTGGGGCTGGAAAGGGATTTGCTTAACTTCTGGCTTTCTAGTAAAGCTGAATTACCCGGTAATGTGTCGTGAAATGATGCATGTCTAAAAGGTGTGCCACAAACATGAAAAGTTTCAAAAGCTCTGCAGTAAGGTATTCGTAATGAAGAAAATAACAAAAAGCAGGGTTCTCAGGAAATGTTTGCGATGTTGACCTGGGACTCAGAAGCTCAGTGTCTCTGAACTTCACCATTCCTTAGCATTTTCCACACTGATAATTAGATATCTGAAACTTTATTTGCAAGCACATAGTAAAATGTGCAACATTATCTGTAATTGTGACATCTGTGTTTATTTCTCAACCTTGTAAAAGTATGACAACACAGATCCTACTGTTTCTAAAATATGAGTAAGGCTTTCACCGCTAACAAAGTCACAGTAAAACATGAACCATATTATCCCATAGATAATTATTGTACTATGCGCTTCCCAGTCATGGAGACAATTGTCTCCATTTGGAGAATATCTGTGACATAAGCAGCATTTTTATAAGCATCTACAGATAATCCATTAAAGGAACCATAAAATTTATACTATCAGAACGCCCTTTAGAAGTCACAGTGCCCTTTATGCTGTGTTTATTTCTTCTATTATGGGGCAGATCAGAGGACTAAAGTTGGTCACAGAATCACCCTGTACTGATACCAATTTAATAGGGCTAGTTTTCACTAGGTAAAAGGTAAGGTAAAGGACCCCTGGACAGTAAAGTCCAGTCAAAGGCGACTATGGGGTTGCAGTGCTCATCTCTCTTTCAGGTCAAGGGAGCCAGTGTTTGTTCACAGACAGCTCTCCAGGTCATGTGGCCAGCATGACTAAACCACTACTGGCACATGGAGGACCGTGACGAGTGCCAGAGTGCATGGAAATGCCGTTTACCTTACTGTCGCAGCGGTACCTATTTATGTACTTGCACTGGCGTGCTTTTGAACTGCTAGGTTGGCAGGAGCTGGGACAGAGCAACGGGAGCTCACCCCATTGTGGAGATTTGAACCGCCGACCTTCCGAACAGTAAGCCCAAGAGGCTCAGTGGTTTAGATCACAGCACCATGTGACAGATGGTGCATGAACATGGTCAACTATTCTATTTTTTCTCAGGGAAATTTCCTGTGCCATTTCGATATTGAATTGCCATTTCGCTCTGTGCCACATGATTAAAGTAAAGGTAAAGGTACCCCTGCCCGTATGGGCCAGTCGTGTCTGACTCTAGGGTTGTGCGCCCATCTTACTTAAGAGGCCGGGGGCCAGCGCTGTCCGGAGACACTTCCGGGTCACGTGGCTAGCATGACGAAGCTGCTCTGGCGAGCCAGCACCAGCACAGCACACGGAAACACTGTTTACCTTCCCGCTAGAAAGCGGTACCTATTTATCTACTTGCACATAAGGGTGCTTTCGAACTGCTAGGTGGGCAGGAGCTGGGACCGAAAGACAGGAGCTCACCCCGCCGCAGGGATTCGAACCGCCGACCATGCAATTGGCAAGCCCTAGGCGCTGAGGTTTTACCCACAGCGCCACCCGCGTCCCTTGCCACATGATTAGGGAATGTGTAAAATATGGCTCATCCCCCAATAGTATCCAGTAATAGTAATGGTTCTGCTACAGACCAAAGACAGAACTGATTCCATAGCTAAAGGTCAAAGGGAAGGTCCAGATGGCTGCCTGCTAAAAGTTATTTTTGTGAGTGTCCTGAAAATTATCCACACTGAATGGAAAGGTTGATGTTCCCCTTTGCTAGCAACTACAGATAAACAAAAATGTACAACGTAGGAATTCTCTGAGGTTGATATCTGGTCTTCCTACCACTCCATGGGTTGTAATAACCTACAAGGGCTACCGTCTGTTAGAATGCATGCTAAAATCTATCCCCAGGCATTCCACATTAGGAAGGAAGGCTTCCCCTCTTCAGGTCAGTTAGTTACATATGCTGTTGCTCCATAACCCTCCTGGTTACAGTGGTGGGTTTTGGTCCTTCAGATTTCAGTGGCACCCTGTGCAAGGTCAAAATTTGGCGCGTGCTCCCATGCCTCTTGCCTTTTATTCTGCTCAGCGCCCACTGCAGCAGAACCTTAAATCCACCTCTGCCAGTTAATGACCTCCAGGGCATTTTCTAAGACTCTTATGTAGTTCTACTTATCACAGCTCATGTGCCTGGATTTGTGAATGGCATGTATGCCTTGGAAAAACTGTGACACTAATCTTCTCAATGACCCAGAGCTAGCTGACATCTGCGCTGTGGCCATGTGTCCTGTGTTACAGAAGATAGTCCTCTATTTGAAGGTGTCCTCTCTCTGAAGGGTTTCCTGGTTCAAGTCCAACTGGTTCAAGTCCATCTTCAAGAGAAGAATGACATGAAGGTTAGCATAGAGGCCTTCAAATGGCCTATCAACAGTTGCACCTAGACAGCAAACTGAGTGGGCACACAATTCACCAGGTCACAGCCTTCTGCACTATAGTAAATATACATTGTGTTTCTATTTAAATCTTAGTAATTATTTATAAATGTGCGTCTACACATATAAAGCAATGCAACTTGAAAACTTTATGCAAATTTGTGCCCTGTAGCATCATCTTTTTTAAAAATGATGACAACCACCTTAATCATCTGGCTGGCTGCCATTTTGTTCGCTGGCTTTCTTTTCCCAAAAAGAAAATTAAGCTACAGTCTAGTTATCAGTTCTGTTGTCCTCTTCCCAATCTGTTGGGCTGCTGGTTTGGGGAGTAACATTAGAATCGACTGCATTGACCATGCCTGGGCATCACTAATGTATTAGTGGCATTGATTAAGCGTCAAAAAAGATCCCAGCAAAATACCTGTACTGATGGTACCATCTCACCTGACGAATGAAAAAGCAGCAAAACAATGTTTTCTATTTTTGATTTGACTAATTTTAAAATGGAAAAATCGCCTTCAAATGTAAATCACAAGAGTGCTCATTTGGCACAGATACAATCTGCAGACAGGAAACACGTGTATGTGGGCAGCAAATGTTTGAGGGAAAATATATTGCAATGAAATATGAGGAAGAACTGGCAATAACTGTCATGATAACTGCCAGACATTAATACAGTGGCAATAGTAGAAGGATGGGAGCTATTTCATAAATACCGATTGATTTAGTAGATGTCAGATTAACAAGATTACCGTATCATTTGTATATCCGTCATTTTCTAGATATCATTTTTCTATTTAAAAATCTTTTAAGGTTTATTTTGGTGCACAGCTTGCCTTATCTGTAAAGTTTGAGGCAAGCAACACAATCTGTCAGGGAACTGCCATCAGTGCCAGAGGGAGAGAGCAAAATCCAGAGGGATTCCAGAGAGCGTCCCGGGATTGGGAGAGGCAGCCCATCTTCTGGGGAGGAGAATCAGCGTAGCACCAGTGGAGAAGGGGGGCAGATGGGGGAAGAGGCGAGGTGGTCCTATGACTCCTTGCCGGGGACCAGCGGGGAGAGTAGGGGTCCTCCGCTGCCTACGCCCTCCTTGCGCAGAAGGCTTTCACGCAGAGAGAGTAGGAGGAGACTAGGCGTCAAAGAACTTCTTTGCTGGAAGAAGTTTAAGAAACGCCCACTGACGGATTCTGCCAGCGATTGAGACAGCCACGGGTGAGTGGCTGTCCGGACAGAAAAGGTTCACGCAGGCAACCCAGCCAGGTGTTTGCACCGGCTTACGCACGAGCAACCCCTAGAACTATCACACAATCTTTTTGACAATCAACGATAAAACTGCATGTCACTCTCTCTAAAGACCAACAACCCAAGCCATTTGATGCTAACGTTTAACAGAATTTGAAAACTGAAAAGGGAATATTTTAACTCATACAGTGTTGTATTACAGCACTTCTGCGGGTCTCCTCTCACCTGGAGGCTACCTAGGGAAGAAAGATACCAAGCCACACAGTTACAATACTCTGTGTAGTCTTTTTATTCTGAACCAGTGGGATTAACAGAGTGTCTCTACAGATGAGGGAAAATTCAAACGACACCATACAACACTTCTGATGAGGGAGCTGCCGCTGGCAGGTCACTCAACCAACTTCAGCAAGTGCTGCAGAGCCAGAAAAAGCATTAAACTCATTCTTCTGCTTGCACTGGGTTGGCAAACTACATCTTAAGAAAGCTTCCTGCATGCAATGCTTCATAACCTTGTATCTAGAAGGCCCAGAGACTTACTTTTTCAAATGAAAGCTGAAGAGTTTGGGGTCTCTGCTGGCATGGGCCCTGGTGCAAGTATTCCATCTGCACCATTATAAATCCAACCCTGTTAGGACTTCAGGGATTTCTATTGCCTGGAATCGAAACAACTCACTTATCAATCACAGCTCTGACTTCACTCATTGGTTAAAACAGGTGGGAGCAGCCAGGCCGGCTCATTTAACAGAAATTGATTAGAAACGGCACATTATGCTTCATAGCTTTCTTTCTAGAAGGGCCAGAGACTTTCATTTTGGCGAAGAGAATTGCACTGCAAAATTGGAAGAAGTGTGAATCCTGGAGGCTGCCTATGTTACCCATGTTGTTTTGGAAAGCACAAGTTATGTAGGTTTGCCTTCAAATGTGAACAGAATCAAAGTCCTCCCCAGTCCCTGCTTCGGAGAAAATATGCATAGGATTCACCTGCATTTTCCTAGTATATTTGGGCTTTTTCTTCCACTCTAAACAGAATCTTTGAAAATGTCGAGTATTATATAAGCAGTGTGCGGGGGAACTGTTGAATATGCTGTGTAATGAAGCATGGTGGAGAAATCTTTTATGAAAACAATACAATGAGAGCAACAAGAAACCACAAATAATTTGTCTTTTAACGATAAAACTGTCCTCACAATTCAGTTGCCATTTGCATAATATCAGTAATGCCCAGAGCAACCAATTGATTCGGGGGTTTTTATTAAAAAAAAAACAAAAACTTGCATGCAGCTGGTACAACTCCCTACTAGTCACTTTTTATCTTTCAAACCACAAAAAACTGCAATAAAGTAATAAGGAAAAGTATGGACCTTCAAAGATAAGACAGAAATTCAGCCCTTTACCTTTGATACCATGCTTTGCTACTGGCACAGGAACTGAACTCCGCACGCTTGTCAGCAAAAGTTTACTAGTCTGGAATAAAGAATTCTCCCACTTCATTATTTTTGTATTATTATTATTATTATTATTATTATTATTATTATTATTATTATTTAAATTTCTTATTCACCTTTCTCCATAAGGTTCCAGGGTGGTTTATAACAATAGAAAAACACCCTATCAAAATCAGACTGAACAACCTGCAATTAAAAGAAGGAAGTGGGTCCTAAAAATACATCTCACACATGTCTAAGGCCCGGTAAAAAGGTACTTCTTCAGCATATGACAAAACATTGCTACCAAACTAGGACTTATAGGCTAAACCCATGTTGCTTATTTCCATTTTTTAAAGCAGGGATTGGGAACCTGATGTTGTTGGGCTACAACTCTCAGCTGGCAGAGCATGAGACTTTTAATCTCAGGGTCGTGGGTCTGAGCACCATGTTGGGCAAAAGATTCCTGCATGCACGTGGTTGGATTAGACCCTTGTGGTACCTTCCATCTTTCTGTTCTAACTTGCATAACCTTTGACCATCGGCCATGCTTGGCTGGTACTGATGGGAGTTGGAGTCAATCGACATCTGTAGGAACAAAGAATAGCCACCTCTTCGAAAGCACTGCTTTATACAACAAGGGAGAAGAAAAGTGTCGGACAACAAGAGATATGGCATATATGGAAACATATATGATCTGAGATACAGTGTGGTACTGTGGTTGGAATTTTGGACCAGGTTTGAGGAAATCAGGCATAGAAGTTCTCTCCTGATGCTTTACATGATGAACAAGTTTACGGTCCACAGGCTTAGAACTGAATTAGATCTCATGGCACAAACACAACTCCCCCATCTCCATGTTTATCTAATAAGTCAAATATGGGAGTTGGGGATGCATTTGAGACCACAGATCCTTCTATTCTGATCCTTCCTCCTCCCCCTCCTTTTTCATTACTCTCCTTCAGCCCACCAGCCAGCTGGACTGTGAATCCAGCAGTAAATCCAATGGTGTTGTTTTTTGTGGTGAGAGGCAGAAGAATGGAGGATTGGAGGTAAACACACCAGGGAAAACATGCTGCATATGGGGAGCATTTTGTTCATCCTCCTACCTGTTGATCTGGTCATTGATGAGTCCCCACCCCCATATTTACATCACAACAGCAAATGCGGGTTTTGCTCATAGGAGCTGCTAAGCAAAATAAGTAACAAAATGCTAAATAAATAAGGCTCCAGCAATATGGAATATAGGTTCACAGAGCTGAAATCAAAATGTGGACACATGCCTACAGTTCACCTTCTGAAAAATTACGACATGAACTTTCTCTCAAGCACTGGATACTGTGAGATGTTTTCTTTTTCACACTGATGGTTTTTATTTTTCCATCTCCTTCACCCACTTAGGCGGTAGAAGTGGAATTATTTGAAAATGAAGGTTCAGGGAAAGCCATCTGGCCCAATTCCCATGTGAAAATTCCCATTGTGTTTCTTCTCAGAGAAGCACTCAGCATCCACAGCTTCTACAAAAATGTCTGATCCATTTGTCTGTGGTGCGACTTCTGCCAAGAATGAAGCTGAAAATTGTTCAGTTGGCAAAGAATGTTATTAACTTCTAGTTGAGAAGAATGCTATCCCATTGGCTTTCTATATAAGCGTCCAAGTCAAGTTCACAGTTGTTTATACCACATCAGAAAATGGCCATTTCAAAAGGGTCTGCGAACAAACAACACAAACAGACACACAGACACAAATACACACTTAGACACAAACTCTTCCCTCCTCTAAATGAGATGTTATAATAATGAGTGGGGTTACAAAATAGTGTAATATCATTTTGATAGTTCCACTATTAATGTCCTAATGTGTTGAGGAGGTAACAGACCATGTTTGCTGTACCTACAAGATGTATCCCTCCAACACTGACACACTCACTGGCTACATTTGTCCCTGTGTCCTGCATTCAGTGTTTGTGTGAAAAGGAGCCTATGCACGTACAGATGTCCCAATTCATGTGAAGGTGTCCTCCATGTGTACACAGGCTCCTTTTTCACATTGTCACCAGATATGCTGTTGTGGTGGTTGCCCAAGGCATACGTTGGTGAGGGTTTATTTCTGAACAGGCCTAATATTTCACAGAGTTAGAAAAATAACATTGGAAATATTTGCTTGGTCAAGGAAGACTAGCATATTCACATGCTGTAAGTACTGTTTAACATCGAATGGCTGATCTGTGGGGTGGGGTGTAAGCTACAGCATCACAGTTTCTCTGGTTGCCATAGGCTTGACTGTTCTGATGTCATAGAAGGCTTTGTCAACTTTGGTTACCAGGCCCAGCCGCAGCGATTGGCCAGGCCAGGCATTGACTCAGAGCCCAGGAGCTTCATAAAGCCCTTTCCCAGCTTGACCCAGTCATGCTGCCAATCACCAGCTGCCCCACTCGGTCCATGGATGCCTTTCAGCAGTTGGTGGTGCTGCCAATTTTCAATGAGAGTCAAACTCAGCTCCCACCTAAGTGACTGCCTGCCATTTTAAGTCACCTGAAATGTAATGCCTCCAGCCCATAAATCTATTAAATACGATGCTTTCATAAATTGATAGTCTGGGTAGTTCTTAGCTCCTATTTGCAATCAATGCAACCTGCCCACTGCTGAAGTATGCCCAGCAGACATCAATGCCAAGGCCTCAGGTGTGTCAGCTGCAGTCACCATAAGCAAGGCTGGGCCCTTCCCTGGTTGTGGGTAGTGTGGGGATGGTGGTCAACACCATACTCAAGGCCCCCCCAAGTCTGGCCCTGGCCCTGGCCAAGGCTGACAACTGGTTTAGCTTTCTTAATGTTCATCTTTGCTGGAACCAAATATGGTCCACTAATTTAAGTGTTAACATTTCCAGTTCGGCCTGTTTGATCTTCCTCATTAAATCATTCATTTGATGAGGTTAATTTAACAGCCTGATAATATCTTCTAATATTGGGATGCTTTACCCTTCCTTTCTTGTTATACACAGTCATTGCTGAACTATTTGGTGGTATATTTTGCTAAGCAAATCAAATTATGCATTTCTGCCATTTATCCAGAATCAATGTACTGATTTGTAGATGTCGATTGCTAACGGTATTTTAGATAACACGTTTGTCTTGATGGCTTTCCTCAGCCATGCTGGGTTGCCAGGCTGTTCATCAATTCATGACTTTCTCAATATCTGCGAATAGTTATTGGTGATGTGTAAGGAAGCATTCAGCTGTTTAATACACTGCAATTCCTAGTTTGTCATGAGAAACTTCCCCATTTTTGATGACTGAAATTCACTTTTGGCACAAATGCACCAGAAGATATTTGAGCCCAAGTGAGGCTCATATTTTAGCAATTATCGAAAACACTTGCATTTGTATGATGGAGTATGAGAACAGTTAATAATTTATGTTGTTCTGATTCCAAAGTACAAGAGTGTGAAAAGGAATGACTAATTTGTGATTATTGATAAAGAACGGAATGTTAATCTTTTATGAGAACATATTGGCCGCAGGCATGTTTTATCTCAGAAAGACTCAGACATTCTGAAGTGGCCAACAAATGAGTATTGAGCAAGTCCTCAGCCTGTGAGCCCTATGATAAAAATAACCGAGGAAGAGAGATGCTACTACTGCAGAGTTGGGTCTTCTTCCCAAGAAGTGGCTTTCTATAACAGAAATAGGTCATTTCAGAAAAGCGATGTTTCAGCTCTGCATATTCATCTCAATTCACAGATTTCCATGTGTCCTCTGTTCCTACCTGCAATTGATAACTGGAAGGGCGCTAAGCTTCCTGCACTAATAAGCCAAATTAGTGGGGTAGGAGAACTGGGGGGGGGGGGGGACATCTGGCTTTGGTTTCAGGTAGTACATGAGTAGTCTGAAAAGCCCAGGACACAAATTTTCATGGCTCTCCAGCAGCTATGGTAGCTTACAGTGGTACCTCTGGTTACGTACTTAATTCGTTCCGGAGGTCCGTTCTTAACCTGAAACTGTTCTTTTTTTTTTAAAAAAAATATTTTTTATTAACAAACCAATCAAATCACATTAATTCCAAATCACAGAGCCAAATTTTAAATTTTTGTTGGGGGTACCCATGTTTCAAGCTCCGAAAGGGATCCAGTCATCTTATTGCTGCTGCTTTGATGTTCACAATTTTGTCCAAATAATGTTCACAATTCTATCCATTCCTTCTTTGTTGTTTTCCTCATCTCTTCTTGTTGTTTTCGTATATTTTTCCTTTCTAACCTGAAACTGTTCTTAACAGTTCTTAACAGTCACCCTTAGCTAATGGGGCCTCCTGCTGCCGCTGCGCTGCCACTGCCCGATTTCTGTTCTCATCCTGAAGCAAAGTTCTTAACCCGAGGTACTATTTCTGGGTTAGTGGAGTCTGTAACCTGAAGTGTATGTAACCTGAAGCGTATGTAACCCGAGGTACCACTGTATTTACAAGAAGTAATGTATTCACTGTTAACTCTGGAAGTGCACCCTCAAATTAAGCCTCCTAGAGCAAAATATGCATCAGGAGGCTTCTACTCAATATATACGTTCTAGGAAATGTCCCTGATGGATAGATAAAGCTATGAGTTGTAGTTTGGATGTACCTAAGTTCACCAAAATTGCCTTCAAAAATTGCAGCAGCTATAGCTGTATGTCGCTGAGCATTCACAGACTGCCTCCTATCCTTTGATCCCATCAGAGTTCCTTCCCTCCTGTTTTTCCTGGCTCTTGAAAGCGTTTCCTCTTTCTTTCTTTCTTTTTAACATAATTTTTATTAACAGGCCAATCATATCACATTATTTCAAATCACATTAATTCCAAATTATACAGTCGAATTTTTCAATTTTGTTGGGGGTACCCATACATCAAGCTCCGGATGAGAATCCAAACATCACTTCTATTACTGCATTAATTAAACAGTTCTATCCAGTTCTATCCGGATAGTCTCTTTTTAACTTTCTTCATTCTTGTTGTTGTCATATATTCCTTTCTTTGTGATCTCTGATAATCTTCACAGGCAGGTTAAGAACAAACATCGTCTGTGTGGGTTTTACACACTCCATAAGTCATATTTCATAGGGACAGCCGCCATTCCACTCCTACTTCGAAAATTTATCTTCGGTCTGCCCATTAGTTGTCCCAGGCTTGTAAAATATCTCCTAGAGGGCTCTGTAGGTTAAAGATCAAATTCCACACATCGTTCACTTTCAAACAGTCCTGGTTCTCCTCCCCCCATCTTTCTTAAACAAGCCTGTCTTACGAGACGCCATTTTAAAACTGCGTCATAAAATTTTCCATTCTCCGATCTTTACCAATCCTCTCTTCATTCATCATTAATTCATCCCACACAGTTTTTAGATTCCTACTTGTGTAGTAAAATACGGCGGTTCTTTTTTCTTTGGGGTGGAGGGTTATTTATGCTCATATAATATTAAGAAAGAAAAGTTTTTCCTCCACCCCACCTTCTTAACTCCAAACATACCCATCTCTTAATGGCGCTTCGTCTCTTGATTTATTTGTCTTTCGCCTGCCACTCCGATCCCAGAAATCCATTAATCAGCAGTGTTATCTCCCAACCTTTGCTTGACATATGTGCTTCAACATCTCCAATTATATATTTCCAATTATATTTTTGTGTTAAAGCAAGCCAGCACGCACGAATTGGAGACAGCGTCCGGGAAGAGCCGAACACACCGAGGGCTTAGCCAAGTGACTGGCGCACCCCCTTCTCTCAAGTCTGGGGGTGCATTGTGGCCACCGCTGGCAAGGCAGTCCCCCCCCATATCCTTGGGGGGGGGAAGACTGCATACTTCCCATAGCAGCCTCTTAATTACCTCGTATGGGTCAGAGAGATGTTACTGTCAACCATATTCCAATGCGCCACCTGGTGCCCCCCCCCCCGTTTCCTCTTTCTTTCTGCCTTGTTTCAGAGCAACTGGAAGAGGCAGCATTTTATTGGATTAAAATAATTTTATTTTATTGATTTGTATTTATGAGATGCCCCATAAAATCACTTCTCCAGGCATCACACAAAGGAGAATAAAATAATACTATGATAAAATCATGCTAAACTTAAGAGAGCACATAAAAACTCAGAACCAGCACAGTTAAATAATATGTAGAGCACAAAAGTGAAACAGTCACCAGATGCATACATTAAAACACTGGCTGTGGCTTAAGACTCTTCCCCTGAGCTTTTCCAGATCAGGTCCTCGTGAAAATTTACCAGCATTTTAATGTGAATTTCTTCTACCATTTCCACCATCCCACCCCAAAAAAGTATTCATTATATAGCCGCAGACACATTAACTCCTAATATATATACATTTTAATATGCAGCTTTGACTAATACACATATTTTTGCAAACGTTTTTCCATAATATAATGCATATCTATATGTCATTTTAAATAATGTATGCATTTTTGGGCACACTTTCCCTAATACGTGCGTTTCTGTGTGCAATGTTTGGTTGGGGGAAAGTGTGAATTTTGAAGGTTGCTTCTATTTTGGTTCTCAAATTGGGTTCAGATGTGAGAATTACGTTATTTCTCATTAAAATGCACAAAAAATAAAAAGATCCCCCCATTCCGCGGGTAGTTTGGGTCTTCTTCGTCAACATTTGCTGCTACCAGTTAGGTTTATTATCCCATCCTTCCAAAGTAGACATGAAACCATGTAGGAAGCCCAGGCACGGTTGCAGCAACAAGAACCTAAAGCTGTGTTTGTGCTATCACCTTTCTGTTTTATTGAACATTGCTCTTTCTAGTTGATTGAGTTGTTTTTAAATGTCACGAGTCCTGTGACATAGGCACTAGAAAGGTGGGCTGTAAATTTTCATATAAAATAAAAGTGAGAAGATCTAACTTCAGATCCATAAAACACATCTTCCTCAGAAATAAAAAGCCCCAACTCCCCCATTCACAGATTTTGTCATCCTTGTGTTAGCTTCACAGAAAGGTTTGAACTTTTATGTCCTGCATTCTCTTTCTGTTCTCATGTCATGTTTTGGCCAAACGAGACAGGTGCATGAGAAAGAGAAAGCTATGATGAGACTAGGCAGGTGTCCAATATCAATTACCATATTAAATACGAGCAAGACAACCTAGGTAAAGTGAAACCCTTTATTAGAAAAGGGCTAGATGATGGGAGTGAGCACGTTTAGCGTTTCGTAGATCTCTTCTTTAAGCAGAAATCAAACTGAAAACCAACACACGTTTACATTTTTAAAGAACAACAACACACAACACAAAACATTTATTTATCTATTTCCCTGGAAATATGCTCCACAATTCCTCACAGTGGGAGTTCAGAGGAGCTAACAACGCAGTGCAAAATATCACAATTATAAACAGCAATCAAATATCTTTAAAACATCACATCAAATACAGATACAGAAACGAAATAATCAGCAAAATTATCAGAAAAGCCTGGACTAATCTAAAAGTTTTCCCCTAAATGCGGCCAGGGTAGAGTGCAACCAAATATCATTTGGGTGCCCCGTGGATGAATTGGGTTCCCCTTATATGCTGTATTGCATTTGAACAAGTGTTATATCTATTCTGGTTACAGGGGTACCACGGTTTTCAAACGTAATCCGTTCCAGAAGACTGTTCAAGTTCCGAAACGTTCGAAAACTGAAAACTCAATACGGAAGCCTCAATACAGAAAGCTCAGTACGGAAGCTGCATGGCATGTTTGATTTCTGAGGCTTGTTTGAAAACCGAAGCTTTTATACCAAAGCCGATGGATGAGTAATAAGTTTGTATAACATATTCTTTATTTAAAAAGTCTCACCCCTATCTGAGATCACCATTATTTATATATATATTTATGTTAGATTATGAATGTTTGGCCACTGTGAAAAGTCACTTCCTGTTAAAATGTGTCTGGCCAATTCATCTATGTTGTGCTTGCTTTTAATGGGCATTTTACCTGCAAGGAGAATGTAAGAGTGCATTATTCATATCTATCTAACCGGGGGGGGGGGGTTTAAAATATTTTTTAAATGTTTGTATAATCTACAAATAAGTGTTTACCTTAAACTTTGTCTTTTTGAAGTTATCGCCTGTTAAAGAGAGCGGATCTTCTTTTTCTGCTTCTTTCTCTTATAGGCAACCCTGTGTCAGGATGGCTACAGCAATGGAACTTCAAACCAGAAAGACAGCCGTCACTAAATCTCTCATTAAATGTCATTCTCATTACAGAAGTACAGAAAATGAAAAGTCAAACCAGATTAAAAACTTCTGTAACACCCTATTCCAGCCTTTATCCAGGACAGGTTATTCACTGCGCCTCTCCTGAGAAAGGAAAGGAGACGATGGCAGAAAAGGAGATGTACAGTTCAGCCCTGATGGGTGCTGCCTTGCCAGTGTGTTCCCTGGAGAAAGGGGGGAAACACTTTTAAAAATCTAAGTCTTGTCTTGCCCCTCCAGTGTAAAATGGTTCCTGGGTAGCCCTGAGGAGGCAGTTGAGGACAGGAGCACCAGGAGCTAGATAGCAGGCAGCTCACCAAACTGTTCTGTCTTCTTTCTCTTGCCTCACGGCAAAGCCTTCAATAGGTTCCTGCCTTCAATAGCCACCGCAGGGCTACTCAAGAATCACCTTGCCCTGAGGGGAGAAAACACTTGGCTTTTTAAAACATTTTTTCTCATTGAAGCTTGCTCCCCACCCCTTCTGCTTTATTATATAATGTTCATTTTCATCTAAACTGCTTTGAGAGGGTTGCATGAAAAGCACTGTATAAATACTTTTCATACATAGTTCGTTCAAAATCTTGAGTTAGAAAAACACTTTAATTTCATTTCATAGCTCCTGGGGAAGAAGATGTCAGTCAAACCCTGAAATGCCCCCTATCTAATGTATCATTTCATCTGGACATCATATCTATTCAGTAAACTCAGATATTCAGTGTAGGTCATTTAAGGCACCCAACACTAACCCATTAAACCAATACATGAATGCTTGGAATTTTTCAACAGCTCTTTCCCTGTCCTTAGATGTGCAGAAAATAAAAGATTTTGTTTAAGATAGGAGAAAATGGCATTCTGCACATGTGCTGTGGCACACTTCCCCAAGTAAGTGCTGTTGTCCTATTGTCGTGAAAATGGCAAGTGTTAAATATTGCAGCCGCCCCCCCCCTCACAGTACTGTGAGTAAGCACTGGTTGCATTAAATATCTCACTGCTTAAGAAACAGAGAGTTTAAAGCATTCCTTATACTTCATGTTGGATATTTTAATTTAGTGTGTTTCATCTTTCTAAGAGTCAGCAAAGATGGAAGTTGTGGCTCTCAGAATCTGGAAGGCAACATGTTGTCTACTCCCAGAATAGGTAGAGAAGATTCTACAGCAGGACATTAATTGCAAAATCATACAAAATCCAATGTATCTTAGTTTTATTTTACAGAGATTATGGAGCTAGCCCAAATTCAAAAAACTTGGTCCACAATATGAGGATATTATAAGAATATAAAGTTACGGTGTAGAATCTAGAATCTAACTGCTTGGCTGCTCTCTTCTTGAGCCATTTCACACCTATGAGGCAACTGCCTGTTTTCTTCCATTGGCATCTTCCACGAACAAAATCACTTGGATAAAAATTGGTGCAAACTAAAGTTTTCACAAGTACAAAGTAGAATTGAACTACCCATCTCTGCTATTATGGCTACTTTGCAACTGTGGGTCATAAAATTCAAAAAGCTGCTGGATGTGAAATTGGCTATGCAGGTAGGTTAAAGGAATCGGTCCTTCACCACATCTGACTGGGTTACTCAAGACAGACACTTCTGACTTCATATTTATAAATAGTTTGGGCTCTGGGACGGTAAATCCAGGGCACATAAATCACACTGTTTCTTCCAATCTGAGTTGCCAGAGACCAGCGCCATATGGAATAAGCTTTAGTCATCTCCCAAGGAAGTCTCTCGACAAAAGTATTTCACACAGGTGGCCGTGGCAATAAAGCAAACATTAAAATGTTTGCCTAGCTCAGAAGGGTCTGTCTTTCATTCTTGACTTCAGGGGAATCTGACCCAACTCTTTATTCTTTCTTGACAAAATCAAAGCATCTTCCAGTGTTGTCAGCTTATTTGTAAGAAAGAGAGTTTTGAAAACGAACCCTCTCAGAATATGGGCCAATTGGTCAGCTGCAAACTTGGCACAGGCACGAAGCATGTTTGCTGGGCTGCTTTGCGGGAACACGATGTTCTTTTTCACTTCTAAGTGCTGAGGAGAATGAAATCAGGGCTCAGCCCAGGACATAACTGGATCAATGCTGGAAAAAAAAGTCACTAAGTGTAAAATGAAAGCAGGAACAAAAAACTGAAGTGTGTTTGTGTGTGTGTGTGTGGGGGGGGGAATCTCAGAGAAAGACACACAGAGAAAGTAAATAAAAACATTTTTTTCATTTTAGAACCCAGTTGTTTCAGGTTATTGTGCGAGCTGGATCAAACAAGGAGAACACTCTGGCCAAGGCTGACGGAATCTGATATTTCTCTTTCCCCAGAAGTGATAGCATGCATAATTCCAGGGGTGGGGTGTGGGGGGACCTTAACTTGACATTCTTAACTGTAAAATCAATTTCAAAAGGTGGAAAGATCCCATGAAACCCAACGTATTGAAAGCCTCCTCTAAACAAATTTGAGATGTGATTGTTTTAACGGGAATAACTCAGCATTCTTGTGCTCGAAGAAATGCCAGCAAACATCCTGTTGCCAAAAAGCACTATTCTCCTTCCATTTTGTGAGTCCTCTCACAAATGCCTTGGCTCAGAAGGCTACATTTTGGTTGGAAATGTCAGCTAGTCTGGAAAGGATCTAACAAACTAGGATGAAACGTACCCTAATTTGCAACAAAACTCTCTATTGAAATGGACACGTCCACAACCTCTGTTTCAGCCTTTCCAACCTGCTGCTTTAATAATAATAATAATAATAATAATAATAATAATAATAATAATTTATTTCTACCCTGCCCATCTGGCTGGGTTTCCCTAGCCCCTCTGGGCGGCTTCCAACAAATGATTAAAAATACATTAAAACATCAGTCATTAAAAACTTCCCCAAACAGGGCCGCCTTCAGATGTCTTCTAAAGGTCATATAGTTGTTTATTTCTTTGACATCTGATGGGAAGGCGTTCCACAGGGCGGGCACCACTACTGAGAAGGCCCTCTGCCTGGTTCCCTGTAACTTCGCTTCTCTCAATGAGGGAACCGCCAGAAGGCCCTCGGCACTGGACCTCAGTGTCCAAGTTGAACGACGGGGGTGGAGATGCTCCTTCAGGTTGGATTCCATCTCCCATCAGGCCAAAGGTCAGGCGGAGATGGTACCCGTCATCCTACATTTATCTATATCCTGTATTCAGAGAGTGCAAGGGAGAAGGAAATGTATAACTCTCTTTCTTACTAGCTTTCCAATTTCCCCCTGCAATTTCCCATTCATCTTTTCTGATGTGTGTTCTGGGAGGACTTATTCCCCAAACAAGGAGAAGTATGCCAACAACCCAGACTTCCAAATCCCCAATGTGACAGATAACGGCACAACTGCACAGGGAGCTGTGGGATCTAGAACAAAACCCTACAGTAGCAAAACAATTGCAAATGTGGCGTGCCGGCACAGTTATTTATATTCATGCACAATGTATGGATGAAGTCATTCCACGAGACAAGCGATTCTGGAAATAATAGCCTTTTGACCTGAAGCATGCTTGCCATGCCAGGATAGTTATCTTTATATTCAAGAAGGCTCTTATATGGCCACAAATGGCTACAATGCATTGTATAGTGTTACGGGAAGTGCCTGCCAACTGGAACGGTGGCTGATTTGTGCATCCAGCTGGCAATTTTGTGTGTGTGTGAAAGCCAAAGGAAACTCACATGGGAGATGAGCCCAAGCTTCAGATGCATAGGAAGATGCAGAGGCTGCCAAAGACATTATGCTGCCTGAAAGAAATCCTAAATCCAGGGTCAAGGAATGTGTGGCTCTCCAGATGTGGTTGGACCCCAATTCCCACGAGCCCCAGTGAAGCCAGTGACCAGGAACAATGGGAGTTGGAGTTCAGCAACATCTAGAGGGCTGCATGTTCCGCACCCCTGTCCTAAACTGGGAGCTCGCCCATCCCCGCTAAGGCGAACAGTTTCAAAAGACCACACAGACATGCCTCTCCCTTGCGAGGCATGGCAGAACCGGCATTTTTAATCTATACGAAAATTCAGAAAATTCCACACATAATATTCAAGGCAGGATGTGCAATGAGGCCCCTGCATTTTATTCCACAAAGCATTTCTGTTGCAAAGCCAGACTGTGACCTGAAGCGAATACTCTAGAATTATAGCACAAAGCTTAACGTTAACTGTCGGAGTTATATCTATAGAACATAATAGATGGGCTGGAGTGAGTAAATAATGCATTGCAAAATATATGGCTGTAACCGTGCATATCCATGTCTCCTGCCACCCAAGAAGCTCAAACCTCAACATAAATGTGCTTTTGTTAAGGAGACTGCTATTTGAACTAATTTGATAAATTCCTCCTTAAACATAGATATAATAAAGCTGGATGCTAGGGCTTTGAAACAAAGGCATTCTTAGGCCATCATGGAGAAAAAAGTGCTTTAAAATGCATATTTTATTCTTGTTTAAAAGATCATATAAATTGCCAGCCTTGGAAGACTCAGCTGCTGCCTGTAAACCTGCATTTATAGCTTTCAGATAAAAATCTAAAAGTGAGAGTTCTCATTCTCAGCTGCTAGTATCCTGCTGGCTCTCTGTGACTTTTCTGACCTTGATCCCACGGAAACTGAGCTGGGTTAGGTTAAAAAAAAACACACTAAGGGATTAGTAAGATTGTTTTAAACATTTAATTTAACTAATCCAATGTCTTCTTTTAAAAAAAAAGTGGTGTAAATTAATCCGAGGCAACTAAAATTCTCACATGGGTACGATTTGCTGAATCGCACATTGGTTTCCTTGGCAATGTCTGTACTGATGCGAAAGAGCTGTAAATTAAAAAATGTTATCTTATATCTTCTGCCTCATCTACTCTCCCTTGCTGATAGCTGTCAGCCAGTAGATAAATCACAATTGTAGATTTCAAAGTGGAAGTTGAGAGCTGTGAGCAAAGTACACAAATCTAAAAGGGTGAAAACTTTGCAGGAATTGAACATCCATCTATCCATCTATCCATCTATCCATATTCTGCATGTGAAGATAGCAATGTATCTGAGAATGTTCGACAGAACCTTCAGTGTTGTTATCAGCCATTTTCTTTTCCAGTGATTTGTCAACTAAAAACATCATTATTCTCATTAAGTTTGTGTTTCACTTAAATATAGGACCGCCTCTTTCCATATGAACCTGCCCGGACCCTGAGATCATCTTCTGAGGCCCTTCTTCATGTGCCTCCTCCTCAAGAGGTCCAGAGGGTGGCAACATGAGAACAGGTCTTCTCTGCAGTGGCTCCCCATCTGTGGAATGCTCTCTGCAGGGACGTTTGCCTGGCGCCTTCATTATATACCTTCAGGAGCCAGGGAAAAACATTCCATTTTACCCAGGCCTTTGGTTGACCTGATTGACATCCTATACCCTTTTAAAATGTTGCTCTTTTTGGAGGAGGGGGTGTTACTGGTTTATTGTTCTTATTTTGATTTTATATATTGTGATATTTTCTGTGAACTGCCCTGAGACCTCCTTCTCACAGTCTCACATAGCTGACATACTGAATGAATGGGGTGGAAGGAAAGAGGGTGACTTGCTATATAGGGTTAAAGGGTAAAGGGACCCCGACCATTAGGTCCAGTCGTGGCCGACTCTGCGGTTGCGGCGCTCATCTCATTTTATTGGCCGAGGGAGCCGGCGTACAGCTTCCGGGTCATGTGGCCAGCATGACTAAGCCGCTTCTGGCGAACCAGAGCAGCGCACGGAAACGCCGTTTACCTTCCCACCAGAGCGGTACCTATTTATTTACTTGCACTTTGACATGCTTTCGAATTGCTAGGTTGGCAGGAACAAGGACCGAGCAACGGGAGCTCACCCCGTCGCGGGGATTTGAACCACCGACCTTCTGATCGGCAAGTCCAAGGCTCTGTGGTTTAACCCACAGCGCCACCCGCGTCCTTACATAGGGTTAGGCATGCCCAGTCAGAATAGGCCAGAGTGCAGAAGGAAGTGAGCTTTACTATGGCTTTCATTGCTTGTTGTTCTGGAAATGTCCGCAGCATTAAGAAAATCCCTTCTGATACTTTTGAGGTGGCCTCATGGGCCACATGAGATGGGCCATAGGCCACTGTTGTAAAATCTCTGAACTGGACTCTACTGCAGAGCTTACCTCCTTCAGAGAAGGAGCAGCTACAAATGTGTTAATGGATCATAACTCCAATGACATTTCACAGAGGCATCTCGTTGATGCTATGTTAAATAAGGTTACAGAAGGAGTAATGTTTCAGCCTTATTTAATCCAAGGAAGAGCAGTTCTTGGAAGACTCCTTCTGGGATGACTAACATCAGATGAAGAAATTCCCTTTTGCCTAATTGACTCTGCTTAGTGTTTATATTTACGTTTTTAAAATGCCATGTCAGTAATGAGTACTCTTTGTGTCCAAGCACCTTGAAGATTGAATGTTTTCTGCCTGCAGTGCTTACATCTTATGTGTGGAATTCTTCATTTTTTCAACCAAAGAGCATCACTTGATTATAACAAAGAATTTTAGAGTATAGTGACAAGCTTGGTAAAGCCCTGGTGATGAGACATTATAAGCAAATGTTAGGGTAAAACAGAAAAATATTGCCCATGCAAGATCATTGCAAGAGAATTACTGGTAGGTAGCACAGAGCCTAGGGCTTGCCGATCAGAAGGTCGGCGGTTCGAATCCCTGTGACGGGGTGAGCTCCTGTTGCTCGGTCCCAGCTCCTGCCAACCTAGCAGTTCGAAAGCACGTCAAAGTGCAAGTAGATAAATAGGTGCAGCTCCGGTGGGAAGGTAAATGGTGTTTCCGTGCGCTGTTGTGGTTCACCAGAAGCGGCTTAGTCCTACTGGCCACATGACCCAGAAGCTGTCTGCAGACAAATGCTGGCTCCCTCGGCCAGTAAAGCGAGATGAGCGCCGCAACCCCAGAGTCGGTCACGACTGGACCTAATGGTCAGGGGTCCCTTCACCTTTACCTTTAGCACTGAGCTGAAGAGATTGAGAAGGCTTCTATGAAAGCTTTAGAACCTGAGAGGAGCTTGCCCTTTCAGTTATAATTGAGGGGGAGGGAGGGAGGGGTTTGAACAGCGCAAAAATGTTCACCGTTCAAAGTGAATGCACAAAATATTGCTCCCACACTGACTGGTTATAAAGCATTATTCTGAATATTCAACTCACTTGTTCCGTCAGTGCAAGGACTTTTGCCTGTGCAATGAAACTTCCCTTTCTTCTCCTCTTCCTGTGCACTCCCTCTAAATCTGCTATGGAAGTTTCCTCAACTCTCCAGGGAAGAGCTGGAGAGGATGTGGGGCAAGTTCATTTGCAAAATGGAAATATTTGTGCAAACATAACAAGTGCATTGGATACCACCCTATGTATTAAAACTAAAGAGCTGTCATTTTTCAGGTTGGAACATTATAGATAATTATGTGTCTTTGTTTTAGTATGACAAAAAGAGTAGGATATTGAATTGGCAATAGAATGAACACTAACCTGGGAGTAAAGCGTATTGAACATTTCTAAAGATTGGTGATATGCCCCCAAAATATCTGGACAAACTCCATTAATGAGCACTCACACTTTACATTGTGGGTGCCCTTTGTGGGATCACGTGTGGTGCTACAGTTCCCAGGGAGCTTATTGGCTAAACAGGGGCTGGCTTGCCTCTCAGTGTTAATTTTTGGAGGTTCATGCCCAGCCTCAGTAATCAAGTTTCTTGCTGGGAGGTGGGGCCAGCCCCATTTATAAATAGGGGGTGGAGCCGACAATAGCCAGGCAGTCAGCTCTGGAGATTCACCATCCCTCCCCTCCCTTTGTTTAATGCTTCTTGTTTGCAGGTTAACTTTTTTCTTCCTGTTTAGCAGGCGCTGCTACGGTCTTTGACTGGCTGCTGTTGAAGGACTGGGAAGAAATTTTCCTGCATTGGCAGGTTTTGTCTTCCCCGTAGCAATTCATCACAACTTTGGCGGTTATGGCCTTGGGTGGAATCCTTTAGTCTTTTCTTCCCTATATGGGGGGGGGGGCCCTGAAGTGATGACTTATCCCCTGCGGCAACGATTCCAGGGTCCCCCTCTTAAAGGGGTCATATATATGGGTGTCACTGGCCGTACACTGAAAGGTCGTCAGTGAAGTACCCTGCTGGGCTGCCTGCTACACTTACGTCTCGCAGAGCACCCCCCTATCCCATTTACCCTGATGAGCCCCAGTTCCCCCTGGCTGGGGGGCTGGGAGGGATACACGCCCAAGGTCTAAGCCAAGGTCTTCCTACATTCGGAAGTTTAATAAAGTTGTGGCCTAATTTTAATTCCATATAACGTTGTCAGAGTCTTTGTTCCTTCCTTATAATCCCTAGGAGCTGGGGCTGTCGCTGCCTGGTCATGCAATGGTATTTTTTCTGCCTATTATGGTAGAAACTATGAACAGTCCATTTATATATGAACCAGTGGCTATCCTACTTAAAACGTCAGGCCTTTTTTTACCACAATGCTTCTTACTTTCAGTAATGTTTGGAAACAGTAGCTTGCTATCTTCTCTGGAGATGCTTTTGCCTAAACATGGGCCTGTTTGTTTCAGCATCCTTTGTCTTTTCCAGCAGTATCATTTGCCTAGATTTTCCATCACTTACTTGCTACTTGACACTGGCCCTGATAACAGGGATCAGGATGAAATCATATTCCATAAAGTATTAATTTTAAAATAGTAAGACAAATTCATGGAAAGAGCTCATGGAATTTAGATTTTATGAGAAGCATAACAGGAAATATCCCACCATGATAAGCAGTCCTAATGAGCACTGTTAAGAGTCAGCCACTTTCTTTTTTTTGTAAAAATAATAATAATTTGGGGGGAGGGGTTGGTACAGTAGATACAACTCTCAGATGATATCATTCAAAACTCTTAGATGAGATCAGTTAAAACATTTGCAGGAACGATGTAGGGTCAATACTCTGCATAATGATGGCAACAGAAGACTTTATTATTTAAAATTCCACCCATTCATCTGTAAATTGTAGAAGGTATCTCTTTTGTCAACCTTTAACAACTGAGAGCATTATTAAAAACACCCGGTGGTCATCTTCGATGTTCCGTTGTTGGGTTCCTTTTTAGTTCATTAAAGATAGTAAGATAAGGTTGTGCTAATATGGGAGCAAATTGCTTCACTTTTATTAACTCATTTTTTAAAAAATAAAAATATTACCAAATTCAGCATCTGTGCTGGGTCAGTGGTGGAAAAACAGAAAAGCAATTTGAGCATTCATCATTTGTAGTCCACTGTATTGGCTTCAGGGAGTTTAAACACCTGAAACGCATTTGCACACAACTTGCGCTCTCTTTGTGTCTGTGAACAATTTTTACAAAGGTGTGCTGCTTGCCAGTCATGTTTTACTTTCCCACTCCATCTTACTTCCTGATTAAAAGAAACAGAGGAATAACTTGATTTATTGTTACTAACCATTAAAAGGTATTATTTATTTGATAGTAGCTTCCATTTTACACAGGCTGGAGCAAGTGACAACTTGCAAAATAGGAAAAAGACAGCAAAGGAAGAAGGAGAAGCATGTTTTTGTCTCCCTGTGGGTCATTTTTTTAAAAAGCAAAATATTGATCTAAAGCATGTGGAAGTATTTATGCTTTATGGATGCAGTCCACATCCTGCAGAAGTCAGTGGTGAGACTCACATTCAATTTAAAGGAGTGGGTTATGTGGTGAATATATTGAAATATGCTGGTGGTGCTTGATTTGCAGCTCATTAGCCAAAGTGTCTTCGTCTTGACTGTAAACCTTCCCTATGATGAGCCACTTGCTTTCAGGTTAAGAGATGGGCAAATGCCAAACCAAACTCTTCTTTCATATTGACGTCTTTATTATTTGAGTTCTACATCCATTGTATTAAGGCAGAGAGAAAATGCCCCCCTCCCAATAAGCCACCCTGTTTGCAAACTGTGAATGGTGGCGGTGGGTTGCATTTCACAAATTCTTTGGGGGGTGAATTCTTTGAAAGGCTTGGAGGAGGCTTACCAGTCAGCAGCAGTGGGCTGGTGTATTTGGGTAAATGGGTCATTGTCAGGAGCCCAGGCTGCCATCTTGATAACACAGCATGCAAGTCGTAATTAGCTTGAAGATTTCTTGCAAAACAAACAATTAACCTCTGACGCTCTAGCTAAGTGTCTGTGTTTTATGATTCAGTTGACCCTTCTGAAGAGTGTTTCCAGCTTCTGCAGAATATCCTGAACCTATGTTTCTGGTTTTGTTTTATGTCTAATTCCTTTCCCATCATAGCTGTCCCATCATAGCATCCCTATTCAGAATAAGGGAATTTCCCTTTAAAAAAGGGAAACGTTTCCCATTTGTCTGCTCCTGGGGTTCATGAGGCTAACTGCCTCCTCTTCTGGTGAGGAAATGTTTCCCTCCTGCCTTCTGAGGCTGCCTGTGCTTCTTGAGATACTTGGCTTCTCTCCAGCCCGCCTCCTGCTAATGGCTTATCTACCTTCCTTTTAGTGTCAAGAAGGGAGGTGGAGCATTGACAGCCAACTGCTTCCAGCTGTCTGAGAGAAATGCAAGCATCTCTGTTGCTGGCTGCCTTCTAACTCATGCTGGACGTGCACATGACAGTCACTGCCCATCAACTTCAGTCCTTCCTCAGCCAGTGCCCACCAGCTTTCCTTCTTTCTTACAGTCAGATCAAGGGGTGGCACTGGCTGTCGTCCTCCTCCTCTGTGTTGCCCTTGTAGAACTCAACAAGGAGCAGGAGGGGAACAAAACTACAGTGAGTGGACTCTGCCTGTCATGCGCTCTGGCTCCACCTACTGTTCATCTCCCTGCCTTCTGTCCTATCAAGTCCCATAGGCACCAGTCACCACTGGTTAACAGTGGTAGTCCTTTCTACCTCCCTTCCTCCCTTCCTTTTTACCATTGCTTCTTGGACCGTTCTCCAACTACAGTGGTACCTCAGGTTACATACGCTTCAGGTTACAGACTCCACTAACCCAGAAATAGTACCTTGGGTTAAGAATTTTGCTTCAGGATGAGAACAGAAATTGTGCGGCAGTGGCATGGTGGCAGCGGGAGGCCCCATTAGCTAAAATGGTACCTCAAATTAAAACAGTTTCAGGTTAAGAACGGATCTCCAGATCAAATTAAGTTCTTAACCCAAGGTACCACTGTAATACTATGCAGTCTATCCAAAGCCCTGTGTAGGAGTCCACCCACCCACCCACTCACCCACCCACGGCACACACCTTTATTTGTCTGATATATTAATCTGACATATATTACTAGGACACTTTTACTTTAAGGATCCCCAGCCTCCTTGTTCTTAGAAGACGGAGAACAAATTGGCTTGTTCCATGGCACTCTCCCAACAAAGGCAACTTCTAGGAACGTTGAGACCTCACTGGCCTTGAGACATGCGCAGGCGTTTGACATATAGCCGAGCATCAAGTTCACAAATGGAACAGCCTGAAATGTTATCCACCGCCATACCCAAATTCTTTGAAATACAAATGGGCTAGGGTTGAGAAGGAATCATATTCATCTGAAATTCATTTAGCAGCTAACAGTATCAGGGAACATAATATAAACCAATAGTCTCTTCTTTTCAGACAGTGGTTATAATGCTGGCCAATAACTTCATGGCATGCTAGAAGAGAGACTGCTTCCTGCCCCCCCCCCCAGCTCCTTTCAGCGTATGGAGGCAGATAAGTGCTCTCAATTATGTACAGGAATAAAAGACCATCCAGTTCAAGGAAAAGTGGAATTTAAAATCTTTTGTGATAAATTAGTAGGCAGCAGCATGCAATGCCACTAAAAGCAATTTCGAGGAAAGAAAATGGAAATGGGGAGATGTAGAGAGAGCCAGGAAGGGAAAAAGAGAAAGCTAAATGTGTGAAAATGTATTTCTTTTACTGTTCTGAAGAGTGTTGCAAGCAGGAATTAAAAGATACCACATTTCCCCTGCCGTCCCCTGTAAGGTCCTCTTTTGCCTGCAGTACACATCTGCCACCTATTCCCGTGGAGCACATATACATAAATACATCACAAACTGTCAGGTGTTCCATTCAGGCTCCATGAGGTCTGAATAGATGTTATAAATACTTTCTAAAAGTATTAATAACTCCTATTATAACTCACGGAGAAATGGGCACACACTACTGAAGAATGGAAATAATCTACAATTTGAATTCCAAAGTGAAGTGGACTTAAGTGAACTACATTCTAGGACAAAACAAGCATACTGTGACCTTTTCAGTTAACAGATATACATTTTAAAGAGAAATATCCTCATCGGCCACCAACCCGAAGCTGTCTTTTATGAGCTGTCAATTATTATTCAGCAGAGTTGGATGGGTCCATTATGTAAGCACAATCTCTGGGTGCCAGGAATATCTCTACCTTTTTGAGTGTTATATTTTGGTGGCCGATACAACTTGTACAGGACTTTTTAAAGAGCTTCCTATTTTTACACAAGTCCCCACATCTCCCAGATGTAGATGACAGCGCCAGTTAAAAGAGAGCATCTAGCTATGCCGCAAGAAGCACTCTCTTTTTGTTTTATGGAGTGAGCAACAGAGCAGTGACTCAAAGCAAATTAGAAACTGTGCGGAGACATTTACAAGCTTGCTCATTTACCATGATATATGAGCATGACTGAAACATATCAGAACACAATCCTTCTTCCGCTCCCTTCCAATATGAAACTTGCCTTATGAGTGCAAGAGCTGGAACCAAGTCACCCAGTCAACAAATGCTTTGGAATCCAATGTTTTACTATCCAAAGTGAAATGGATTCTTACTTTATTTTTTTAAACACACAAGGAAGGCATCATGTCCTTTTGTAGTGTAAAGGTAAAGGTAAAGGGACCCCTGACCATTAGGTCCAGTCGTGACCGACTCTGGGGTTGCGGCGCTCATCTCACTTTATTGGCCGAGGGAGCCGGCGTACAGCTTCCGGGTCATGTGGCCAGCATGACTAAGCTGCTTCTGGTGAACCAGAGCAGCGCATGGAAACGCCGTTTACCTTCCCGCCATAGCGGTACCTATTTATCTACTTGTACTTTGACGTGCTTTCGAACTGCTAGGTTGGCAGTGTTGATTTGTAGCATCCAAGTGCACAGCGGAATGATGAGGAATACGTGCCAACATGCTCTATTATTGCTTTATTTACATTTCAAAGCTGGTAGATTACAGAAAACCATCTTTACTCTGCCGGAGCAGAAAACTGCATCCTCTCTCCTCTGAAGCTCAGAGAGAATCACACTGTGTGAGAACAGTGAAAAACAGGAAACCAGTGTACGTCACATCCAGTTTCCCTTTCCCGTGGGAAAACTCCAACAGTAACTCTGTGGAATGTAAACACCTGTCTTGTGACAAGCCTTTCGCTGCACAGTGAAGAGAGCAGAAACCAACATCCTCCCCCTTTCTGTGAACACCACTGGGCAGCGTGTTCGTACAATATCAGTACAAACCCAACTTCTGCACATAGGTACAGTGTTGATCCCTTGATACAATCTTGGACAATACATCAGCAGGAATTTCATTACCTGGCATATAGGACACCGTTACGAGTCCCTTCTGAATACGTTCCCTAGCATGTTGCACCTTCAATTGCAAGTGCTTCGTGCTTTGCTTACAACCTTCAGAATTCAGCAAAGCCAAACATGCTTTGTTGTCCTGGTAAACCTGGATTGGACATTTGACAGGAATTCTCATGTCTTTGCACAATTGTAACAACCATTCACAATCTTTGAGTGAATAAGACAGTGCATTCAGTTCAGCTTCACAAGTACTTAAGCTAACTGTTGTTTGCTTCTTGCATGACCAATCAAATAGACCCTGATTGTACATGTAGCAAACTCCAGACGTACTTTTCCTGTCTGTAGTGTCACTTCCAAAACTTGCATCTGCAAATATCTCAAGACCACCAGACTTCTGATTGTTAAATCTCAGTCTGTAATGCATAGTGCCTTTCAAATACCGCGCTATGCGTTTCAGAGCTTTCCAATCCTTAACAGTAGGATTGTTGACTTGTCTGCTTAGCAAATTACAGCTAACAGCAATGTCTGGTCTTGAACATCTGGCAATGAAGTTTAGCTTGCCTAGCACACTTCTGTACAGTGTAGTGTCAGAAAATGCTTCTTCAGTGTCATCTACCTGATAACCTGTTATCATTGGTGTGTCTACAGGGTTAGCATCCATCAGGTTTAGTTTGCCTAACACATCAGCAATTTTCTGTGACTGGTGTACTAGAATGTTACCATCTTGATCTCTCTCTATTTCCAGAGATAGGTAGTTGTTTACCTCACCAAGATCTTTCATGTCAAAGTGTTCCTTCAGTTGAGCTAGGGCGTTATTGTACATCGTGACATCATCCCAAAAGAATAATAAATCATCAACATAAAACAAACAATACAGTTTCTTTTGCCCCTCCTCTTTGACAAATACACATGGATCAGCTTTCCCTTGCTGAAAACCTAGAGAAAACAATACTTCAGTGAGTTTTGTGTGCCAACACCGTGCACTTTGTTTGAGACCATAAAGGGACTTTTTCAGAGCACAAACAAATCCCTGTTTTACCTGTACGCCATCAGGTGGAAGCATATAAAGTGATTCATCTAGAGATCCGTACAGAAAAGCTGTATTCACATCATGGTGACTAATGTGTAAATTCTCCTCTGCAGCTAGCTTGAGCATAAGCCTAATGCTCTCATACCTCACTGTGGGTGAGTAGGTCTCGTGATAGTCTTCACCTGGTACCTGTGCAAAGCCTCTGGCTACCAACCTGGCTTTGTGTCTGACTATCTTGCCATTTTGATCAGTCTTCGCTTTGAAGACCCATTTGCTTCCAAGCAGTTTCATTCCTGGAACTATTGGAACAAGTTCCCATGTTTTGTTCCTTTCCAAGGAATCAAGCTCAGCCTTCATGGCATTTAACCATGGCTCAGCTTCCTTTGAATCCAAATCCTGGATTTCTTGGAAACTTGAAGGTTCAAATACCTTCTTGGAGCTTTTAACAGCTGTTACTGCTATCTTGGCAAACTCATCAGCAAATCTCTTTGGAGGTCTGCCTTTTGTTGCTCTTTGTGACCTGCGAATTAGCCTTAAGTCTTCAGCACTCTCCTCTTCCTTCTTAGGAGAAAAGCGACCTATTGTGAACAATGGTTCCTCCAATTCTTGATCAGAGCTTTCAGAGGGTCGCATAGAGGCTTTCGCACTCTTGAAATCCTCTGAATCACCCGATTCAGTTTCAGACTCAGAATCAGTTTCAGTCTCAGAATCAGAACTTTCATCAGTGGGTGTGGGTGGTTGTGGTTGCTTTTGACTATCCTCAGTCTCATCACTGTCATCAGGGTAACATTGGAAAATTCCCACATTCTCCCCCCACTTGGGATTGTACTCAACACTTCTTGTGAGCTTAATAGCCTTAGAGTCAGTCATCCTTATTCTGTAAGAACCTTTCTCATAACCTAGAAAGATACCATGCAAACCACGCTTGTCTAACTTGGAGTTTTGTGGTGAGTGAACCCACATGTCAGAACCAAAAATTCTCATGTGTTTAATGTATGGCTTCTTGCCAAACATCTTCTCATAGGGGGTACAACCAATCGCTGAAGATAACCTGCGATTATAACTGTAAGTGAAACATGAGAGAGCTTCGGCCCAATAACTCTCTGGAAGATTTGCATCATGCAGCAAGGTTTTTAACCTTTGAAGCAATGTCTGATTTGCTCGTTCTGCAAGTCCATTCTGCCATGGCGAGCGAGGACTAGACAAATCGTGTTGAATTCCTTTCTCAGTCAGAAAAGCTTCAAACTGCTGAGAAGTGAATTCTCCCCCGCGATCTGTGAAAAGAATTTTTACCTTCTTACCATGCACATTTTCCAACCAAGCACAGAATTCCTTGAACCTAGGAAAAGCCTCTGATTTCTGCTTGAGATTGTACACATGAATATACCTGGAAAATGCATCAATGAGAACCATGAAGTACCTATTTCCACCCAAAGAGGGCGCTAGTGGTCCAACCAAATCAGCATGAACAATTTGGTATGGTTCTGTAGCTTGCCTACTAGACACCTTACCTTTCGCAGCCATTTTCACCTTGTTTGCTGCGCATGCCTTACACTTCATGTGGTACCTGCAGGGTTTAATAGTCATACCTTCAACCAAGGCAGGCATTTTAGATACTGCCTCAAAACCCAAATGTCCAAATTTTCGATGAAAATCATGAATACATTCTGCATGCAAACATTTGTTAGAACCTGCAATGCAACAAGTGTCATCCTGCACAACATCATCATAATACAAAACATATAAACGATCAACATATTCAGCATACAATACATAATCATTTTTCTTTGTGATGATGCACCTTTTGTTCTTAAAGGAAACGTCAATGTTCCGCTCATTCAGCTGTCCGACGCTGAGCAGATTATGTTTGGCATCTGGCACATAAAGTACATTCTGTATCGATAAGTCCAAACTGTGAAGAACAACAGTTCCGTAGCCTTTACTGGGAATTGTGTGGTCATCCGCCTGGTGAATCGCACCTTCCTGCGGTGTAAAAGACACGAACAGTCGCTTATCGTTGCACATGTGGTGCGTTGCCGCTGAATCAACAACGAAGAAAGATCTAGACGTCTTCTGGACCTCTGCAACTTTTGGAGTGAAGCGTGAGACCATTGCTTTGTGCTGCGTTGTCCTGGACACCGGACCTTTGCCTCTGCTTTGGCCTTTTCCACGCGATGAGCTTCCGCTGCGCTGCTCTGTCTTGGCCCTGGGATATTTGCATTCCCTCTTCATATGGCCTAGACGTCCACACGAGTAGCATTTCACTGCCTTCAAAGCTTTGGCGCCATCTGGTGGTTCCACTGCACTATGGGATGACGACTGTGAATACTCCCCCTTTCCCATGCAGCTAGCACCCCGGCGATCTGCTTCATTTTGAATCACGGCAGTAACATAATCCACTGTCAGCTGAGCGGTAGGCTGTACAGCAATCTGAGTCGCAACAGACTCCCAACCTGAACCCAAAGATTGTAGTATCATGAAGGAATACACAGCCTCTGGAAAGTTGAGTCCTCTCTGTTGCAGCTCATGTCTCAGATTCTGCATCTCCATCAGATGTGTACGCACATCTCCACCTTCAGCAAGAGCCATATTATGCAGCTTGTTAAAATAAAACATAGTAGACCCAGCTTCTGTCCTCAAGTGTGCCTCCCTCAAAGCGTCCCAAATTTCTCTGGCTGAGGTCTTATCACGCAATAGACAGAGCTCTTCTGGGGATACTATCAATGTAAGAGTTCCCCTTGCTTTGGAATCTTTAGCTTTCCATGCATCTGTAACTGGAGCTGGGGGGGTGTCTGTAATAACTTCAAACAGACCCTCTTTCCGCAGAATAGCCTCTGCATAGATAACCCAGTCCATATAGTTCCTTTTATTGAGCTTGGGAATCCCACAAGCATCCTGAAGGGCCATCATGACTCTGGCATTAGCCTTCTGCATCATCTCTGCTGCTTTAAACAAGCTGCTTTATACAAGCTGCGTCTGTGCTGCTTCAAGCCTCATTCCAAAGGCAAGTTCAAAACAGCTTTCTCTCTGCTGCCTTTAAAACATGCTGCGTCACTTCTGTTATCAGCAGCTGCTTCAGCCCAAAAGTTACTTTCGATTTGCCCCAGCATAGCCATAGCCGCTGCCTGTAGCCGGCAAACGGACATAAAAGTTCAAAGTCCAGCCATAAAGCCATTAATTAGTTGCTGGCAGGCTGTACGGAGCAGTAGCACATACCTCATCAATCATCTTGACGCGCAGATACCGTCCGATCCGTCCTTCTGCATTCCAATCCTTTTGCCGGCATCAGATGACTGCGTCTTTGCTCCTTTGCCAGGAGCCCGATTCGACTTCTGGAGTCCATAACCAAAATGTTGATTTGTAGCATCCAAGTGCACAGCGGAATGATGAGGAATACGTGCCAACATGCTCTATTATTGCTTTATTTACATTTCAAAGCTGGTAGATTACAGAAAACCATCTTTACTCTGCCGGAGCAGAAAACTGCATCCTCTCTCCTCTGAAGCTCAGAGAGAATCACACTGTGTGAGAACAGTGAAAAACAGGAAACCAGTGTACGTCACATCCAGTTTCCCTTTCCCGTGGGAAAACTCCAACAGTAACTCTGTGGAATGTAAACACCTGTCTTGTGACAAGCCTTTCGCTGCACAGTGAAGAGAGCAGAAACCAACAGGCAGGAGCAGAGACTGAGGAACTGGAGCTCACCCTGTCGCGGGGATTCGAACCGCCGACCTTCTGATCGGCAAGTCCTAGGCTCTGTGGTTTAACCCACAGCACCACCGCGTTGTAGTGTAGGTGGGTTTAATTGCAATTCCCCATCCCCTGAAATGTAGTTCTCTTTGGTGGATGGTGGGTAGCAATCTCTAAATTCTCAGCATCCTCATTACAACCCCTGCAGTGTAAATGCTTCTAGTGTACCTAATGTCCACACCACAGCAAAGCAACCTCTAAGGGACTGTAAATAGAACTATTTCTTTTTTTAGAGTTTCCAGGCAAAAATGATTGAACATCCAGCTGCCTAGATAACTCATACCCTATTGGACTGCAGTGCTTGTAAAGTGGTACTTTGGTTCTCAAATGCCTTGGTTCTCAAACGCCGAACACCCGCCGAAGGAAGTGTTCCAGTTTTTGAATGATTTTTGGAAGCCACACGTCCAATGGGGTTGTTGGCTATTGTTTCCAGGGCACCTGCACCAATCAGAAGCTGTGTCTTGGCTTTCGAACATTTCAGAAGTCAGACTGTCTTCTGGAACAAATTAAATTTTGTGCTCTTGTTTTTGCTATTTATTTTGCGTTCTTGTTTTTGAGGCTTTTTTGGTTAATTTGCTTTTGTGTGCAACCCAGTTCAGCTACTGATTGATTGACTGATTGATTGACTGCAGAAATGGATAAAAGCCCCCCATCCAAACAGTTACTATCATCAGTGCAGGTAAGAAAAAATAATAATTTAAATTTTTATCTTCTACAATACTGTCTTGTTTATTTTATAGTACAGTACATTGATTATTGCTTTCATTGGATCAATGGTCTCGTTTTTCATTTTGCATTACTTTCTATGGGAAAGCATGCCTTGGTTTTGGAACGCTTTGGTTTTGGAACGGAATTCCAGAACAGATTGAAAACCAAGGTACCACTGTAATTCATGGGTTTACTCATGTGCCTTATTGCATGCAATCTTTCACAACACAGGAGTGAGCAACAGAAGTCAGCATGTGGCTTTAAAATCACAATAAGGAAGGGTTCCAAATTCTTGATGATACAGCTTAATGATACATAAAACTTGTTTTGAAATCAGGTTGAGTTGTGTGGACATTTTGTGCATGACTTATAGCAGACTTCCCAGTGTTCCTCATCTCATTATTTACTACTCAGAAAATGATGCACAAATTTAATAAGTGGGCTCATGTGGGTTCAATGTGACTTGAAATCAAGTCCAAAAGTAGGTCAGATGTATCAGCCCTCATTTATTCTGTAAGCGACCGTGAACATTGTGACTACAGGATTTTGCAGTTCGTGTGTGAGAGAAAAATAATGGAGTATGTCCATTGGGAAATACTGAATTTTGATTGTTGTGCAACTGTAGTAGGAAATAGTGAGAAGAGTAAGATCTAAAATTGTAAAGGTTGCTCTAGTGCTGCCTTCTCTCAACCAGTCCTGTCTTGCTGTATCATGAAAACACAACAATACTCATTTGTTACTTCTTTCTGTAGACTTATGGGCACAGAAACCATTTGGGAGGCAAGATGTACAATGTGTCTTGGATTACAAACAAAGGTTTGGAAATTGGGGAGCTGTTTGGATGCAAGACCAAGTGGGGGAGGGTTGGTGACTGACTGAACCAAAATGCAGATATCCCTTGAATTCACACTTTGCTGAATTTTGTGATGCAGTTTTCCTACCAAAATTAATGTGAACAACGTTGTGTATATTGAGGAAGTAGGCATAAAATGTATACAACATACAAACTATAGTATATTAGGGAACACAGTTTACAAAAATGTGCATATTAGGTAAAATGTGCCCTAAAATGCAATTATTATTATTATTATTATTTTTAAAAATGCAAACTGATGGAGAAATGATGTGAACTGAACTTAAAATGCAAAAAAGAGAAACTAACGTTGACGGATTTATCCATCCTTACCACATACGCCTGGTGTTTAATGAAAAGATAGAAAAAACACACACGATGTAATTACATGGTTGCTAATCATTTCATTAATGTCACATGTAGTTAGGCCCTTAGACAAGTGAAACCACACTAATTAGATGGATGCAGTTAGGAGTGTCACCTTTAAACAGCCACAGCAACATAAAGTAGATCTTCAGCTACAGAGCGGAGGCTGATCTCTTAGGGCAACTGGGGCACTGCTTTCGGTTCCCTACACACTCCCATGTCTTCTATTTGAATAGCTGCAACCGATTGTGTCAAAATCCCATTCACTGGCCAGTCAGCTATTTCCCCTGTACTCTTCCTCTTCTTCTTTTTTGGCTAACATTGCACTGTGGCCTACTTTGCATGCTTGTTGTGGGGGGAAAAACCCTGTCCAATATTTTGGTAAATTTAAATTGCTATCATAAAAAGGAGGAACCTGCATGGGATAGTTCAGATGAGAATGTGGCGTACAGAGTCTATACATAGTACAGGAGTACAGATGAAACCCTGACTGCACAACTCACCCAGGCAAGCCTGTCCCTACAGATATTGTATTTGCCAAGGACCTGCATGAAAATTATAATGTGCACAGGCCAGTTTATCCTGGTGGTGTCCCAGATTCCAAAGCTAGCCTCCTTTCCCCACTTCAGAATCAGGGACAGACAGTCCGGATATCTTCTTCGTTTACACCTAGAGCCGTGCTTTTCTGCAAGGGGTTAAAGTTGGTTTTCCATTTCCCCATACAGTGGTACCTCAGGTTACATACGCTTCAGGTTACAGACTCCACTAACCCAGAAATAGTGCTTCAGGTTAAGAACTTTGCTTCAGGATGAGAACAGAAATTGTGCTCCGGAAGCATGGCAGCAGCTGGAGGCCCCATTAGCTAAAGTGGTGCTTCAGGTTAAGAACAGTTTCAGGTTAAGTACGGACCTCCGGAATGAATTAAGTACTTACCGTGAGGTACCACTGTATTGTCCCCTGTGAGGTGGCTTAGGTCAAGAGTCTGGCCAAGGTCTCACAGCGAGCTTCATGGCCAAACAGTGATGTTAAATCCTTTCTCCCAGATCCTAGTCCAATTGATATCCCACCACTTTATTCCATATTCTAGGAAGGAGGCCTAGAAGAAGCTGAAAGAGGAGAGTAGTCTTTTCCCATAGACTTGGATTTTAGAAAGAGACAGTCCTGTCACTTTAACAAGATGCACTGTTTATTCTGTTTGGCAGCCAAGCCTCCAGCTCCTCCAAAGGCCTTGTCAAGAATTGTGACAGTACCATGCTTATGTCTATACACCCACAAATTGTCCTAGAGCTATAATAGGCTGCAGTAGCAATTAATTAGATAAATAGGAGAAGTCACCTTCCTTTTCTCATAAGGACAAAGTTTTGTAATGACCCAAGAAATCAGGCGTCCGAGTTGTATTACCCTGGGAAGACTTGTAGCCATTTGTATGATATAATCTTGTGCTGGCCAATGCACTGTAGCTGCTAACTGTTTAATAACTTAGCTATTGCCTACTTGAAGCATCTAAAAATATTCCCACTATTATAATAGTGGGAATCAAGCAAATTTGCTCTTCCATTCAAAGAGTGAAGTTGCTTAACAATAACAGGGAGATTTAAAATATTATTAAATATCATTAAAACCATACAATTCGCTGGAGAGAGAGTTTGATGTTAATTTCAAACCTTCTTGTAATCAAGGAAAATTTCTCTGCCGAGCCACTAGACTTACTCTGTTTCTCTTTTCTGAATTATAATCAACGGAATCCAATCTGAAGTGTAACAGATATATCTAAACCATACTTTCTGTTGATTTCTCAGGCAATAGAGCAATTCTATCTTTGAGTTACACCTCCTGGGTGGGAGATTGCTCCTAAACCCCTTTGCAGCTGTGGTGCACCACATGATACCAGTTAATAAAAGGACACCACTGTAGAGATACCCTTGTGCCATCTGTTTCATCTTTATGCCACACAAATTTGCCAATGCAAAGGGGAACAATGGGAAGGGCTAGGGGCATGTAGGAAAAGGAGCTAGGCTGACTTGGAATCTAGTTACAGATAGGTAGCCGTGTTGGTCTGCCATAGTCAAAACAAAAAAAATTCCTTCCAGTAGCACTTTAAAGACCAACTAAGTTAGTTCTTGGTATGAGCTTTCGTGTGCATGCACACTTCTTCAGGGGGTATCCCCTGTAAGGTTGAACAATCACTAGGGTTTTGTGTGTGAGTTTCAGTTGATGTTGGAAGCTGAAGAGACAAAGGCATGACTTGCTCTGGGCTGGACTCCAAGCTTTGACTTGAAGCCTCCCTTGAAACCTAATGGGGAAGCTTCTTCAGGTATCTGAAGAAGTGTGCATGCACACGAAAGCTCATACCAAGAACTAACTTAGTTGGTCTTTAAGGTGCTACTGGAAGGAATTTTTTTTTGTTTGGAATCTAGTGTTTGATTAGGAATAAGTCTTGCCCCTTGATGAAGGAGCAAATGCCTGCAAAAGTAGTGATAGAAAATCAAACACTCCAGTTTAAGCCAATGGAGAGCCATGACTGATTGCCCCACATCTCAACAGAGAATTCCAACTCATGCTGCAACAAACCATGGCACACCAGATCGCCTGGTCTATTTCCATTCAGGAAGCTTATTCTTAGAAGCCCTTCCCATTTGGATAAACGATGCATCTTTAAAGCATCTTGTTAGCTTGGCAAGTAAGTTGGGTGGTACTTGGTATGTTTGTTTTTCTTTGTTTTTATTTATACCCCATCTTTCCTCACATAACTCATGGTGTTGTTCCCAGGTGGTCTACCACCCAGGCACTGTCTAGAGTCAGAGGTGTTTAGTATTGTCATAGGTTTGAAGGGTCAGTCTGGAAGATACACATGGGTTCCCCCCCCAAAAAAAAACCTGTGTAGGTAGAGGCTTTCCTATAAGAAGAAACCAACCCAACCAGTTCCTTTGTTAAGGCAATGACCTTAGCCAGCCAGATTAGTACACTATTTACATTAGAAAGAAGTTGCCTTGCTGCCTTGGAGACAAATGGGGGTATCCCCTGTAAGGTTGAACAATCACTAGGGTTTTGTGTGTGAGTTTCAGTTGATGTTGGAAGCTGAAGAGACAAAGGCATGACTTGCTCTGGGCTGGACTCCAAGCTTTGACTTGAAGCCTTCCTTGAAACCTAATGGGGAAGCAAGATCTGTTGGAGAGTTGATGCTGTGAGTCCCTCCATCCTTTGCTCAGGTCGTAAAATAAAGCCATATATCCTAAAGGCATCACAGTCTCCACTGACCTTCATTCCAAGGAAGCTGAACCCTGGATGAGCAACTCAGAGATTGGAGTGCGTGCAAGGGCATCAACAAGATTGTGGCACCCACTGCCTTTAGTCAGACCATGCTCTGTTTTTGGGCTCGTTCCGATTTATTGCTCTTCCTCATACCAGAGCAAGGAGTATTAAGCAGAGCATATTAAAAGGAAAGCTGTCTGCTGTCCACCACCCACTTATCCTCTGAGAATTAGCTTGGCCACTGATCCTGTTGCAGCACCTGTCTCTCGTTCTGCTTTACTGCTCTGGGCTGGGATTGTTGGAGACTAATAAGTCTCAGCTGACTCTAAGCTCTGTCAATTAACCTTTGTCTCTGCAGCACCATATCCACGGGCTTCCTCCTTGAGTCAACACTATTGGAAAGCCTTTCTTAACATTGCTGAGAGATAAGACTCCCACACAAAAGTCACCATCTAATGACAGCAAGCCAGTGCATTATTCTTTAACACCTGACATTCCACGGTATGTCAAGAGATGACCAAAACATTTAAATATCCCATTCCAAGCTCCTCACAGTTTTCCTGGGATGATCAAATGAAAGATTTCAGTTCTAAGGATCTCTTAACTTGGATGTTAGCAGCGGACAGTATTTCTGCAGCTCCCAAACTTTGCAGCACTTGCAGCTCTCCCTTTGATACAAAGGACCCTAGCAATTGCTGGGGGAAAAACAAAAAACCTATTAACTGTGTGTTTCCATAGGTTTGGAAGAACCTGAAAAATTGTATGCTGTCTGATAGGACTTTTGTTGTTGTTGTTGTTTAGTTGTTTAGCCGTGTCTGACTCTTCGTGACCCCATGGACCAGAGCACGCCAGGCACTTCTGTCTTCCACTGCCTCCCGCAGTTTGGTCAAACTCATGCTGGTAGCTTCGAGAACACTGTCCAACCATCTCGTCCTCTGTCGTCCCCTTCTCCTTGTGCCCTCCATCTTTCCCAACATCAGGGTCTTTTCCAGGGAGTCTTCTCTTCTCATGAGGTGGCCAAAGTATTGGAGTCTCAGCTTCAGGATCTGTCCTTCCAGTGAGCACTCAGGGCTGATTTCCTGAAGAATGGATACGTTTGATCTTCTTGCAGTCCATGGGACTCTCAAGAGTCTCCTCCAGCACCATAATTCAAAAGCATCAATTCTTCGGCGATCAGCCTTCTTTATTGTCCAGCTCTCACTTCCATACATCACTACTGGGAAAACCATAGCTTTAACTATACAGACCTTTGTCGGCAAGGTGATGTCTCTGCTTTTTAAGATGCTGTCTAGGTTTGTCATTGCTTTTCTCCCAAGAAGCAGGCATCTTTTAATTTCGTGACTGCTGTCACCATCTGCAGTGATCATGGAGCCCAAGAAAGTAAAATCTCTCACTGCCTCCATTTTTGATAGGACTTTAGCACATCCAAAACTAATCTGGTTACATGGAGCCCTCCCTCTCTATGATACAACATACAATTTGGCTAGCTCGATAGCTTCAATTATTTAGCTTAATGCTCTTCAAAATCAGCATAATGCTTCTTTCTGTATTTTTATTGTTTGTCATTTTGTTTGTTATATTTGATTTGTGCCAATTTTTTAAAAAAACACAATCAAAACAAAACACATGACATACAAGTGTACATATGGTTGTATGTCTATGTTGTGGCTGTTGCCCGAGTTATTAATTCATTTAGCAGATCAAAGTACACTAAGCAGTTTGTAATCAGCACCCCGCAGGATTTGACATGCCACACAGAAACAAAAATGAGCCTTGTCACAGAAACAAACAACTCAACAGGTTGCTGCAGATATTTGTGACTTTTTGGTTATTCCTGTATGGTACATGGGGCTGTTACTTGTAGGCAGCTGCTTACCATATCAATGCTCTTAGATGGACCAATAATAATAATAATAATAATAATAATAATAATAATAATAATAAAAAAAAATTTATACCCCGCCCATCTGGCTGGGTTTCCTCAGCCACTCTGGGCTGCTTCCAACAAAATATTAAAATACAATAGTCCTTCAGATATTTAAAGCTTCCCTAAACAGGGCTACCTTCAGATGTCTCCTAAAAGTCTGGTAGTTGTTTTTTCCTTTGACATCTGGTAGGAGGGTGTTCCACAGGACGGGTGCCCCTACCAAGAAGGCCCTCTGCCTGGTTCCCTGTAACTTGGCTTCTCGCAGTGAGGGAACCCCCAGAAGGCCCTTGGCGCTGGACTTCAGTGTCTGGGCAGAACGATGGGGGTGGAGACGCTCCTTCAGGTTTACTGTAATGTAATAGGTGCTTTACCCTATACTGCAAGGATGGGAACCTCAGGGTCCAGGGGCTGGATATGGCCTTCCAGGTAGAGACCTGTCTGGCCCTCAAAACTCTGCCAGGCCACACAGCTCACTGGCCATGCTTTGCACCTCAAATATTTTTGTGTGGCTGGATTGTGGCCTCTCCAGAGTTTAAAACAGGGGACCCCTGCCACCCCTATCTAGAGATGCCAAGGGTTGAACTTGGAACCTTCTGTATGCAAAGCAGATGGTCTACCACTGAGCCTTTCCACTATGGAAGATAAGGCTGTCAATAGGTATTTTTTACGATGACCTAATTAACCTCCAAGGTGTGTCTCAGGAAGAGGAGGAAAAGGGCGCTCCAGTCTTCTTGTCCTGCTGTAGGCTCCTCGGAAATACCTGACTAGCCACTATTAAAAATGGGGCACTGGACTAGAGGGCTCTTGGGTCCACAGCTCTTCATAACATAAATTCGTAAGAGTTTCCCAGTATCTCCTCCACTTTCTTGTATGTAGTAGATATGATATGTGGTGAAACAACTGTCTATTTTTGGCCTCCCCTTTTCCAGACAGTGACCCATAGTGACAGGGAAATGAATTAATTATTACAGAAATGCAGCCTTGGTTATTGTTAGAGGCAGACTAGGGATTACCTTTCTTTTTAAAAAATAATAATAGGATGTTAGCCTATATGTAGCATAGGTTTTCAGTTCATTCCAGAGGCATGAGCAATTGGAGCGCAGATGGGATTAGCAGCCAGCTAATCTCTTGCAGTGTTGGTTAGCTTTATACAGCACAAGTTGAGAAAATTATACTTAGAAAATAAAAAGGTCCTTCTTTTATATAGAACTAGTAGCACCACAAGGAAGTCCAGCAATGCCACTGTCTCAAGTTTCTACCTCTCCAGCATATTTTCATATCATTGCTATTATTCCATGTACATTTTTGTTTTTGTTCTAAACCTAATTGCTGCAGGATGTTAAGCACAGGTTGTTGCCTAGGGAACTTGGGCTCTGAGGTGATGGACAAATGGCAATAAGAAAGAAAGAAGAGTCAGACAAGCATCTGATTAATGGGCTACCTTTCGCTGTCATGGATCAGTCAAAGCTAAGCATTTCATTGAGAGAATTCAGCATTTCCTCCTTGTAAGTAAAAAGCTTAAAATTCTGGTTAGTGCTTGACAAATGTCCTCACATACTGGCTCATATAATGTGTGCAGACATGGTGACCATTGCTATAGCATCATGATAGGGTAGGACTTATGATAAAGAGGTCTCATGCATCTTTAACTGAAAATTTCGGCAGCTGCAGCTTGCCTTCTGTAGCACAATGAAAAAATGCAGGAGCCTGTTCTCCATTCCATCTTGCACCATGGTTATGAAACTGCTGCCACCTGTACCCATAATTGTTCATTCACATCTTACGCACATCTGAGGACACACCTGATGATGACATTAGGGATGGCATACCTATGGCCCTTCAGATGTTGCTGGACTTCAACTACCATCAGCCCTGGCCAGAATGGCTAATAGTCAAGGATTATGGAAAATGTAATCCAACAACACCTAGAAAGCCACAAATTACCCATCCCTGGTTTACATCAAGGGTGAGGAACCTGGCCCTCCAGATTGTTCAACTCCAACTCCAACATAGGAACCTAAGAATAGCCTGCTAGATCTGGTCAATGACCTGTCTAGTCCAGCATCCTGTTCTCACAGTGGCCAACTAGAAGCCTGTGGGAAGCTCACAAGAGTGCAATAGCCCTCTCCCCACATGTGACTCCCAGCATCTGGCTCCAACTGTGGAGGCAGAACATAGCCATCATGGTTAGTAGCCACTGATAGCTGTATGCTCCATAAATTTGTCTCATTCTCTTTCAAAACCATTCAAGTTGGTGACCATCACTACTCCCTGTAGAAACCAGTTCCATAATTTAACTATGTGCTGTGTGAAGAAGCACTTTCTGTTGTCTGTCCTGCCCAGTGCTGTGGCCCAAGCCTAACTTGGGGGCCACAGGTTCCCCACCTGTGGTTTACATGGAGAAAGCTACGGGATCTTTATGGTACAGTCATTTTCATATCTACTTAGAAGTCCTTTTGAGTTTAACAAACCTTACCCCCAGGTTAATATATATTGGCTTTCTGGATTGCATCTTTACGGTACAAACCTAACCATGTCTACTCAGAAGCAAGCTAGGTGAGTGGGTGTGGCAAGTCCCACTTAATCTAATAGGACTTCCTTTAGAGTAGACATAGATAGGCTTGCTTTGCTAGTCTCTTTTGAAAAGAGGAGGAAAGCTGGAAAATACACAGACAGTGACTTCTCCTATATAAAGCTCACTGTGCAATATTTACTAACTTAATGCTGACAAAAGCAAATTGATTGCTAGCAAGTGCTTAGGGAGAGATCTGTCCTATTTAACTTACCCCTGTGACTATGTAAAAGCATCCATCACATCTACAAGTATTGTGCAACTCAGGGTATGACTACACCAGTGCCCCTCGGTTGCAGGTATATATATATATACACCTTAAAATATAATTTTAAGGATTTATATACAGCCCTTCATAGACTTTCCCAGGATGACTTGGAACGTAGCAAAAACAATAATATAATAAAACACAGCAGAAAAAACAACAGTGGAGAAAAAGCGTACTTCACAAGACTGGGGAAATTAAGACATCTTTTACCTAGCACTGGAAAAGCAACAATGTGTTGGTGATTTGTGACTGTGCAAGTCGTTATCGACATGAAGCGTTTTTCTTAAAAATTCCTTGTCCAGTTGTGCTTGGAGAATATATTTACCCAACACAGCCAGAAAATAGGACATTTAGTAGCAATTCAGGCCAATTTCTTTAATTTTAGGCTAATAATTAAGAACACACACACAAGGATATGAAGGAGTGAATGCTGCTTCATGAAGAGGAACGTGGTAGACCAGTTTCTTTAATTTGCAGGTTTTTCATATGCAGGATCCAGTATGTGCTTGGACCAAGGCTGGTATTGCTTGCAGTGACATACCCAGCCATGCTCTGGACTGTGACAGTGCTCTCAGTGTTTGTCATGAACAATTAACAATGTGTGCTGGAAATAGCAGATCAATGTGCATTTTGTTAGGCTGGAGTATAGTCTGCAGGTTTTTTTAAAAAATCAACTTTCTGTTCAATGTAACCTCAAAAATGCTCTAAAAAAGTTGTCGTTTTTAACTTGTAAGTTATGTACTTCAAGCCATTTGCATATATTTTCTCGTTTTGCATAATTAATTTTGCTTCCAATGGTCATGGGAAGTGATGCAGGACACTGAATCCACATCCCAAAACTTATTACTTCCCCTTCTCATGGGTCTGAAGATTTCACTGAGCATAAAGACAACGAGTTTGTTTTTTATAACTGACACCTGGGATTCTCAGAATGCTGAATTCTGTACCCAGACATCCCACCCAAATCACAGAATGCAGACAGAGCCTCTTTCAGCAGCTGATCAAATGTGTCATCCATATTGATTAAACAAGCACTGTAGATCTGTACAATATTTTAGTTCTGAAAACCCAGTACTGCAGGAAACAAACACTGCCATGCATTTATGTTTCTTCAAAATCACTCTGTTACACCCACACCTGCGTTCTGATTTTGAAGAAAAAATAAGTGCAAATGTTCTTTTAACTTTGCAACCTGATCCTGACTGTTTACAGTACTCAGAAATAAATCCCACTAAAGTTCTGTGGGACTTGTATCTAGATAAATATGCTTTGGATTGCAACATTGCTTTCCAAAAAAGAAAATCTTTTGTCATTGTACAGAGATTAAATCTGGCTGGTGTGTAGATAAATGTTTCAGTTCTTCCATCTGTTTTTGGCTACTGAGCAATTGTATAGGACTGTTCAAATATAGACTCTGCCTCCTCTTAATGGCTCTTGCGGCATGAGTGTAGGGTTCCTCATCATTTTAGTGCCCCACACAATAAACGTCGAGGATATAAATTTTGATATGCTTCCCAGCTGAATGGATGCCTAGAGTGGAGACAGACTGGCTGGAGCTAGAAGCTGTTAGCTTTGATTTACCTCCCTTCCATTATTCAATCCTATTGAGAATTTTGAGTAGCGATCACAAAGCATGTTGATTGGCTGCAGTTTATAGATTGAGTGATATTTAACTCCAGTCAATACTCGGCAACCTCCTAACGATATTAGCGGCGATGAAGTAATGGTTGTTTGGTAAGAGGCAGACAATGAAGTAAGGTGTTTGCAAATAAATCCATTGACTGACGAGTTGTCCTCATTAACCATGAAGCACATGTGTTCCTCCAAATCCCTGACAGGATTCCTGCCAAGAGGGAAGTACTTGTGAAAAGTTCTCCATGTCATTTCCTTGATGCAGTATTTACGCTTTGCCTGGTTTGTAATGTTTGGCTCACAGGCTGGAGACCTACGTATGCTATGGGACATGCTTCTGCTATGTCTAGAGCTCAAAATTTTTATGTGACCCAGAAGCACACTTTCTCCATATGCTGTATCTGTTGCAGATGGGAACGTAAAGACAAGCAAAACAGAGGTTATTGGGAGAGGGGAGGTGTCAAAGAACCCCAGAATATTCTACAATGCAAAGTGTAAACAGATGAAACACAAAAGTAGAGAACCAGCCACCCATTGTGCAGTAAGTGTTGCAAGATTCCATGTCCTGAGTTCAATAGCCCACCTAGCTACAGAAGCTCACTGGACAATCTTGGGTCAGCCATTCTCTCTCAGCCTTGTCTACCTCACAGGGCTCTTGTGAGGAGGCAATAAGAGACTGATGATGTGCTCAGAGCTCCTGGAAGGAAGGGTGAAGCAAAGATGTAACAGAATATCCTATAATAAGCAAGGTAAGTGAGCTGTAATCTGGCTGCCACTTACTGATGCTCATTGTTGCACTCCATGTGCAAAAATATGCGAAAGATAAGAGTTCATGACCCCAGTGTGCTCTGATGAATCATGGGGTTGGAGAAAGTAAAAGTTCTGTTGCTCAGGATTTTCATGAGGGTGGCTGTTATGAGTTGCAAATACAGCCTAAACAATTATAGAGTGTGTCATCGCCGTTTTTCTAATCCTGGGGCAAGGTGCGGCAAGCTCTGCTAAGTTTGTTCCTCCTTGCACTAATGCATTTCTGTGTTATCCTTTGGGGTGCATACATTCAAAGAGCAGCGCATAGATCACAGTACAAGGTGCGAGAAGAGCAGGGCAGGGAATAATCAAGCAGCAGTGTGGTGATGTAGACTTTTTTTTTTGCTGTGTCAGCTCCAGGCACCAAGGATCAGGTCCCTCAGGAGATGCAATGAAGTCTTCAGATCCAAAACATCCAGGCCTCTTTCCTCTGCCTGCTGATGTGGGACATTACTGCAGCCAAGCCAACAATTCATGTTTTGCTATATAGGTATATGAAGCAGCTAAAGCTCACAGAGCTCTCCTGTAAAATTTGCTAGAGAGAACTATATGAGATAGTTATTTGACTACTACATTGGCTAGAAGCTGTAACAGCTTTTTTCCTGGGCATCTGTCTCTTTCTTCATCATGCTTCTAAGCTGACCGCACATGCATGTCTGAGCTCTGCAGCTCAGAGAGCATTTTTGAACTTACATTTTGTACATTTGTAACTTACATAGCGGTTATCAACCTGCCTTTATTTTGCTATTGTAATTGTTCCCTCAAGGCCTAAATTATGTAAGTAAATACTAGTTTTAGTTCTTCACAAAACAGTGTGTGATTATTATTTTTAAGGGGGTGAGGGGAAATACCAAGGAAAATTCAGTCTGCCTTAAAGCATCCTGGATTGTTGTGCTAGAAGTTTAAATCAACATTGTCTTAGCTTCCAAGTTGAAGTTGCAAAGGATGGTCCTATGCTGATCTCACTAATGTGAGCAAGGAAGGATAATAACTAAGCAATATATCTTCTCCTACAGCAGCCACGGGTAGTTTCGTGCCCACTTGGGCACAGCTTGGTTCTCCCACCACTGTTCTAGACTGCCATGTTAGCTAGCAGGCAAGAACTCTTCTCTGTCAGTAGATCTGCTTGGCACAACAGGTTCCTTGGCTTGTAAGCAGATGAGGTCAGAGTTCATGTTCCTTGGAATAGATGTCCTCAGAGATGTCCCATTTCCCCAAAGATGGAGTCCTAATTAGGGGCTTTCCTGGACTGGCTGTTCTGGCATATATTCCAGAAGAGAAAGAGAGAGCTGATGAGGATGCAGTGAGCAGCATACTGGAGTGTCAGCTTGCTACTCCCTGGGCTTTTCCAATGGTGGTTAGGGGAGATCTGTTACATGTACTGTGCACAGAGCTTACCTGAGTCTATGTCCTTTCTGTCTTACAGCTCTTAAGATGTCCAGCCATCAAATCAGAACATAAATTTAATTGAAAGGCTTGAAACCAAATAGGTGACTCAAGTTTCACACTGGGAGAGCAGAGTGCAGCATTTCAGCAAGAAGAGTGGTAGAAGATAAACAGAAAAGCCTACTCTTTATGCTGCTTTCCCATGACAGTGTTGGTATAGTGAAGCATCAGGGAAATATTGTATCTATTCACCACATTTAAATCCTACCTTTCTTCCAAGGAGCTCAAGGCAGGATGCATAGTCTGCCTCTGCTTTTTATCCTTGCCATCTGTGTAGTAGGTTAAGATCAGGTATACCGTATGTAATAACTCGCCCAAGGTCACACAGTGAATTTTATAACTGAGGGGGCATTTGACTCTGAGTCTCCCCAGTCATAGCCTGATCCTCCAATTCATTCATTTAATTCATTTATTTGATTTCCTAAAGATTTCCATGGCAGTGCCACACTGCTATGCCATACAGACTGTGCCACATCACACCATGCCGGCTCTCACATTGCAGCAGGTCTGGCAAGTTTCTATCAAGAACTCCAGTATCTTCAGGCTGACTAGTGTGTAGGGATGGGGGGAATTCATCTGACTTGGCACACCTACTGAACTTCTACTTTCTGAAACAATTTGTGAACTGACAACCAGCCACCCTTCAAAATTCACACAAGCACCCCTCCGCACCATCCCAACACATATCCCTGCAACTATACAACCTCCCCCCTGTAAACACACCCTGTATTCTCCTGTACACAGAATGCAACCACACCACATGCTCTTGCAGCCACAAATGTCATGGAACTACATATGCAAAATGTTTTAGGTGCTTCATAAAGCAAAACTCCAGGCTCTCCATATGGATCTGGGTCTGAAAGACCAAGGGAAAATGTGGGTACATGGAGGGTAGGTTATTAGCAAGCACAGTTTGTGACATTCCACCACATCATTGCTGATCATCTGGTACATCTGTTTAAGCTTCCAATTTTCCAGCTCTTGGGAGTCTGAGCGAACATGAAATAGCCTTAACTCTGATCTTAAACTGGCAGGGTTTTTGAAATCACTGGTTTTTATTTAAAACAAAAAAAATTCCTTCCAGTAGCACCTTAAAGACCAACTAAGTTAGTTCTTGGTATGAGCTTTCGTGTGCATGCACACTTCTTCAGATACACTGAAACAGAAGTTTCCAGACCCTTCTATATAGTGAGAAGGTGGGGAGGGGTATTACTCAGAAGGGTGGTGGGAATGGGTGATTGGCAGATAGCTGTGATGAGCCTGTTGACGACTCTTAACGACTGCAATAGGTCTTACAGGAAAAAGCAAGGGGTGAGAAGCTTTTTCCTGTAAGACCTATTACAGTCGTTAAGAGTCGTCAACAGGCTCATCACAGCTATCTGCCAATCACCCATTCCCACCACCCTTCTGAGTAATACCCCTCCCCACCTTCTCACTATATAGAAGGGTCTGGAAACTTCTGTTTCAGTGTATCTGAAGAAGTGTGCATGCACACGAAAGCTCATACCAAGAACTAACTTAGTTGGTCTTTAAGGTGCTACTGGAAGGAATTTTTTTTTGTTTTGACTATGGCAGACCAACACGGCTACCTATCTGTAACTGGTTTTTATTTATTAACTTCATCCAAACACATCAGCAAAACTCCACTGAATTCTTTCTGGCCTTACAAGGAAGTATTTAGGACTGCCGCCTTATAGTCAGTAAATATTTCCTACTCATTAAAGCAGGGAAAGAAAGAGGATCTCAGATTTCCTTAACATCTGAGAGCAACATGTGGCATTTGAATGCTGGGTAGCTTGAGGGATTGATTAATGTGCTGTTAATAAAATTTATTATACTTTAAGCTGCAAGTGATTTAAAGGTTGTTACTATAGGCACTTCCTAAATAGAGAATAACAATGAATATATTTATGGATGGGAGCAGGGAGGCTGGTGTGTGACAGCTCAGAGCAAAAATCAGTCATCCTTGCTAATAGCCAAACTTTCCACTGGTTCATCAGCAGAATGCTAGTTATGGGCAAACTTTGAAGATGCGATTATGGACTGAGTTTGCCAGATAACTCATCATCATAAGATCCAGTAGTTCACTATTTCATGCAAAATGGGTTCATTTAAATTAGTAGATAACTCACCAAGGAAACAAGACAAATTTTTATCACTGACAAAGGAAACATCCCACTTTGAAATCCATGTATTTCCTGAAGAAGCATACATGCTACCTGCTATAGCAATTGGTTTGCAACTAAATCGAGCCGTCTTGCAACCCAGGAGTACAATCCAAAGCTTTGAGCTTTGCAGCCAATATGCCTTTCACACCACAGAACTTCATCTACACAGAAACAAGAGACTTATTTCTCTTGTCTCTCTTTGGACAACCACTTGGCCTAGGGCTGCCATACATCTGGAATTTTCCAGACATAGTCGGTATTCAGCCCCCTTAAGCAGCATCCGGGGGCAGAAATCACTGAAACTTCTGGGAAAATCTGGATGTATGTCAGCTCAAGGTTGGTTGTGTAGATTTTGGCAACTCTAGTTAACCAGGCTAATTCACTTGAAGATTAAGGCTGTGATGGATATGCATAGAGGTTTGAAAGCAAGTCTCCAGCTGATTGGAGGGCAAATGTCTAAAGCTTTTCATAGTCAAGGGAATGATCTGTCGAAGGAGGAGGGGAATTCCCATCCTTACTAGAAACAGGTGGTGGCGGTGGGGTGCGTCAGCACTGTGCAAGAGCCTTTTGGGTTGTGCCTTCACAACAGTCAATGAACTCCCCACTGAGGGATGCCTTGGCTATGCAATATATTCCTTTTGGTGGCAGGTGAAGATGCTCTTCTTAAAACCAGGCTTTTAATAGGTGATAAAGGTAAAGGTAAAGGTACCCCTGACTGTTAGGTCCAGTCGCAGACGACTCTGGGGTTGTGGCGCTCATCTTGCTCTATAGGCTGAGGTAGCTGGCGTTTCTCCACAGGCAGCTTCCGGGTCATGTGGCCAGCATGACTAAGCTGCTTTGGGGGAACCAGAGCAGTGCACAGAAATGCCGTTTACCTTCCCGCCAGAGCGGTACCTATTTATCTACTTGCACTTTGACGTGCTTTCAGACTGCTAGGTGGGCAGGAGCAGGGACCAAACAACGGGAGCTCACCCCGTTGTGGGGATTCGAACCGCCAACCTTCCGATCGGCAAGCCCAAGGCTCAGTGGTTTAGACCACAGCGCCACCTGCGTGATAGGTGATAGGTGAAGCCAATTGTAAGTATGACACTGCTATGATACTATTTATGTAGGCATTTTGCGTGAATTGGTTTAAATAATTTTGTGTTTGGCTTTGTTTTGTCGTACTCCACCCTGCGATTGTTGCAGAGAAGGGCACTATAAAATTAAGGGTGGGTTTGCAAATGTTCACTTGCACATATGTAGACTCACTGGCACCAGCTCCAATCAGGCAGGGGCTTCAGCCAGCCCATCAGCTACCTTGTTGCTTGCCTGGTGCAGAGCAAGGAGCCCCTGCCTTAACATAGCCTCCTGCCTAATCTTGATAAGGTGGGACATCCCACTCCCAGATAATTGCGCGCGCTCTCTCTCTCTCTCTCGTCTTCAGTGGTGACCAGCAGGAGTTCCTGCTCAAGAACCACTTCGCTGGCCACTTCTGGCATCTCCTGGATCCTCACATCTTGGACAATTTGGCCAAGGTCTAGCACAGTGCTTCCCAAACTTTTTTTGGGGGGGGGCACTGCCCCCTTTGTTCCATAAACTCACCCCCCCCCAGTGCCTCCTACTTTACCCTATCAAAAGCATTGTTCAGAATGGCAGTTTCCATGATTCACTAAGGAAGATAATAACGGAATAAAATTCAAATCAATAACAATTAATTGCAGATTTATTCAAAAGCCAATTAAAACTATTAAGTTTAGTTGATTCAACAAAACTGCTCCACTTGATCCACTGAGGTCTGCTTTTTAAAGCCTTAGTCATTTACACTTCCAGTGCCCCCTTGCCATCTTCTTGGCTCTCAGTGCCCCCCCCCCCCCGAATCCCACCTCACTCCAAGGGCAAATATTTCCCACTTTGGGAAAAACTGGCCTAGAAGAAGTTCAATAATAAACACACAGGACATTATAACAGAAATTCTTTTAAAAAAATGAAAAAAATGAGGGGTTAAAAAAAAATACCCTGTGCCCATTTTGCTCCAATATTTTTTGTTCTTTTAATGTTGTTGGGTGGCACAGGCTAGGACTGAGATATTTATAAACTTCCTATTACCTCATGACACGAGCCATCAGCAAAGTTAAACTGAGCACATACTTGACCTTTGCAATGAATGCGTACATTGGTAGGAAGTTTTATGTGTACATTTCGGCATAAATAATACAGAAGCTCTGGGAGCCTCATTGCGCGGAGTGAGCCGAGACAGGCACCTGGGCCTTACAAACAGATGGCCAGACCATCTGAAATGGAGCACCCTCTTTTGGCTTTTTTGTTGCTCCCTGGTTCTAGTTTCGCTACCTTCTAGGTTTGTCTTCCTGGATGGGAATGAGATCACCACATAACTTTCTGATGATGACACACAGCAACAGGTTCTCCAGTTTGCCGGTCCTGCTGCTTTGGAATGTGATGACTATGTTGACAATTTGCATGGCATTGTGGAACACTTTTGAAAGGGCCTTTTTATTTTTTGGGGGAGGAAAGGTGAGTATGGCGGGAGACATGATAGCGGAGTATAACATTCCGCAAGGCATGGAGAAAGTGGACAGGCCTTTCTCAGTATTCTAGAATCCAAGGGTCAGCCAATGAAGATGGGAAGATTCACTACAGACAAAAGGAAGTGCATAGTCACACAGCACATAGTTTAAACTGTGGAATTCATTTACCACAAGATGCAGTAATGGCCACTGGAATGACTTTAAAATAGGTTTAGACAAAGTCATGGAGGATAAGCTCAGGGGCGGCCTGAGGCATTTCAGCAACCAAGACTAAACACCCCACTGCTGCCCCCAAAATGGGGAGGGGCAAGCTCTGTACGGGTGCTGCCACCCCTGACTGGCTGGGTGGGTGAGATCCCCCCACCTGCCCAACAACAAGGCAAAGTCCGTGAAAAGCCTCCCCCCACAATTGCCTGGCCAGGGATGGAGATCCCTTTCTGGTTGAATGTGAATTGGAAGAAATTAAAAATACCAGCGAATAGGTCGGGATTATAGATGCCTCAGTGCTTTACCTGGAGAGGGTCCCTGCTGTAATCCTTGCAACCTTGTGGTTGTTTTATCTATATTATAATAGGGTTTTCTACAGTATTACAGTGGAACAATGCAGTCCTTTATTCCTCCTCCCCTATTCCAGCTTCCTTACTTCTCTTCAAACTCATGCCCTCTTTTTAACTATGGTATTTTCATCTCTGTTGTACAGTTGTTAAGGATGCTGCAGGCTCAGATAATGAGTGTCAGGGTTCTGCTGGAGTCCCAGTTTAACATCCATTTAGTTGGGGAGGTTTCCATCCCTACATTGTGCCTCCTTCCACTTCTAGAAGAACTGCTAAGGAGGCATAATGTGGGTATCACTTGGCGAAGAGTTCCAAAAATGCATCCCCAAACTCTTTGAAACTTGACTGATTATGTAGTTCATAGAGTAGAATTTTCTCATGGTTGCAGGAGGTATTGCAGCTGGTTTTCTGTGCTTGTTGTGGTCTAGGCTTTCCAGTATTTAAGGATTATTCACAGAGGCGGATTTAGAGGAGAGCAACCACTTCAATCACACTGGGCATGGAGCCTAGGGGGCGCTGCAGGGGACACCACAACTATTGTGTAGAATGGAGCACGAGAGGGGGGGCGACGCCAAATTTTGGCATTGCACAAGGCACTGCTGAAATGTAAGACCCCAAGGTCCGCCCCTGATTATTCATTTTGCTGCCAGTGTAGTTCAGTGGAACCATCCTCCCTGTCCTTTTGATAACCCTCACCTGGCAGCTGTGCAACTATCTGCAGATAAAAAAGGATTGGGTAGCAGATGATGCAAAAGATCTCTGCCTGACACCCTGGAGAGAATCAAAGTCAGTCAAGGAAGACAATACTACACAGACAGTCTGACTAGTATAAGGCAGATTTTTTTTGTATTTTTATCCTGTTGTGTGAAAAAGTGTAGATTGACATTAAGGAAGTCATTCAATTAAGAACCTTCTTGCAGTCCCCCATGCTGGAGCCGCTGTCAAGCATTTGAAGTGTGTATACATGCAGACACATGAATGTACCTACGTGTTCTTTTTCAAAAATCAAGTAGGTGAACAAATGCCACTGGATAGCCAACGTCAGTGGCCGAGTAAAACACAGACCAGCCCTTTCATCTGTAAAAAGGCCCACACCCATCACACAACATAAAATTAGATTAGGCCTCATTCCCACTGGCGTGAGCATTGCCTCGCTCCTGTGGATGTCATTCCGAAGAAATGGTCTAATATAAACAAGGTGAAGGTTGACAGTCACAAAGTCCGTTCCATTTTTAAAATGGTTCTATATATTTCCATTGCTGGAAATGGAAACTTACGATTGGCTCCCATAGTTACGTTTGCATGCAGCACTGTTACGTTGCAGCGAATTGTCTGAATTCCACTTTCACCTGCTCTTAAGCTGGCCCGTTTAAATGCAAGCTCAGGAAAAGAGATAAAAACTTGCTGAATAAAGCAAGGATATCCCTTGTGGAGTGCCAAGGAAAACATGCTTAGTTAAATGCGACTGGTTCAGCTGCACCTGTAACTGACATTTGGACCTGCTTCACCGATGGAGCTACCCACATGCATGGACAGTATAGGTGGAGCTTTCCACGATCAGCTGCTCAGTTTGGTGGATCTTAATCTTGCCAGGGGTTTGCCCTGATGCAAGTAGTTGCCTGCATGAAGTGAGAATTGGATTATAATTCCACTTAACAAAAAACACTAGCTCTAGTATTCTTGAAGCCTCAATTCAGTGGCAATTGCATGCCACATATATTAAATAAGTGGCTAAGGGTTACATCACAGGGTTTCTTTGTATTTATAGCTGTCACAAGCATCACAGTAACCCTGGCTGTAAACTGATACTGAAGTATATGAAGAACCTGCTGGATTAGGCCAACAGCCCAGTTAGTCCAGCATCCTGTTCTCACAAAGTAATGTGGGAACTATCTGTTTAGCTCCGTGGAGCAAATTATGACATATACCCAGTTCAAACCAAGAAAGAGGTGAGACACAATCCCTTGTGAAATGCTTTCCAAATTCTGTTTGATTACCTTGCAAGCAAAGGCCCCTTTGCGAGGAGTCAGACATATGTCTGAGCAAACATGCATAGGATTGCAATGTTAGAAATTTAAACAGAGTTTTAAAACAAAACTAAAAGATTTTCCCAAGGACAAAACTGGACGAAGCTGCTCCAGAGGGCATTGCTGATGGCAAACATTTACTTCATCCGGTTCAACTTGATTTTCCACTCTTGGTTTAGAAAGCAGACATCTATTTCAGCAGGCTCGACCAAAAGAAAGGTGGAAACTTCCATGACAGGGTTAGAATGATAATTTCTTTAAGCCTAGCTGCGGTGTTGGAGAAATAGTTCCCGAGAGATTAGTAGGAAATGTTTTAGATCATTTTAGCAGTTGTCTGATAAATCAGGGATCAGTATGAGAGCCACATCCTCTCTTGGGCAGCCTTCCAAGACTCGAGAAGGGCACGAGGCAAGGCTGGTGAGGTAAGGAGAGTCCTGAGGGCTACCTAGAGGGGTGCAGACAGCTGTATTTCACACATGTGGCAAGCGACCCATCAGGTACATGAAGCATTTGTATGAGCCACAGAATCTCCTGAGCTCTAGAAGGTGAAACTAAGGGGAGCCTCAATACATTTGTTGTTTAGTTGTTTAGTCGTGTCCGACTCTTCGTGACCCCATGGACCAGAGCACGCCAGGCACTCCTGTCTTCCACTGCCTCCCGCAGTTTGGTCAGACTCATGTTTGTAGCTTCGAGAACACTGTCCAACCATCTCATCCTCTGTCATCCCCTTCTCTTTGTGCCCTCCATCTTTCCCAACACCAGGGTCTTTTCCAGGGAGTCTTGCCTTCTCATGAGGTGGCCAAAGTATTGGAGCCTCAGCTTCACGATCTGTCCTTACAGAGAGCACTCAGGGCTGATTTCCTTAAGAATGGATAGGTTTGATCTTCTTGCAATCCATGGGACTCTCAAGAGTCTCCTCCAGCACCATAATTCAAAAGCATCAATTCTTCGGCAATCAGCCTTCTTTATTGTCCAGCTCTCACTTCCATACATCACTACTGGGAAAACCATAGCTTTAACTATATGGACCTTTGTTGGCAAGGTGATGTCTCTGCTTTTTAAGATGCTGTCTAGGTTTGTTTTGTCATTGCTTTTCTCCCAAGAAGCAGGTGTCTTTTAGTTTCGTGACTGCTGTCACCATCTGCAGTGATCATGGAGCCCAAGAAAGTAAAATCTCTCACTACATAAAGTAGTAAAATCTCTCTATACATAAAGTCTTTTATGTATAGAGGCAGTCCTCATATCAAATAGAAGAGTGGGCAGGCAGTCCCATGGGGCAGCATGATTCAAGGAGTCTCCTTGAGGCTGGAGGACATGCACAAGTCCAGGCTCTCATGTTGGCTCTGACTCTGGCACAGAGGATTCGGGAGCATGCTCTGTTTATGTATTGGCCTACTAGTTCCATCCTGCCAAGAGCAGCAATACATTTCCTTGAGAGATTCAACATAGGTGATGATACTGTCTTTAATATAAGGACGGATGTCTCTCCTCATTGTCCTTGCTCAGTCTGCCTGCTAGCTGTGGAGAGGAGGCTAAAGGCTACTTGTGCCAACTTCTAGTCTGTATCTTGAAGGTGGGAATTAGAGGATCCTGGGAAGCGAGCCAAGTCACACTTCAGTTGCATGGTTGCAGGTCAAAAAGTTGGGATAGTAGATAATCTCAGGAGCATAGTGGCTTTCTGCCAGTGTGTGGCCTGATTAGACTATCAGTAATGTCCCACGGTTTATCTGCTGTAGGACAGATGGACCCCATTGGAGGATACTTTTCAGTTAGCCTTATTGGAAGATTCAGTGCACGAGTGGCACTGCTGTAAACAAAGCCCACAACTTTAGATTAAAGAGAGAGAGGAGAAGAGGTGGTTGTTTTCATATTCTTTGATCATGCATATTGCTAGAATCACCATAGGAAACAACCAGAGAGGCTTCCCCCTCTGCTCCTTCTTTATGTTGCTGCCAAGTTAAGATATGCCAATGCTTATACATGTGTAAACTCCATAGTGGGAAGCAGAGGTGCCAGCTTGTAAGGGTGATTGGGGTGGGGGCAATGATGTTGCTGGTGGTCCTGCTTCCTGCTCCTCCTCCTGATGATGCCACTGGTGGGAGGCTGCTTCAACCCTCCTTCCCCTCCATGGCAGAAGGAGGAGGAGGAGAAGGAGAAGGAGCAGGCCACTGGAGCTACACTATGGTCGGTTCCATGCTTTGGCTCCATGCTATTCTAGGCTGCATCAGCAGAAGTATGGTGTCCAAAGTAAGGTACGTCATAGTACTATTCTGTTCTGCCTTGGTCAAGGGTCTGGAAACCAAGTCCAATGCCAGAGTGGTGTAGTGGTTAAGAGCGGTAGTGTCGTAATCTGGTGAACCGGGTTCGCGTCTCTGCTCCTCCACATGCAGCTGCTGGGTGACCTTGGGCTAGTCACACTTCTCTGAAGTCTCTCAGCCCCACTCACCTCACAGAGTGTTTGTTGTAGGGGAGGAAGGGAAAGGAGAATGTTAGCTGCTTTGAGACTCCTTCGGGTAGTGATAAAGCGGGATATCAAATCCAAACTCTTCTTCTTCTTCTTCTTATGAGAAATGGCTGAGGGAGTTGGGTATGTTTAGCCTGGATAAGAGGAGACTGAGAAGAGATAGGGTAACCACCTTCAAATATCTAAAAGGCTGCCACCTTCCAGGTGTTTTGGACTACAATTCCCATCAACCCCAATGTTGCAAAGGCTGTAAAAGCGAGCTTCTTCTGAATATTCTGTTATTGGAGGGATTTGTATTCCATCAACAGGCCCTGCAGAAACCTGATTATAAAGGCATGGAGAGGAAACAGACACACACACACCAGTTGTACTCTGTATTAATATTGACAGAGTAAAAAAGCATTAATCTTTGGAAACCTAATAATTCTTGATGTGGATGAGAAATGTCTGTTTGTTTAGCCTCTCAGGTACAGCTTGATTCTGAATTTTGGCCCTTGCCAGGATTTATTCCATCGTGCTGAGCCTGCTCATTCCTTTCTTCACTGAATCTGTCCTCCTGAGCCTGTTCATTCCTTTGTTCATTCTTTTAATGTTTTAATGGGCTCCTTCATTCTTGTGCTGCTCTCCTACAGCACCAAGTTTCCTCTTCCCTTCTGCTCTTCCAGGGTTCGTCCACCAGGCCAGCTGCACCATTGTGCTGAGTCGGCATTCTGGCACACTCCTGCGCTTCCTCTCGCTGACTCTCAGGAAGTCTTGCACGGAGCATAAAGTGAGCTCATAGCTGTGCAACAGGAGGGCACAGAGAGCAGCACCCAAAAGGAGCAGCGCAGCCTGCAGCACAATTGCCTCAATCAGAAGCCGGGTCTAAAGGGCTGGGTGTTGGCGAGAGTGTGGGCTCTAAGAAGAACAAACGGCTCATTTTTGTGGCCTTTTGGTTCCCAGAGAGCAGGATGCACTGCTGAAATGTGCTTGTGTAGGCATCTGGGTATGCATGGCCATTCTTTCAGCAGCACAGCCATCGCCTGTGTATATGGCAAAGAGTTCTCTGACAATGGAAAATTTGCATTTAGGGATGTTGGGGAATTCTGATGAAAATGGAAAGTGGAGCAGAAATTGCCAATATTCATTTTTTCCTTCCATGTCTGGAACAGAAATCAATCAAGTGAATAGGATTGGCATTGACTGTTGCTGTTGCTCTCAGTGCGCAATTGATTACACTCACCTCACACCATTTGCATTGTGTTTCCTTTGCATTGAAACAAATGGGGTGGAATAATGTAATGACAACATAACTTACGTTGTATGCAGTTAATGACGTAAGCAATGTAATTTTGCCTCAATGGACAGTGAATGACATAGTTTTGGGCAGAAGAGGAACTACAAGAAAATGGAAACTGTGCTGCATGTGATGAATACAAAATGAAAATATTGGGGTAGAATTAAATGCTGCACTAACATGATGGTTCCATTAGTACCAGCATTTCTGCTTTCCAGAGAGCATTCTTCTCTCCAACCCCATGTGCTGTTCTGGGCGTTCTCCCTCCCTCCACAGTGGATTTGGGGAAGGCATATGAGGCATGGGGGGGGGGGGAGGAGAAGGGAAAGCCCCACTGTATAATTGGAGTCCTTGCACCGGCTTCCATTAATGCACTGGGTTAACTGAAGGCGGGCCATAGCCCCTTAAAAACTGGTGGCAGCTACAAACCCAGCCAACCCACCATGGAATCATCTTCCTTGCAGTTTTTTAAAGTAAAGGTTAGGGAAACATTTTATGGGGAACCTACAGCAGTGGGTATCCTAAACCAATGTTCTTCAAACTTGAATCTCCAAGTGTTGTTAAATTACAACTCCCATGATCCCCAGACAGTTGAGCCCAATGGTCACAGATGATGGGAGTTCTGGTCCATCAACATCTGAAGGCCCATGGTTGAAGAACACTGTCCTAAATTGATTTTGGTTTTGTCCCAACTCTTTTCAGTCGCAGTCTCTTTGCTCCCTTTGCACAACTGAAGGACTTGTGTTTAAGGGAGACAATGAAAGACAATGAAGGAAGGAGAAACCAAAGATGCCACCATGTTGTTTTTCAGATGACATAGACACAAACTAATGAAAATGCATCTCATTGCTGTTTCTTTTCTGGAATAAATTTGCTACCAGGTGTGGCAACACGGCGGTCTGAAATGGAATTCCAGCACAATCAAGTTTATTTATAAGTAACAGTGTCAGAATGACACTTGATCAGCACCAGCATCAAGCATGGGCATCACTGGGCACCTGCTAAGGTCCACACCACTGTGGAGGTGGGGACAAATGTCAACTCCCAGAGCCTCTTGGCCCTGCTGCTCCTACTCCCTAGCACTGCCTGCTGAGGAGATCGGGAAGGGCTTTGCTTGACTTGCACTCTTCCTCTGGGTGTTTGTACAGATTGGGCCTAGAGGAAGGGAATGGGCATCAAGAACAGAAGTGAGGAGGAGGGTGAGGGCCCACTGCCAAACTCTTAGCCAGAGGTTCTCCACTACCTGGATCAGACATTGCCCTTGGCAAACAGGGAACAATGCCATTTGCAAAATCTGTCCAGGCACACTTTAATGAGGTATGAACTTTCCCAGGACAAAATCCAGAAGTGGCTGAGGCAAGAGAAAAGGGGGCCATGTATCCTTGGCTGCGCTCAGTAGAGCAAGGTGAGGTCTGCCAGAGCCCATTAAGCATGGCATCAAAAAGAGTTCACTTCAGCCCAGTGCCTTGGCCAGTTCAACAAGGGTCTGCTTCTACTAACAGCAATTTCCCTGGTCCCACCATCAGGGCCTGGAGACTGTTTGTTGTGCCAGGAGCATGCATTACCTTGACACTGCAAGGGCATCATCCCAGCACTGCAGGGCATGTCTACCTATGCAAACATTTAGAAATGTAGAGCTATTTCTGGCAACACAATAGTCATTCCACATGGGGCAGAGCACCTATTATTCATTGAATGTAACTTGAAAACGATGAAGTGATTATTCCATGCTTGGCAGCAGCAGCTGATGCATTGTGGGAGAATGAAGGAAGCTTTGTCTAACATACTGTGTCAAAGGCTGTACTCTTTTTTTAAAAAAGTGCTTTATTTTCTAGCGCATTGGGAAGAAATGCTTGGCTTTGCATCCTACAGATTTGGGATTATTGCCATGTTTTCTACTCAAGAGCAGAACCTTAGTTCTACTTGTTTCTTTGTCCCCCCACCCCCAACCAATGTCTCATAATTGTTTGAAATACATTCAAGGCCAGCGTGGTTATTCAGTTTAAGATTAACCCTCAGAGCACCATTAGGAATACTCTTGATCAGGGAAGACAGGCAGTAAGTAACCTCCTGACTCACCTCCCTTTGTAGCTCTGTGGTGGAACACATATTTGCAATCAGGAGTCCCAAGTTTAATAAATGGTATCTCCTAGTGGGACTGGAAAGAAGTCTTGCCTGAAACCCTAGGGAACCTGAGCCACTGCCAGTCAGCTTAAGTACGTAGTACTGGGCAACAGTTTCTTACGGCATACAATGGGGAGGCATTTGAGAACCAGGCTGCCTATCTCAGCACCACTGTTACAACCTCAGCAAAACGAAGTGTAAGGTACAACTGAAATTGAGATAACGGGAATGGACACAAGGCAAAGGCGCAAAAGCCTGCCTCTCTTTTGCCTGTGCGAGATTTGGTTACCATCTGTCAAAGTGAAGTGTGGAAACCCACAAAAGTGATTGAGCAACGCATGACCCCATGATCATATTTTGTTCAGACGGATTATGCAGCTGTCTACAGCAGAAGCAGACAAGATCTCCAGAGCACTAAATGTCCCGAGCCAATGATGGATGAAGCAACTGAGCGAATGCAGGTGTGCCAACATCAGATACAGGCAAGCCAGAGGGTTAAGACAGAACAAATGAAACTGTTGTAGCACAACATTGGCTGTGTGCCTTCTGAAATGGTTTTGGATGCTGAGATATCTAACTAGAAACAGGGTGATAAGCAAAGCTATCAGATACCGAATGTTATATTTTCGTTAAAATGAGAGCCTGAGACATGGTAGGAACCATCAAAGGAAACAACTCTGGGAAGTACCAGCCATTTTGATATCAATTGTTGCAAGAGTTGCACGTTGCTAAGTCAAATGTGGTGGTTCCCAGCTACACTTGGGATGTTTATGAATGCATCAGATTCAGTGTTTGTGCAACAGGCCCATAGGTATGATATTGGCATATGCAGCAAATCTATTACTTGACTAGGAGAAGGGAGAGATGGGAGGAAAATGGAAATTAGCATTTGCATTTACTTAGCAAAAGCGCTGTCTCGGCAGGAAGAAGTCTTGATTTAAAGCTTGTTGACTTTCTTTTTTTTTAACAACCCATAAAGAAAGACTTACCAAATTAGACCAGCAGTCCATATCCTCTTTACAACAGCAGTCGATTCTGATTAAGTAAGTGCATCAGAGGGCAGGACACTAATGAAGCAATCCAATCCCTATTGAATCACTTCCATTTTACACCCAGGCAGTCCCTGAAGGCAACACCAGGGCCTTGCCTGTCTTCATTGAGACCAATTGATCATCCAAGCATTTGTGAGTTCAATTAGACCTTTAAGTAATTATCTTTTTAAGCCTGCCTCATCTTCATACAAATTAAAGAAGGGTTCTGCTGCTTGATATTCCCCATCAGGTGATGCAGCTCTTACCTGGCACTTGCTGCTGTCTGCAAGGCAGCAGGTAGGGATGGGGCAACCTGTCCATTTGCTTTCTCTCTAATTCTTCCAGTCTTATGTTCAGCTCTCCACATTTCCATATCAGTTTGATTTTTTATAATTAAAAAAATCTCATAAAAATTCACCAGCACTCTAGCGCGGATATCTCTTGATATGCACTTTTGCCAAATGCACACATTTTTTGCAAAGCTTATTTTCCCACAAAATGGAATGGCATGTTACATTCACTAATATGTGCATCTTATGTGCACTTTAGTATGTTCACATTACATGGCTGGAGAACTGCACTGCAGCATTTGAAGAAGTGCAAATTCCGAAGGATGTCTCAGTTCCACATGTTCTTCTGGGAAGTGCAGATCGGGTAGATCCAACTTTAAATGTGAACTTTATCCAATTTCTCCCCCATCCTGAAGTGGGGGGTGGAAAGGGCTTTGCTGCCTCTGATCAGCCTCAGCAGCTACATAAAGAATTCAGATTTCAATAAGGGCAAAGAATAGCCGTAGTTCCTTAGATGCTAACCAATGACTTTCATAGAAACTGCTGGTAGTTCAAGCTGGTGAAAAACTGCTAAGCCAGGTAACCAGCAAGGTAACTTTAAAAGAAAAACCACAAGAAAAGGGCTTTTCAAATGAGACAAGCAGTCCATATCCTTGAGCCAGCTCCATTTCTATGCAGCAGTGGAGTGAATTCAAAGAGACCCCCTCTCCACCCAGCATTCCTATCTTAAGGTTAAAGCGAGAGCATTTTTGACAACCCCACAGAGCTTGAATGCACGCTGGCTCTGATCTTTCACAAACTGTCTCCCCGCTTGCCCACCCTCCTCCCTGAGAGACTAAATTGGCTTCTCGTTCTCTGGGCTGTATGAAACCCAAAGCAACAACAGGAATACGATGTCTTGAAAGCTGCTCTACTTTTTGTGTTCCAAAAGAATATATGAAATGGCTGATGTGTTTTGAAGCGGAATCTTAGCTGCTAAATATTTCAGCACAACTTTCTGAACATGAGAAACAGAAAATGTCATAATCACAGGATGTAGCTCCACACAGTAGCGTACCATTTAAGACAAGAGTGCCTATAAGTTCATATACTTTTGCTAGAGAAAGACGTTTAAGAGATACATGTCCTTTCTACACATGGCGCTGTGGTCTAAACCACCAAAACTCTTGGGCTTCCTGATCGGAAGGTCGGCGGTTCAAATCCGTGCAACGGGGTGAGCTCCCGTCACTCTGTCCCAGCTCTCGCCAACCTAGCAGTTTGAAAGCACGAGTAGATAAATAGGTACTGCTAAACTTATCAAGTTCCTTCAACTTTTTCCATATGTTTTTCCCCCTATATCTCTATCTTTGTTGCCCTTCTCTGTGGTGGTGGTTAGAGCCTCATTCACCATAGTTTAGCAGTATTTCCAAACAAGGTCACACACACAAACTACTTTTCCTTAAACTAAATTCTGTGATCAAGTTTATATCAGTTAATATATTTTCTCCCATTGCACATTAACATAAAAGGGAAAACAATTTAAAAAACAACAACCTGAAACCTAAACATTTTCTCAATTAGCATGGTGCAGTTGGAATTATTGGCTTGTGAGCTCTCCTATAGGATGTCTTAATTCCACAAGGATGCACCCATATTGCTTGGCATGCTCTGTTCAGTTTTCATTAGGTTCACATTCAATGAGATAATGACATTCATTAAGCCAGAGAAAATAAATAGAGGCAGAACAAGGCATCCTTGCTCCGCAGAGTAGGAGTGAAATTCATGGGATTGTTTCTGTAAAGCTCAGGCCAAACCTACTCAATGACATTTTGAAAAACCTGCTTTTCAAAGGCTCTTCCGCCCTCTTCATTTCATTTGCCAGTGTGACAGCTATTGTCAAGAGAAAGGGGTCCCTCTCTTCCCATCTCTTGCATCATGGTACATAGGGGCACCATTTCAGATTTCAGTGGGAGAGAGGGAGCAGTTCATTAGATCCAAAGGTACAAAGGGATGTCTACATTCCAGGTCAGCCTCAGGTGGGAACAAGGGCAGAGAAGCAACGTATTCACAACATTTCAGAGCATCTTATTTTATACATCACAGAAATTATAGCAATGTCTTCAACACAGAACAAACACATGCTATTGAAGCAATGAGATTTGTTTTAGCCCTCTTTATGTGTATCTGTTATCTGGTGTAGAAATGAGTGCACATGGATTTGGCTTGGTGGTGCCATGACAGCAGGTGCTGTCCAAATCTACCTGCCTGAAATTAACCTACATGTTTAAGCACCTCACCATTGGGGATGAACGAATCTGTTGATTTTGAATTCTCTCTGTTTCTCACCCCCCCCCCAATCTTAAGGGCAGTTGGCCCCATTTCGACATATCTTATTATTATTAAGGGTAAAGGTACCCCTGCCTGTACGGGCCAGTCTTGCCAGACTCTAGGGTTGTGCGCTCATCTCACTCTATAGGCCGGGAGCCAGCACTGTCCGCAGACACTTCTGGGTCACGTGGCCAGCGTGACAAGCTGCATCTGGCGAGCCAGCACAGCACATGGAACGCCGTTTACGTTCCCGCTGGTAAGCGGTCCCTATTTATCTACTTGCACCCAGGGGTGCTTTCGAACTGCTAGATTGGCAGGCGCTGGGACCGAATGATGGGAGCGCACCCCGCCACGGGGATTCGAACCGCCGACCATGTGATCAGCAAGTCCTAGGAGCTGGGTTTTACCCACAGTGCCACTCGCGTCCCTTATTATTATTAATAACAGTAATAAAAGTCCATAGGGAAATTTGTATTACATACATAATTTGTGTGCACGTTTGCCTAGTGTAAGCCTTTTTGCAAGCAATTCCCCCCAAATAAAACACACTTGTAGACATTATTTTCACCAATATACAATACACATTATTAGGTTCAAGAACGGCATTGCAAATTCAAAAAAGTGCAAATTCCCCAGGAAAGCTGTGTTGCAGTTTGCATATCATTTCAGGAACTGAATTTGGATGGTCACATTAAAATATGAAACATATTTCTCTGTCTCCCTACCCTCCATGAAATGGGGGAGATAGAAGGCAGCATGCATTACTTCAAAACATGGCGTCAGCCCTGCTGTGTTCTGCTGAGCAGGGAGAGCCCTGGACTTCTGCTACAAAGTCCTGATTTGGAGATACCACTGACCACAAGATTTTCAGCATGTATGATGACAGTGGTACCTCAGGTTACAGACGCTTCAGGTTACAGACTCCGCTGACCCAGAAATAGTACCTCGGGTTAAGAACTTTGCTTCAGGATGAGAACAGAAATAGTGCAGCGGCGGTGTGGCAGCAGCGGGAGGCCCCATTAGCTAAAGTGGTGTCTCAGGTTAAGAACAGTTTCACGTTAAGAATGGACCTCCAGAATGAATTAAGTTCTTAATCTGAGGTACCACTGTACTTAAGAATAGAGATGCCAATGAAACTGATTCACCCAGAGCTCAGAAATGGAAGCTTGCAATGTGGTGGCCCTTGGGAAAACTACAGGAAGAGAGGGAGCCACTTCCCTCCTCTTCCTTTTCTTGGGCAGACTGTTGCTGTCAGTAGGGTCTAAGGGAGTCAGAGAGAGGGTTTGGAGAATCAGGGGTTTGGATTTGTCGTATCGTGAAGGATTTGAGATATCCTGATGTCATATTCAGAGCTGGCATGAAGCTAAGTTGAACTATTCCATTTTGGGGGGTGGGGCATGGGTCAATCTATTTCTGAGCCCAAGCTGACATGAGCCATGGGGATACTAACCATCACTATTCAGGGTGGAGGAGAATAACCTGCCGCTGCGAGGTCTCTGCATTCAACCTTTAGTCTAATTTAATGTGAATGGGAAGGAGGGATGAAACAGGGGAAAGGGGGGGGAATGTGGCAGAAAGAGAGGAAAGGGTGTGGTCCAAGCCACCTTTGGCTCCGGTCCCACCCATTTTTTTACTCCAGGTGTCACTCCCACTAATATGTGGCCTCCAGCTGATTACTCTCAAGGGAATGTGGCCCTCAACAAGAGTGTTGCTCACTCATGAATTAGGATACGGACCCATTTCATTGTTATTCCCTCAGTTTTTGAGTACAGAAACTGTACTCAAAGTGGCTAGCCAAGGCTGAAGATACATGAGATTACCATCTTGAAGAAGCTAAGCAGGTCTGGATGGAAGACTTTCTGGGAACCCTGTGTGGGCCGCCTTGGCTTCCATGATGGGACAACAGTGTAAAGAAATGTAAAGAGGGGGAAAATGCAAATAAAGCCAACAGCAAATAATTAAAATACATAATTGGCTATTGAAATAATCAAAAATATTGTGAAAGGATGCAGTATTTAATTAAAAGCACATTGGATTAAGTATGTGGAACCAGATCAGAGATATAGGTGCCCATGATGAAGAATAATGCCACAGGGTATAGAACGACAGAGCAAGGGGTGACAATCTTAGATGGCCTTAAAATTATACAAATTCTCATTGTGGTGACCATGTTGCTGCTGGAGGGGCATGGCTAGCGAGCGGGCAGCCTCCTGCCACCCCTTGCATTCAAAAAACACACAGGGAGGGAGGTTTTATCCCTCCCTCCTTGTATCCTGCCCCCCTCACCCATTTCTCTGTGTGTAAAGTCTCAAACATTTTTGTGGAGCACATCATGGAAATTTCTATATTCCAGCTTGCTCCTACTTGTAGGGCACAGTTGACTGTCTTTGTGCTTTAATGCAGTTCTCAAGCAGGTTCTCATTTCCCACAGGGGGGAAAGAGTTCAGAACATTACCATTAGCGTGCAAACAAAAATAGTAGTTTGATGAACAAGCTTTCATATCCTCAAAGTACTCATTTAGCCAAGTAGTTATGCTTTTACCCCCACAGCAGAATGGCCATGGACCAAGGTGGGGGGAGAGAATGAATACAGTGCAATGCTAATAAAATGCACAGTACAGTCTCTGGCAAACTGGTCATTAAGTGTTCTGGACTCCATATAGGTATTGCTGAACTGGGATGCTGATTCCCTTCCCAGGAAAACGTACCCCATCCGTCTGTATGAATGGCAGAATAGTGAGCTCTGCTGACTAAGGCAAAGAAAAATGGCAAATATATTATTTTTCAATAACACCAATACTACAGTAATGACAGACCTCACAGAGAACTTTGAAAATGACACCAATAAAGACAAGGCTCAGGGAAGAAGCTGTTAGCCTATGTAGTCCATACAGCTAGGGCAATATCAGTCCCATTACTTCCCAAGGTAAAAGCTGAACTAGAGAGGAAGGTTTGATGTCAGGTTCTAGAACTAGAAATGTGCCCCACTGCTGACACCATGTTGAAAGAAAGCCAGAGTCTGCAGGAGATCAACAATAACTCTATTAGAGCTGTTGAACAGTCACTCTTAGTTAATAAAGCCACTCTGTAACAGACCTAACAAATCACAAATGCAGACCTCACTTATAAGGGCCAGTCCAAGACATATTGGTACCTGAGGCGAACCACAAAACACACTCCTCCCTGCCACGCAACCCAGCAAGGACATTTTCCACATTTGTACAGGACCAGCTGTACACTCACCAGCAATGATGCTGAAGAGGAAGAAGATGAAATCTTTGAATTTCTACAGCACCTGGTAGCAATGAGTATAAATAGAGAGGAATATTCCCATATTTACACAGCACCAAGCACTCACCAGTCCCCAGCCATCAAGACCAATGGTCAGGGATGACATGACACTGAAGAGCCAATGTGGTGTAGTGGTCTCCTCTAGGAGACCAAAGTTCAAATCTTCATCCATTTTTTTACTCCAGGCACTCATTTAGGATACCCAATGCCCCTTCTAGAGCAACTAAAACAGAAAAGCAGTTGAGTAACAACCACATGTTGATGACAAATGTCCAGGCCAATTTTAAGACCAACAGCCCCACATGAGAGGCCTGCTCATATCCAGCTATGTAAGCAGGTAGATTAAGTAACTGGGCATCCTCCCAGATGGCTCATTTCCACAGCAGTGCATAATGGAAACCCTTCACACAAAAAATGATAATAAGATTAACCTCTGGAAAGACATGACTCAGTAAACCTCAGCATTTGCTTGAAGGTGTCTGAGAGAAACCAGAAGTCCATACAATGCATAAGTCAAACAAACCACAATTATAGATCAAGAGGCACATCCAGGTGGGTTGTTAAAACTAAACAAAACAAAAACACACCTATTGGCACCGGCTTACTACAGAGGGACTGTTAGGCGGCACATTATCTCTAAACAAGAGATGATGCAATTGCATGGTCAGTTACAGTGATTGCTAGACTCAGCTCCTGTGTAGTTGAGGTGAAAGCAATCTGTAATCAGAGGAGAGCCTCCTAGTTCATCACATTAGTCAGCAGTCCTGATCTGGGAGCTTCTGTGGAGCTGGTAGAGTAGTATTATTTTGTCCAGGTTACCTTGGCTGGTCTCCTTGCAGTTCTATTATCTGGTCTGAGAAAAATGGTGACGCACAGAATCTCTGCCTGCAATCCTTGGCCACCAGCTCAAGAACTTCTATCAACTTGGGTCCTTCCACTAATGACAGCCCCAAAGGTAGCATAAACTTTAGGCACTCCCTGACACCTTATTCTCCACTTCAGATTTGCCACAGTGATCAACGAGGTGTTCCTGAGCATGTATGTGAGAAGTGCTTCATAGACAGATTCTCCAGGAAAGCAGGGAAAGGTAACAGTGGAGAAAGCAAAGCCCTTTGCAGACTTGGTGACCAATTTAGCCTGGCATCTGGTGTGCAAATGTGGTCTGGGTCCTGCTTGATCTCCTTAATGCAGCATGATCCTCAATTATCTCTCTTGACACCTAACAAGCACACACACATCCTTCCAAAGCATCTCTGCAGTCTTGCCCTCTTAATCCCCTTATTCCGGGCTGTTTGCTGAGCTTCTGTGAATGACTCACAGATGTGGCTTCTCTCAGTACCGCTATCTTCGTCATGTAATCATAACAATCACTCTCCCGTTGTGAGTAAGGCCTGGAAATAGCATAATCCCCACCCATTTGACTTTCAATAAAATCCACACATGCTTTTAATCTGTGGTATTATTTGTCATCAGGAAATTAAATGCTGTATTAATTCTAATCTCCAGTGCAATTGAAAAGACCATCACAGACAGTCTTAATGTGTTCTGTGGCTTCAACTGAGGACAGAAGTGTGGCATTTGGTCCCTGGAGAAAGTGGATGGATCCTGGCCCGTTGGAGGGTGTGTGTGTGCTTTATATTTCAGTGCTAAAAGCTACATGAATATGCCACATCACATGAGGTGACAGGACACACTTAGGTTTTAATGTAAACAATGTTGCTTTCTCCTCTATTCTTCTAGTATTTATCGGCCTGTCAATTCTGCTTGCTAACAAGCTATGTGTGACAGGAAATTTTGCCCAGCAACAGAAGCTTGTTTAATATTCAGGTTCCCAATGTTGTACCTGTTGTCACCATAGCATCCTCAGCCACCTTCTTTGGTGCCTGCAAAGACCTCCTGGCCCTCCCTATATATTTTTAAAGAGGTGGGGTTGCTGATGTTTGTTGTTGTTTGGTTGTGGGAAGTGTTGCCTCTTTTTTTGTCTGTGCTCCATCAGTTTGATGTATGTGTAGATCCTCAGCATCACTATTTTGCTTTTCTTTTGTGAAATGAATGTTTCCTCGTGCTTTCTGGAAGTTTCTTAGATTTTCAAATGTGCCCCCTCTGCCGGCCCAAAAAGATTGAGGACCTCTGGTGGAACCCAATATACCGTATCAACTTAAATACTCATGAAGCTAACCCCCCCAAAAAAACCCTATTTATGCTACACCTGCATGAAGAAAGGGCAGAACTGTTTTGCCTGGTATATAGTAAGCTTGCAGGATGTAAGAATGTGCTACATGTATGTTATAAGCACAATATTTGGCATTTATATGGTGCTTTTGTAGTGCTCAAAGTGTTTTCATATGCTTGAGTCTGTGGTGTTTAAACCAAGAGAACCTGACAAAACCAGGATTTAAACAATGGTTTGAAGCCAGTTTGCAAATCTCAAAAGGTAATAGAACAATAAATGTTTTGCCTGTACCTCTGAAACACAAGCCATGCTGTGGACGTATTATTAGCACAAACTGCACTTTGGTGTTATGTCTGAACTAACTGCACTTTGGTGTTATGTCTGAACTAACTCAGTATCTGTGACTGTAATCCTTACACAGTCCTATATGATAGATCAATTTGAACTCTCCTCCATCTGGTGTTTGGGGATAATGAGGCTGAGTGCTAGAGGTTTGGCATCTGTCTGTCTCGGGAGACATTTGAAGAGTGCAGTTTCAGGGGTGAAGTCAACATGTTGGAGAGTTACAACACCTGCTGTGACTGTAGAGACTGATACGTGAAATACATGTTGCAGGTGGGGCAGGTGAAGGGATATAGTTTTGCTGCTACAGGCGCACCTTGGCATTTTCTCTCTCTGCACTCCTCCCGGCGGTCATTCCTCCTCTGGTCACTTCTGTGGATACACAAGCTGCAAGGGATTTCCATATGATGAGGTTAATGTTGCCAGCCGTCATGTGACATTTGCAGAGGTGGTCTGCCCAAAGGCCTGGTGCCTGAAGTCAGCTTCCTATAGAGCACGTCCTTGAGGATCCTGCCATCTTCTATTCTGGGTACATGACCAAGCCAGAGTAGACATCGCTGAGACATCACATGTGAACATGCTGGGAATGTGGGCTTGGAAGAGCACATCTTCATTTGAGACTCTGTCCTGCCATGTGATACCCTATCTGATGCGGCTCACATGGAAGGCATTGAGGCACCATTCCTGGCGGATGTAAATTGTCCACAACTCACTTCTGTAAAGCAGCGTGCTCAACATGTAAGCCTGATAGACCTTGTGTTTGGTTGTTAGCATCACATGCTCCTAAACCCTTTCGGTATCTGAATAAGTGTGCATGCACACGAAAGCTCATACCAATAACAAACTTAGTTGGTCTCTATGGTGCTACTGGAAGGATTTTTATTATTATTATTTTATTCCTTTCAGAGAGGTGAACCATTGCCATAGCTGTCTTGCCAATATAATGGTACCTTGGTTTACAAGCTTAATCCATTCCAGAAGTCTGTTCTTAAAACAAAGCGTTCTTAAACCAAGGCGTGGTTTCAAATAGCAGTGGGGGACTCAATTCACAATGGAACACACTCAACCAGAAGCAAAACATGTTCTGCTTCCAAGGCAAAGTTCACAAACCAAAATGCCTACTTCTGGGTTTGCAGCATTCTTAATCCAAGTTGTTCATAAACTAAGCTGTTCTTAAACAAGATACCACTGTATGCTTATCTGGCTCAGCATCAATGGAACAGTTGGTGGAGCCCAGATAGACAAAATTATCTACCACCTCAAGCATGTGTTCACCAATACTGATACACGGAGTGTTGACGATGCCCTGACCCAAGATGTTGGTCTTTGTCAGCCTGATGGTGAGGCCGAAGTTCATGCAGGCTTGGGTGGGCAAATTGGTTGATGAATCTCTGTAGAGCTTCCTCAAAGTGTCAAGGCTGCATCATCTGCAAAAAAGATTAATTGGATAAGGACCCACCACACTTCTGAAATGGCATGGAGACGTTGAACAGACTCCCTTCGCTCCTTGAATGGAAGTACAAACCACCTTCAGTTGAACTGAAGGCATAGGAGAGCAACAGACATATTGTAATTATAGACTTGTTATAATTTATATTAAATCAAAAGTCTGGAATGTATTGCTGATTCTCTGACCCCCCCCCCCTTTTGGTTCTGCTTTGATAGCTCATACTTGTATTCTGTGGTGATTTTGTTTATGCTTGATTTTGCATTAAAATAAATAAAATAAAATAAAATAAATGAAGGGAAAGAAAATGTCTAGCAGTTCTTTAGAAAGAAGGACATTTTACTGAGAGGCAGAGTCTTAATCCCAGAGATATCTTTTTGGTTTACCCAAGGGTTTCCGTTCATCTTGAAATAAAAATTTAATTGAGGCAATTATGCATTGTGCAAAAAGTATTTCCTTTTGCTGCTTATGAACTTGCTGCTATTTACTTCTAAGGAAAAGAGACATGTTTCTGCTTATATTCCACCAACTGGAGAAGCCACAGCTTCCCACTGCAAGGGCCTTATTTTCCTTAATCAGAATCACATGCTATATGTTGCAATTTTGTATTTGCTATATAGCTTTCTTACTCAACACTTCATTTTGCTGCATAAGCATTCAGCTGCTTGCTGAAATGACAGCTAGTGAATGAAAAAGGATGCTTTAAGCAGGATTCTGTCAAAGGCAGAGCCATAACAGAAAGGAAAAATTGCAAGGGGAAATCAGGATTGAAATTTCAGAAAAAAACAAGATTCATCACAGTCAGGGAAGGGTAATGCATGCCAAAACTTTAGCATGTGCGCAGTTTGTGTCTATGGTATATGGAACTATTGTAGTTTGCTCTTAGTCTCTGACCACATAGACCATATACATCAGTGAGACTGCTTCATAACTGAATAGACAACACTGAAATTAACATGGCTTACATTCATGTTGGCATATGTAGGGTTACAGGTCGGCGGTTCGAATCCCCATGACTGGGTGAGCTCCCATTGCTCGGTCACTGCTCCTGCCAACCTAGCAGTTTGAAAGCACGTCAAAGTGCAAGTAGATAAATAGGGAAGGTGGGAAGGTAAACGGTGTTTCCGTGTGCTGCTCTGGTTTGCCAGAAGCCGCTTAGTCATGCTGGCCACATGACCTGGAAGCTGTACGCCGGCTCCCTTGGCCAATCAAGCGAGACGAGCTTTACAACCCCAGAGTCGGCCACGACTGGACCTAATGGTCAGGGGTCCCTTTACCTTTACCTGGAGATGGCGCGGTTTGAACCTGGGATCTTCTGTATGCAAAGCAGATGTTCAAGCTGTAGTTGAGTGAGCATCTTGTAAAGGTCTTGGGCTAGAATGCAGAGTGCTCATGGAATGGCTCCTGGGGAACAGTATCAAGTCCTCCACTCATTTAAAATGAGATCAAGGTTTAGTAGTCCAAGCGAACGATGAGGACTGGCAGTTCAGCTCCTTGGAGCTAAAATATAAAATTGTCTTGGCTTGGGGCACAGCTGTAGAACTTTGGGGAGACCTGGCCTGCTGCCACTCTGGTGAGGTTGTTGCAATGTGAACGTGCATGAGATTTCTTATGAGCAGTGGCGTTGCCTAATTGGAGAAAGATGTCCACATAGTTTGTCTCAAATCAACCATATCGCTATAAAGTCACTTTAAAAATAGAATTCAGATTTTGTACAGCCTGAAGAAATGCTTTCTTGGCGTGCATAGCTGTAATTTTCATCTGGTGCCTCATTTCTTTGGAGCCTTTCCGTGGGGCGTTGCTATTGTTTCTTGGTTGGTTTCAGGGGAAATAAGTAAAGCTCCTTCTGATTGGTATGGCTTTGGATTTGTACTGGATCAGCAAGCTGTTTCAGTCCAGCTGGCGACAATGATGACTGAACAATACCGGCTAGTTATAAAGTTACTTTCTACGTGAAAGGTCCCTGCTCACCCCAAGTATACAAGCATCCGAGAAATCAGGATTCCAGGAATAATGTCCCAATCCATCTCAGCTTGCTCCAGATACTCATCTACAAATTTAAAGGAGCCAAACGAGGTCCATGAATTTCACTTCTGAGGGCTCTCTCATCCAAAATTAATTTGCTTTGGCTCGTAAAACCAAGGCTGATGTAATATTTACTCAGATTTAAAACAACTTTAAACAATCTGCAGTGAGATAGTTATAAGAAAGATAAGATGTGCAGAGTTTGTAAACATGAGCTATGCATTTTCACATCATGTTTGCACTCAAGAATCTCCTCTTCACTTATCAAGAGAAAAAATCAGAATTGTTTGGTCATGTATACTAAGCTATGAAAACAATAGCAGTGTTATAAGATAACATACTTGCTCCAAGTCTTTCATGGTATCTCTAAGTCTGCATGTTTTATATTAAACCAGATCAAGCAGAGCTTTCAGGAAATGTCTGTACCAGTTAGCCTACCAACTCTGTGCTTCAGACAATTTGCCCAGTAGTTAGGAATTTGCATTCCTAAAACACTAGGATCAGAAATAACCTGGAAATTCCCCTGGGTTTACATCTGGGTGCACCGCTGGACAAACTTTAGTTTGTCACAATGGCCAGAAATGCCTTTTAAATCAGCTCCATATAATCCATAAGATGCCTAATTAGATTAGAGAATTGGCCATATTATCCCTTCATTCATATCTTCTCAGGTTGACTCCTATATCAGCTCTATGTGAGGCTTCTTTTAAAGATTGTCCAGAAGGCAGAAATGGCACAGAATACCACTGCAGGTGATACAGGAGGCCTCAGGACAGTATGGGAAAGAGACTGAGGGATCATCATTGCAGTTAATAAATGGCAATCGATTTGGCACAAACTGTCCCTACGAACAATCTCTGCTCGTTTGCATGAAGCTTCTCTTAAAATTATATTTCGCTGGCACTGGGCTCCATCATGTCTAGCTAAAATAAACACTACCATCTCTCTCCTATGCTGGAAAGGCTGCAGAGAGATAGGGACATATCTTCATGCATGGTGGAGTTGCATGTTGGTATACTCCTTTTGGGAAAAGGTCTTCCGCATTATTTCCAAAACTATGCAGCAATCCCTTCCCCTCAATTCAGCTCTTGCTTTGTTATCCTTAGACTCAAATTTAAACAATAACCTAAAATGCAGAGATTTGGTATTTTTTTCTATTATCAGCAGCCTGATTAACAATAGCCCAATACTGGAAACAAGCTATGGAAATCCCCATTGAAATCTGGGTAAATAATATGTGGAATGTGACTCTATTGGAACTCCTTACTTGCCATAGAAGGGCAATTAAAGGCACTTCAAAGATAGACACTTTTGGCAAAACTTGGCTTCCATTCTTTTCCTTTACATATGAGACAGAAGATACTTTTATTCCACCCACAGCACAAAAATCTCTGTGGAGAGGATACTTGAATGGCTAATGTATAAATAAACGTATTGCTTGTGTACTGTGTACTGCATATGAAACTTAATAAGAATGTGCCACTGGACAAGTTACTGTAGTTATATGTTGCTTTTGTGTTAACATGAAAACCAATAAAAATTATTTGGATTAAAAAAAAAAAGAATACAACTGCTTGAACAAGCAGGTTGATGTGCCCCTGGGAGTAACGCTAGACAAGTGTGAATAATTTCCTGTTCTCCTCACAAAAATGTTCTGTCCTCCTTTGCTTTGGAAATTCTAACCAATGGTAATTTGACGACCCCACGACTGGGATGTTCACAAGTATCACATGAGTACAGGGTAACGGGGCTTCACTCCTGCCCCTCCTGCCTGGCCTTGCAGCATGCTATACTGCTAATAAAAACTCTAGATAGTCAATGGAATTTGGGCCCTTGGAGAGAATGGGCCACTGTCACACCAGCATCAGTCTGCTCTCATCCGGCCCCCAATTGCCTATCTCCCTACAGCCACTCCAGGGATGGCACTGCCTGTCATCTTCTTCCTTGTCAGTGACATTATCGCCCATGTAGAACTTAGCAGGGAGGAGGGTGTGGACAAAACTAGGATTAGTTGGCTCCATTTATCATTGGGCTCCCTGCTTTTCACCTCTCCAGTCCCAATGTAAACCAGCCAACACCTCACATAGGTTTTCATGCATGCAGCCCACTGGCAGCTGCTTGTGTGCAGGCAGACACACTAATGCATTGATGTCTAGATGCTGCGCCAAGCAAGCATGTCTGACCTCAGAGTCAGGGCCAGGAGCAGGGTCCCATTCTCCAGGACTTGCCCCCTGCCTTAACGTGAGCAATGCACAAAGGAGACTCTAGCCACAATTGTGCTCAGACGTCACATTTCACGGCTTGCTTGCTGTGCAAAATTTAACCCAAGTGCACATGCTCAGAGACTGAAATTCGTCTTCTTGGATCTACTGCCAGGAAAGAGGAAGCTGGGTTAAAATAAAAAAATAAAATAAAATAAAATAAGCTAGGCTAAATAGCTGTTCCTTTTACTGATTCATCATATATTAATTTGGTTACTTTATCGTCACACCATTTTCAAGGGAATTTAAAGTCCCTTCCCTCATCTACATCATCAGGAATACTTTTCTGATCTTCCATTAAAATATTTCACACAACATGAAAAAGCACTTTGAGAGGCCCCAGGAGCAGACAAAACTCCAGCCTTACACCATCAGCTGCAATGGAAGTACATGAAAGCAGTAGACTGAGCTCAGAATAAAAATACATGCTCATTAGACTCTCACTTTTTCAGCCACCTTTTGGAACTGCTGACCCTGTAACTAAGAAACTCTTACCCAGCGAAAGCCCTAGAAAATAAGAATGGACATAACAAAATGAAGGCTTAAAACCTTTAACATGACTTCTAAATATAATGAATGTTGATACTGAGAGGCTCACAGCACAGATCTATAAATAATCAAAAGAGGCAATAAATGCTTTCACTTGTCCTGAAGTCGAGGTGGTTTTTTTCTGTTTAAGAGAAGAGGGATTTTTGGCAGGTCATTTGCCTCTTGTGATTTCATAGGGGGAAAGTGGTGCTTTAAGAAGCCCTTGAATGTGCTGGCAGTGGCTGTATATAACTAGTTATAGGGTCCTAGCTAACTGTGGTAAACATGCATTTTGAACTCTACGTATGAAAAGGGCAGGGAAGCTGCATGGGGGTGATTTCGAATAGCGAAATGTCACGTAGAGACAGGGGTTTCCTGTGCTTCTTCTCATCTCAAAACTTCATATTCCCAGGGCTCTGTTACAAACACTTGTGATTAGTGTGTAGTAGTTGCCCCATAGTTTTATTGCCACAAACCCCATCTGATGATATGGCAGATTGAGTTAAAACAAAGTTTTGTAGAAGTGTCTAACTGGATTCTGGTAATACCCTAAGACATTTGCCATTGTTAATTATAGAAGTTTAACATGTTCCAAGTCTCTCCTGCATTTCCTGTACACCGTGATCATTCAGCCTTTTTCCACCTTTATTGCTTTTCTTTGTTCTGGGGCCATTAGAGTGAGAAGTCTATGAAGGCTAGGGTATAAGCCGCCAAGACAAATAGAGCTTTTATACTGAAAAAATAGCAGGAGAAACTGCAATTGTAAATCAGGCTTCAGTACTTTAGTGGACTTGTTGTAGCTTGTCCTCATATATTAATCAAAGAGATCTGTCAGGGCTTGAGGAACAACCCCCCCCCCAAGTGTAGGAAACCCAAAACAAGTCCAAAGTAACTTACCCATCTTCAATTTATAATTTTGCCTCTGGAAATTATCTGTTTGGAATCATGATTTGTCATACAAATAGAGAGTTGATTGAAGAATTATGGCTTGATGATTAGGAAATTATGTATTTATGTTAAAATGATCTCCCTTGCTCTTGCACTCTGAGTCCTGAGCCAATGTTTTGGTGATCAGGGAATAAATGGGTTATGAAACTATCAACTTACATCCATGTACTAGGATTCCAGGGTCCAAAACTTCGAAACCTCTAGAACCATCCTCTAGGAAGGCAAGGAGAGCTTGTGAGTCTATGGCAAAACTAAGAAGCAATAGCATGCCAGGTTTTGTTATTACAAAATGTACCTCACTATCCCCTCCCCTATGCAATTCCTTCATGCATGTGGGAGGAGGTTGGAAACTGTAATTTGTGGTTTGTAACAAACCACTGTCTCCTGTGCTTCCAAATATAGAGAACTATGGTTTGTGCAAACCAGTCTGCTAACAAACCACAATTAGATATTTCCTTTTTGTTGGTTCTGAATATACTGCCGGCAGCATATTTGGCATATAGGAAAAGGAGAGGGGAATCCCTCTCACCATACTAATATGAATTTTATAAAACTTCCTCTTTTAGTCAAGTGTCTGTATTTTTTTAAAAAAACAAAGCTACAAAGTGAGAGATTGTGCTTATTTCATAGTCATTTATCACATGGTTGACATAATCAAGGATGCTAAATGGTGGAAGATTCAGGACACACAAAAGAAAGCATTTCTCCACACAGCACATGGTTAGACTATGGGATTTGGACCCACAAGGGACAATGATGTGCATCAACTTGGATCAGACAAATTGCTGCAGGATATGACTATCAACAGCTACTAGTCATGATGGCTATACCTCGCCTCCATAGTTGGACGCAGTATGCTTCTGAATACCAGTTGCTGGAAAGCTCTAGTGCTCAGGTCCTGCCTGCAAGTTTTCCAACGGGCATCTGGCTCACCACTGGAAGAACAAGATGCTGGACTAGACTGCCATGATCCAGATGGGTTTCTCTTATGTTCGTTTTTATACATTTTTGGCTGAAGAATCGCACTGCAAAATTCAGAGAAGTGTGAATTTTGAAGGGTGGCTGTATTTCGAGTTGCTTATTATTTTGGAAAGTGCAGATCAAGTGAGTTCGCCTTTAAAATGTGAACAGACTCAAATTTCTCCCTGATCCCTAAAAACGACCTGCGCAAACTACTTTCTAACAAGCGCTAAAGAATGTGCTTGCCCTTGCATTTTTTGCATTGCTAGTTCATACTGAATAATAATAGCTGGAGGTGATAAAAACAGCACCTTTTGATCAAATGAAACAGACCAGTCATGTTTGTAGACATGATTCAAAATGAGAGGAGGCGTTAGTAAAGCAGAGAGGGAGGCAGAAAGGTTGTTCCAGATGGCAGCGGCAGCAGCAGGAGAAGGCTGTCCCTCTGACAGTGAGAAGATTGTGTTGTTAAAGAGGATGGTACTGAAATGAGCAGAAGGAATGCAGGAATGGGGGTGCAGAGAGAATGGGACCATGTGATTCAGGCTGGAAGAGATCCAGAAAAGCAGAGGGAGAGAGAGAGAGAGAGAGAGAGAGAGAGAGAGAGAGAGAGAGAATGCCCTGGCTGTTTTCATGGGATGCAGATAGTGTGTGTGTGTGTGTGTGTGTGTGTGTGTGTGTGTAGTAGGAGAGTCACAAAGATGCTAATTCAGAGTGAAAAGCAACCTTTAAAAGTGAATCCGGACAGTTCTCAAAGAAGCATTAACTCCCAGGTCTGACAGAGAGCCATTGTAGGAAATTGAGTCAACGTGAACTGGAGCAGGTTTTTTATAAACAGCAAAGGAGAAGTGTGTCAAATTACACACGGCATGTGTTTCAGATCAGTGGAGAAAGGGAACAGTTATGGGACAAGACATTGACATCAGCGGGGGGGGGGGGGAGGGGGAGGTGTTCTACACGGAAGAACTTTTAGAGTCCCTTTGACACCTGTTTCCTTGACCAGCTGCCTGGAAAAACATATTTTAGGTCACACACACAAACACACACACTCAGCCTCCACTAAGATGAGGAAGGAAGTCTATATACTTTCCCAAGGGAAATCACTAACTGGCAAAGTATCTGTCAATAGCATAGTTTAGCACTGTATTAGACTAGAAAAATGCCAGCATTGTGTACTCACAGGGAAAGGTTTTTTTAAAAAAGGTATAAAAGATTATCCTCGTACCCAAATGGAATTACCAATGAACATTTTCCAGTGGCAATGAAGTGAGCTTCTGAGAAATGAAAGAGTATATTGAAACTGTAATCTTTTATTTCCTTTTATATACATCTGCTGTTCGTTTGTTTGTTTATTCTTTAGCGGTCCAAGGGAAAGGCTTCTGTTTCATGTAATGTAAAAAGTAACGGGAAGCAGTAAGAGTACTGGGGGTTTTGATGTATTGGTTTTGAATTCCTAAACAAAATTTCTGTTGGAGTAATTCCTGCCTAATTTAGTCATTAGCATATGCAGGTTCATGAATCAGGCAGTCGCCAAACAGCCTTGTTCTGGGACAAAGAATGGGAGATGTAAAATACAGCTAACACGGCCTTGGGTGCAGTACACATAATGAACTCTTTCATCACCAAAATGTACATATTCATGGAAGTGCTATAATTTCCTTTATATGTAGCTGGGGGCACTTCCACACAGTAATGCATTATAGGCTCAGTTATAGCCCGACTACTGTTATTCCTGTGCTGATAACCTTCAGGTTGGATTACTGCAGTGCAGTGGGACTACCCTTGAGGCTGGTCTGGAAGTTGCAACTGGTGCAAAATGCGGCAGCTCGGCTGCTCACAGGATACAGCCTCCATTTTATGCCACTGCCAAAAGAATTGCATTGAATGCCAGTTAGCTACTCGAATAAGTTCATGGCTCTGGTCCTGGTATATAAAGTCCTATACATTTGGGACTGAAAAATTATCTATCCTCTTATAGACTATGTAGTCAATCACTGGAGGTGGGAGCCTCCTGCAGATATTATATTTGCAGCAGATCCATTCTGTAAATTGGTATCGCTGCGGCAGGAAGGTAAATGGTGTTTCTGTGCGCTCTGGTTTCCGTCATGGTGTTCCGTTGCGCCAGAAGCAGTTTAGTCATGCTGGCCACATGACCCGGAAAGCTGTCTGTGGACAAACACTGGCTCCCTCAGCAATCTCGGTTGCATTTTCAGCACTTACTGCAGACCTTCCTCTTCCAACAAGCCTTCCCAGTAGAGATCTTTCGCTTTCCCAGTCTGTATTTGTGTTGGAATTGCTCTTGAGAGGTTTGAGATGGTTTTGATTGTTTTATCACTTGTGTGTTTGCTGCCCTGGGCTACTTTGGGAGGAAGGATGGGATAGAAATGTAACAATCAATCAGTCAATCAATCAATCAATCAATCAATCAATCAATCAATCCAAGCTTTGTGCCATATATACATGATGTTGTCCTCATCAAAATGTTGCCCCATATTATTTCCCCTTTTGATCCAGATTTTCCATTTACATGGAAAACTCTGTAAGTCAAAAACTCTGCAATCCATGCAAGAGCTGGCACCCTGATTTCAAGTTCAGTCAAGTCTATGGAGAGGTCAGGGAGAAGGTTGAGAAGCCCCTTGCAACTTGTCCACACCTATCTGGGGAGGCTTAAAACAAACAAACAAACAAAACCACTCTTCCCAGTGTTCCCCCAGTACTCAATATAGCACTGCCACGGGCCAGTATTTATTGTCATTTTAACGCATGATGAACCCAATTAATGAAGTGTGAGAAGGGCAGAAAGCCACATGACAGTGGATGATAGACATCTCTGGGCCTCAGACTTTACAAGATCAGACAGGCTTCATTTTTCTTACTTTTAAAAATTTTCTGCTAAATTGATTTTTCAAGTGTTGTTCTGAATGCACATGTCTCCCATTTATATCTCTAGCTGGATGTGGCAGGCATCATCACTGGAATCCCAATTAACAATTGGGAGGGCTAATGATGGAAATGTTGTTAGTGTGACAACACAGATTAAAGGTTGCTCCCTCAGTCTAAGACCAACAAGCGTCAGATGCAATATGTGCTGAGGAGCAAAGTTATTTTTATAATTACAAAGGCTGGAGTAGAAGCATTACAAAGAAAGATAAATACTAAGCATAGTTTCTATTATATAAGGAAGAGCATTCCACAAATGGGGAGCCACCGCAGAAAAGGTCTGTTCTCATGTTGCAGCCTCTGGACCTCACATGGAAGGGGTACACGAAGAAGGACCTCTATAATCTATGAATAGAGAGTCTGGTTCGGTTTATATGCAGAGAGGCAGTCCTTGAGGTACTGCGGTCCTGAGCCACTTAAGGCTTTTTGGGGGGTCAAAACCAGCACTTGGGCTCAGAAGCTAAAAATGAATACATAATCAACATTAACTATCATATGATTGCTGAAATAATCCAAGAGTTTCAGTAATCAGTATTCAGCTCCCCATAATTTCTTTACATTGGAGCAACAAACAGCACTAGCCCTATTTAGGCATTCAGCAGGTCATGCTGTGGTCTAAACTGAGCCTCTTGGGCTTGCCAATCAGAAGGTTGGCAATTCGAATCCGCACAACAGGGTGAGCTCCCATTGCTCTGCCCCAGCTCCTGCCAACCTAGCAGTTCGAAAGCATGCCAGTGCAAGTAGATAAATAGGTACCGCTGTGGCAGGAAGGTGAACGGTGTTTCCGTGCGCTCTGGCTTCTGTCACAGTGTTCTGTTGTGCCAGAAGCGGTTTAGTCATGCTGGCCACATGACCTGGAAAGCTGTCTGTAGACAAACACCGGCTCCCTCAGCCTGAAAGCAAGATGAGCGCCGCAATACCATAGCCGCTTAACCGTCCAGGGGTCCTTTGCCTTTACCTTTTAAGGCATTCAGTACCCATGGGCCATGGCTTTTAATGGCATGAACTGGCTGTGCCTCTAGACAGATGTGTGTTTGCCATCAGTCTGAATGCTTGTAGATTTTCCTACACAGAGATGGAAAACCTGATTGACCTGGGTTTCTGCTCTCATGATGGAAACCCTACACATGCAGGCATGCCTCCTTCAAACTAATGCTGATCATGCATTGACTAGGGTGTGTGGCTTCCACATTATGCCCTTGAGGGAGTAAGGCTATTGCTCCAGTGTGGTGTAGTGGTTAAGAGCGAGAGACTCGTAATCTGGGGAACCGGGTTCGTGTTCCGCTCCTCCACATGCAGCTGCTGGGTGACCTTGGGCCAGTCACACTTCTTGAAGTCTCTCAGACCCACTCACCTCACAGAGTGTTTGTTGTGGGGGAGGAAGGGAAAGGAGACTGTTAGCCGCTTTGAGACTCCTTTGGGTAGTGATAAAGCAGGATATCAAATCCAAACTCTTCTTCTTCTTCTTCCATATTCCCAATATGTGATATCCAGAGGCACTGAGCACCTATAATATAATAGAAAGTTGCTATTCATTTACTTAGCCTAGCCAAAATCACTAGCATATGTCTCATTCAGATGGTCCTAGATGTAATCCCAGACATCCCCTCCCTGCCAGGGAAGAAGGGGTGAGGGAAGATCTACATCAAGAACAAGGAGGGAGGGAAGATTGACATGGGGTTCTGGTGTTCCAGTGAATCATGCTGCCTGAGGCAGTTGCTTCACCTTGCCTCATGGGTGGGCCAGCCCTGGATAGGTTTCTGTGTTCACCAGTGAAAAGTGCAAGAATATTAAGGTCCAATACTCCAGATGTTCATCACTTTCAAATACTGATTTAGGAAGCCAATTTGAGATTCACTTGAGACTTACTTATTATCACAGTACCCAATTTTTTGTGATATTTCAGTGCCTTTTTGCAAACCAATAGCACTCTTGCCACAATCTAACTCTTTCAAAGAAAACCACCTGGATTCTCATACTTTAATCCCTTAGTACCAATTAGTCTTAATTCTTGTGATAGTTAGCACTTTGTGCCAAACTCAAGCAAGTTAACAGCCTATGCATGTCTAGGCAGAAGCAAATACCCATGAGCTCTTTGAAACATGCTCACAGATAAATGTGTGTAAGATTGTGGCCTGTTTATACAGCCTTAAGATAAGACTACAAGACTCATGGTGCAGTGTATCTGTGAGCAAAATGCAAATGTGCCAGAAACATGCTTTATTCAAAGTTGAAAAACTGAAGGTCCATGACCTGACATGCTACTGAAATTTAATTGATGGATGTTCTGCGAAAGTATTTTTTCTGATTTCCCACATAAGGAAAGAAATCTCACAATCAAAATTATATTTAATTTAAATTCCTGCTTTTTGCCACATGGACTCTGCTACAGATACATGGTGCTTGCAAAGCTCAAATTAAGAAAGAATTACTTCCATTCTACTCGCCCAAAGAAAGTAATTCTATTCCTGCTCAATTTACAGTTCAATTCATGATTTGTTCAGGTGCTCCTCTGCATTTTGTTTTTTAGCCTGCAGACTTTTACAAGCTGCTGTCCTAAAGCATAAAATATACACAAGAAGACTAAGAAAGCATAAAAAAACACAGTGTAATGTGAATAATTGTTTTATTTCTTTCCCCAACAATTATGATCTTCAGGGATAAACAGCACCATCTCTTTTCGGATAGGTAAAAATGGTAAATGTAATGGCCATAATCAAAGACAGAGTTAAATTTAATGAAATGTATATAAATTATTGAATTAAAATTAAAGTTGGTTTGAATTAAAATTCTTCCAGAGTTCCGTCTCAGAAGTAACTTAATTCCTGTTCAATTTACCTTGAAATTATATTGTCAGGGAACTGCCATCGGAGCCAGAGGGAGAGGGAGGGCTCCAGAGGGATTCCGGAGAGCGTCCCCGGAGGGAGAGAAGCAGCCCATCTTCTGGGGAAGGAAATCAGCGTAGCACCAGTGGAGAAGGGGGGCAGATGGGGGACTCGGCGAGGTGGTTCCATGACTCCTCGCCGGAGACCGACGGGGAGAGCATGGGTCCTCCGCTGCCCGCACCCTCCCTGCGCAGAAGGCTTCCGCGCAGGGAGAGTAGGTGGAGACTAGGCGTCAAAGAGCTTCTTTGCTGGAAGAAGTTCAAGAAATGCCCACTGACGGATTCTGCCAGCGATTGAGACAGCCACGGATGAGTGGCTGTCCGGACAGAAAGGGTTCACTCAAGCAACCCAGCCAGGTGTGGCGCTGATTTTACCCACGAGCAACCCCTAGAACCATTACAGCAATCCGCCAGTCCCTGACGTTGCTTGTGCGCAGCCCCGGAGAGGCAGCACGATGAGCCAAACAGGGACAGCCGGAGAGATGGAGCAACCAGCTGCAGTGCGGAGTCTGGTCGAGAGGAACCGAGACTTGGAGCAGCATGTAGCTATCCTGATGGCACGGCTGGATGAAAGATGGGCTCAGGATGCACAGGTCAGACCCACCCCCATCGCAAGGAAGGTACCGGGGCTGGTACACAAGTTTGGTGGGAAGCCCCAGGACTACAATGCTTTCTGAATAGAAGTGCAGTACGCTTTGGAACTGCTGAAAGATGACTTTGCTGATGACGGGGAGAGGGTGGCTTACATTGTGGGGCATCTACAGGATGGGGCACGCGAATGGATCAGGCCCCTAATGGCGACGCAAAATGATGCCTTGAAGGACCGTAAGAAATTCTTCCAGGGGATGGAGGCGATGTTCTCCAGCGAGGTGGAGCAAAGTGTGACTCGGCGAGAACTGATGGGGTGCAAGCAGGGGGGCCAGTCCGTCAGAAACTACTGGTCGCGTTTTGCGATGTTAGTCCACAGACTCGGGTGGGATCTGGACTCTGAACCGATACAAATGTTGTTTGAGGAGGGTCTGTCCCCCGAAGTGAAAGACGAGTTGTCCCGAGCGCCCCGGCCACGGTCGATGGATGAGCTCACAAAGGCTGTGCTGGCGATCGGCGTACGCCAGGAAGCGCGGGCTCAGGAGAAGCGGGAAATGAGAGGGGAACATTGCCATGACTACCGCATTCCTGAGATACCGAGGGAGGCTTCCCAGGCGGCGGAGCCAATGGAAGTTGATGGCGCGCGCGAGAGAGAGAGGTTTCAAACTCCGGTGAAGGTCATAAAAGGGAGGGAAAGGAGTGGAAAACTACCAAGAAGTGTTTCCTCTGTCAACGACCAGGACATTTTGCTAAGGTCTGCCCTCAACGAAAAGCCTGGCAAGGGATGGTGGGGGCTGCTGGCCACGACGAGAAGGGGGAGGAAGGGCAGGCGCAGGGAAACGACAACGCGTGGCTGCCAATCAGCAGGGGCAGCAGCCAGGCCAGCAACCAATAGAAGTGTCCCAGCCTGACCCCCCCAAGGCAGCTATAGCCATAGAAGTGGTGCTAGAACTCCCGAATGGGCACCCTGTCAAAGTCAAGGGACTGTTGGATTCGGGCAGCTCGTGTAATTTCTTCAGCAGAGACTTCGCTCTGGAGACCAACTCCACCTGTTGCCTCTAGATTTTCCCTTGCAGGTGACCACCATCGATGGCAGGGAACTTCTGGGGAGGGGGGGAAGTGACACACCAGACCCCGCCAATGCGAATGAGGGTTTCCAGGCACACAGAGACCATTGCCTTTCACGTGGCCACACTGGCAGGACCCCCAATAATACAGGGGATGAGCTGGCTGGCACTGCATGATCCAGTAGTGTCATGGCATCAGCGGTCAGTCACCTTTGGGTCAGCTTACTGCTTAGGACACTGTCTGGGAGGGGAGAACCCAAGAATGACGGTGGCCAGGGTGGCTGGGCTGGCTGTGGAACAAAAAGGGGAGGTGCCACCACAATATGCTGACCTGAAGGAGGTCTTCAGCGAGAGGGAGGCAGATAGACTACCCCCACACAGGCCCTTTGACTGCCAAATCAACTTACTCCCAGGGGCCCAGTTACCAGTGGGTAAGCTGTATGCCATGTCCGACCGGGAGATACAGGAGTTGCGGCAGTTTATTGACAAGAACCTGAAGAGGGGGTTCATAAGGGAATCAAAGGCGGTGGGGGGCAGTCCGGTGTTCTTTGTGGACAAAAAAGAGACTAATCAGCCCAGATTAGTCGTGGATTACCGGGCCTTAAACCTGGTGTCAGAACCCGTGACCTTCCCAATGCCCAGGATTGACATTTTAACATGGGTGAGGCAGGGGAAGATTTTTACCAAGCTGGACCTCAGGGGAGCATACAATTTGATTAGGATAAGGGAGGGGGACGAATGGAAAACTACCATGTTCAGCCCCCTGGGGGCTTTTGAGTACTTAGTCATGCCATTTGGATTACAATCGGGGTCCGCCTGCTTTCAAGCATTCATGCACCACGAGTTGGGGCCCCTGCTGTACAAGAATTGTGTAGCCTTTTTGGATGATGTCTTAATCTATTTGGACAATGAGAAGCAACACGTCAGGGACGTCAGGGAAGTGCTACAGAGACTGCAGAAGCATCAGTTGTGGGTCAAGCTGGAAAAATGCCAATTTCACACCAGAGAGGTCGAGTTTCTGGGGTACAAGTTGTCATACAAGAGCCTAGCTATGGACCCAGACAAGGTGAAGGTAGTGCTGGAATGGAAAGCCCCCAAAACCCGGAAGGATGTGCAGAGGTTCTTAGGGTTCAGCAACTTCTACAGGAAGTGCATAAAGAACTTCGCTAACTTGACAGCGGCCATCATAGATTGTCTCAGTAGCAAAAAGAAGTTCGCGTGGACAGAAAGTGCCCAGCAATCCTTTGAAAGGCTGAAGAAGGCGTTCGCTCCGGAACAGCAGCTCCTGCACGTTGATCTGGAGAAGCCCACGAGACTGGAGACGGACGCGTCCAATCGAGCCGTTGGAGCGGTCCTTTTGCAGCCCAGGGCCAAGCAGGGCTGGAGGCCATGTGCCTTTTTCTCAAGGAAGCTGAGCAAGTCAGAGCAAAACTATACAGTATATGACCGAGAACTGCTTGCGATCTATGCGTCGTTTCGGCAATGGAGACATCTGCTGATAGGGGCGCGGCACAAGATCTGGGTTTGTACTGACCACAAGAACTTGGAATATTGGCGGACCACGCGAGTGCTCAACCAGAGACAGATTCGATGGGCCCAGGAGTTCTCCAAGTTTTCTTTCGAGATCAGATACGTGCCGGGGGAGGAAAATGTAAGAGCAGATGCTCTCTCCCGGAAACCGGAGTACATGGAAGGAGAGGGACCACCAGAGATCCGACACCTGTTTCCTGAGGACCGGTGGGTGTGGGGGGGAGCGTTGGTTGGGGAACGAGAACTGGCAGGGCTTATTAGAGACGACGCGTTCGCTCAAGCGAAAATCAGGGAACTCCGGGACGGAAGGGAAGACCATGGAGGGTTTGAGGAAAAGGAAGGACTACTGTACTATAAGGGGGCACTGTATGTACCGGGGGAGACCTTAAACAACTCCATGACAACCCAACAGCTGGGCACTTTGGACAGCACAAGACCATGTTGCTTGTCACCAGGCAGTTCTGGTGGCCAAAGGTGAGGGAAGATGTACGGGAATATGTACGTGGGTGCGACCGATGCCAGAGGGCAAAGGGGGAGAGGGCTGCCCCCGCAGGGTTACTGGAACCCTTTCCTACACTGGGAAGGCCCTGGAAGGTGGTGTCCATTGATTTTATGACAGATTTGCTCAAGTCAAGGGGGAAGACAGCAGTCATGGTAGTAGTCGATCTACTGACAAAAATGTGCCATTTCATAGCTTGCTCACACGCGGGGACGGCAGAGGAGACAGCCAGGTTGTTTGTGGATCACATTTTCAGACTGCATGGGACTCCCTCGAGAGTAATCTCGGATCGCGGGAAACAATTTACTTCCAGGTTCTGGAGGAAGCTCATGAGCTTGCTACAGGTAGAGGTGGGCTTCTCGACGGCGAGGCACCCCGAAACCAACGGACAAGCAGAAAGAGCGAACAGTATACTCCAGCAATACCTACGCTGTTATGTCAGCAAGAGACAGAACGATTGGGTAGCGAAACTAGCTTTGGCTGAATTTGCGTACAATAACGCTGAACATGTGTCCACAGGAATGAGCCCGTTCATGGCCAATTATGGGTATCACCCCAGGGCCTTCCCGGGGAGGGGGGAGGAAGGATGGAGTGTACCCACGGCTGAGCAGTTTGTAGAAGAAATGGAAGCCTTGCACCAGCAACTCAAGATGAACTTGGAGCGGGCCAAGAAAGTTACATATATGAACTATTTCCAGGTATAATTCAGAGATTTTTGAATTAATTCAGTTCACCTGATTTAGTTCATTTCAAGCACTATACACAGATATATATAGATAACAATATTTTGTTAAGGTCTGGCTGTTTTCTTTCTTTTTTAACTAAACCTTGACTCCCAAATTTCAATGCCTAAAAAATTACAGAGCCAATATTTTGTTTAATGAAAAATAAAATCAGGGACAGGAAAGCCATTGTGATCCAATGACCAGCTGTCTCAAAAATTGTATCATTCATATACTCTGTAATAACAACCTTTCAAATAAAACTTGAAATAGTAATGTACCTGACTAACACAGCAGCTTGCAGGACTTTTCCAGCTGTGTTACGTACAATTGCTTTTCCATTAATAATATTGTACACCTGATGCCCTCATATGAGTAGAATTGTGTTTGTTATTTTCTCTGTTGTGTACAGTGAAAGACATTCCTATTCTCTTTTTCCTCCCCTTTAGGGGACTGGCCTCTCGCCACCCTTTCTAATATCTTCAAAGTATTTATGCATACCTTCCAACGTGATGTAGCCAAAAATTGGGATGCCAACTTCTGAGGTGGCACTCCCACACAAGTCATGTGACTTGTGCAAAATTATGGCCCTGAAAAAGGGCTTTGGGGGGGCACGGCGCCCTAAAATGAGAATTTTGGAGTGCTTTGTGAAATTGCTGCCCCAAAAAAGATTTTTTTGGGGGGTGAAATCATGGCCCCAAATTGCGTGAGATCATGGCACCAAAATGGCCACCGTACTCTTGCACAAGAAAATGAGATGTCCCGGGACAGTTGAGGGGTATGCATATGTCAGTGGTCGGTGAGGCTAGAGACAAAAGTGGGCCAAGCAACAAATGTAAATTTTATCTCTGTACAGTTGGCTAGTTTCCCCACACACCCCTCTCTCTATCCTCCATCTAAACAAGCAGGAGACACCAGAGTCCAAGGGCAAATTCCGTCCAGGCAAAAGCCCTTGGGATGTGAAGCAGGCCCAGTCAGGGCAAGGCTAGGTGTGTGGCCTGGAGAGAGTTCTGAGGGCTAGACAGGGAGGCCTGAAGGCCACATTCAGTCCCCGGGCGTGATGGTCCACCACCATTGCTCTTGGCCTTCCCTGTCCCTCATCGGACTAATGTCCTGTAAATAGGCAGCTTGGTGGCCTTCATTGTACACATCTCCAGCATCTGTCTCCCTCAAGGTGTCTCCAAGCGGCAGAGTCAACCTAGCAGAAGAAGTGAAGATTATGGGTCATTCCACATGCTGTTCATGCGGCCCCATAGAATTGTCCCTGAAGTGAAAAGCCAAAGACTCTCCACAGAAGAAGTGGAGGTTTGGAGCTCTTCCTAGGATGCCTCAGACCTTGCCTTTAAACATCTTTTGTGGGCTGTCATTCTGCTTTCCTGTTCCCCCTTAAAAAGGCACAAGAATGGGATAGATTTGATCACGCGAATGAAGAGCGTTTGGTTTCTTCTGCACTTTGAAGAGCTCACATTTTCTTCCTCTCTCTTCCCTCAGCCACAACACAAGGACTCTCCCTGGCCCTCTACAACGCACTGGAATAAAATAAAAGATCATCTCATTTGAAACAAGGCCCCATGAAATGAAACTTCAAAAAGATAAGAAAATCATGCAGGGTTTAATAAAAAAAAGCCCGGCAAGATATCAGAGTTTGTTTTATTGCACATAAATCAGCAGCAATAATTTAAATTGGGATTAATGCTCTGTATCATTTCTTTCATGTACATCCCTAGATCTCTGCGCTATTATGCAGCTCCTGTCTCTTTAAATTCATGGAGTTTGAGAAAAGTTCCCTCAGTGTCATCCTGATGATAAACAAGATTTATAACTGGCTGTGAGTCAGAGGAAAAGGAGAGCTGATGAAGAAAAAAGAGGATTTCTTTCTTTCCGGATTGGAGCAATGAAATTAAAATGAATAGGAAGGGAGGCTGAGATTAGCAGCACAGTCATTCTGCATCGTGTCTTCTATTGCTTACGTCTCTGCTGGGCTGGACTAAATCAACTAGGGTGAATAGTTCTCCCCACCAAACTTCCTTCTTACCCACCCAGCCAGGGTGGAATCTACATACATATAAAAGCTGTTCTGAAAATGCTTTTTTAAAAAAGCATTTTTTAAAATACATTGAATTTTCCATAAGGCTCACCATCACCATCTAGTGTCACATTGTATATTGCACTTAAAACACACTTAAAACGTTTTATTTGCAGCTGTACAGCTGAGTCTCAGGGTAATCCCTTAAGCCAGAGTTTTCCATCCTGCGTGTCACAACATGTCAGTGTGTCGGCTGCAGTGCGTAGGTGTGTCGTGCAAACACTCTCCACACTCTTCCTGGGGCTGGAAAGGGGTCAGTTTAACCTCTAGTTTGCTAGTAAAACAGAATCACTGTGTCGTGAAATGGTGCATGTCTAACAAGTGTGTCACCAGCATGAAAAGTCTGGCATTACACACACACACACACACACGTGTCAAAGTTTAGACCAACTTCTAATGGGGAGCGTACACTCCAGCTACCTTCACATGGTCACTGTTTTGTGGAATCAGTTCATAGCATGGGGGGGCACAGGGGTGATTGTCCTGGGCACAAAAAATGTTAGGGGTTCAAAATTTCAACACCCAGTGCTGCCTCAATACAGCTGCTTCCATCTGGGCTCCATTGAAAATGACTTCTCCATACAAACCAGGAAGTGAGCTCTCCAGACAGTGGAATGACTCTTCTTTTCTTATTTCTGTGGCTGTGATCTCCTGGGTGATGTGGATGCTGTTAGGCAATTGAATGTGCATGTATACTCTGTCCATTTCCCTCCCACCCACCCACCTCACCCAACTCCACCTGGCCCCAGGCACTGGCAACTCACACTACACTACTGGTTGTATACTACTGGCTGCCCTTGGGTCTGGTTCATAATCTCTAGCTGGTGCAGAATGAGGCAGCCAGACTGCTGATGGAGGACACATGACACAATTATTAAAACAGCTGTATGGACTGCCCATCTCCTGCTGGGCCATGTTCAAGGTTCTTGTCTTAATTTACAAAGTTCTGAATGACTTAGGTCCAGCTTACTTCAGGGATTGCCTGGATCCTTTTGTCCCAGCTCGATCACTGAGATCATCTGCAGGAGCGTCGTTCCCTGAGTTGGTGAGGCTTATTTGACAACAGCAAAAAAAGAGTCTTTCGTGTCATTGTCCCAGTCCTGTGGAATACTCTGCCAATGGATATTCAGCCGGCACCTTCTGTGCCAACTTTTAAATGCCTGCTGAAAGCTTTTCTATTCTGCCAGGCCAATGGAGGCAATTAAGAATGCATTTTCCCACAATGGTTGATTGATGTCTGTATTAAAAATTATAATATGGCTTGTTTTGTATTTTTTTTTAATCATTGTAAATTGCTTTGATTATTATTATTTACATGTGGTAAATAAGCATTTTTATAAATGCAGAAACAGATAACCTGGAGTGATCTTCTTTTTCGGACACGATAGCAGGGCAAACAGAGCTGAAAGTTTTCTGAGTGTACCTGTTTGGAAAGGAAATGCCTTCAAAAAGAAGTGGAGAAATGCTACATACAGTAGCTAGCAGCAAGTGGCAGAAACCAGAACCACATGAAAGCAGGTTTCCAGCTATGGAATTGGAAGATTGCAATGGCAGCTAGCAAAGATGTACATCCTTAACCCAGCGTATCCCCACCTTAGTGGAAAATGCTTGTTTGCTCTTTGAATATCACCTTGCTTCCATAAACATGTCAGCACCGTCAATTTAAACAACGACAACACATTTCCAGTTAGGTGATGTGTATTGCTGTAGCTAGCAGCTTTGCAACATTTTTAGAACCGAGGGAAACCGAGATGACCATGGTAAACACGGTTCCGAACATTTACGGTAATGTTGGACTTTGAGTCCCAAAGCTGGGAAGCTAGAGACTGACTTCAGTATTTATATCTTCCTGGTGCTGCAAGAGGAGACACAGACATGCACATTCCTAGCTATAAAAGATGAGCTGTGCTGTTATTGGCATAAACATGTTCCAACGGACAGAGAGAAAGGAACAAAAGTGGGGGCAATCGACTCTTAGGAGGGCCGGAAAAGAAGACGAAGAAATAAAGCAAAGCTCTTCTAGGTCACGCTTGGGTCTTGCAACTAGCAGCCTTTGGGATAAGTCCACCCCCTGGGGAGGGCCATCTGCCTCCCCCTCCTTCCTAGGCTTATGGTAACTTCTTGTAAGAGGCAGGAGGCATACAAGCAACGGGAGCCAGAATTAGATTTAGGAGGGTTTTTATTTATTTCTGTATTGTGGCATTATATACCCTGCCTTTCTATGATGAAATCAAACTTGAGGTGGTTTACAAATTAAAAAAATATGAGTGACATGCCATTGAAAGCTGTCCTAACAATGAAATTAAAAAGCAGTAACACACACACACCAGCAACAGCTCCCTCCATTCCCTGCACTTCCTCAAAAGCAAACTGCTGACCAAGTTGCTGATTTTCTTCCAGCTTAGTGAAGCAGTAGGCATTGAGAAGAGCCTGAAATGTGTGAAAAATTGGTGGTGGGGGGCAGTACATGGAATCATATAATTGAAGAGTTTGATGGGATCCCCAAGGTCATCTAGCCCAACCCCCTGCGACGCAGGAATCTCAACATGTTCCTATAAAGTTAGATGCAGCTTGCTGGGTGGTGCAGAGGCATTGCATTGGCTTCCTTGCACAGGAGTTGCTGTTGCTTTGTGGCAGGAGAGGAACAAGGTGGCAGGGAGGTTGACATGCCTGCCGGTGCATTTGCACCACACTGACCTCCCCATCGGGCCAGATCATTATCTCTGCCACCCCTCAACCTCACAGACCCCGTTCGACAGGAGGGCAGGACTTCCACCTTACCAATCACCAGGTATCATGATATCAAGCGACCCTTTTTTGCCCACATGGCTTGAAATGAATCTGTGCAGGCAAAGGCACAGCCCACCAAACACTGGTGATCAGCTGATCATTGGCACTTACAGAGCACTATGCACAGGGCTTTGCAAGATCCAGCTATCAGCCATGCGCTGAGCTTCACAAGGCCTGGCAATCAGCAAAGTCCAGCGAGCAGCACTTCACTGCTTGTCAGGTCTTGTGAAGCCCCTGGCTGATCACGAGAGCTTGTGAAACCCTGTGCCATGTCTTCACCTGTCATCTTGCATGACATCTGGGGTAGAGCTGGTTGGCATAGCTTAAAATGGCCTTGCTGGCCAAATGGGGAGTCCTGATGAACTTAATTAGGCCTGCGGACTGGAGGTTCCCCACTGGTGATATACAGGTTGCACAGAGAATGAAAATATATCCCTCTTCAAAACCTCTAAGGCAGGCCTGGGGAACCTGTGGCCCAGCAAATCCTCATGGACCCCAACTCCCATCATCCCTGACCAATGACCAGGCTAGCTGGGGCTGATGGGAGTCAAGTCCTGTGGGTGGCCACAAGTTCCTCACCTGTTGCTCTAAAAATGAAAACCAAAAAAGAAGAAATTGGTGTTAAGAGTCACCCCCCCCCCATGTTTACATTAAGAGTACACGATGTTCTTATGTAGAGCATTGTTTTCAGACTTCTTTGATCTTCCTTCCTTTTCAATCCACCTTGGTTTTCTTTCATTTTATGACTGTTTTCCCTGCTTGGTTCACTCTTGTGCAGACTTGAGAAGCGAGGGCTCTTCCAGCGATGGAATGGATGGTTGACTGTTTCGGTTCCTCCCCTGCTCCCACAGATGAAGCTTATCTCTTGTTTCAGTGAGAGGAGGCTTCCAAGAACATGATGCCAGGCAGTAAAAGAAATCACATTTTTGGCAGAGTGAGAACAAAATAAACATCTGTATTCTGTGGATAATACTGCACAATTGGCTCCTTTGCATGTTTTACTGCCTACACCCTTCCAATGGGGGTGGGGGGAAGTCAGGTAAGTGCTTCAGAGCAAAATCATTGCTAGGAAATTGCTGGTGTGGAATGACAGCACTTTGAAAAAATACTTGGGGGGCAAATAAAGAGTAAAATACTTTCAGAGGGGGAAACTTTTTCATATATATATATATATATATATATATATATGGTACTAGGAAACTTGGGCTTTTTAGTTGGATGGGGTAAATACCTTTTTCTCCCAAAGGGGAACCTTGACCTGTCTACCCAATCTCTTCCTTCCTTTTCCCTCAACATTTCTGACATGCATGAGTTTAAGGGTCTACATACACATCTCTCATGCACTGACTTTGTAGATGCAAAAATAAAAAATGAAATGTGTTGATAGGGATGGATGAGCATGTCAGTTTTGGTGTCCCCCAGTTGTTCATATTTCCAATCTTAAATTCAATTCACCACATTTCTGCAAAATTTTGCAGTTGTTGTTATTTTCTTTCTAAATCCTCATAAAAATTCTTCGGCATTTTAGTTTTGAATATACACATTTTCGCATGCATTTTTTTCAGAATGTACGTAATTCTTGTTATTTTCAATAAGATTTATGTATTCTTACACACGCTACGCCCAAATGCATGCATTTTCATTGTTGCTGGAGAACTGCATCACAAAATTCAGAGAAGTGCAAACTTTGAAGGATTGCTGTGTTTTGTTTCAGGAAGTACAGCTTAGCTCAGTTGGTTACAGCATGGTACTGATAGCGCCATGGTTGCAGGTTTGATCCCCATATGGGGCTTCTGCATATTCCTGCATTACAGGGGGTTAGACTAGATGAACACCAGGATCCCTTCCAACTCTTCAATTCTATGATCCTTATGAGCATGTGTATAAGCATGAATGAAAACGAAACTGAATTCTTATCCCCTCCCTTGGTGCAGATCATTCATATGGAGTCTTTGTACAGCCAGATGCATATAGGGTAGATGTCCTGGTGGGGTAGAAAAGCAGACATGATCCCAGCCTCTGCTCTCCCCTTGTATAAACTGCCAATCTGCATAGGGCATGGAGTACAGTGAAGACACTATTGACGAACATCTTAAAATTCACAATAGGATGAGAAGAGGAGCTGGTATCTCAATATATTGATGTTTTCAGAAAGCTATCTGAACCCTCCTTGTTTGTCAATGTCCTGGAGGATCTGCTGAGAGATAGATTTGTTTGTCGGCCGAACGATGAGAACAATCAAAGCCTGTTACTGGCAGAAGGAAACTTGGTCCGGGTCAAAACTCTGGAATTGGCAACAGCCATGGAAGCAGCATTGAGGAACTTAGAGGATCTACACCTAAAGCCTCGTTAGACCCAGAGAGATTTCATAAGCAAATTCCAAACAAAAGTCCAGGCCACAGAAAGATGCTTCTGTTCATTCAACCTTAGCCTGCAGTCATAAAATGTCCCAGTACCACAGAGGCATCAAAACAAGAGACTCTACCAGAAAACATAGAAAAAGCACATGATATAGAGAATGCACTATTATGTCATGAAAATAACAACAACAACAACAACAACAACAACAATATAAAAAACAGAAGACTTGCTGTCTTGATAAAGAGGAAGGAGAAGAGAAGGTGAGTCATCTGGGACATAATGCCAAGTCAAACCAAGGCTTAGCATGAATGTGGGGTCCTAGGGAAGATATCACGGCTGTGATCTTTTTAGCTTGGTGTAGACCAGCAGCTAAGCCAAGGTTTGCTTTACTGCATTGCCCAAACCTGGGCTTGTGGTTAAGTTAACTGCTCCTTAACCACATACTCTAGCCAAGGTTTGGTTAAGGAGGAGAGGGCTTGACACAAGCCTGGGTGCAGATGATATGCTAAGACAAACCTTAGCATAGCTGCCATGCTGAGCTAAAAGGACTAGGGAGAACTAAGCAGCCATCCCAGTATGCCATGGTTTAGTATACTATTCAGAATGGGCACCAACCATACTAACAGTAGCCAATACAGATTATACCAGCCACATTTATGGCAGCTACAGTGTCACAGTAGACTACAGTAAGTGTCCAAGTAAGACAATTACCTCATTTGCAGAGGAGAAGCTGAACAATTCAAGTTGGATATTTTGTATAGACTGCTTTGTAGGCTAAAGAGGCCCCAAAGTGACACATAAGAAAAGAAGATACAAATGGAAAAACAACAATAATATAACATTAATCAGCAAAACAAGAAATGAAACGTGCACAATCAGTATCCATATGTGGCCCAGTTTATTAGTGGATGAAATCAGAGGAGGACTTCGATAAATTTATTATCATAAGCACCAAAAACGGTTTATATACCAGTACATTACACCACTTTTAGCATCCAGGATCTTCTGGCAAGGCAGCTCCAGGGGGTTGTGAGACGTAATTGGCAAGCCCCCATTAACTTCACCAGCTTACAGTTACAGTATATTAAGGTTCTATAGCATGGATTAAATTTTTGTTCCTCTAATACTGGGTTTTGTCACCCTGCCTTTTCTCACTTTTGCCTCCCTGACAGCCACAGGAAAATTGTGCAAGAGATTCTTAGAATATGCTGACAGACCAGACCATTGCTTTGTTCACAAACACACTTAAAACTTTCATAGGCAGAATCTGCAAGCCCCACACCACTTCCCCAGTCATGTTCACCACCTAGGAATTGTGGGTGAGCTCCTTCAAATAAATTGCAGGAGCAACACTGATGTAATTACATGTGTGAAAAGGAAGAGCAAAAATACTTTCCAAGCAATTAAAAACACCCCTGAAAACCTTTGCTGACAACATCTTCATAATGTTAAAATTGCAAGCTCTTTCCTGATGAAGTGATCTTTTGATTAAAATGGCAACATATAAGTTGCAAGACAGGGAGGGAGGAGAGAGAGAGAGAGAGAGAGAGAGAGAGAGATAATACTGCTGATAACAAGGTGGATCAGACTCTGAGGTTTGTGCAATTTAATATCTCAGAGTTTATCATATTCTCAGGCCATCTGAACATTTCTACATTTCCTTCTAAGAAAATAAAAAGGAACTTAGATATGAGAGTGTTTCCTCCCGGGCTTCCAGTTCTGCTCTGCCTTAATGGAGGCAGACCCCCATGAGAGCAGGTGATCGTTGGTGAAGGAAAAACAAGGACGATTGAGGGTAATTATCCTTGCAAATTCCCCCCAGGGACAGGAAGGAATGGGCTTCACTTGCAGTTTGTCTGGGTACCTGATTCTTGCTCCGGCATGGAATGTGGGGGGCAGGGAGGCACTGAGTGCAAAAGCACTTCACCTGCCGAAAACCCTCCAATGCTGCCATTACGAAGCAGAGGCTCTCCTGTTAATTAGAGCTTAATTTGACTAAAGTACAGGCGTGTGCTAGAAGACATGAGATCACAATCTGCGGAACAAACTAAATGCAAGGACTTAAAGGTTAGAACTTGAGATAAGACTTCATTCAGTTCAAAAGACGGTGGGGGGAGGGGAGCCTACAATTTCACTATTTAAAGTTTTCTTCTCTACATATATGATTCAGCAACCCTCCGCTGAATGTTAGTTCAAATTATATTTGCACAAGCGAGGATGGAAGAAATTGATTATAAATATGGAATATAATATCAAAGGGAACTGTGTGTGTAAAAAAAGGAAAAAGGGAGGGAAGCTCTGTTTTGCAAAAGGTTTATGATGGAAACTTAGAGCTGACTCTTCCCCATCCTTTATTATTTATGAAGTGTACTGAAGAACGCTAAGAGGACTTGGAATTTAATTTAATTGGATATATAATTGCTCATATATCTTCTATTGGAAGGAAGGATGAAAGGAGTCTGTGAACTGCCAAGGAACTGATAAGGTTCTTTATTGAGTCATCTGCAGTTCGACAGACTTCTCTTCTTCCCAGGCTCAGAGAAAAATGTTGACAGCAGGTAACATTTCCTGGGACAGAGTGACTTTTGCAGCCGTTGTTAAAGTTGCAAAACAACAAAGCACGGGATGGAACGATGGAGAAATTTCTGGAACCACAATGGGATATCAGCTCTGCCCAAGGCATGATGGATAACAGCAACAACCGGGGGAAAGAAAGACATAACATCTTACAAGGACAGGAAGAAACACCATGGACAGAATAATTGCCACACACAGGAAGAACAAAGATATAGTTTGAGTTCCTCACATGTACTTTTATAAATCATTTAATGTGTCAACACAAATATAAGTTATTAATATTGCTGTTGTTGTATGAGCGCTTATTATGATTATGGGAATGTAATTGAAATTAATAAGATTTTGGAATGCAAAAATAAAGAAAATTATCAAATCTAGCACACGAGGGGGCACTTTAACTAAATTACATAATTTGGTATTTGAAAGATTGGTATTAATAATTGTAGTATAAATTGGTATTGTTATAATGAGGCTATTATTGAACTGTAACTGAAAACTCATACAAATATTATTTAAAATATATATTATTTTAAAAACAGAGTGTTTCCTCTCTCGAATAATTCTTAGCTAATTATACATGTGTCAGTGACATGCTGGATTTTTATTTAGGTAAACTTCCTTCCAACTTTTATAGGAATCTGTGCTTGAGGAGGGGGGGAAATAGTCATTCTGGGTGTCTGACAGTTTTGACTTTGAAGGAAGCTTACAGCTTGAGGCTGAGACCTCATGAATTATAATGGGAAAACACAATGGGGTGGCTCACTCTTGATATCTCTTACACATTCCCTGTGCCAAGTTCGAAAATTATGAAGGTAATAATCAACTATGTTTCACTCATAGTAGACTCATTGATATTCATGAACATGGCAAAGTTTGGTCCATTAATTCAATAGACAGTGGCTTAGTGGGCTACGAACTACTGTGGGTGCTTCAGAGCCTTCCTCGGGCATTGAAAGGAATGGAGATATGCAAGCAATCACTCTGGCATTTCTTTTCAAAGCTGGTACAATGAATTCTATCAACAATGGAGCAACTTTAGCTGCTGTGACTGGATGGTCGGTGAAGGCCTGGAGGCAAGTGTTCTACGATTCTATGAACATAGCTAGATACGAGCAGAATTAGTCTCTTTAAAACTCACCTGCTTGTTCATGTGTCTAGTTTACGCAGCCAGATCTTACAAACATTTCACTCAGTAAGTCCATCTGTCTTCAGTTTTCAAGCCTGCAGCCCCAAGCTTGAGAGTTTTGCTGAAGCCTGTTTAATATGCTTAACTGCTATCTGTCTTTTTGCATCTTTGCTAATTTTACGGAGCTTTCTTTTCTTCATAAGGACTATGCTTGTTTTCTCTAATGATGCCCTCAGTTGCCCCTGCATGGAGGGCAGGATGTACTGGCACAGTTTATGCAGATTTCCTCCAACAACCGTTTGGTTTTCTTTGCCTGTGCTTGCCTCCGGATCTTCACTTGCACTCTTAGTCTCTGCATGTTTTAATACCTTTTAACCTTCACTTTTGGAGATCTATCAACTTTTTCCTGTACGATCTTGAGCTCTTTATAAAAGTCTGTTCTATTTTCAGTCTAATAACCACTTGAAGCCTTGACTGGGATTTAGTGCAGCAGCTTCCAGTTTCCTTATCCTGGTTCGAAAAACACACACAATGAATTATTGTTTCTTTGTTTCTGTTTAAAAAAATAAAGGAAAAATTGCAATCCTTTCCAAAAAGAGTGGAGAGTGGACGAGGGCAGAATGTTCCTCTATGTGTTGTGTATATCTCATAATACCTTTTTCTTCTTCAGTTTTCTAAAACTAGTGTTGGGGTGCTGAAAGGATTCATTCTGCATTGCCAAAAACTGCAAAGTGGATTGAAGAGGTTCAAGCCACAGACCTGCCTCTTTGTGCAAGGCCAGGGGATTTTATTATTATTATTTATTAAATTTGTATGCCACCCTTTTAGCATTCCCTAAGACAGCATCTTAAAAAGCAGAGACATCTCCTTGCCAACAAAGGTTCGTATAGTTAAAGCTATGGTTTTCCCAGTAGTGATGTATGGAAGTGAGAGCTGGACCATAAAGAAGGCTGATCGCCAAAGAATTGATGCTTTTGAATTATGGTGCTGGAGGAGACTCTTGAGAGTCCCATGGACTGCAAGAAGATCAAACGTATCCATTCTTCAGGAAATCAGCCCTGAGTGCTCACTGGAAGGACAGATCATGAAGCTGAGGCTCCAATACTTTGGCCACCTCATGACAAGAGAAGACTCCCTGGACAAGACCCTGATGTTGGGAAAGATGGAGGGCACAAGGAGAAGGGGATGACAGAGGACGAGATGGTTGGACGGTGTTCTCGAAGCTACAAACATGAGTTTGACCAAACTGTGGGAGGCAGTAGCAGACAGGAGTGCCTGGCGTGCTCTGGTCCATGGGGTCATGAAGAGTCGGACACGACTAAACGACTAAACAACAACAACAACGCTATGCTAGGTCCCTGCCTCACCTATTTTAAGACCTCTGATGTGATGAGTTGGCAATGGCTTCCCCAGGCTGCACAAAAGCCTCACTGGAGACACATTTCACTAGTGGCATTGCTACCCCACCTGTCCTGGTTGCTCACTCTGCTCACTGTCTCACTTAACAGGTAGCACTAAGAGAAAGAGGAGGCCTCTTTTTGTTTGTTTGTTTGTTTGTTTGTTTGTTTTGGGAGGATAAAAGGAAATGGACCTCTTTGTTTGCCACAGTAAGGAGGGAGGAGGGTTTCATTTTTCTTCTTTATTCTTGCCCGCCAATATAAAGAAAGAAGAAGGGACCCATTCTCTCTCCCTTTTTACCAGGCAGTGGTGCAAACTCCTTATCCAAGTTAAACTAATTCCATAATGGATACTGTTATAGAGAATCAGGTCTTCTTGAAGACTTTGTGGTTTTCTGAAGCATTTCCTAGATGTCTTCTTGGTCTCCCTGCAAGTTCAGCCATCCCAGTGGATCCACGTGCAGGAATGCATTTTGGTTCTCAGGGGAAGAATTGTAGAAGGCTAGGGTGCAATCCACACACAAATTTTTAAAAGTTCTGAAAATCCTTTTTTAAAAAGCGTTTTCAAAAATACATTGAATTTTCCATAAGGTTCACCATCACCATCTAGTGTCACATTGCATATTGCACTTAAACTACACTTAAAACATTTTATTTGCAGCTGTATAGCTGAGTCCTAAGAGGAGCAATGCCTGAGATTCTCTCTCCTAATATATTTATTTTCACAAAGCAATTTCCCCTAATTTAGAGGCATTTCTGTATGTTGTTTTCACTTATATGTATTATGCACACATTGCACTAGTATATGCATTTTTGTACATATTACTTTATTGGAGAACTTCATTGAGAAATTCAGAGAGGTGCGCCTTTTGCATGGTGAGTTCCAGTTTGCTCATTATTTAAGAAACTGCAAATTAGGCAAATTCAGTTTGCAATGTGAACTGAATCAAATTCCTCCTCTGTCTCTACCCATGACAAATCAGGGGAGTTTGGGGGGCAGGCTCAACCAGGAAAGCTGTGTGTGGAGAGAGAGAGAGAGAGAGAGAGAGAGAGAGACTTGCCTTCAGATGGAGTCAGTTCCCTGCTTCCCTAGTAGCCTTTTCCACTCAGTCTCTGACTTTTCTGCTCTCTGAGGCTAGTATAGAGTTTCACTGGCACCTCTAGACTATTGGGACCCAAAGACCTACCAATTCTCCCTCTCTTCCCATCATTCCCCATCGTTTCCATACTAATTTCCATATACAGTGGTACCTCTGGTTACATATGCTTCAGTTTACAGACTCTGCTAATGGAGAAATAGTGCTTCAGGTTAAGAACTTTGCTTCAGGATGAGAACAGAAATCATGCTCCAGTGGCGTGGCGGCAGCAGGAGGCCCCATTAGCTAAAGTGGTACCTCAAGTTAAGAACAGTTTCAGGTTAAGAATGGACCTCTGGAACGAATTAAGTACTTAACCCGAGGTCCCACTGTACACCTTTTTCATATGTAGCTGTGTGGCAGCTGTAGCATCACCAATAGCCTTGGTTTTGTGTCCCTCATGGAGGTTGCCATCTGATGCTACGGTAACTGAATGCACAAATGAATAGACATGTGAGGTCAGCGTTTGGGCAACAGTATCACGAAGGTTGGTCATTTTTGCTACTGTTCCTAAGTTAATTAAAGAAACAGAGCTTTAAAGGCTACAGTGAAATTTGTTGCACAATAAATGCACAGCCTTTCCCCTTTCTAAATCCAGTTTCACTTCTTTCCTTTCCCAACTGATCCAGGGTCCTACTCTCTCTGCCGCTGCCTCTCTCCATGTTGCATGCTTCATGGGGGAGGGATGTCTTATGGAGGGCATTTCCCCCTCTGCTTATCTTTTTACTGAGCCATCTGGTAGGTTTAGTTCTTAACCAATAAGAGCAGAGGGTGCAATATCTTTATATGTATCTCGTTAGTCACCCAGCAGTTCAGGGCTGAAACCTGATGTAAGAAAACATGACTTACCTCCCCGACTCCCCAAATAGAAGACCTCTCAAATGAACATACTGTCAGTCTATGCCTAAGGGTGGGGTTTTTTTACTCCCCCCCCCCCAAAACAAATCTCATTTAAAAGATCACATGAGGAATGACAGGGTGGGATTGTGTGGGATTGTAGTGAGATAATGTAAAAAATTAAGACTCTGTTCTATTGAATATCCCCATAAAGACTTGAGTGGGGAAAATGTTACCCTGAAGGGTTGTTATGCCTAGGGCAGGGCCGGATTTAGGTTTGATGAGGCCCTAAGCTACTGAAAGTAATGGGGCCCTTTATATGTCCAGCTGTCCTTTATCAACAACAAATTGTCACTGGTTTTTGTGTGTTGAATATATGATATATGATAATTTATGGACCTAATAGGTCCATACACAACACAAAACACTGTTGCTGTATGTAAGTTTTATTTTATTTGTTTTTTATCTTATATTTTGGAAATGTAGATCCAGTTTTTTTCTTTAAATTTTTTTGGGGGCCCAAGACAGTGGGGCTGTAAGCTATAGCTTCTTTAGTTTATATGTAAATCTGGCACTGCCCTAGGGTCATTGTGAAGGCTTCTACTTCCTCCAAGGATTTTGGGGGATCCATCTCTCTGTTGGTTTGCATTGTGGAAGGCATTGATCCGCCCGAAACAAACAGATTTTAATTAATTTCCCCAAATCACTGGGGAAATAATTCCCTGTGATTGAAAACTGGCACTGTCTGTCATCACAAAAGGTCTGCCTGCCTCTCTGCTCCTTCCACTCTTGAGCTTTTGGTGTTTTTCCAGTCAGCTTGTTTTGTCTGTGCGAAGAGGAAAGGTTTTTTGACAGGCACAGACGCAAAGCAAGTTGGAATGTTAGGGAGTCCCTGATCCACTTGAGATGCCTTCTTAATAACATGGTCAGACTTGGAAATATGAGAGCATTCCCCAAATCACCCTGATTCAACTCTTAATTTGGGGTGCACACAGAGTTGAGGCACTCCTCTGCCTTTGAGTATCAGTTATGACATCTGTGCTCATTCTGCTTATCTTTCCTTATTCTCCTTTTTAGTGTTGTTCTTTTGTAGATCATTTATCCTGTCTTACTGTGAATTCTTCATAGCTGTGTACAGATTTTTTGAAGCTAAACCTGTCAAAGTCAAAATTTGTTTAAGCATTCCTCCAGACGCTTCTTCCTTTTCCAATTCTTTCTCTTAATTTGTCAGTTGATGATGTTTCCGCTTATCTTTCTCCTCAAGCTAGTGAGGCTGCTGCTATGACTTCCCTTCCTTTTTTCTCAGAGGCCATAACTGGCTAAGTCTTGTTATTTTCAGCTGTCAAATATTGTTCAAATTGGATACTTTCTTTAATTCCATTCTTACTTTGATTTGTTGTTTCATTTTTCTCTTGATTGACTAATTTATAATGAGATCTTAGTCATTCCTCTTTATTGCCTCCTATTTCCAATCTTCTCATTCTGTTGTGCATTCTGCCCACTACCATATTTCTTTCGGCATGCACTTTTATATAAAGGTTTTTATTAATTTTTCAATTTTGCATCTTAAAATAAACATTTTATGTACTGTCAGATATCCAACGATTTTATCTTTCATTCCTGCATATTTTGCTATAACCATTTTAGTTCTCAACTTTTACATCACTCAGACATTAATTACACTGTTGATTTTATCTTAATGCTGCCAGCGTTTTCAGCTGTGTACAATCATTTTCCATATACTTAATAAATATTTTTCACTCTTCTTTGAATATATGTTCTTCTCACTCTCTTATTCTGTATGTTAAACCTGCAAGCTCTGCATATTCTAACATCTTAAGTTGCCAGTCCACTTTGTCTGGGACCTCCCTCACTTTCCATTTTTGGGCTAACAAAACTCAGTCCACCGTTGTTGCATACATAAATAAATTTTGCTGACACTTAGACACCTCAGTCTGAATTATTCCCAACAAAAAGGACTCCGGTCTTCTTGGGGAAGTTATTTTAAACATTTTTTTCAACTCAATATAGATCATTTCCCAATACAGTGGTGCCTCGCAAGACGAAATTAATCCGTTCCATGAGGCTCTTCCTATAGCGGTTTTTTCGTCTTGCGAAGCAAGCCCATTGACAGCTTAGCGGATTAGCGCTATTAGCGGTTTAGCAGCTTTTAGCGGATCAGCTGATAAGCGGCTTATCAGCGGATCAGCTGATAAGCGGCTTAGGGCTTAGGAAAAGGGGGGGAAAGGGAAAAAAACCCGCAGGAACTCGCAAGACATTTTCGTCTTGCGAAGCAAGCCCATAGGGAAATTCGTTTTGCAAAGCGCCTCCAAAACGGAAAACCCTTTCGTCTAGCGGGTTTTCCGTCTTGCGAGGCGTTCGTCTTGCGGGGCACTACTGTATTCTTTTACCTTTTTACATGTCCACCACATGTGAAAAAACATTCCCTCCATTTCTTTACATTTCCAACACATATCTGATTCTGCTTTATACATCTTGGCCAACCTCCTCTGAGTTAAATACCATCTGTGAATCATTTGCATATAATTCTCTTTCAGTGAATAACATGCAGTAAATTTCAAATTGTTCTTCCAAGGTTTCTCCCAGAGGTTTAAATCTATGATGTGTCCTATACCTATTGCCCAGTGTGTCATTAAAGCTTTGACTAGCTCATCTTTTGTTTCCCATTCTAATAAAAAGTTATACATTTTGGACAATAGCTTGTCCTTATTTTGTAATAATTGTCTTTCAAATTGTGAGCTTTGGTCCAGGAATCCATTTTTTTTTATACTGTAACTTAAACAGCATATCATGTAGCTGATGATACTGTAACCAATCAGTAACTCAGCTCCTTACGTCTTCCATTGGTTTCAGTCTGGGTTCCCTCCCTGTAAGGTCAAACAGATCCCTATAGGTCACCCATTCTTTCTGCATGCACTTTTGATCTTTTCATCATCGCTTTCTTTTTCTGTTTCACATTTAGTTTAAGATTCTATTACTTCCTCTCTAATGTGGGGATAGTTAACAAGGTGACCTCCAGATATGCTGGGGCTCCACCTCCCTTTCCCCCCTGACCCTGGCCATGCTGGCTGGGGCTGATGGGAGATGTAAACGTTTAGAAGGCACCCTGTTCAATTATCCATTCTCTGTCTTCTGCTTATCTTTCCACTTCCTCACCAGTCTCCACTTATGGAGAGGTCTCCTGAATCCTAAGGCTTCTGGGACACCCAGGGACCATGGAGTTATCCATACGATTCATTTATTTTGGCTTGCCTATCTCTAATTGCTCTGATTTTTAGTTTCATTGTTAGTCCCATTCATTTCATGTGTTTTATTTAGGACCTAGTTTTTTTATAATATTCTCAGCTTATAAATATATTATGTGCCATGTGTCTGCATCAATTCTAAAAATCTGTTGTGAGTCTATACTGTGCACAAGGACAACTTTCAGAAAATGGGCAGAGGAGGAATGCCATCAAAGACTTCAGAAATTCAATAGATTGCATTTAAAAAAAAAATTCTTTTGGCAGGGATAAAGCCTTGCTGGGACTGTACATAAAATTCTTCAGTATAATAAAGTAATTAAAGTGTCATTTCAGATAAACTCTGTTTGTTACTTTTGTTTTAAATGTGGTGGTTGTGCAATAAATTGTCTGAAGCAAGTGTTTGAATCTGGGCTTTTATGACTGCGTAGCTTCCTTTTCACTGATTATTTACCAGCCTCTTCCATTCTCCAAGAAGTAAGTAGCCTGTATGGCACAAACTAAATGTAGCAAAGGATGAGTTAATGATTGCAAACAGAAGTCACTGACACTCATACCTGCAAGATGGATTCTTGATGTGAAACACTTTCTCGCTTTAGGTGCATGTTGGAATCTCATGCTTCAGTTGTACTAGATGAACTGTCTTGTTCCCTGCGGTCCCATTACACATTAGTTTTTACATTAGGGCCAACTTGCTTGGTAAGGTGTTTCTATAACCATTGTACCTGAGGCAGTTAGATCTAGAGATACACAATGAGGTGTGGTATTAAGTGAATCTCTCCCTCTCTCTTGTTCTTTGAGAGAGAGAGAGAGAGAGAGAGAGAGAGAGAGAGAGAGAGAGGACAATGTGTTCCCATCAATGTATTATTCACCTACCCAATTTTCACCTGCTTGTTTTGAAGTCTCAGTTGCTCTCAGCTTTCAGCACTCAGGTCACATTTATTTGCAGGAAGACTCAAAAGGTTACAATTACAACTGCAGGTTATTTACGTGTCAGGGGTTGACCCACATATTCTCTCCCTTCTCTCACGTACTTGTTAATTTCCATTTAGCTTTCTAGACCGCTGTCCCCAGTGATTGTTTCTGGTTTATGAGAGAAAATTTAAACATAATAAAACATAAAGACTTTTATTTAAAATATCTTCATTCTCAAACCAGCCACACTGAACAACTGAAAAGACAGGATGATCAGATCAGCCTGGTAGCGTATTGATTGCTGTTCCCTGTATCCATGAAAGCCCGCCCTGTTTCTCATCATTCCCTTCTCTCCTCAGGGGGAGGAGACCCCACTCCTCACAGTCACGGCTGACAGACAGGAGGAGTTTGAAGTGCAACAGATCCTGAGCTCTCGCTGTCATCTCAGTAGGCTTCAGTACCTGATCCACTGGAAGGGTTGGAGTCCAGAAGATTATCTGTGTAAGAACACAGACAATATTCATGCCTCCCACTTAGCTGTGACCCAATCCCAATGACGAGGGTGTGTGGAAGCACTTGGGAGAGGGGATGATGTCAAGAGTCACATGGAGGTGTGACAGAGGGCATGGTCAGATCCTGATAAGTGAGAGGAACTTGGGAAGATAGATCTGGAGGACTCTGGGGAAGGTCCCAGGGGCATGAGGGTATGGATTTTGAACTCCAAAAGATGTCTGATTCCAATGAGAGTCCTCAGAGGTTAGGAACTGGAGAGCCGCCCTCTGAAGGAGGATCTATCAAACTCTCAGAAGTTTGTATCATTACCTCAGGCCCGGCCCATAAAGGCGCCTGCCTCACGTGATGGAAGCCCAAAAGACAGTGTCCATCTTGCCTCTGCCACCCAGCCTGCAACTTCCACCACCAGCAGAGAAGCCTACACAACACAGATAAGAGAGGTTGGGCAGTGGTGGTGGTGTGGCAGTGGGATGTGTGTGTGGCATGTTCCTGTTTTGCCTCAACTGGCAAAATGTGATGTGCTGCCCCTTCATAACCTCCTTTCCAGACACACACCTCTCAGCTTCTCCAGCCAAGGAGCTGTCTCTGGCACCTTCTTCTGTGACACAGGAGCCTCTCAATTCAGGGAAGGCAGCTGAGAGTAGTAGTAGTAGTAGTAGTAGTAAGTAGTAGTAATAGTAATATAATAATTTATTATTTATACCCCGCCCATCTGGCTGGGTTTCCCCAGCCACTCTTGGCAGCTTCCAGCAATATATTAAAAACACAATAAAACTTCAAACATTAAAAACTTCCCTAAACAGGGCTGCCTTCAGATGTCTTCTAAAAGTCAGATACAGTGGTACTTCAGGTTAAGTACTTAATTCGTTCCGGAGGTCCGTACTTAACCTGAAACTGTTCTTAACCTGAAGCACCACTTTAGCTAATGGGGCCTCCTGCTGCTGCTGCGCCTCTGGAGCACAATTTCTGTTCTCATCCTGAAGCAAAGTTCTTAACCTGAGGTAATATTTTGGGGTTAGCAGAGTCTGTAACCTGAAGCGTATGTAACCCGAGGTACCACTGTAGTTGTTTAATTCCTTGACATCTGATGGGAGGACGTTCTATAGGGCGGGTGCCACTACTGAGAAGGCCCTCTGCCTGTTTCCCCCTAACTTCGCTTCTTGCAGTGAGGGAACTGCAAGAAGGCCCTTCAATAAATCTGATGCCAAGCCAACATCCGTTCTGCCTCCATCACCTAGGACACAGAGACACCAATGCCAGCATCCCTCCCCTAGCCAGCCCACTAGAAGGAGTGCCCATTTACTTGCCCAGTCCCTGGCTGCTTGGCATGCTAAATTTTGGGCCTGCCCCATCCTCCCAAAGGAAAGTGCAGGGGGCATGTTGCTTATTGGTTCATTGGCTTAGCTTGTGCTAGCCATGCTTTTGACCTCTTGTGCAACTTGCCTTATGTACTGTTCTGATCTGAAAATAACAGTCTTTGGCAAAAACCAGAGTCATGAGTCCCTGTTCATCATCAAATGAGGAAAGCCAGGACAGATCCTTGCAACCCCAAGATTGGCACACTGTGTGGGGAAGAATTTTAATGTATTTATCTTATTACATGTATATCTTACCCTTCTAGCCTGATGGAACTCAGAGCGGTGTACATTAAGTTCCCAGGCTGTTTCCCTCCAGGCACTGATCAGACCCAGACCTGTTTAGCTTCAGCACGGCTCTGTATCATGTGTCCCCAGGTCATCTCCTTGGACATGAAATGCCTTCTATCTGGCACCAGCATCTAACCACTGCACTCTCAAACATTTCTCACTACTGCTTTAACCTAGCAAGTCCTCCCTCCCTCCCATCGCATACCCATTATAGATCTGGCAGCTTATGGGCCACACATTCCACTGTATTTTATTACTAACAACTCAGGCTGCGAGGTGAAAGAGACTGGCTTCCATCGCTAGGTTGTAGCATACTTTGTGAACTTGGCAAGGCGTGTGTAAGAGATGTCTTTCCAACAGAGTTACTGGTGGTGCGTGTGTGTGTGTGTGTGAGAGAGAGAGAGAGAGAGAGAGAGAAGGGAGGAATGAAAAGGAAGTAAGTGTGGAGGTTGGTTTGCTTATCTGAGCAATCAGATTGCTCTGCCTCTAAATGTGCATTTGATTTATTATGTTTACCTATTAGATAGTGAGCTGAAACTATTTAAATTATCTGGCCAAGAAAAACCAAAGCCTACTTGCCCCTCCCCCCCCAGCAACCTCTGAGTGCGTGTGCAGACATGAACAAACACCACCACTCTGAGCTCTATTTCTGATAATCTTTCTCCGTCTGCTTTTTATTTTTATTTTTTTAGGAGTCTGAAATGAACAAATGGCCTGCTTTAAATTATATCCTGTACTGGAGACCTGGGCATGCAACTTACTTCACTAGCTCCCATGCACCTTTAAATTATGTGACCATCACTTGTGTAGCAGGATTGTGGTACAGGACTCACAGGCAGACACTGGCAAGGCTACACAGATCACATTATTGCACGGATAAACTGTCCTCGAACATGTTCTCTAGTGATTTAGAAAAGCAAAGGGCCATTCCCCACATCCAAATCTGATTTACAGTATTGGTTCCCACCTTTGGCCTTAGTTTCTGAAGGGATAAATTCTGGAAGTGATTTCCCATGATTCACAGTGTTTTGGCAGTAGCTCATGATGCTACTTTTAATTCTTTTAATGTCTGAGGAATTTAATAATGTCTAGATTTTTTCTGAATGACCATCCTGCTGTTGGTGTCTATCCAGCTTATGTTCCTTACTGCTACTAGTAAAAAACTGAGAAGCTGCCACTTGTTTCCGACAATCATTATAAGAAGGATGGGCAGCCTGCTTCTGAAAGGATCTTCCATCAACAGTGCTCAAATTAGCGGGGAAGGGAAAGAAAGGAAGAGGGCATTTAACTGAACCCACAAGCCCCACTCCAGGGGCAGAGGAGGAATGGTGGAGACCACCTCCCCAGCCTGACTCTTCCAGAGAATAAGGCAGTTCAGAATTACAACAGGGTTTGAGGGAGGTCACAGCTCAGAGGAAGATGAGGGGATGAGTTGGGAAATAATGGGAGAGGAGGAGGAGGCAGAGCTGGAGCATCCGGCTGACATGTTATCACTAGAAAGCATTCCAGACCCTCCATCTCCCAGAACCCGGTGAGCCTTAAAAGTAGGAGAGCAAAGAGCTCAAAGACAGATGGCCCTGAGTGGCATCTGTCTTCTTTGACAAATGAGGAAGTGGGAGAAGAGGGGGCGGGGTGGAGATTTACTCATGGGACACTGTTTAGGATATTCAGTAGGCTGCGATTGGAAATGTCTGTGATCCTGCCACTTAATTCGCATTGAGTTTGCGCAATCTGCATAATTGATGCACAATACAGAACCAAGAGAATTGGTTTTTATTGATGTAAAGCACGTTCCCTCCTTCTGTCTTTTCATGCAAAGTACTCCGACTGTAAGCCATGGTTTTTGCCAGTTTTTGATGCCAGAGCATCATGAATCCATCAGTTTTGGAGGTTCACCTTTTTCTGTTGCTTCAGATAGTGGTCCTGACACCCCAAGCCTGAATGTTTTGGAACAATAGCAGTGGTAGTATGCATATCCCAGTCATGGTCAAAGTCTCCTCTCCCCACCTTATGAAATGCCCCTATGCTAGTGGTGGATTGCAAGCTATCTTGTCACTGTCTTGGGCCAGCCCGTTGGTGAGTGCAATCCAGGGCTTTTGTGCCTCTTCCTTATGCAAGAATCTCTAGTGTTTTGCTTCCTTACAGAGGCCCAGATGGCACATTTGCATTAACTTGCATAGAACTACTACCTAAACAATTCCTAGGTTTAGTTAACACCTTGATATAAACAACTTAACAGTGCACCTCTGTTTCTCCATTTTTATCAGTCCATCTGGGACTTTGTTCACTAAAATATGCTTTGTGAAGGGATTTGGCCTAGGCTCAGGGTAGCTGTAGTTTGTTCCTACACTTGCATTCCTGATCCCACAAAAATCTTAAATGTTTTTAAATGCGCAAAACTAGAAATAGAAAAGAAGAGGTGGTGGTGTCTGGTATGTGGATGTTTTTATACTATTGTACATTGTATTTAAATTCTCACATTTATTTCTAAATTTGCACCTGTACCTATGCATCAACACATGCAAGTATTATGCAAGCCTCTTAAGTCCTTCTTTTCAGCGATGCATCTCCTCATTTGGGGCAATGTGTTAAGTGGCCACTCTAGTCTCAGGAAGAGAGTGCTTCCCATCACTGGGTACCTTGAACTGACAATACCAGGGATTGAATCCGACACCCTCTGTGTCAGGGAATGGTCGGAACAGGAAGACTGGGAAGTGTGCACTCAGTCTGATCAGCTTCTGTCCGAAGACGATGAGGAAATTTTGCCCTCCCCTTGCCTACAGGTTTCAGGAGGAGAGAGAGATGCCATACCATCCGAGGAGGAATTATCTAGTTACAAGATAGTGGAAGAAGAAGGGGAGGTGAGAGTGCAGCCTGCAGAGACCTCCCTGGAGAGTATGGGGGAATCCTCCATCTCCACAGGCCCGTTGGTCCTCCCGCTTCCTAGAACAGAGGAGGCAGAGGGGTGGGACTACTGGGATTTCCTGTTGGCGCTCCGGATGTTGTTGGGGACGAAAGAGGTGGGGCTCAGAGTAGCCAATGTCTCTCTTTGTGTGGAGACATGGATTCTTGGCATGCATGCAACCGGATGATTGAATAGAAAGGACTATGAAATACCAAGTGTTTGTTATTCTTGCCTTTGATGCTTCCGGAGGAGGAGAGGACTCTCTATGCCTGACACTGTATGCCAAGCAGGGCCACTCACCTATGACCCCACTCCCATACTGTGGACAGGCAAAGAGCTATGAAGAATACAGGAACACCTCAGCAGAATGGGTATTATGTGGCTCCTGTAGTATGCCACAGCACTGTCTGTCTGTCTGTCTGTCTGTCTGTCTCTCATGCACACACACTGCTGCACAGAAGGAATTCATTTCATTTCATAGTGCAAAAGATACATCAGCAACAACACTCCGACTTTACCCTCAGGATAGCCAAACTTCTATGACTGCTACAATCTAATACGCTGAGAACTCAAGGATTATGAAAATCCTCTCATAACATGCCAAATCACTGTATGAATCTTTTAAAATATTATTCAGCAAGTTGGGCTGAACTCTGGGACAGCTTGGCCCACATTGTCACTGTGTTATATAAAAGTGCCATCAACTAACTTAAAAAAAAACACCACCTACCCCCCACCAAACCCCAGTCTGCCGCCACCTCACTCTTTCAGGAGCTTGCTAGGCCATAAAAGAGCACAGCTAACGAGAAGCTAAGCAGCTGTTGTTCTTGGCAAGGGCAGTTAGATTTTCCCTCTGCGTGTGGTAAATTCAGTTGTAGGGAAGCAAGAACATCCCATTATTCAAGTGGGAGAGGGTTGCGTTTATTGTGAGTGTTTGAACCATCTCCTTCCCTGACCTGAAGGTCTAAGAATTTATCTTTAGAGCTGGGGGAGGAAAAGGTGGAAGCAGCCTTTTGTTCCCCAAAGGGATGGGGCTGCAATGCCAGTACCAGCCTCAGACTCTGTCGTGGGAAAATTATATAATTTAAGGCATTTCTACTGTGGATAAGGCCTTTGGCAGCGATGGATGCTCCTAAGGCTTTGCTGGGGAAAGGTGCTCTGCTGGCGATTGGCACCAGGGATGGGGGAGATATTCATTTCATGTAGGGCAGGAAAGGATGGGCATTGCCCTTTTCAACTGCAAAATGGTGAGACCTTTGTTATGCTTTTGTAATTCGCACTTCCAGAAACAATATGGAAGCCAAAACTCAGCTGTCCTTAAAAAACCGGCACTTCTCCAAATTTTGTGATACTGTTCTCCAGCATTCTCCCCTTCCCCACAAATGTGTATAGCAGTGGAAAATATGGCCAGAAATAATAGCGAAAATAACGAACAAAAATGAATTCTATTGGGGGAAACAGCTTGCAAAAACAGTTATAGTAAGAGAACTGTGCACTGAAATGCAGTCAAATCTTCGTGAGGGCTTCAAAAAAATATTCACAAGCAGATGCAAAGATGCAGTGAACTGAATTTAAGATTGGGAAAATGAGAGACACTGAAAGAAACTGAAGTGGGCAGATCCACCCTGCTTCCTAAATTTGCTACTGCTTCTGCTCACCTTTGTTTGCCCACAGGTATGAGGCCTTTTTCAAATTGCAAACATGCGCTGGATTATGGAGAAAGCTAGAGAGTTCCAGAAAGACATCTACTTCGGCTTCATTGACTATGCAAAAGCCTTTGACTGTGTCGACCACAGCAAACTATGGCAAGTTCTTAAAGAAATGGGAGTACCTGATCACCTCATCTGTCTCCTGAGAAATCTCTATGTGGGACAAGAAGTTACAGTTACAGATAGGTAGCCGTGTTGGTCTGCCATAGTCAAAACAAAATAAAAAAATTCCTTCCAGTAGCACCTTAAAGACCAACTAAGTTAGTTCTTGGTATGAGCTTTCGTGTGCATGCACACTTCTTCAGATACACAAGATACACAAGAAGTTACAGTTAGAACTGGATATGGAACAACTGATTGGTTCAAAATTGGGAAAGGAGTACGGCAAGGCTGTATATTGTCTCCCTGCTTATTTAACTTATATGCAGAATTCATCATGCGAAAGGCTGGGCTGGATGAATCCCAAGCCGGAATTAAGATCGCCGGAAAAAATATCAACAACCTCAGATATGCAGATGACACAACCTTGATGGCAGAAAGTGAGGAGGAATTAAAGAACCTTTTAATGAAGGTGAAAGAGGAGAGTGCAAAATATGGTCTGAAGCTCAACATCAAAAAAATGAAGATCATGGCCACTGGTCCCATCACCTCCTGGCAAATAGAAGGGGAAGAAATGGAGGCAGTGAGAGATTTTACTTTCTTGGGCTCCATGATCACTGCAGATGATGACAGTAGTCACGAAATTAAAAGACGCCTGCTTCTTGGGAGAAAGGCGATGGCAAACCTAGACAGCATTTTAAAAAGTAGAGACATCACCTTGCCAACAAAGTCCGTATAGTTAAAGCCATGGTTTTCCCAGTAGTGATGTATGGAAGTGAGAGGGAAGCAACAGAACCAAGGCTGTACAGTGGTACCTCAGGTTACATACGCTTCAGGTTACATACACTTCAGGTTACAGACTCCGTTAACCCAGAAATAGTGCTTCAGGTTAAGAACTTTGCTTCAGGATGAGAACAGAAATTGTGCTCCGGCAGCGTGGCGGCAGCAGGAGGCCCCATTAGCTAAAGTGGTGCTTCAGGTTAAGAACAGTTTTAGCTTAAGAATGGACCTCCAGAACGAATTAAGTACTTAACCCGAGGTACCACTGTATATTTTAAAGCCCTAAACAGCCTCAGCCCAGTATACCTGAAGGAGTGTCTCCACCCCCATCATCCAGCCTGAGGTCCAGCTCCGAGGGCCTTCTGGAGGTTCCCTCACTGTGAGAAATGAGATTATATGGATCCCAGTGGGAAAGCACATTTCTGCCTTTGAATTATTCTGTTTTTGCATGTGTGCAGAAGGAAGACTCCCCCGTTTCTGCCAGCCCAGCTCTTTCCCCTGCCCCACACATTCCACAATCTCACAGGCTTCAATTGCTGCATTGCAATTTATCAGGCTTTTTTTTTTTTTTTTTACAAAACCACAACCATTTGTAGGGTAGAAAAGAGGGCAAAATTACACTGTGTAAAGTTTGGGGGCAATTCCACCCCCACACCCCCACTAGACATCCCCAGACATTTGCTGTTTTGATTATAGCTTATCTCCAGCAGTGAGCTTCTCTTAAATAAGACAGTAATTGCTTGTTTCGAAGACATGTCATTATAATACAAACATGAGAGACGCACGTCATTTTGATGAAGAAAAGAGGAGCTGCGGAAAATGACTTCAAAGTCTTATTCAAGCTTTCTCCCTTCTCTGAGAAGCCCACTGAAAATAAATCACTCACCCAAATTAAGTATGATGTTCCAAACTCGTCTGATGTGATTGTCACAGAATCATAATGCAACATTTGCTATTCAAGCTGCAGCTACCAAAATGCTCCTGATATTGAATTGATTGCACCTCCTTTTACCAGCACAAATTTAGATTAAAAACACTTCCCTCCCCTTTCCATTTCAAGGTCCTTTCATTACCATCAGTCAAGACAGCTATTTGCATCATTTAACCTTTGTGCAGTAATCATGATACTTAGCATTTGTATCATGCTTTCAAGTGTTCAGGGTACTTTACATGCATTATTATCTCGTTACAAACCCATATTATTACCCTCCACATTGCAGCAAGTAGAGGGGCAGGAAGACCGAGGCGAAGAGAGTGATTTGCTCAAGGGCAGCTGATGAGTTCATGGCACAGGTGCTTTGACCCATGAACTTCCTGTTTTGCAGCTAAGTCTCTTAGCCACATGATCTCATGCAAGGCTCCTTTCAATGACAATGGATTAGGGCAGTGTGGCACTTTTGATTCCTTTACCATCCTTAAAAGTGCAGGAGAGCATCGCAGACTCAAGGACCTTCTCCCCAATCTGCCTCCCTTCACTGAAGTAAATATCTTGTCCCCTCATTTCCCGTCTTTAACCATGGTTTGCTATTCCATGGGAACACACACCACCGTGGGTTGACATTAACTATAACCAAGGCTTGGAAGCAGGTCCCCAAGTCCATGCTGTCCATGTGAACGTTTGATCCAGCAATAACACTTATGTAATACGAACAGCATGCACCAATCAGAACCCAGAAGTCATCCAGGGATTTGGAGTGTGATTTCGCCACCACTGTACTGATGTCACTCAGCTGTATCTCTCCATTCAGTCTGAATCAGAAGTTGCTGTAGGTGTGCTGGACCAGTGCCTGGAGGCAACGAAGACCGATAAACTATGACTGAATCCTGACAAGATGGAGGTGCTGTGGATAGGCAGCTCTCATGTCTGGGAATTGGGGAAATAGCCTATTATGCTCAAGGGAGCACATCCCTTCAAAGAGCAGCTACAAAGAACTTGGGAGATGTCTTTTACTCAGTGCCGTCACAGTGGAGTACCTATTTCCAGCAATGGCTAGTTTGGCCTCTGTGACCATTCCTGGACCGGAATAGTCTGACATAAGTAATTTATGCCCGGGTGACCTTGTATTTGAATAATGAGGGACTGCCCTTAAAGATGGCCTGGAAGTGGTAGCGATTGCAGAATGCCACTGCCCAGCTAGGGCAGACAAGATGGAAACATGTGATGCTGATCCTAAAAACACTGGGCTGGTTGCTTGTGTGCTACTGGGCCTGGTTGAAGGCACTGGCACTGGCATCTAAAATCCCCAACAGCTCAGAACCAAAATATCTGCAGAAGAGTGCCCCTTCCAATAGCAGCCAGTACTGAACCTTGTGATCAGTGGAGGGACTCAGCTTGCTGTTCCCGCCTTTCGATTCAGGGTACGAGGACATGCAACAGGGCCTTCTCCGTGGTGGCACCTCATCTTCACCTCACTTCAGATGTCTAGGCAGTTTTCTTTACTCAGGACTTTGGACTGATCCAGCAGGCCTCTTCTTATGCTTTTATAGCTCAGGCCTGACTGTTTAGAAGTGTATCAGACAGCATGTCAGTAGTTATGGGCACCAAATAATTGGACATGGAAGATATAGAGCTCAAGATCTTGAGCTCTGAAAGTGGCAAACATACTTCTAGGACATGAAGTGCTCCTATGGTTCAGAGATGGGAGAAGTGTCTCTTCCAACATTCCCCCCACCCACCCACACATAATGGTACCTCACTGCAGGTATTTAGAGATGTGGCTGTTCACTCATAAACCAGCATAAAGAAAAGAGACATGTTCAGAGTTGCATAGGAATCTGTCTTATACTGAATTAGGCCAGTGGTCCATTTAGCTCAGTATTACGTACACTGACTGACAGTGGCTTCCCAGTTCCACCCAGCTCTGCATGCATCACTGAGCTAAGGCAGCCCTTCTGAGCTACCATGGAGCTGCAGCAAAGACCCTACCACTGACCCCATGCATCAGAAGAGGGAAAGTGAAACCCCCCCCCCAATGTACAAAAAAACCAATAGAGCTATGGGGAATGAACCTCACTGTTCACCGTCTCTGCTGCTTGCTCTGTGTGTCTGGTATATGCAGCTACCTTCTTTCACAGGGTACTCCTCCAATGTTCCTGGAAGATAATTTGTGTAATTAATTGTGCCAATCTTTCATGTGGGAGCTGGAGGGAAAGAACAGAGAAAGGGAAAGTGCCATGGCCTTTAGCATTCTCTTATGAGAACATATTTTCGGTAATCATGGCATCAAGTTGCTTGGCAGTGACTACGGTTTTCGCTCTACCCTGCAGAGCCGGAAATTTTTGCTGCGACATAATCTTCTCCGTTGAATTCCCTTAAAATGTACCTTTGAGCAGCAGCGAAACAAAATCTATGCTGTTCCTGCATTTGTGGCTCTATCGCTTTTACTTTCACATTTTTTGGTACTGTTTTCAAGATGTGGTCACTGGGAGCATTGTAAAATCTGGAGTGACTGTTTTTTAACAAAACCAAACCCTAAATATGAGTCAGTTACCCACGTTTTCCTTTAGTACCGAAACAGAAAGGTGCTAAACTTAATATATAGCAGCCTTCAAATTAATTTAGAAGAAACACTCCTTCTTTACAACAGGACACACTGAATAAATATGATGATTCCACAGTTGAGGACAAGAATCACTCTGGCCAGCACTCTCAGGATGGCAAGCAAGAATGTGATAGATCAATGGCAGAGCAAATGGTTTACACAAAGAAGGTTCTTGGTCCAATCTCCAGCACCCCAAGGTAGTGCTGGGAGAGACCCCCACCTGAAACGCTGCAGAACTGCAGCCAATCAGCATGGACAGGACTGAGTTAGATGGACCAATCATCTGACACAGTTCTAGGTAGTTTCCTGGGTCCCTATATACATACTCTCCAACATTTCTCTGATGAAAATAGAGACTTCCTGTTCCATGATGATAATTTTACTATTTATACCCCACACATCTTATTGGTTTGCCCCAGCCACTCTGAGCAGCTTCCAACATACAGTGGTACCTCAGGTTAAGTACTTAATTCGTTCTGGAGGTCTGTTCTTAACCTGAAACTGTTCTTAACCTGAAACACCACTTTAGCTAATGGGGCCTCCTGCTGCTGCTGCACAGCCGGAGCACAATTTCTGTTCTCATCCTGAAGCAAAGTTCTTAACCTGAGGTAATATTTCTGGGTTAGCGGAGTCTGTAACCTGAAGCATATGTAACCCGAGGTACCACTGTATATAAAAACAGAATAAAACATTGATTTTTTTTTTTAAAAAAAAAAACCTTCCCCATACAAGATTGTTTTCAGACGGCTCGAGGCTTGGATAACTCCATACTCTCCAATATTTCTCCATTGAAAATAGGGGCATCCTAAGGAAAAGCAGGACATTCCAGGCTCAAATAAGAGACTGGGATGGCTTCTCTAAATCATGGATGTCCCTGGAAAATAGGGACACTTGGAGGGTCTGTATATATTCAAACTTCTGCCAATTACAACTAACGAAAGTGGGTTTCAGCCTTCCCAGCTACTTTTATGTCATCTCCAGGTCCTTATGCTACTCCAGGTCTGAGAAGGCCCTTTTGCAAACTGCCTTTGGTGGGTGAAAATCACATAGCTGTTTGACATCTGCTAGGATGGCATTCCACAGGGTGGGTGTGTCTACCTAAAAGGCCCCAGGCTGGTTCCCTGTAACCTCACCTGTTGCAATGAGGGGACTGCCAGAAGGCCCTTGGAGCTGGATCTCAGTGTCCAGGCTGAACAACAGGGGTATAGATGCTCCTTCAGGTATACAGGGACAAGGCTGTTTAGCACTTTAAAGGTCAACACCAACACTTGGAAATGTGCTCAGAAACGTACTGGGATCCAATGTAGTTCTTTTAGGACCTGTGTTATGCGTTCCCAGTGGCCACTCCCAGTCACCAGTCTAGCTGTTGCATTCTGGATTAGTTGTAGTTTCCAAGTCACCTTCAAAGTTAGCCCCACATAGAGTGCACTGCAGTAGTCCAAGCGGGAGATAACCAGGGCATGCACCGCCCTGGCGAGACAATGTGCAGGATGGGCACACTGAGCTGTCCTAAGTGTTCACAGTCATAGCAGGTTCCCTGTGTGATAGCATACTTCCTAGAATGGTTACTCCAGCCCTGGAAAATCTGAGCAGATGTGGTTCCTAGAAATTAATTATTCCTTTGCTGTAGGAGAATAGCTGGCTGTATGCAAGATGCATGGAGACAAGGGGGAATGAAATGATTTTGTCCAAGCTGTCTGTATACTCTCACATATCCAGTTTAAAAATTCAGCTGTAATTGTGACCCATTTCAGTAATGAAACATTCATGCCAGACTGTGGAAATGTAAAATACACACCCTGCAGAAAAACGTGGTTAGTATCCAGAACCGATAAGGCAGATGGCTGTGAAAGTTGATGATGAATTATCTTCACAAAAAGGGGAAGGCAGCCAACTGTTCAGGTGGTTGATTTATTTAATGTTATCACAGCCTTTGCTAAGGAACTCAGTTTGCCATGTTTGACTTGTCTACACATCTCCCATTTTATTTTATTTTTAAATGTGTAAGATAAGGCATGAGTCACAAAGGCTGAAGCTATAGCAATGGATATTATAGGGATTACCCTATCAGGTAGGAGGAAATCACTATGTGGTTGATGAAAGGGGTTAAGTCCCCTTCCCTTAACCACTGGTCAATTTCCATAATGAAGTTTTCATTGGTATTGTAATAGAAGATCTGGCGTCCTCTTTCATCATCCCTAGCCGTGTTGGGTACCAAGGAGAAGAAGGTTTCAAGCCATGAAATGTGCTGGCTAGTTAATAAAGTGAAAAAGCAGGTCAACAAGAATAATTTTTGTGCGGTACCCAAGAATAATTTACTACATGACAGATTTAGAAGAGAAAGTGACAAGACGCCAGCTCATCATTCACCTGCTCATCCTCCAATGTGATACATAAAACAAAGAAGTTAGTCTCTGCACAAAGGAATCTGGCATGTGACTAAAGTTGGAGCAAGCAGAGGCATGTCTGCATCCATCACTGGTCAAACGAAGAGAGAGAGGGAGGGAAAAACAGGAAATACTGCTTGTTCCTTCCTCTCTGCCTATCAGCAATACAGCTCTGTGGTGTTAGCCCCTTCTCATGCTAACTAGCAAGAATATGCATTGGTTATGTTTGGCTGCTAATCTCCCACAACATTAACCACGGAATCATAGATGGAAACAGATCACATAGTCTAGCAGGGGTGGGGAACCTCCTTCTCCTCCTCCTGCTGCTGCTGTTGTTGTTGTTAAATGTGACCTTCCAGAACTCTTCCCGAACCATACCTAAAGCTGGTTATACTCTAAATATAAGTATTTTGCCTGCATAGTTTTTACTGCTGCTGTTGCTGTGAACCAATGAATGATTCTAAGTAAATCTTATTTTTGATCTTATTTCTCAGATTGTTGCCTGATGCTTTGCTAAGCAGGGTAAGAAGTGAGAAGCCAGCTTACTTGCTGTGGTCTAAACTACTGAGCCTATTGGTCTTGCCGACCGGAAGGTCGATGGTTCAAATCCGCACAAAAGGGTGAACTTCCATTGCTCCCAGCTTCTACCAACCTAGCAGTTCGAAAGCACACCAGTGCAAGTAGATAAATAGATACCGCTGTGGCGGGAAGATAAATGGCATTTCCATGCACTCTGGCTTCCGTCATGGTGTTCTGTTGCACAACAGACAGCTTTCTGGGTCATGTGGCCAGAAAGCTGTCTGTGGACAAACACTGGCTCCCTTAGCCTGAAAGCGAGATGAGCTCCAGAACCCCATAGTCACCTTTGACCGGACTTAACCATCCAGGGGTCCTTTACCTTTACCTTACTTCATAGCTGGACTTAGTCAACACAAGGTTTTGCAGCCTAATTCCTATGCTTTTAATTTTGTTGCCAGGGATGAGATTTTGAAACTCTGTTCCACCCACCCACATGGGCACCTACAGCAATAAATGGCAATTAATATATCCTTTCCTACCTATTAAAACCCATCCCACAAATTTCAAGGTGCTTAATATGCGAACAGGTGAGCTTGGTTAGATGACTGGGGAACCTGCACACTTTTGAAGGGGGGATAAGGGGTTCTATGACTATTGCTCTTCATCAGTCTATATGGTACCATATGGGAATTAAGCAGATGATGCTATGCTCACCTGACTCTTCTTTCATGTCATCCACTCCTAGCACAGACCTGGCTTCCCTAAGGCCAGCTTTCTGCATTGTCCTCACCCCTTCCCAGGTAAGAGCAGGTCTTCCTTCTCAATGAGAAGTGAGCAGTGCAACAGTGTACTTGTGACATTTAGAAGTTAGAGAACTTTAGTGGGCAATCACAATCTATGGCCAACAAGAAATGAGAAACTCTCACCTAACTGTTGCATACAAGAACTCTGGAAAATGCCACTGGGTAATGAGAAAAGAAAATGCACCATGTCCTCTTCGTGCTTAATGATATGCTTTACTTGACATTATTAAAGCACTTAGAGGAACCCTTGTGCCTCATTCTCTGCCTGCATTTTATTTAAACAACTGCAGACAGCAATGGGCTTTAGTGCTCGCTCGCAGAGGATTTGTTTTTAGCAAATTGCGTCCTGAAGAGAGTACTAATCATGCTGACATGTTCTCCAGAGAGGGAACCCATTTAGAAGCGTACGTAGGAATGCCTGGTGACTCTGCTGGTTTAATTTTGCATTAGTGGGCTGAGATCACCAGGCATTACACTGATTGGAGGAGATTTGCTGCCTGCGCTGCTCCCGGGTTTTGCTGAGTGGCTTGATGGGCAGGGAGATTTACAGCGAGGATTTAGAGTAGGCAGTAATATGCTGCCTTCCGGTCTTGAGCCTACAGAGGAGAAGGTAAAACTGAAAGGGAGGGGAAGGAGATGGGAGAGTCAATAGGATGATGGTCCCAGGGAAGGTATTTTTGGTAACAGAGTGTTCCATCTCAAGTACATGAATTATGGAAGGATTTTTAAAAGCATGAATGAAGACACTGGAGTATTAAAAATGAGCACAAACCTTCCAACTTTTCACGGATGAAAATGTGGTTGCAATCCTATACCCACTTACCTGTCTCTTTAAGCATAAACTCAATTTAATAGGCATATACAGAGATGATTGTACTGCAGTTCTTATACCATGCACTGCTGTTCTTTATAACATATCACTGAAGACCCTTTTCTAGTTGCTGTGTGTGTTTTCTCTGGAATTAACGTGCTCTTTGCTGAAGATGTGGAATTCCTTTTCTAGTATACCTGGAAAATCACACTGGTCCTCCTACAGCACCTCCTGCAGTTAGCACTTCTAATAGACATTGGTCATGTTGTCATGAGGATGGGCAACATGTGGCCCTCTAGATGTTCTTGGAATCTAAGTCCCATGATGCCTGGTCAGGAACAGGGATCATGGGACTTGTAGTCCAGCAACATCTGGAAGGCCACAGGTGCTCCATCCCTGGTGTACATGAATGTGCAGCGGAGGCAGCATGTGTCTATCCTTCAACCCCACCTCTAGGTGAGATGTGTAATTTCTACATATCTGGCAGTGGGGCTGAAACCTAAGAAGGCGAGTGCGAGTAAACTAACTCTTAACAATCCCAAAAGGAATTCTAGCTGTGCAAAATGAAAAACAAGTAATGTGATTTTTTAGGGACATGTCCTGAGAAATTGGGGCTGGTAAATAGAGGCATTTAGAGATTATGGATCCAATCACAGTCTGAATGATGTTAATGGCAAAGCTCAGCATACCTTCAGTTTTTCTCTAGTTACTGGAGAGGAGAAAGAAGTGAGTTTTAATTTGGAGGAATTCAAAATACATTTTACAGAAAAAACCTCATTACATTTTTGGCTAGACCTTGACCCTTTTGAATTTGGGTCTGGCCTCAAATGAATTTTGACCCCATCCATGCTGATAGTCTCCCTGCCAGTTCCCTTTTTCTCCTTCCAAGATAAACAAACTTGCCTTTGAGAAGCAGTGGATGAACCAGGAAGTGCTCACTTGAGAAGCAAAGTGTCTTTTCCAACTTCTCTTTAACATTTTCAAGACAATCTAGGAGTGAATTCTTTCCCACTAAAAGCAATGGAACTTCTTCTTCTTCTTCTTCTTCTTCTTCTTCTTCTTCTTCTTCTTCTTCTTCTTCTTCATACCTTACCTTAGTGTAATCATAACCAATACTGGTTGCTAAAACACTTAGAACAGCTTTGTTCAACCAAATGTCCTCAATATGTTTCATACTACAAATCCCATCAGCCCTCCAACTAGTAGGGTCAATGACCGGGGTTAATAGGAGCTGAAGGCCAAAGTATTTGGAGCAGAGGAGGCAATGGACACACTTGGGATTTTGTTATTTCTTTAGTTATTCTCTCCCAGCTCCCATGGATCAGTTACCCCCACAGAGCAACAGAAAGATAGAAAGCGTGCATAATTTGCTTGCTGAATGCAGTAGAATTAATCTGAGACTTAAAGAGCACATCAACCTGAAAGAGGAACTGGGGGAAAGCGTCACTTGCTCCTTCAATTCTGTGTAATTTTCAAGAGAGAAAGTGGCAAACACCCTCCACAGCTCATGAATGAGGGGAAAGCAAGGAGGAGGCCTCAGAGGCTTCTTGGGCACTGGCAAGGGCGTGATTGTGCCCACCAGTGCCACTTTGGCGATCCCTGATCTGGAGTGATAGAAAAGCTAATTTAGAACTATCTTGTAAAAATGCCTCTTTGGAAGGAAAAAAAGTTCCATCACCATGGTTGGAAACAATATTTGTGATGGCACTAAGCATCTAAACAAAGCGCTTGGTAATTCAAACCAACTGCTGATTTTAAGGTTCTTTCCCCCCCTCTTTCCATTCCTTTTTGGCACTACATCCAACTGCAGTCTTGACTAGTTTCTTTTAGCTCTGGAAAGAAAAAAAAAGGTTTGGAAAAAAAATTGAAAGGGGAAGACAGGAATGAGGGAATTCTTACATTGCATGAGTGTGGTTTAATAGTGTGTGCTATTTGTACACATCACTAACTGGGGAAGTTAAATCATTTTTGGATACAAATTGCTGTAGATGCTTCCAGAATGCCATTGAACTCAAGTCTTTAAAGTGAAAAATCTTCACTGCCTGTTATTACAAGGACTCTCGCCAGCTAAAACCAGTTTCTCTCAGGATTTTTATTTTTATGGCTATTTGTGCTATGCTGTCTAAGAACCTCATGTGTGTGAAGCTTCCATTTTCTTTATTAAAAGCATAGAATGTCTTCCATGGATGATTTTACTAAAGGCAGGTTTGCAGGAGCAGCTCTTTCAGTGTAACCCTTCCTTCATAAGCTTCGACTCCAGTTTTGTTCATATAGGATGCTTTCTTCCATGTGTCAACATCTCAACCACTCCTGCATTATTATTATTTCATTTATGGAATGCTTCTCATGAGGCATCCTCATGAAAACAGAACAATTGTGTGTGTGTGTGTGTGTGCGTGTGCGTGTGTGTGTGTAACAACAATATTTAAAATTAATTCAGATCCAGTACATATACCAACTGGGAACTGGTTCTTTAAGGAGCAAATATTCAGACAACACAGTATCTGAACAACAACAACAACAAAACATACTTATTAGGAATGTATAAAAATCGCCTCTGATGATTTGCTGACCTCGTATGAACTTCTTTAAAAATATTGTTCTCATATTCCTCCAAAAATATGCTCAAGTAGGAACTTCCAGCTTCTGCATGAAGTTTCCCCAAGCTAATCCCAAATACTTCACTACATGCAGAATCTAGTGGCTACTCCATGTGGCAGTTATACTGTGCTTGTAGCTGGTGAAAATCCTCATAAAACTTAGATTCCAAACCCCTAAATGGACTTTTTTCTCTTGATATTTGGCTGATTTTGGCTCTGGGGAGGTTTCATGAAAGCCACCCCTTTTCTTTCAACAAACAAACAACCTTTCCACTGCCTGCTGGTAATCCTGGCATCAGTGATCATGATCCTCACTGCATTGTCCTCTTGATTCGTCTTCAGAAATCATTGCATCACGAAATTTCATGGCTATGGGACGTTATCACGAAGCCAACTCAGAGTGAGGGCAATGCTTCCTGGTGTCATATAGTGGGGAGTGGAATCACTCTTGCCAATAAGTGCAACAGAGCCTTCTGAAAACTTGCCCAGTTAGTAGGAGACATTGTCTGCAGCCTGTAAAGTGGGTGGCAAAATTCGGCCATTCTATCTAAGCTCTATGATTGAGGGATCTGTCATTAGCTGAATCTGCAACTGCATAAGTTGGGACACTTGATTTCCTGCATTGCAAGAAGTTGGATTAGATAAGCCTTGGGGTCCCTTCCAACTCTACACTTCTATGATTCTATGATTTTTCTTTACAGTGGAGTAGGTACCCCTGCTTCCATACTGTTGACTCATATGAATATAGGGTCCCCATTAGTTAAATCAGTAATGATATACTGGGCAAGAGACTTTGGCTATTATATACAGTTTGCATCATGGGAAAAGTTATGGAAAGAGGATTTGAAGTTTACAGCCTGCTGTTTGTTAAAAGAAAATAATATGAAAATGATGTACCGTTGGTATTTGACACCCAGCAAAATTGCAAAAATGTATAGAACCAGTTTGAATAGGTGCTGGAAATGTAAAGAGAAAAAGGGTACTTTTTATCATATGTGGTGGTCATGCTTTCTGGGAAATGATATATGACAAGTTGAAGATAATGTTTAAGATAACTTTTGTTAAAAAACCAGAGGGTTGTGGGTTTTTTTGCTAGGCATCATAGGTGAGGAACTACCAAAATAAAATAAAAGACTGTTTATGTATGCGACAACGGCAATGAGGATGCTTTTGGCCCAGAGATGGAAAGAAGGAGAAGAACCGACCAGAGAAGAGTGGCAGACCAAGTTAATGGAATATGCGGAAATGGCAAGACTGACGGGAAAGATCAGAAACCAGGAAGACCAAGTATTTTTAAAAGACTGGAATATTTTTTTTAATATCTTTGAAAGACCACTGTAAACAGTTGAAATCACTGGCAGGAATACAATGACACTTGCAAAGTAACATGAACTTAGGTTACCATGATTATATAATGGATGGAGTACAGTAAAAGATGCAGGAATAAAATTTGGAAATGGAACCCATGGAGGGAGGGAAGGAGGTCTAAAGGTTCGAAAAAACCTCTTTTTGTTTTTGGAATGGTTATATTTGCTGTGTACAACTTTATGTAAAACTAATAAAAACTTTTTTATATATAAAGAAGAATATAGGGTCCCAATCAGCCCTTATCTGGATGCCACATTTAACAGCTGTGCATATTCCTGCCTGCATACTGGCTCTTGGAAGCCTTCCCAGTTTCCTGGCACATATAATTTTCCAGTGCTTGCCTCCAACAGCATACATTTTAACAAAGAGCTCATTTTTGTGTGTAATGCAGCAAACCTTCCTATGATGGATCCATATGTGTTGAACTCTTCACAGATTGGTTCATTCCACCCACAACCAAGTTTGGCTACTGAGTGGGTAGGGAAGTGCTGTGCTGGTGAACCCCTACAGCCCAAATCACAGGGCTGCCACTTAAGCCTTCAGCATCACTTATGAACTTAGGAGGCATGTATCTACAGAAGATAGGAGGACAGATAGGTTAACCCCAGCATGATGCTCAGAAACTGTATGGAAGAGATTTGAATAGAGTATGTCCAATCTTGGTGTGTTTGACCCTTTTGGATATACTTTAAGCCCTTATTGTTGGGTATGTAAGCAGCCACTTACCTGGGTTACCTGTCAGCTGAAACATTTATCAAAGGATCTGCATCCAGTGTCCTAATATTTGGAAGTTAGGCAGGTAGTAATAGAGAGAGGACCTACAGTAAGTGTAGAAAAGGTGCTGTTGTTGGACTACAATCCCATGATCCCAGGTACTGCTAGCTGGGGCTGTTTAGAGTTGTTGTCCAACAACAAATGGAGGATACCATACTGTCTACCCTAGAAACCTGGCCAGCATGGCCAGTGGTCAGGGATGATGGGAGCTGTAGTCTAACAACATCTGAAAGGCACCATATTGGGGAAGGCACTGACTATGGAATCCTCCTAAGACATGTTCACCAAGTCCCATCATTACTATCAGGCTAGGTATGTCCTGTTTATCTGAGCTTTCAAAGGTGTGTAAGATGGTGTGAGTGGAATGAGGTCCACGCACATAACTGGGACTTCCTGTCTCTCTTCCCCACATATGCCCCTAAATTTGCTCTGGTGGGTTTGGGGAAACCACCACAACAGGTTTAGTGAGTACATGTGGTGGGAGAAGAGGAGGAGAAGTCCTGTTGCACAAGCGGACCTTGTTCCCACACAAATACTCCACTTAGCACTACGCTGAATTCTGCCCTCTGCTGTAACTGCATTCATTACATTTCTTTCACTATTTTATACTGCTTTTTATTGGTGCCTTGAGGGATTTTAAAATGGAAAGGTGGCAGAGCAGAAATGTCTTAAATAAATAAGCATGTAGCTATGAATTTGTGTTGTTGAGGTGGTGGTGTTCGCTTTCGTAGTAGAGTCATCTGGAAGTGGGAACCTTCCTAGCTTTTCACCACTAGACAAATTTGAGGCAGCTTTCTCAAGAGATCCTCTTATCCCTCCCACGTGGCAGTGCCATCATCAGTAAGCCTCTTGCCTCGAGTGAAATATCCAGGCAAATAATGTTCTCCCTATCACCAAACAAGGAGAGAGCACAACCCCTACTTCCTTTGCATCCCATTGCCCAGCTGTAACTTCTCCGTGGATGCATGTGATTAACCAACTAAGCATTATTGGAAACCAAATACATTGTTAACAAACCTAGCCTTTTTATCTCCACTTAGCACACAGTTTTGGGAGTGGTAATGAGCTATTCTGCTAAAAGGGCCTGAGGCAAAGATTGGGAGATTGTGCATGTTATGTAAACACATTTATTTGGGGAACCGGAGGGCTATTTCGTGCACTTAGACCACATTTGTTCTGGCTCCATAATGACCATTTGATTCCATCTGATAATTAGGGAGCGACAATGCAGCCTCCACTGTCAGTGAGTTTGTTTCTGTAGGAATGAGATGGAACAATGTAAGCTTTTAACAGCGAATAGTCAGGCTCTGTTAGGAGTAAATAAAAATTGATTCTCTCCCCTCCCCCCCAAAAAAAAGTTGCATGTTCTCAATTAGACTCAATGCACAAACATCTTGATTTACGTTTTAATCAAAAGGTCAAAACTGTTTGGCACCAGAGTCCTAAAGTTGTTGCAAAAAGAAAAAGAAAAAATGGATGCCATAGAACTGGAAAGGGAAATCAATGTGATCAAAGGGTTGGAGCACCTCCCTTACAAGGCAAGGCTAAAGTGTTTGAGGCTTTTAGTTGAAAAGAAGGATGACTAAGTGGGAACATGATCAAGGTTTACAGAATTATGAATGTTGTTTTTATCCCTCTGTACTAAAACTCAGATCATCCAGTGAAGATGACGGGGAGAGAGTTGAGAATGCATTTCTTTCCACAACGTGGAACTGACTTGAAGAATTCAGGACCCCAAGATGTGCTGATGGTTAGGGGGGAAATTGGGGTTATTCAAAAAATGGAGCCACCCATCTAGCTGACATTGGATCTGGAAGTCAACACTTTCAGCTACTGACACCACTTGGACCTCCAGTGACAGAACTGGACCCAAGAATACTTCCAGATTGTGTGCTTCCACCCAACCCTTTGTCCCACATATCATAACTTGTCCTGTAAGCCCCGAGCTCACTGGGGGCATCTCAAGTACATGCCTGTAGTTTTGTCATAAAATTGAAGCCATTCCCCAGGTTGTTGGCAAGAAGCATGGCTTGGTGAAGCGTATGGCTTCCTTATGCCACTCCTTGGCTTTCCCACCTCCAGATCCTTCTGACACCAGTCAGTTAGCAAGATGATGTCCTGTGCAAAAAACAAGCATTCTGAAGTGCATGAGAAATAAAGCATCACAAGGGTCAATAAGCCATCAGAGATTCTGGAATGGCTCCACTTCAGTAAGATGTTGGATCATGTGGATCATCAACTTTGTATTTGGGGGGGGGGGGAGCGCAATTCTCTATGAAACAAAACCCATGTGCAAGTGAGGGATAAAGACTTGAGAGAGCCCTGACATTTGTATAAGTACAAAAAAATGAGAGAGAAGGAACCCTAAGGCAATGAGGGGTGGGGGGAGCCCAAAACAGACCAACAAAGGCTGAGAGTCCTCAGTGGTCACTGAAAAAATGGGGAAGTGGGACTGAGTGGGGAGGACAAGAAAATGGAATAGAGAGACTGGATATTCCAATAGTATGGTGCAGGTCCCACTGAGAGTAACCCATAACCCCACTTCCCTCAAGTCCAGCCTCAAATGTAAACAGATAACAGATCAGATCAGGGCCAAGAAAGACTGATTTTAAATGAGTGGTTCTTTAAATAACATGGCAGCTGCCTTCTCCAAGGTTAACAAGATAAATGATCCAATTTACTTCTGCCCGTGGATTTAAAGTATAATATAAGTTCATTTTTTCAAATGTCTTGGGGCACATCAAAAAAATATTTGGATAAATGAAAGGTCAGATACAGGGAAGTGCTGTTACATATAATCACGTTGACAGCTAGCTCCTAGGAGAAGGATTTCAATAGCCAGCAAAATATGTGTGAATATTTTCTTTCCTTGCTGTGAACATGTGCATTGGGATATGTTAGAGCATGATTGGCCAGCTCAAGGCTGCATTCCATGCAGTTTGTTCCAGTTCCCTGACGTTTCCAAAACTCTTAATTTCTGTGCATTATCACTAAGCTTTTGCATGCTGTAAAAGCCACTTCCAGAAATATAGCAGAATATAGCACTCATTTCTGTGTTATATGCAAATGGATTTTTTTCCGGAAGCAAATAACATGGCAATGAGTGCTAAACTTGCACTGTATTCTCCTATATTTCTGGAAGTGGCTTTTACTGCTCAATGATAAGGCAGAAATTAACACAGGGAAATGGTGGATTTAGCTTCAGTAGGACAGGCAGAGACTCTAAGAACTATTTAAGGAGATCCAATCCCCAACATTTACTATTAAAGAAGGCCACCATGGCTTTATACTGCTGCTCCCAATTCCTGTGTTGTTCTGTAATGTTATCAATTGATTTTGAGAGTAACAGAAATAAAATACAGATACCTTCTCCAATGAAAGGGATAAGAGAGCAATATGGTCTAGGGTTTGGCTTACAGATTTAATACAAACCACATTTGGTGTGGTTGTATGTATATAAGTATGTGGGGGGGAGCAGGTTCTGTGGTTGTGTGAGTATAATTTCTGAGATTTCAAATTCATATTTCCACGTAGAATTTTTCCAAGCAAACTTAGATTTTTATTATTACTTTTGACAAATGCCCTCCGGCATGCTCCTAGAAACTATGTTTAAAATGTCTTATTACCACCTTTAGTTTATCAACAGGGAAAATAAAATAAATTTATTCAAACTCCTCACCTCTCAATATTTGTGCGCCCAGGATTGGAGGTTGCTTGAGCAAAATCTATTTTGCTAGTTAATAACCATTAAAAGACCATAATTACTATACTTGAGACACATTTATTGCAACTTCAGTGTTGACCTTGTGACTTCCTTCCTTTTCCAGCTCAGGTTCAGTTTAACATAAATATTTAACTTTAAGGAAACTCTGGATTCCTCAAAGTCTGGAGGCAGCCCAGTAAACAGATGAAACAGCAACGGACGTGCAGAACTGAGTGAGTGCACAGAAATGAACAAGTGACCTGAGGGAGCAGATTTGTGTGTGCGCGCGCGTGAATATGATTTCTTACCTGACCTTCACCACTGAGTCCTGCTTGCATTTCAACAATGTACAATTCTAAAACAAGTTAAGCTGTTCCAAATGGAACAGCACAGTAGAAACTCAGAGCAAGAGGTGCTTTCCCCAAAACAAAACACCTTAATTGGCAAGGGCCAGGGTCAAGAGGTATGCATCCTCAGCATATGACAAAAGCTGTACAATGAAGGTGCAGCAGGTCTATCTCTGTGGGGAGGGAGTTCCACAATTTAGAGCTGCCGCAGATGAAGCCCTCTCCTGGGCTGCTCACTGAGGATGGTGGAACAACCAAGAGAGCCCCCTCTGCACAACTCCTGATAAGGGCAGCAGGCACAGAGATATTTGGGACCTAGACCACTTAGGGCTTAAATCATTAAAGTGAACAGCTCTGGTTGGGCCCAGAGATGAACTGGCCACCAGTGCAGTTGCACCTGCTACTATGCACCATGGCGTTGGTGTGTGCATGTGTATTTTCTGCTCCACCACAGGAAGCAAAACGTCATGGGCCAGCCTGGCCTCAGAGTTGTGCTGCCAGCCAGAGTAGGTGATACACTGGTACCTTGGGTTACATATGCTTCAGGTTACAGACTCCGCTAACCCAGAAAGAGTACCTTCGGTTAAGAACTTTGCTTCAGGATGAGAACAGAAATCGTGCAGCAGCAGCGGGAGGCCCCATTAGCTAAAGAGGTGCTTAAGGTTAAGAACAGTTTCAGGTTAAGAACGGACCTCTGGAACGAATTAAGTATGTAACCAGAGGTACCATTGTACTGAACTAGCTAGGCCAATGATCTGACTTAGCATTAGCAGAAAACATTCTCAGGGTTTTTGCTTTTTTTAAAAAAATCACTAGTATTCTAATGGAAGTTCTGGGTGGGATTAAACTAATGAGTCCTTTCAGCAGATGCCCTGGACAAGGACATCCACTTGAAAAATTGTGATTTCACCTCTCTCCTCTCCCAGCATGCCCCCCATGCTCCCAAAATTGGTCCTGGAGGGGGGTGTCTGGAGAAACCGCCCTGTCCCTGTACACTGCATGGGAGGGAATCATTCTATCAGACAAGCCCAAATGCTGATGGAACAATCGCCATAGCACAATGTTGAATTCCTCTCACTGTACTCATCAAATATAAGAGAAGCAGTCTGTTCATGTATTAAAGAACATTGGGGGGGGGTATTCCGCGAAACATTAGATAAATGAAGATGTACGTAGAAATGCCCACACATAGCTCTATGTATGTGGGAAGGAAAGGAGAAGAGTTGGCAGGGTGCCCCATGTGTGGCAGCTCACAGGAGAAGGAAGAATGCAGTGGAAGACTAGCTTGTTCCCCTCTTTGGTTTTCAAAGACACTGACATTTGGCTAACAGGCCTCAAGCTGTGTTAATAAACGGCTGTCAATCTGAATATTACTTCCAGAAACATGCCTTGCTTCCCACTGATGCAGAGTTAAATAAAACATCTTTGAAAAATGTCAAAACGGACCTATGCAGAAGTTTTATGGGACTGCAGAAACATTTCTGGAGGGACCTTATTCTGTAGCAGCCAGCAGACACAGCCTAAACCGAACTCCTTCTGCAATATTGACCAAGCATTCCCCATCTCTTCTGACACAAACCTCCAGTTTGAATAGCTGTTTTAACACCTTCTATTGCTGTGCTTTTAATGGGCTTTTAATGGGCTTGTTTAGTTGTGCACTTCAGTTGTGGGTGGTGATTTTAATGTTTTGATGAAATTGTTTTATTTTAATTATTTTAATTATGTGGCTTTGTGTCCTTGGTAATTGGTTATATACTTGCAAACTGCTTAGAAGGCACTTCAGCAATTAAGCGGTATATAAATTAATTAAATGGTAATAGTAGAAAAAGAAAAAGGGACACGGGTGGCGCTGTGGGTTAAACCACAGAGCTTAGGACTTCCCGCTCCGGCGGGAAGGTAAACGGCATTTCCATGCGCTGCTCTGGTTTGCCAGAAGCGGCTTAGTCATGCTGGCCACATGACCTGGAAGCTGTACGCCGGCTCCCTCGGCCAATAAAGCGAGATGAGCGTCACAACCCCAGAGTCAGCCACGACTGGACCTAATGGCCAGGGGTCCCTTTACCTTACCTTTAGTAGAAAAAGAAGAAATGTAAAGTAAAATGTTTACATTGGCCAGTGGAAATTAAATGTGATGTACTTGTGCTTTTGGTGGTTGTTCCTGTTCCTGTTTATTTGAAAATTAGATATCTATAAAAACTAGCCTATGCCATTCAGTTTAGAGAATGGGGAAATTGTCTGTTGATTTATTACAGGGATGTGCTACATTAATCAAGAGCTGGTTACTGTGGGAAAAAAGGTCTAAGATGTGCTAGCAGATTCTGGATGGACAGCAAATAAAATGTTTCAGTTTCCAGCTGCAACTGCATTATATTGTATTGTTTTAATTAGTGTTTTTATAGTTGTTCTGATTTTGTGTGGAGTGCCCTACCTGGGTAGATGGAGCTGCCAAGTAATTTTCGTTGTCCCCGAGAGGGGGCAATGACAATAAAGATTATTATCTATTATCTATCTAAACAAATGTATGTTGATGCTATGTATGGCTTTACTGTTGATCATACTTACAGTTTGCAGTATCTTGCTTTCACTGCTTCATGGACTGGCCTCAGCACATGAGCATTGCTGAAGACCTGCAAAATAGGCCAAGGGAAGCAAGACTGATCTGTCATTTAGGCATTATTGTGGACAAGCTGTGTGCTATTGGAACAGGCAGCCTCTTGCCCTGCAGTGAAAATCTGCAATCAAGTCCAGTCACAAATGCAGGATGTCTGAGCCCTTGAGAGCATTTGCTGGTGTGCTGAATTACATTTAGAGCTGCTCAAATCTGTCTGTGGATTTGTACGCTTCACCTCTGACCTGGATTTGGAATGGGATTTGGATTCCTGTCTTGCATTAACACCTGTGCCTTATGCATTTCATGCTAGAAAGCTATGAGCAAGAGAATAAGCAGACAAGAGAGAACGGGTGAAACTGAAACATTGTCAAAATAGCCACATAATTTATGTGCTCCCCATCACTGCAGAATAAGTCTATAATATCTGAGGAATTGCTAGGAGAAATGGACTGTCTTGACCTTAGGCAATTTAATATTGTTCCCCATTGGATCCTGGAAGGCTGGGTCTGCTAATCCGAATCTTGATTCATCCTACGAATGCAGAATCCTGATGGGGTCTCCCTTTGCTCATTCTGTCCCATGGCTGCAGGTGCCCCAGCAACACAGAGAGAGATTTATGCTGGATGCCCTCCAACATTTCTCTGCTGAAAATAGGGACGTCCCATTCCATAATGATAATTTCAATATTTATACCCCACACATCTTACTGGGTTGCCCCAACCACTCTGGACAGCTTCCAACATATATAAAAAACATAATAAAACATTAAACATTTTTTAAAAACCTTCCCTATACAGGATTGTTTTCAGACGGATCAGATAACTCCATACCCTCCAACATTTCTCCAATGAAAATAGGGACATCCTAAGGAAAAGTGAGACATTCAGGGATCAAATCAGAAACTGGGACAGCTTCTCTAAATCAGGGACGTCCCTGGAAAATAGGGACACTTGGAGGGCCTGATGCTCTTGTCCAGTGCTGATCAAACTCATCGGATGCCTTGCCCTTTTCCTTAAACTGTATAGCCTGTCATAAACAACAACAAAATCTTGCAGCATCTTAAAACTAACATATTGTAGACTCTGGTCTAGGACTGTGCTAAAATTTTCTTTAGCTCTGCCCCCCCCCAATTTCCCATTAGTTAAGGAGATAAGAAATTGCATTTGAAAATTCTCAAGAGGGAGAGGAAATTCGGTGGTTTTCTCATTGGTCATGTGAATGGTTTTTGTTCCACTTACCTTACTTTTGAGGCGTCCTTTCTTTCATTCACCAAATCATCTCTCTGGTCATCTGCATTCTGCAGCCTTCTTGGATGCTCCCACTTCTGGAGAACCTCATGATGGCCTCATCTGGCCTATGCTGCAGACATGGGAAGGTGGGAAGGCTGCTTACAGTGCATCTGATAAATGTTTAGTGCAGTCTTTACTTTCGAAAAAATCTGTGTGAAAAGAGGTAAAAGGAAGAACAAAATAAGGGTGTGTACTGGTCTCAGGCTCTTGGTAGTCAGCTTCCCTCTCCCAATCTTCAATTAAAGCCTAGGGGTAATTCATCCTATGGCAATTTTTCAAATCAGAAAGTATGGGCACCTGGGGAGGCTGCAGACCATTGGGAAAATGTTTAATGAAAACACACACACAAACACACACACACACACACACACACACACACACACACCACTCTCAGCCACTTCATGACCACAAGGAGGTCATCACCCTGTACTCACCAAAATTATAACAGGATCTCTAAAGCTCCTGGAGAACGAGGTAGGAAAACAGAAGATGTTTTCCCTGGGAAAGAATACTTAAAAGAAATTGGAGAAGTGGGTCTGGTAGAGCATCATTTCAGGAGTGCATGAAAGCTTGTGCTGTAATAGTTAAGTCTTTGAAGATGTTACAGACTTTGTACTGATATAAACATTAGCTGCTCACCCAACCATAAACTTAAGTATGAAATAAAATAAGCATGATTGGAAGCAAAGTGTTTCCTAGCACGGAAGAGTCTTGGGGCTTCGTCAGATATTCCTTGTCAGCTAAAATTGCTATGTATGAATCTGCCCTAATTTCTAGCCAACCTCACCTCTTTCACTATTGGGACTCTAAGCAAAGCTTCTTGGCTAGCTCCCCAAGCATCTCAGTTATATCTCAGCAAAACTGTGAGATCTGGTATTAGAGCAGAAGAAAAACAACACCATCCCTCTACAAATAAGGTAAAAATCCACAACAAATGCACCCAGAGAGCATTAAATAAGTATAGTTGGAGACTATACTGAAGAGCCAGTGTGGTGTAGTGGTTAAGAGTGGTAGACTCGTAATCTGGGGAACCAGGTTCGTGTCTCCACTCCTCCACATGCAGCTGCTGGGAGGAGACTTCTTTGAAGTCTCTCAGCCCCACTCACTTCAGAGTGTTTGTTGTAGGGGAGGAAGGGAAAGGAGAATGTTAGCCACTTTGAGACTCGTTCAGGTAGTGATAAAGTGGGATATCAAATCCAAACTCTTCTTCTTCTTCTTCTATATAGCTTTGCACTGCACAGCCGCTGCTTGATGCTTATTATTATTTCTTTATATACTACTCAGTTGCCAAAATGGCTTCTAAACAGTTCAAAACTATAAAATCAATTATAAAATCCATACATAAATTGCACAGTAACAATTCAATGTGGGGCATTAAAACATCAGTAGACAGCTGGGGTCACTTCCAGAACTTTCATTTTGCATTGGGCTCCTCTCTCCCAAGTCATTATTTAGCACTATCACCTGGTTCTGGCTGGAAGACCTCAGGGTTCTAGGAGCTATTGATGCATTTGATTGAATCTATGTCACCCTTTGATTCAAAATTTCCAGGCTGGTTTACAATAACAAATGAAAATAGTACAAAGACAGTGCCAAAAGCAATCACAAGAAGAAATACATATGCAGGTGCCTAAGTTATGTTAGAGTACTTCTCTGGAGTTAGTGAGACCCCATGGCTAAAAAGACCCTCTGATCTGTGCCCCAGGTCTCCAATCTCACTTTAGATTGCAGAGGAACCCGGAAGAAAGCTTCTAAGAAAGTTGTTAGTGTGCAAGCTGGTTGATGTGGAGAAGACAATCACTCAATCCCAATCCATACTGGGCTTTGAAACTAAGCACTAGCACTTTGAATTGTGTTCAGACAAGAAGCCAGTTGAGCTCTTTAAGCACTGTTGAGATATGCTCTGGCCTAGTTAGTAGCCTAGCAGCTGTGTTTTGGATTGACTTCAGTTTCTGGACAATCTTCCAAGATATGAACATAAGAGCCCTACTGTATCAAGGCCCATTCTGTTCTCAGAGTGGCCCATGGGAAATCCACAAGCAGGACATGAGCACAACAGCACTCTCTGCTCTAGTATTCCTTAGCAACTGGTATTTGCCTCCAATGCTGGAGGTAGCACACAGTCAAGACTAGTAGCCATTCATAGCTTCGTTCTCCATTTCTAATGCCCTTTTATAGCTGTCCAAGTTGGTGGCCCTCAAAGGTACAATCCCCTGCAGTAGACTAGCCTGAGCATGGAACAAAGTAGATCGCTAAGTCTGCAGTCTGCCTGTGTCTTCCTCAAAGACAGTCTTTCCATGTTTTCATCTCATATCTGCCTTCCTTCCTTCCTTTTTTCCATATTCAATGTGCATTTAAGTTCCTTAAAAGGAAAAAGAAGAAAAGAATTTGCTCTTTTGGTTCGCAGATCATCTGGGCTTTTACAGCACATCCACACGCGCACACACTTTGGATGCTTTCTGCCCTTCACAGTGAGTCTGCCTGCCAAGCTGATTCTACCTCCCACCGAGCAGAAATGCCTAAAGGGTACATTTGCTGAGAGAGGAGAACCAGAAGGCTTCTTTTCCTTAATTCATATAGAGAGAAAAGCAGCTTTCACTGCATGCTACCGCTTGGGGTGACACGCATTGCTCTCATCCCTTCTATGTGCATTAATTAATTAATACCATTACATAACGGGGCCCATCTGCCAGCTGACACCAAGGTCAAGCCCTACCTGACTCACAAAGAGGCATAAAGAAGTCTGAACTGATGCTTCCAGAATAAGGCTTGGTGTCACATTAAAGATGATCAAATTTGTCATGGCATAAGCCAAGGACACTTCTAGATGGTGTAGGACTCCAACTCCCATCCACCCCAGCCAGCATGGCTAGTGGTCAGAGATAATGGGAGCTGTAATCTAACACCAGCTGGAGAGCCACAGGTTCCTCATCCCTGGAATAAGGTTTTGTGATCCAGAGTCCATTTCATCAGGTGCATGTGAGTCAGATTATCTCCGTTATCATTGAACCAAGGGAGTCACAACATGGTGTCTACAGGCATCATTGTACTTGCAATGGCTTTCCTTAGTGCCCACAGGTAGGAGCTCCAGACCCTAAGGGAGGGAAGGGTTTTTGTGGTGCGAAATGTAAGGTAAATCATGGCAAGAACTTTTCCCTTGCCTTCCTTGGGAAGTGGCAAGGCTCTGAGTTTTTATGACTCATCTCCCCTGCCCTAGGCACATGTGCAACACAGCTCTGACTGCCTTAACATCTAGGATCTGCCCCACCATGAGGCAGAGTGAGGCAGCAGCCTCAGGTGACAAATTCTGAGGGGTGGAAAGTAGCAGAAAGAAACAGAACCATCCACTATGGCCATGCCACGGAGGAAGTCTCCTTCTTCTTGAACGCTTGAGGTCTTCTGCTGTGCAGAAATTAATCCTGAAGCCTGTGAATCTGCTCCAGGGAAGCCAGGGCTGTGAGCATCTGCTTCAAGGTAGACAGGCTGATGAACCTAGTTGCCTTGTGGTTCTGTGTGGTTTCCCCTGTCCTAAGCTAGTGGGACATGGGTGGCTCTGTGGAAAGGGATGCGGGTGGTGCTGTGGTCTAAACCACAGAGCCTAGGGCTTGCCAATCAGAAGGTCGGCGGTTCGAATCCCCGCGATGGGGTGAACTCCTGTTGTTCGGTCCCTGCTCCTGCCAACCTAGCAGTTCGAAAGCACGTCCAAGTCCAAGTAGATAAATAGGTACATTCCAGCAGGAAGGTAAACGGTGTTTCTGTGCGCTGCTCTGGTTCACCAGAAGTGGTTTAGTCATGCTGGCCACATGACCCAGAAGCTATACACCTGCTCCCTCAGCCAGTAAAGTGAGATGAGCGCTGCAACCCCAGATTTGTTCGCAATTGCACCTAACGGTCAGGGGTCACTTTACCTTTACGCTAGTTTAGTGCCCTAGCATGGCCAGTGCGCCAAAATGATGACATGAGGCAATCCAACTAGGGCAGCATGCTCTTCCCACCTGGAATCTGGGGCAGGGTGGGAAGTATCAGTGGCACGTCTTGCCTCAGGTGTCAAAAGGTCTTGGGCCGGCCCTGTTAACACCTTTCAGATAAACAGCTCCTTGATCTCATGTATAACTGAGAGAAATTCACCTCTAGTCAGGGAAGTGCTTTGCCAACAGGACTAGATAAGAATCCTTCAAGGCCTGAATGTCAAGGCACTCCTTTTGAATGTGCCAATTTGCTATTCCTTTGCTGTTCCACTGTAGTTAAAGCAGGATGTCTGTGTTTTGTGCCATGGAGCATTCAATGAAGAAAAAGGGGTCAGAGCCAAATGGGTCAGGGGAGGCAATGGGGAATATGTCCCAGAGCACACCAGGCTTATTTTTAGGCCCCAGTCCACTGAGATAAACCAAATTTCTGCTGCTGTGGCCCTTCCTCACACAGTACAATAGTGTAATGTCTACTTGGGAGTAGGTCCTTTGGTGTTTAATGGGACTTAATTCCAGATAAGTGGATACAGGATAGCAACCTAAGTTTGGTTTAGGGTTGGCATTGAAGAAAAACAAGTTTCCTGTGACTTTTACAGCCGCATGGCAGGCTGTTCAACAGGTTAGGCCAGGCTTCCCCAACCTTGGCCCTCCAGATGTTTTGAGACTACAGTTCCCATCAACCCTGACCACTGGTCCTGCTAGCTAGGGATCATGGGAGTTGTAGGTCAGAAACATCTGGAGGGCTGAGGCTGAGGAAGCCTGGGTTAGGCCTTTTCTGGTCTGGAACTGCAATTATGGAAAAATTTCCAGCATGACAGTACTCTTTTTATTTCTGTGTTATGCCAGGCAGCCATGTTGTGTTTCGTTATGCCATGCCCACAAGTCAAAATGTGCCCACTGGTCCAAAAAGGCCAACAACCTCTTTTCCAGTAATTTCCAGCAGCAAATCAGAAATGACAGAAGAAAAGCACCTCTTATTATTCAACAAAGTTGTCCCAACATCTTTGGTTTAAACCATGTATTGTAGAAGAAATTTCAAGAATGTCTGAAAGTCCCCACTCAAAATTGGTGACTATGCATCATAAGACAAAGACAAATAAAATTAGAGAAACAGAGAGGCAAAATAGACATTCACTGGAGAGCCATAAATGGTTCATAAATCAATTCATTTTTTTATGACTTGCCTGGAATTTGGATTTTGAGTTTATTGCAATTGCAGAACTACCCTGAATGACTGCCCAATTCAATTCCAACACAGGTACTCCCTTAACCCGTAAAAAACATTTGTTTCATGCCTATTCTCCAAGTTTTTTATTGCTAGCTTTATAGAAAAAAACGTTTTATAACTGCAATCAATCAAGGCTCCTCTTGCTTGCTTGTTAAATCAAAAACCATGCATACCAAAAAGTAAGATATTTGCAGGATTTGAGGTCATGTTTATTTTTATAAAAAAAATTAAAGCAAAGACTGTTGTCCTTGCTTCTTGCAATGTCATCTAGATTAAGCTTGGCTGTCCTGTAACTGCTTCCCAATCCCCAGCAGTGCAGAGATCTTTATTATGAATTGTCAGACCTGCTCAATAAACTTTCCATCCCTTTGATTTCCTGAGCCCTTCTGATTGTGGAGTTCAGCACCCCCTTGGGAATTCCTACTACATAAAGCAATCTGCAAATGTTCCCCTTGCTTGTAAATGTTTTTGAATTTATAAGTAAGAAAGCTATTTCATGGATGATTAGAAGGGTTTTTATTTATTAAAATGTCATGCCATCCAGACTACTGGCTTGACTCTCAGGCAATGTCTTAGGCATAATAATGAAACGTTCCTGGTCTAAATAGGGTGCAGATCCTGGGCCCAGCTTCCAGATTACCTTTAATCTCCTTATTTTCTAGATGGGAAACTATTTCCTCTGTTGTTTCACTCTCCTCCTGCTGCAAGCGGTTTGTGTGGCTGCTGGTGGTGTTTTTTTTAGGCAGCAGGGCAGAAGTGTGCTACTGAATCATAGCATGAGTAAGAATAAAAAAGATGGAAAATCATGTGTATCATTCTCATTGTTTTGAAGTTGCTCAAGAAGCATTTTGAAGGCTACACGATGCTGAACTTCTCTTTGTGATTGGCAAGAAAGGGAGGAGGAATTCAAGGCTGTGCCCTTCTGACCATACCATCAGTGGAAGCATTTCCGCTTCCCAGATGATCCCCCTCTCTTCCCCCTACCTGCACTATGGGATAAGAGGTCTACTTCATTCTTTACACCACTCGCTAAAGGAGCTAACCTGTCTGTCCATGCCAGTTTTTGCTTCCTGTGCAATCAGCTCAAGTCCAAGCTTTTTTTGTTTAGTCGTTTACTCTTTGTGACCCCATGGACCAGAGCACTCCAGGCACTCCTGTCTTCCACGGCCTCCCGCAGCTTGGTCAAACTCATGCTGGTAGCTTTGAGAACACTGTCCAGCCATCTTGTCCTCTGTCGTCCCCTTCTCCATGTGCCCTCCATCTTTCCCAATATCAGGGTCTTTTCCAGGGAGTCTTCTCTTCTCATGAGGTGGCCAAAGTAGTGGAGCCTCAGCTTCAGGATCTGTCCTTTCCAGTGAGCATTCCGGGCTGATTTCCTTAAGAATGGAGAGGTTTGATCTTCTTGCAATCCATGGGACTCTCAAGAGTCTCCTCCAGCACCATAATTCAAAAACATCAATTCTTCAGTGATCAGCCTTCTTTATGGTCCAGCTCTCACTTCCATACAACACTTCTGGGAAAACCATAGCTTCAACTATAGTGGAAATCATTGGTTCGTTGTGCCAGTAGACAAAGTGGGGCTATGATCTCCAACACTTGCCCTAAATCTGCTGGGAGGTCTCCTCACGACTCTCATGCCTCTGTTTGCAGGGATCATGGACTTCACCTTCCACGTGCCCACATGCCACCTCCCTTTTGCTTTCTACTTGCTCCTCTCAGGCAGAAAAAAGAGGAAACCTTTCCATCAATTCAAATATAGCACATTTCCCTCCTTACTATAGAGTGAGAAGCCTCAGATTTCTTACTCTTAAAAGGATCAGACAAAGAAGAATGAACAAACCCATTGAAGGGCTTTCCTTAAGACATCAGTGGATCCAATAATCTAGTGTCAAAAGCCAGAAGATGCCAATGTGACAAAAATAATTAACACAAGGAGGAAATCTCACTGACAGTCAATGGTCAGGGATGGTGGGCATTGCAGTCTAACAACATTGGGAGGGTACCACACATTGGCCAGTTCTGCCCAATTGAATCTCCAGTTGAATATCATCCAGTATAGCTACTCTAAGCAGTTCCAATGCCAGAACGAAAAGTGCCAAGGAAAAATGTATCACTTAGGCAGTGTTTTTTTCCCCTAAAAATAAATAAATAAATAGGTGCCAGTACTCACCATAAAGTTGTTGTAGTAAGTCCCATACTTTTTAACAACAACGAAAAGGTGCTGTTACTGCTTACCCCTGAGTACCCCCTGAAAAAAATCAGTGCATCTAGGGATTCCTGACATTTGCTCAGTCAAGGTTATTTCTGAACCTTGGCCAAAAAGGGAAGACTGAACACTGTTAAGAGATGGTGGGAGAACCCTGGAAAACCAGATTTTTGAACCAAACAGGAATTCTATACAAACCGGGCAGACTCCCTGATGTAGACAATTGCCCTTCAACTCATGAAGGACAAATGGAAACAAGACCGAGAAGGACAGGACAAGAGGTTTCATCTCCACTTTTGCCTCTACATGAATAGCATCATGTGGAGGAATAAATGCCTGATTATGACTTTTGTCAGCAAACCATCCATCAAAAATATCACAGTGACATGACAGTGCATTTTCTAAAAACCCAAATGAAGTGTTTACTCAACTATGCAATATAGCAAACATCAAGCTAAAGCAATTAGGTTATTGAAAACATTGCCACTCCGTGTATTAAACCATGAATATTTGCAAGTTCCCTTCTAATCCTGTTTCTGAAAGGACAATGTTGCATTTGTGAACAGATGGATGCCACAGAATCAGGACAGAGGAAAGACCTGGAGGCAATTTTCATGGAGATGTAAGAAGTGGTTAAAAACACACAACACCTCAAGATTTTATGTCAGCTGGAATATGGTGGATTAGCCAAATCAGTCTGCCTAACTAATGAAGCTATTACTCATTTCCACAGCAGTAAGCAAGCAACCATGTTGTGGCCAGGGCCATGAAAACAAATGTGGGCCAGGGTTCCCACCACTGATATATGAATATGCAAACAGATGTATCCCTCCCTAAAGGGCAGTAGTAAATTGCATAAAACCCAGTTTTCAAGGATCAGCTAACAGTCATAGAATAGATGTTTACAGAATAGATGGAACTTGTAAAACACATTGAGCTTTAAGAACAAATCTCCAGTGAGCTTTCATACAATCTTTAGCTTTAAATTAGAATAGCAGACAATCCTGCAAAGAAGTATTATTGCCAGTGTGAAGTTGGAACCTCATCAAAGAAAAGGAAAGAAGTATCCATTCTCCATGCTAATGAACAATAGGGAACAACAGGAAAACATGAAAGTTTTCTTACTATCTCATGCACTCGCCAGAGCGAAGAGGCACCACCAATTACCCTGGTGCCCTGGGTGATGATGTCATCATTCCTGCACTAAAATAAATAAATCCCAGGAATGTGTTTCTCTGCACTTCCTCTCCACCTATGACACTGCCTAGGAATGATTCAGTTGAAGCACATATTGTTTTGATTCTCTGGGTTTTGTAAACCTCATGTGGTAATTTTGTTGTACCTCCATGTGGAGTCTACCACAGCACTGTGGTCTGCTGTCACATTTTCCTAAAATATATAAAAGAGAGGGAGAAGAGAAAGTGAAATGTTTGAGCAGATGACTCTCCAAAATTCTGAGTCAAGCACAAAAGACCTTCAGGAGTAGACCGATATTACACTCCCTCAAATAATACATGTGGGACTCTTCATTTTGTTGCTGTTAATGAGGTTTTAAAATAAATTTTCTAAGGAGTTAAATGCCAGACCTTATAAAAGTAAATCCCACCTGTTCTCAAAAGTCAGCCCTCACAGTCCTGTAAATGTGAAGATGTGGAGTGATATCAGCCCCAACTTTAAATTATACACATTGATATCAACTACATGTGAACCTGTTCCCACTTGCATGCATCTAGGGCTCTAACATTTTTATGCACTTCCCATAGAATTCCCCCCCCCCCCATGGTACTATGTACCTGGAAACATTTGGCTTTCAAAGTCATAAAGCCAGGAATGCTAAGGTGTTGCAATACAGGGCACCCTCCTTGAGAAGCTGGACGAATCCTATATTTCAAACATTGTTATGAGGCACATAAAATCTGGGTGTAGACAGAGGGGGTAATGAGTGCAGTACAATTCCCAGAATGGATCTCATTTGTCAAACAAGATTTATTTACCCATGCAGCAACTGCCAAGTCCACCCTTAAGGCGGTCTGGCAGGTTTGGAAATAGCAAAAGGATCACCTTCTGCCCAGGTTTTCCTCACTTATTCCATTTCACTGTCACTAGAATTTGCATGTGATGATAGTCGGCTTCCTGTGCAGCCACTGCGTGAGGCAGGGCTTTATAGATCAGGGACTGTAGTCTCTAAAGCCCCTTTGCACCATCCCAACTGCTCCCAAGGGACATGTAGAAAACTCAACTTAAGTAATCCAGTATTTCATGGTTGGTATGGTACCTAGCTGGGAATTTAATCAACAGCCAAATATTAAAGAGCAGGCTCTGAGGAATCTTGTTCTCTTCGAGCAAATATTAGGCTCTGCAATGCATGCAGAATGCAGAATGTGAGTTGGTCTCCAGACTGTAAACAACAACAACAACAGGAAGAATAGTAATAATACAGCCTTTTGGCTAGCATTTTAAAATGTGACAGGGGTTATTTTGTTATGTAAGGTAAAGGACCCCTGGATGGTTAAGTCCAGGTTACTATGGGGTTGTGGCACTCATCTCGCTTTCAGGCCAAGGGAGCTGGTGTTTGTCCACAGACAGCTTTGCAGGTCATGTAGCCAGCATGACTAAACTGCTTCTGGTGCAACAGAACACCATGATAGAAACCAGAGTGCATGGAAATGCCATTTACCTTCCTCCCACAGCGATACCTATTTATCTACTTGCACCGGCGTGCTTTCAAACTGCTATGTTGGCAGGAGCTGGAACACAGCAACGGGAGCTCACTCCATCACGGGGATTCAAAACACCGACCTTCCGACCGACAAGCCCAAGAGGCTCAGTGGTTTAGACCATGACGTCTACCCAATGTGGGTTCTGCACTGGGAGAAAAGTGTGGTATTAAATAAAGAAATAAACTTGAAGAGTAGTTTACAAGACTGAAGAAATGAGGATACTGAGAAGGAGGAGGAGGAGGAGGGGGAGGAGGTGGGCGGAATGCTCCTCTTGGTTTTTTGATAAAACAGCTCAACGAGATGCTTTTAACACAAAACTAGAACATTCTTATTATAGTGAAACCCAACCAGGCTATGTGCTTTCTTTCTGGCTGAAGCAGAAGATAGCTGCTAACTGTGAAGCACAGTTCTATTAATGAATATTCATTATTGCAAAGCTATCCACAAACCTCTGCTCTTGCAGAGTTGTTAAATAAAAATCTGTGGTATCTTCTTCCCTCAGAACCTGGATGGTTTTTTGAGTGTGTGTGGGTTGTTTTTTTTTTTTTTAAGATGCCAGCACGAAATCTTAGAACATATTATATCATAAAGGGGCAAATCCAAACACAATTTCCCTCACCACTTGGTAGCAACAGTTTGCCTCCACATATCTCTGATGAGGAGTATGGCTTTCCATGGTGAACGGTGTGGCTTCTAGGCAGTACCAGTGCCGGGACTACTCTTATTAAGAAATCCATTAACACACGGCGTGTATCTTCACACTGGCCTTGTACCCAACCAAACCGGATTCCAAGCCTCCCTGCTGCAGCTGGTACCAACTCTGCTGTGTCAGCAATATTCACACGCCCACTCTTGCATCGGCCTGCTGGGAATGGGATTAACAACAGTCTGTGCCAGTGTTCAGCATATAAAGCTTTTAACGAGGGAGGATCAGACATACCCACACACTTGAGGTTTACATGAAAGGGATCGTGGCGCTGCACCAGCAAGCTGTGACCCCCTCCACCAAACCTAAGAGCCACTCCCACTGCTGTCCATACATACATACATACATACATACATACCCTCCAGGTGTCCCGATTTTCCAGGGACAGTCTGTCTGACAGATTTCATCCACAGCACCTCTAGATAGGACTGGGAAAGATTTTTGTCTGAAAGCTTGGAGAGCCATCACAAACCACTGTAAACTATACAGAACTGCATGGACCAAGGCAGCTTCCTATGTGCAAAGTATACACAGTGATGTTCAAAACTGTAATATCCTACCTCCACACCCACACAGCTTGGTACTCCCGGAAAAGCATTGTTTTATTCTTCGGTGCTGACAGTACTAATGACCAGTGGTGGCAATCCTTCACCATTAAGAGTGAGAGAATGACTGTGACAAATGGGTTGAAAATGTTGTCTTCTGCTTCACTTTGATTCGCATTGCTTTAAAAGAGCAAATAAAACACACATAGGCCCCAAATGGTAAAGCAAAAAAGCATTCTTTATTTACCATTTATTCATATTTACAAGGATGGCTTAGGATTCTAAGCCACCATGCATGGCTGCCTCGTGCAGGAGAGTGCGAGCTTGGCAAACTACAAAGTATATTTTGTTAGTCTCAACCCTACTCAATCCATGCAGAGTTGCTTATACCCAAAGTCACTGGCTTAAAATGTAGTGAGAGGTGATTTCTCCCAGCTGAATATCAAAGCATATTTGCCCGTGGTTGGGCACATCAGCACGGTTGGATATGTTTCCATGTTGTCTGTTTTCTGCCCACACCAGGGGAGTGAAGAAGTGGTGTGGATGTATTTGTGTGGTTTGCATTTTCAAACTGGATCAGAGCGGGGTGTGTGGCAGGAGGAAATACAGCAAAAGGCAGTATTTTTCAAGAAACTACAGGAGAGATGCAGATTGTAGCTAAAGCCGCGAGTTCACAGCTTCACACGCCACTGGATGCAGAGTACCTGGGAGTGTGTACACAGCCAGAGATTCAGACTCTCTGCAGGGAGGCATGGAAAAATACTCCGAGCCTGATTGTTTTGTTCCTCATGCAAGAGTGAAATCCTCATGTTCCCTCAGTGGTAGGAGTGTCCTGAAAGACCAGTTCCTTGACGACAGAAAGCCCAGAGATAATTATATTGCTGCATAAGATACCAGGGTGTATGTGTGGAATTCGTTTTGCCTTCGGAAGATGCAGTGGCTGATACCAGATATTTACATATTTGTTGTGAAAGCTGTCATTAAGTGTCTTTTGAGGACTTAGAGAGGAGTTGAGAATGAGTCCAGAAGAACTAACAAAACTCTGAAATACAATAATTATTATTTCAGATATTTCTATGCTGCCTTCCCAGGGCAAATCTCTGCAAACAGGGGTATCTGCGAGTGTCACAAGCATGAATAAAGGCATTAAAAAGGAACAAAATCTCACTACCATAATAAACTAAAACAGCAGTCTAAACGCAGCTTCTAAATGGTTTTAAACTAATCGTGAGAAGAGAATGCTGACGGGAGCTGAGGAGTGTTCTGTTTGGAACAAATTGTCCCTCAGGGATGAGCGTAAAAAGGTTATGGTTGTTGAAATTGGGGATGACTAGAACTAGACATTTTGAGTACAGGGGCGCTCCTGAGAGCAACTCAGAGAGGTCAAATCCTCAAGGCGTAAAACACACATGTGAAAGACATTTGGAGAAAGACACGGTGTACAGGTGTTTATATGCTCATGCTAGAAACCTCTGAGGCAAGATGGGCGAGTTGGAGAGCTTCATCTTTGTTGTTGTTGTTTAGTTGAGACATTTACTTCTGCTTCATTGACTATGCAAAAGCCTTTGACTGTGTCGACCGCAACAAACTATGGCAAGTTCTTAAAGAAATGGGAGTGCCTGATCACCTCATCTGTCTCCTGAGAAATCTCTATGTGGGACAAGAAGCTACAGTTAGAACTGGATATGGAACAACTGATTGGTTCAAAATTGGGAAAGGAGTACGGCAAGGCTGTATATTGTCTCCCTGCTTATTTAACTTATATACAGAATTCATCATGCGAAAGGCTGGGCTGGATGAATCCCAAACCGGAATTAAGATCGCCGGAAAAAATATCAACAACCTCAGATATGCAGATGACACAACCTTGATGGCAGAAAGTGAGGAGGAATTAAAGAACCTTTTAATGAGGGTGAAAGAAGAGAGCACAAAATATGGTCTGAAGCTCAACATCAAAAAAGCGAAGATCATGGCCACTGGGCCCATCACCTCCTGGCAAATAGAAGGGGAAGAAATGGAGGCAGTGAGAGATTTTACTTTCTTGGGCTCCATGATCACTGCAGATGGTGACAGCAGTCATGAAATTAAAAGACACCTGCTTCTTGGGAGAAAAGCGATGGCAAACCTAGACAGCTTCATCTTAGAGGGGAGTATATATGTATACAAAGTGGGCATGATGGAAACATGATGGAATGGAGAGAGCCAGTGGGACATAGTTGTTATCTCTGGATATAAATTCTGTGGGAAAGACAGGGAAGGGGGTATTGGAGGTGGTGTCACTTAAGAATGACATAGAGTCCTAGCAGCTAGAAATCCCCAAAAGTGTGGGGGCTCTTCCACAGAATCTCTGTGGGTGGTAATACCAGCCCCAATAGTAATTTGGCCCTGGAGACGTACTCTTGTGTCCCTATGATGTCTAGGGTGATCTTGAAAGGGATGATGACATCAAGGAGGCCCCTCAAGGAAGCAGTGCTGAAGTAATGGGTGCCTTCCATTCTAAATACCCTAAATACCTTGTGCCCTAGAGCAGAGGGTGCACAATTCTCAATTTAAAAGTTGACTGATGCCTTCTGGAAGCTGGTGCAAGAGGTAAGCATTGTTGAACCAATAACAGTGACCATAATACTATCAAATTCAACATATATGTAACTGGAGGATTTCTAAGAAAACCCAGCACAGCCACACTTGACTTCAAAACAGGAAACTTGTCAAGAGTGAGAGAATAGGTTGAAGTTGGTTGAAGCAAGGAGGCTGCATCCTCATGGCCTCAACCTCACCACTGTTCTGCGTCACCCCAATCCTCTCCAAGTGTGCAGGAGTGGTGCAGGTGTCATGAGGAAACTCACCCCCCAAAAGCACACACAGAAATGCAGCAAATGGGACAGAGTCCTGGCCTTAAAAGTTTGCAAGGTAACTACTGTGTCGTTCTTTTCTTTTTTGCTAACATAAAATACTGCTTTCAGTATGTTAAGAATTTAGTTTAAAAAAATAAATATTATGGGTAGAATGCAAGAAAGAACCCTTTATTAACAGGGCTCCCTTGGCCTATAATATCTATTAATACAAGGCTTGGCAGCTGCTAAAAGGAGTGCCAGGAATCTCATGGTTTCCTTAAATGCGTAAGGGTGGATAAAAGGACTGCTCATTAAAGTAACCTGATGGTTTCATGTACCTTTGACTGTTTTTGTACCAGAAAATGCAGTAATAATAACCAAGGGAGGGGTTGTTGTTTTTCTACTCCGAGAAGACCTGAGCACCTGCAATTACCACTGAAATCAATCGGATTTCCAAACCAATTCCTGGATGTGGAAATCATATATTTTGTTCCTTTCTGAAAAAACACAACGGTGCCTGTTGTGCTTTCACAGCTGATTAGTGGCAGAAGAAGAAGCCAAAGGATTTCTCTTTGTCTCCTTGGCACTCAGCTTTCAGGAATAAAAGAGACGGGGATAAATAAATGTTCCCAACTAGAGTACAGAAAGTAGATTAACTAATGGGCCTGCCATGCTCAAACTGGGGCATCTGCTCACATGTTCTTCTTTGACACAAGTGACCCTTTGTAGTTACATATACAAACACACACACTGTGGCTCTTTGTTATCTGTGATCAGCGTGTCTGTTCCATTCAGCCAAAGTGACCACATTCTTCTCTCCCCGTCCCTGCACCCCCCACCATCTGTCTCAATTGCAGCCGCAGTCCCTGCTACCACAGCAAATGAAAGAGGCAACCCAAAAGGAGTTTAAAATTACCTGCGCTTTTAAGAAAGGGAAGTGACTTTCCAGGGAAATCCAGGACTGGAAAGCTGGGATGGATTTCAGGCATTCTGAGAGAGACCGGTTCCTTCAGTCATACTCAGACAGACCTACAAACCCATTCAAAGGGAGATCCTGACTGAAGATAATGTTATTGTGCCAGGACTAAAATTGTAAATCTATATAGCCTCATTCTTGCTGCCCTAGAAGTAGTTAAACCTAACACCTAATGTGCAGGGGTTGTTTTTTATTTAATGCATGGTCAGTGGTAAGGAAAAAATACTTTGTACATGATCGTCAACCTTTTCTTATTACTAAAAAAGTTACACAAGTTCTCAGTGAACCCTAAATCACTCCTAGAGGGTTCCAGTCCTCTTGTTTGGATGCAGCACAGTTAAGAGGCATGGGGGTGGGAATAGTTGCCAGCCTAAAATAAAACGAGGGAGTGTAATTTTCCTTCCAAAATTCCTTGGAACAGCACTGCAACAGGGCATTCTGGTAGGGGCTTATGGCAGCTATTAGCCGTCACCAATGTCTATTCAACCGCTGCTGGATCCAGGTATACCCAGCACCCTTGAATGCATGGAGTGAATGGGAGCCTTGAATGGCTCGTTTCATTCATTTCAAGACAAATGCTGATTGGTCCAAATGAACCCCATTCAGCACTGCTTTCCATTTGTCCTGAAATGAATGCACACCTTTTAGAGACAAGAACTCTCAAACAGAAGAGTATGAACTCTGATACTGGTGCCACCTCCCCATCTGCTGTTCTCTAGCTTTGGACTGGCTCACTTCCAGGTGGGCATATTTGTCTTACGGCCAAAGCTGATACCAATCCTTCCTGAAGCCTTCATAAAGTTTGTTGAACTAAGTAGGTTGCCAAAGGAGTGGGGCTGCTTCTCAGCAGAGGGCCCAATATCGGTGCAGCCCAGTCTGGAGGCTCTTCCTCCTTATCTAACCCAAAAGGAGATTAGGGAAAGCAGAGCATTGCTTTGTCAGCTCTGGCCATCTGACAAAATATTGGAGCATGTTGACCCAGACAAACTTTGAAGTGATATGTAAGAATGATTGTGTTATATTCTTCAAAATGAAATGGCTCTGCAACCCATGACAACAAGCAGCATTTACTGACCTCATAAACATCACATGGCACATGGAAACAGTACGATGTTTCATCATATTCTCAATTCCTCCTTTTAATATATACTTGAGCGGCCCGTCTGAACTGAATAATGACTGATGGGAAGGGAAATGCTTCCCATTTTTCCACTCTTAACGTCAGTTGCCCATCATTTCCATGTCAGTTTGCATTTTTTTAAAAAAAGCCTTCATGGAAATGAAACATTACTATGATAAGAAGACATTAATGAAATGTAAAGCATATATCTTCAAAATCAGTGTAAAATATTGGTGCATCTTTAAACTCAATAGAAATTACAATTTTCATTAGACTACTGCAACAATTTAATGTTTTCAACACCAACTGCTTTAAATGTTTTCAAAGAAAAAACATGCCTAGGCCAGCTGTCTACTAACTCCATCTGGTACGCAGGGTGAGACCCTACCTGCCCATGGACTGTCTCACCAGAGTGGTGCATGCTCTAGTTATCTCCTGCTTGGACTACTGCAATGCGCTCTACGTGGGGCTACCTTTGAAGGTGACCCGGAAACTACAATTAATCCAGAATGCAGCAGCTAGACTGGTGACTGGGAGTGGCCGCCATTGCTCCTGAGAGATCTGCATTGGCTCCCAGTACATTTCTGAGCACAATTCTAAGTGTTGGTGCTGACCTTTAAAGCCCTAAACAGCCTCAGCCCAGTGTACCTGAAAGAGTGTCTCCACTCCCATCGTTCTGCCCAGAAGGTGAGGTGCAGCTCCAAGGGCTTTCTGGCGGTTCCTTCACTGCGAGAAGTGAGGTTACAGGGAATCACCAGGCAGAGGGCCTTCTCGGTAGTGGTGCCTGCCCTGTGGAATGCCCTCCCATCAGATGTCAAGGGGAAAAACAACTATATGACTTTGAGAAGACATCTGAAGGCAGCCCTGTTCAGGGAAGTTATTAATGTTTAATGTTTGATGTTTTACTGTGTTTTTAATATCCTGTTGGAAGCCACCCAGAGTGGCTGGGGAAACCCAGCCAGATGGGTGGGGTGTAAGTAATAAATTATTGTTTTATTATAAAAGTAAGAAGATTTCTGGGGGTTGAACCCACCCCCTCTATGCAGAAATATGATGCTTGGGGTAGCTTGGGGTAGCATGATCACAGCCATTCCTGGAGATCCATGCACTTTTACCCATGACTGCCCCTATGCTTCAAATTATACCCCTCACCCAATGTTTAAAGTTTGCCCTTGTGAGAATGCCCCTGCAGTTGTAGTTCTGCAGTTTGGCAAGCTTTATCCAGTTCTGGCAGAAAATGAAAAAAGTTATAAACTTTTCTGTTGTTGTTGTTGTTGTTGTTGTTGTTGTTGTTGTTGTTGTTGTTTTAAAAAGCCATGCATGAAAACCCCAGATGCAACTGCCTACAATTTTGCAGACAATCCACTTTTAAAGGTCTGCTATGCCCACACATTTTATCCACTTCTGTGAAAGGGAGGGGGGTTCAGTTATAGTTATTTTTGTATACCCTACTATATGGAACAGGTTTTGGGTGTGGGCAGATCTTTTTTGCAGATCTAATTTGGTCCCAAATAACAAGTCGAATTGGAGGGACACAGAATGGTTCCAAAACTGATCAGGCTGCTTCCCAAAGCTACAGATACAAGTCAAATCTTGCAGACAATGTATTAAATGAGCTTATGGATCAGGTTTACACGCAAAAGGCCTTTTTTTTTGCTTTAAAAAATGTGATTATCTTGTGTAGATAATTTTTTTTTAAGTAACCACAAAAAATGTTCTTTAAGTACACTGTTTTTCATCAGTTTTATCGTTATCATCTCAAATAGCCAGCCCTTGAAATTTGTTTTAACCTTTCCCCCTGCCTGCTGAAATCTTTGTCCTTGCTCCCATCCCCACCACCATAACAAAATCTGAAATGGCTCCCAACCTGGGCAAAATTATTTTATTTTTATTATTACAATTTTATCCTACTTTTTCTCCAAATACTTCAAGGTGGCATTCCTTCTTTCCTCCATTTTGTCCTCACAATGACCCTGTGAGGTAGGTTAGCCTGAGAGACAGTGCCTGGTCCAAAGGCACCCAGTGAGCTTCATGGCTAAGTGGGGATTTGAACCTTGAACTCTCCCAGATCCTAGTCTGATGTTCTAACCACCACACTACACTGCTCTCTTACTTAGAAGCAAGCATGAAATGTGGAAATTGCTTCTGAGTAAATACAGGTCGAATTGGGCTGCAAAATGGCATCGTTATTCGTATGCTGCGTTTGCAGGCGTTTAAAAACAATCACCATATGCCAACAAAATATGAAGAATGAATATATAGTTAAAATGAACCCAGGGAGTGAGATGACCTTGCAATGCGGTTATTACTGGAATTTGACCTGCATGTATATAGTGCTTTACTGTAGCCCAGAATGCTTTTTATAGTGTTAATCCTTCCTAAATGGTAATGTGGGAGGCACAGCACACTTAAGCACAGAGGAAAGAATCTGTTTGTGAATAAACACCATGTTTACTGTTGTACACGAGCAGTAAGTAAATCCCATCCCAAGATGACTTAATAGCTCGCTTATTTATTTTTGACAAAAATATTGGAATGTTATTTGTGTACCCTTGCAGATCCGTGCTCCTCCTGCCTCAGCTTGCAGCCACTTTTGCCATTCGCTGCCAGGAGCCAAAGGAAAGGAAATATTTCTTAAACCGCTGCACTTGTATCCATTCCAATAACGAAAAATAAATGTTTCCTAAGTGCTGGCAGTACATCCCACAAAGCCAGCAAATGACCCCTTTAACCCAGTGAATTATAGAATTCTTTCTCTTAAAATGGATTGGGGAACCAGGGTGGGTGAGGGTCGAAGATGGGTGCAGTCCCAAACTTATGTTGGAGAGCCAACATTGAAAGCAATAAAGTCATTTTGAGCAAACTGGATTAAACGTGATTTCTATTCTTCAGCATGGTTCAAGGGGTGTGGTGGCATGGAGGCAATGATTTTACGACACATAGTTTCTGGACAGTTTCGTCACCTTCACCCCAATCCCACAATTCGTACTTTTAATTCTCTTAACCTTTGTGTTCATCCTTTGCTGGTGACAGAAGACACATGTATGTTGTTAGTGGTTTCTACGCTATTACTCAGCGGTTTCAGTTGCTGGTCACATTCCTAAACTGCAGCTTTTGGATTTGCTTTGGTGCACTTTTTGAAAAATCCATGACATTGAAATAACAGTGGATTTTAGAGAAGCTTTTTTAAAAAATACATTGGTGGGAATGGTCAGAACTTGGCTTGCAAACTGAAAGTGACCAGTTGCTCTCTTTTCATTTGCAACCTGCTGAATTTTCTTTCCTTTTTAACTGCGCCTGAAGATGAGACATTTCCAAAGGAGAACACTCTGTGCTCTGTATAAAACAGCATGAATGACCGCGTGTGCTTTTTCAATTTCAGCTGACCTTTGATACTTTCGCCAGATGGGAATTCTTGACGAGAATCTAATTGGATATGTACTTTCCACATCCTCAGCCCATTTGGCCAATTGGCAGAGAGTTTGGGCGATTTTTATTAATAAAAAATGCAGCATTAACTGTCTCTCCAATCTGGCTGTAGAGCAACGTAAGTAAAAGGTGGAGGAGCAGGGAGAGAGAGAACGAGAGAGGGGGAGAGAGGGAGATTGGTTCAGGAAAAGAGGAGGTGGTGAAAGAGAAATGAAGTGAAAACAATTGGAAATAAGTAGAAGTGAGCACTAGCGATTTTAGGTATAACCAAACAGAATGTTGTACAGTAAATATGTTATACATTAAATAGGTATGTGTATTTTTAAATCCATTTGTGTTAGATGGAAGGGGCACAATTTAAAGCTTGAACAGGTTGGATGTTGAAGGAAAATAAGGAAGTGGTGCATTTTCAATACAGGAGTTGCTCTTCTGCTAATACAAGCCAGAAGCCTTGCCTCTGCTGCACCCAGTGACGGATTTATGTATAGGCTAAGTAGGTGAAGCCTAGGGCCTCTAAATCTAGGGGGCCTCACCAGCCTGCCCACTCCCCAGTGGCCAGTCTCCCCTCTCCCAAAATTGCAAACCCAAGACTTCATGTGAGGGCAGGACAACTTGGGCTTCTAAATCTAGGGGACCTCGCTAGCCTGCCCTCTCCCCAGTGCCGGTCTTCCCTCTCCCAAAATTGTAAACCCAAGATTTCATGCAAGGGCAGGGCAACTCAGGCCCAGCAACTATAAATAAAATCCATCTAGACTGCCTTGGTGCAGGGGCTCCTTTAGGAGTGGCCTGCGGGGCCCAATTTGGCCCAATTGCTCCAATTGCCTTAAGGTCAGCCCTGATGAGACTGTGCAGGGGTTGGACTGACAAGCCCTGCATCTTCTAGGTCCCTGGTATCACTATTCAGACTACAGATTCAATGACTTGTTATGGAAATAAAGGGGGGCACTTATTGGAAATCACTTTTGTCACCTCTTTCCCCCAAACCCTGAGACAATGAGCCCAGCAACCTTTTTATTCACAGTTGCATAAGCACTACACTACAGCATGGCCATAAACCTGTACGTTCAACTGCTGAAATATACATCCAATATGTAGCAATGGAGATTTGTGTTACTGCTTTATGAATGAATGGACTCTTTATTTTGTGAATTACCTAAGAATCACCAATAGGGAGCTCTAGAAGCTGAAAGCTAACCAATTGGGTACTACCAAATAGTGACCCCTATTGCTGAAAGCAGGTAACCAGCAGGGAATGCTTCAGCTCAGCCTTTGCACTGTTTACTGAACACCCCCTGATGTGCAGATAATGGAGAAAGCTTGTAAATTGTATCCCTTCTGGCATCCTGGCCATCTTTATTACGCTGGTGTGAACCCTGGTGCACCAGAAGCCCAGAATAGCAGCAGATAAAATCTGCTCATATGTCAGCAACTCATAAGACTTGTGAATCAGTTCTTCCAAAGTCTTCCTAAATTATAAAGCTCCAAAATACAGGCCAAAAGAGAGCAGGTCTGGGAAGAGCGAGGCATACAATCAGCACCACCAGTGAAAAGGCCCTACTCCATGTAACTCCTGCCCTGTCATTTGGTAGGGTGCCCACTTGCCCTCCTTCTTGACATGGAATGCTCTCTATAGGAGTCTCCAGGTCCGGTACAAAGACCAAAAGAAGGGAGAGCAGGGACCTTGAAGTTCCCAACAGCTGTTAATCAAACAAGCAAGCACACAGCTCACCTTTGTCACAGTCAGGACGCCTATGTCCTGGTCAGGTCTGTGCCCAATCTTGTTTTTGTACAATCTTGTTTGTCCTCAGTAACCAAAATTATATTATCAGCATATACAAGCAGAAAAGTTGTTTTCCTTCATTTGCAAGGAATTGTAGAAAACAAAGTGGCACTAATAAAGTAAAGTTCCAGGGTGGCAACAGAAAGCAAACTAAAAATGCTTTTGCAGTTCATCAAAACTATCCAGCAATATCAAGTTATAGGAAAACTGGTGCTATTAACAGTAATCCTTCTAGTTGGTTAATTGGTTCGGCAGCTTCCATGCACATGACACGTGCTGCTAATCTCCCCCCCCCCAAGAGTTAAATGATAACTAATCAGAGGCAGCTACAGTTGCAAATGGCAACAAAATCTGTGAAAGGAAGAGGAGCATGTTTGCTCAAGTGTGTTGCAGGTAGAAATAGTATGTGTAATAAAGTGAGAGCAGTAGTCTACTTGCTTGAATTAACAAATAAGAAAGTTTTGAGAATTTAAATTCTAGATTAAAATTGATTACTTAATTGAGAAGGGGATTGTAAGAAAAACACTGGGGCCTAATTTGAATAGTATAGTGCCTGGTATCTGGTGGGCAATCTCATCCTTTATTTCCACACTGTGGCTGCAGACCAAAGCACTTGTCAGGAGAGCTATGAGATTCAGGTGAGGGTTAGATGCCTTGTCAATCCCAGCAGATATACAACAGGAAGACCTGGCCTGCCCAGGAGGAGGGAGGAGCCAGCCCTCTTGTGACAAAACGTCTTCAGCTAGCCCTGGTTAAGGCTTCATTTCAAATGTCTGTAGTGATACCAGTCAGCCTCTGAGCGTGTGCCCAGTGACTTCCCCACACTGGTGATAAAATCATGGAGCACTTTTGGAAGCGAGGCTTGTATCAAGTGCTAAGATTCTTATACCAGCAATGGAAATTGTTAAAAAAAACCAAAACCCACATAACTCCATAGTCTGGAATGTTTGTTCTGTTTATCAGTGGCATACCAGCTCCTGCTATCAGGGATCACACTTCTGCATACAAGTGTCATTCACAGTCCAGCTGTGTAGAATACAATTTTGCAATGTAAGCAACTCTCTGAAAATGTCCTTCATTTACACAATTTCTAGAGATAGCAAAACCCAAACTTTCTTAGTGCAGGATACAAATATTTGATTCTCATTTTCTCTCTCTCTCTCTCTCTCTCTCTCACACACACACACACACACACACACCCATACAGGCCAAATGAGACAAGAGTGTATGATCATGATTCAAAAACATGCTTAGTAGCTGCATGTCTTTGTTTCCAAAAAGCAGCTGCAGATTAGGGCTGTGATGGTAGTGAGGAGTTAACCCATTCCATCCCTTCACTGACCTGCTGAGAATTTGTCCCCCAAATCTTCTACAAGTGCATGCCCCATTTTGAAGAACCTAAAATCAGATCAAATAATAGTTGGGGTGGGTTCATCAGAGAAATGTTGCAAAGAGAAAGAGTTAAAACCATTTCCCCCCATGTCACTGGTCTACCGTGCCAGCCCACCCCTCAGCTGCTTTCTCTAAACAACGATACAAACACAGTTTTTGAACCATGCGCTTGAAATCACATCTAGCTTGGCTAGTTGCAAATACTGAACCTCGCGTTTTAAAAATGATCTTCTGCTACCCTAAATAAATAAATAATCAACAAATCAATCTGAATGGGTTTCACAGACCCTCCACATGTCCCTATTTCCCAGGGACAGTCCCAGATTTACAGAAGCTGCCCCGGTTTCTGATTCGATCTCAGAATGTCCCACTTTTTCCTAGGACGTCCCTATTTTTGTTGGATAAATGTTGGACGGTATGGAGTTATGCGACCCCTGAGCCAAGGAGATAAGTAACCTTTAGAAGATATTTGAAGGCAACCCTGTATAAAGGAGGTTTTTAAAAATGTTTAATGTGTTATTATGTTGTTATATATGTTGGAAGCCTCCCAGAGTGGCTGGGACAACCCAGTCAGATGGGCAGGGTATAAATAATAAAATTATTATTATTACTGAATAGGATGTCCCTATTTTCACTGGAGAAATGTTGGAGGGTATGGTTTCATATGCTCACTCCTATTAGACTGGGGTTCAGACAGGGGTGTGAGGATGGCCTAGGAGGAAATGAAAGAAAGAAAGCACACAAGCTCTGCCTTCAAAGAAGCACATGTTTCTATGGCAAATCTGTGTACAGTACGTCCAGTATCCAAGTACAGTAAACTGCCAACTGCAAGCAGAACTTGGAAACGGAATCTTCTCAGGGTGATTTCTGTGCACGAAGGGGAAGGCTGTGTTTCCCTTCCAAGGCAAACAGCAACACATTTTGAGCCTCTAGAATCAAAGTGTTTCGAACAACCGCAACTTACAGAGGCCCATCAGTGCCGAGGGAGCAGCGCTTGCCAAACCCGCCTTTTATCCATATTATCATGTTATAGTCACCACACTGGCTTCTTTTTCAGCGTAATTCAATCCTACATACACTGCGGTAATTGAAACCATGTGACCGATGTACTTAATAGTTTGATATTCTCGACCTCGGGCTGAATTGTGATATATGTTATGTGTCTGGGCACTATCCAAACCAAGCAAGTCCAGGAGGCTGTTTCTTTTTCTTATTTTATATCATATATTGTTATCACGAAATGATTTATTTCTTGTTAAGAGGGGCCCATTTTATGAACCTCACCTATGTGCCTCATGGACTTACTTTACTCCGTCGTCCCACTCTACCTGGGTGCTGCTTTAAAATGTTTGTATCACAACAGGAAAAGTAGGTTATTTGCCTTGATTGGTCTTCAAAATAAAATATGAAAGTTCACTTCATATTCAGGTGAAGGATCACTGTTAACTACAGACAAATGTGCAAAATCTGTCCTCCTTTTGGCCTCCTCTTATGTTTGTGAATTCTTTCCTTATTCCATACCAAACCAGTCTCCCTCACCTAAATTGGCCTCTGGGTCTAGACCCACTTATGGCTAAACTGTAGGATGCTAATCATATGAATGCAATTAAAATGTAGGGTTTTTTTGCTATATAGACAGCAGACAGCAGCCATGGGTGGCAGAGGGTGGGGAAGTTGAGGAACCTCAGACCAACAGTAGGTCTCTTTCTCTCTCTGTCACAGGCTGGGCAAAAATCTCCTATTGAAAGCTGCTCTTTAAATTTCAATTTGCATTGGCACCAATGAAATGCAAAGAGGAGGAAAGAAGGTTTTTGGAAAGAGGACAAAGAGTTAAACTTTCCCTCCTCATCTGCCACCATAGAGCTAAAGTGGTACCTCAGATTAAGAACTTAATTCATTCCGGAGGTCCATTCTTAACCTGAAACTGTTCTTAACCTGAGGTACCACTTTAGCGAATGTGGCCTCCCGCTGCCGCCGCTGCGTAATTTCTGTTCTCATCCTGAAGCAAAGTTCTTAACCTGAGGTACTATTTCTGGGTTAGAGGAGTCTGTAACCTGAAGCATCTGTAACTTGAAGCGTCGGTTACCCGAGGTACCACAGAAACTCCTTTAGCCTGCCCAATAAAATATTTGAGGAGGCTGCCCCCTCCAAGTTGATTGGCATTGCTATTCAAATGGTGTGCATGTGCTGCGTCTTGCCTTTCCATCTCTAGGCATACCTGCCCCCCCCCCATATTTTATTCAAGTTAGCACTGCCATGGCCCAAGGATGCTCAGACTCCCCCACAGATGTTATTTGTGTGTGTGCGCACCCACACATGGTCTCTTCAAGTGTAGACAAGGAGAGTGTGCTCCTCCTCCGTGGCATACCCTCCAACATTTCTCTGATGAAAACAGGGACGTCTCATTCCATAATCATAATTTTACTATTCATACCCCACACATCTTACTCAGCCATTCTGGGTGGCTTCCACCATATATAAAAACATAATAAAACATTTAAAAAACAAAGACAAAAAGCTTCCCTATACAGGATTGCCTTCAGATGGCTTGGGGGTTGGATAACTCCATACCCTCCAACATTTCTCTAATCAAAATAGGGATGTCCTGAGGAAAAGCGGGACATTCCGGGATCAAATCAGAAACCAGGATGGCTTTTCTAAATCAGGGCATCCCTGGGAAATAGGGATACTTGGAGGGTCTGCCATGGCCACTTATTAGTTTAAATGGTACTTTCTACAAGTCCCCCTCCATGTAAAGATAAAGGTAAAGGTACCCCTGACCGTTAGGTCCAGTCACGGACGACTCTGGGGTTGCACGCTCATCTCGTTCTATAGGCCAAGGGAGCTGGCGTTTGTCCGTAGACAGCTTATTTTTTCTGATTTTTTTATTTTATTTTTTTAAATTATATTTTTATTGATTTACAAATACAAAAAAGAAAACAGAATTGTACATTCAAATTTCTTAATTACCTCTTAATTCCATTTTTGACTTCCCTCAATTTGTCTGAACTTCCTTCATTTTATAACTTTTAACATAGTCCTACTTATTGTTATTTATACTGGTAACTTCAATTTCAATGTTTATACTCATTATTGGATTTTCACATCACAGAGCTTCCTTAAAACTTACAAACGTAATCTGGTTATCACTTAGTTTTTGCAAATATTGAATAAACTTCTCCCAATCTTCTGTAAATCTTTGATCTCGTCGATTCCGAATCCTTCCTGTCATTTTGTCCAATTCCGCATAGTCCATCATTTTGGCTCTCCAGTCTTCTATCATAGGCAGCTCCTCTTGTTTCCATTTCTGGGCCATCAATATTCTTGCTGCAGTCACTGCGTATAAAAATACCTTCTTCTCTTTCTTGTTTATCTCATTCCCTGTAATACCTAGTAAAAACGCTTCTGGTTTCTTAGTAAATGTATATTTCAACATTTTCTTTAATTCATTATAAATCATTTCCCAGAAGCATTTTACCTTCTTACACTCCCACCACATGTGAAAGAAAGTGCCTTCCTTTTCTTTACATTTCCAACATTTGTTACTTATCTTATACATTTTTGCTAACTTTACGGGGGTTATATACCATCGATACATCATCTTCATAACATTTTCTTTTATAGCAGTACATGCAGTGAATCTTATACCATCTTTCCAAAGTCTTTCTCATTCCTCCATTTGTATATTATGTCCTATATCTTTGGCCCAATCAATCATCACAGATTTTACCTCCTCATCCTTCATGTACCATTCCAACAGTATCTTATACATTTTTGCTAAGATCTTACAGTCATTATTTAATATCTCAGTCTGAAATTTGGATTCTTTATCAGCAAAGCCCCTTTCATTTAAGTCTTTTCTGAACATCTCATTAATTTGAAAAAAATGCAGCCAGTCATTCACATAATTATTAACATCCTCAAATGGTCTCATTTTCCATTTTCCTTCACTTTTACATATTAATTTCTCATATGTTACCCAACCCCCTATCATATTGACTTTCTTCACGCTCATCGCTTCCAGCGGTGATAACCAATAAGGTGTTTTTTGTTCCAACAAATTTTTGTATCTTTCCCATACTTCAATCAAGGATCTTCTTATAATATGATTTTCAAAACCTTTGTGGACCCGTTTCTTATCGTACCACAAGTACGCGTGCCACCCAAATCTATTATCAAAACCCTCTAAGTCTAACACATCCGTGTCTTGTAATTTTATCCATTCCTTTAACCAACAGAGGCAAGATGCTTCATAATATAATTTCAGGTCTGGCAGGGCGAAGCTTCCTCTTTCTTTTGCATCTGTTAAAATCTTAAATTTTATCCCCGGCTTCTTACCTTGCCAGATATACCTTGAAATTTCTCTTTGCCAGTTTTTAAAAATTGCTGCCCCCTTGATTACTGGAACTGTTTGGAATAGAAATAACATCTTCGGTAGCACATTCATTTTTATTGTTAAAACAAAATAAATAAAAAAATCCTTCCAGTAGCACCTTAAAGACCAACTTTTTATTGTTGTAATTCTTCCCCAAAAGGAAAGTTTCATTCTTCCCCATACCTCAAGGTCCCTTTCAATCTTATTCCATGTTGGAACATAATTGTTCTGAAACAAGTCAATACTCCTGGGGGTTAACCAAACCCCTAAATATTTTACTTTCTTAACGACTTCTATCTCAGTTTGCTGCTGTAGTCTATTAACTAACTCCTGATCAATATTTTTAGTAATAGCTTTAGTTTTTTTCTTATTCAACATAAATCCTGCCAATTGTCCAAACTTTTCAATTTCTTTCAATACTTCCGATACAGTATTCATAGGATCTTCCAAAGTTAATACCAAATCATCTGTGAAAGCTTTAACTTTATATTCTTTTCTACCCACCTTTACCCCTTTAATTTGCTCATTACTCCTGATTGCCCTTAAAAACACTTCTAAGACTGCGATGAACAACAATAGTGATAAAGGACATCCCTGTCGTGTACCCTTGGTTATCTTTATATTTATATAGTTTATATAAATTATACTTTATATAGTTACATTATTAACTATCAGTTTAGCTCTTTGGTCCGTGTATATAGCCTTGATACCATTTAGAAACATTTGTCCTGTTCCCATCATTTCAGAATTTTTTAACATAAATTCCCAAGAAATATTATCAAAAGCCTTCTCAGCGTCAACAAATATTAACACAGCCTGTTTGTCATTTTTAACATTCAGATATTCCATCACATTAATTATATTTCTAATGTTATCCTTCATTTGTCCGCCCGGCAGGAAACCCGCCTGATCTTTATGTATTAACTCCTTCAAAACTTTCTTCAATCTATTTGCTAATATGTTTGCAAATAATTTATAATCATTGTTCAAAAGCGAGATCGGTCTGAAATTTTTAACTTGACTTAAATCAGAGTCCTGCTTGGGAATTAAAGTAATATACGCTTCTTTCCATGTCTCTGGTATTTCTCTATTTGCTAAAATGTTATTCATAACTTCTTTCAAAGGTACAAGTAGGATGTCCCCTAATTCTTTATAATATCTTACACTCAGTCCATCTGGTCCTGGCGTCTTTCCACTTTTCATATCTTATTGCGCAGTTCATTTAAAATCGAAAGTAAAATGAGCAAACTCCGGATCCTTTCTCGGCATCTTAAACAATCACCAGTTCAAATAGAAAGGGAATTCATCCCCTATCCCCTCTCTCTTCTTTACCCCTCAAAAATTGTTTTTATGTAAGTCCCTTAAAAATATAACACAAAAAGAAAAATAATACAACAGGATAGTTCCAATCGCCAACAGTCTCCGCTTGTTTTTTACTCATGGTTACGATTCGCCCTGATAATAGTCCTTGTGTGCGCTTCAGAATTCAGACAAAGTTGACCTCCTTTTTACCCTTTGTCTGCTTCGAATTGGGTCCAAATACTCAAAATTTATTCTTTTCACAGTCCCCAAACGATTTCTTTTGTTTTGGAAAGCTGATCACTTCAGTGGGCAGGCTCGGAGCTGCACTCCTAGAGGCTGGCAATGGCGTCCCACTGCAAGCCCTTCTACCCCGTCACTCTCGTCTCCTCTTTTAAGAAGATACCTGGCGACTGAGGGAACCGCCATCACGCAGTGTCGGGATCCTTACCCCCTGAATATCCTTTCAGGAGGGTTTTGGGGGGCTAAGACTCCCTTTTAGCACCCCCTTTTGTCCTCAAGGAGCTGGCCTCCCTCTCCTGAGGGAAAACCCGCTTGCTGCCACCTCGCGATCTGACCGGAAGTCCCGTAGACAGCTTCCGGGTCATGTGGTCAGCATGACTAAGCTGCTTCTGGTGAATCAGAGCAGTGCACAGAAACTCCGTTTACCTTCCCGCTGGAGCGTTACCTATTTATCTACTTGCACTTTGACATGCTTTCGAACTGCTAGGTTGGCAGGAGCAGCAACCGAGCAACCGGAGCTCACCCTGTCACGGGGATTCGAACTGCCAACCTTCCAATTGGCAAGCCCTAGGCTCTGTGGTTTAGACCACAGCACCACCCGCTTCCCTTCCCCCTCCATGTGCTATCCACTTATTCAAGTTAGTGCAATATGCATATGTAAGTCAACCAGTCATAAGCCCTTGTTCCTTAAAATTATAAGCTAGTCAGAGTCCTCCAGTGCATTATTTTTTGTAAAACAAAAAAATCAATAGGGTGGCTTCCCCACCCCCACCCCCGGCGCACCAGCCACTGTGTAGCGCCTGCATTTAAAATTATTGCTCTCTCAAAGGGCTGGTCCACACAGCCATCCATTCATTGATTCATTGGCTCTGCGCAAAGTAGGATATGCAGGGATCAACTCTGAGGCCTCCCCTGTGTAATGTTCCTTTTGTGGTGAATGGTTCACACATATAGGTGTACAGATTACTTAGCGTATATGTGTCATTTGAAGTGTGACACATATACACAGAACTCACTCTCACTTCCATGTTCCACCATATAAACCTGGGGCCTGCATCAAGTCCTTCTCTTATACAGAGCAATAGGGCGATAGTTGACAGGAAAAAAAATGCATGTAGTGGATGTTATTTTTTCCAGCAGCCCCATTTCCTATGCCTCGGAATCACATGAGTCACAATACTTCCTGAAGTCTGGGGAACAATGGATTCATGCCCATGCAACGTCTGCTAGCAGAGGAGTGACAGGCATGTCTTTCAGGTGCATACAGAGCTTGTAAATTAATTATTGCAGTGGTTGGAAAAAATCCACATGAATTAATTTACAATTAGTGCTTCCTGCAGGGACCAGCGCTCCTGTCAGTTTGGTACGCGGTCTCCCCTGCAGGCAGCCAACTGGCCCTGCGGATGAGAGGGGGAGTGTATCCTTTCAACAGGCAAAATGAATGCAGGCACTCCCAAGCAGGTCTGGCCAAGGAGCACACACGCATCTGCCAGAACATTATCTATCTACGCAGTCATTCCCACTCATCGCAAAAGCCAATATGCATGAAAATAATTAGACGCCCAAATGTTGCAACTGATTGGGTAGAGCAGAACCAGAGCCAATGGACGTGCCCTTGGAGGGCTGAGGAAGGTGACAGCAAGTACCACTGCAGTTCGGTGTGAAAAGTTGCCAGAGTCCACCTAGTCACTTCTGATAGCTTGAGGAAGAACCTCCTATTAGAATTAGCAAAGCCACTGCGCAGTATGGCACCTGGCCCTTTCCTGAGAGACTCTCTTCTCTTTGTTCCTCCACAGCTTTCCCAAAATTTATTATTACTTTTACAATTGCATACATAAATCAGTCTCCACCAGCTGTGTAACTTTACGGCATAATCAGTAGATCCACAGTAGCCATTGCACTGGTCTCATGTCACCCATTTTTGATGAACATAAAATAAAAGCCTCTCAGTTTTGTTGAAAAAATCTGGATCATTGGGGTTCTTCCTTTCCATAAATGTTGATACCTTTTGCATATTTTAAAGTACAGTTATACATTTTCTTGTTTTGTCTTTTTATAAAACAGTTTGTTTTTTTACAGTCAAGTGGTGTGTATATTTTATGAAATAAACAGACTAGTAGTTTTACTCATCAGCGTAATATTCCAAAACTTCCTCAGCCACTGATCAAATAACAAACCCACCACATACAGACAAAAGTGCCTTTTGTTTTATAGCACCTCCAGTTTCATAGGCAGCTTGGAGACATCCCTAATAATCTTCCTGGCATGTAATACAATCTATGTGTCATTTTAGTGGAGTTTTCTTTCAGGGTCATACGAATCACACACCTGGTCCATCTCTTTTCTGGTACATTTAAATTACACTCTGTGAGGGGACTGGGCAGATGCTGAATACCGTAGTTTAAACAGGCAGGCCGATGAGGTGCTGGAGTTGCTCATATCCAATTCTCTTCAGGCCTCTGGGCTCACCCCCACCTACCCACGCCACACCGTGTGAGTCACTGCTAATGCTCACAAATGTTTACCATTCAGGCTTGTGTTCTGCTGGTTCCCCAACACCATGTTTCACATTCCTTCTAGTCAACCATGTTGTGGAAGGACTGCCCCCACCACTTAAGCCAGGGGTCAGCAAACTTTTTCAGCAGGGGGCCAGTCCACTGTTCCTCAGACCTTGTGGGGGGCCAGAATATATTTGGGGGGGGGATTGAACGAATTCCTATGCCCCACAAATAACCCAGAGGTGCATTTTAAATAAAAGCACACATTCTACCGGTACTCATGTAAAAACACCAGGCAGCCCCCACAAATAACCCAGAGATGCATTTTAAATAAAAGGACACATTCTACTCATGTAAAAACATGCTTATTCCCGGACCATCCGCAGGCCGCATTTAGAAGGCGATTGGGCCGGATCCAGCCGCCGGGCCTTAGTTTGCCTACCCATGACGTAAGCCCACAAGTGCATCATTCAGATGTTTTCACTGGATTATCTATCCAGTCTCTTCCTCACTGGATTCAGTTACCAACTCAAGTTTTACCCCTCAGATTTGCATTACCTCAGTGTGCTCAAAATGTGACACGTGCTCGTTTCAGTAAACTGAAGCCGTTATGTGACAATGGTTTGCCCTTCAAGGTAGATATTGGGTCTCTTGTGGACTGAGGGGCAGCTGTTGTTGTTTAAACTTCTTTTAAATGCAGAATGAAAATGTACAGTTTCATGGAAGCCCTGGACTAAGTCAATGAAACCCCAGTAGCTCCCTAGTACCATGGCAATACTCATTATTAGATAATATCAAAAATATAACTAGCATTACACACACACCGTTAAGACCATGTTCATGGAAGACAATCTTACTTGGCCACAAGTGATCACCAAAGAAGAAGTGTGTGTGTGTTTAGTGCACCTCAGAAGCAACTGTAAATCCATGCTTTGTCAACAAATAATGAACTATCGGCCGTTTGTCCTCCTTGGGCTGGGTGTGCTCAAGGCAGTTGTACAGAAATTCATTAAACAATAAGAGGTCCAATGATACTTCTCCTTGTTTTGCCTTTACTGTTCACATAAGATATGTAACCTTCCAGCCAAGAAGCTAACCAGAGAAAAGGATAGGCCAACCAAGACAGAACCAGAAGAAGGGCAGGACAAAAATGGAAAAAATAAGATGGAGAAAGAAAAGGAAAATGGAGGCAGCAGGAAGGGGGTGGGGTCTTAGCCTGACCATTTCAAAGGTTACATCCAGCACTGTGTAGTTTAAAATGCATTTGCAAACTCATTTTTCATTCTTTATATTAAAAAAAAACCCTGCCAGTTACAAAGTACCACAAGGGTCTCAGTAATGAGCTTGAAAGGAAATACCATTTATCACAGGATATGTGGGAGGCCAGAAATCAAATCATCCTACGTGCTACGACCACCTTGACTGCCTCCGCTGCTGCTCCAGTTTTGAAAGAGGATTTTAATTTTCAGCTTATATGGGTCAGAGCCTGCATTGTACCCAATGCCCAGTTTTCTATTAACCATAACATCCATGGGGGAAATGGACATCTCTCCCAGATTTAACAGACTTTTGCATTCGGACACGTGTTAAGAAGTGGTTGCACTTAGCATGAAATCATGTGAAATGGTTCACTCGGTAGGTGCACAAACTCCCATGCACTCTGCATCCAATTGGTGGGGTGCAGAACCATGGAACCATAGAGTTGGAAGGAACCACAAGGGCCATCTAGTCCAGCCTTCTGCAATGCAGGGATCTTTTGCCCAGCGTGGGGCTCATACCCACAACCCTGAAATTCAGAGTCCCATGTTCTACTGACTGAGCCAATGTATATGTACACATGACATTAACCACCATCTACATCTATCTTGTCATTTTGTAATGGATTTCTACATTTCAACGCATTCCCTCCCCCCAGCAAACCAGTTTTGATCCAAATCTAATTCCTCTCTAAAAACAATGGATAGAATGGGCATCTCCAGCATAACCCAAGTGGCTTGATGTCTTGACCGCTTGCTACTCCAGGAGGCGGAATAGCCTGTAAGGTTTCCAGTGCTCCAGTTCGCTCCCACTGACCACTTTGGAAAACATATCAGTTACTTTTTACACATACTCTGGCCATGGTTAACCATGCTTTAGTAACCCCTCATTTGGACTACTGAAATTTGCTTGATGTGGGCCTGCCCTTTAGGTGGGCCTTCAGAGACTGCAGCACAGGGTGCTGATGGGTCATACTAGTCCTTAAGGATCCAAAATTGCCAAGCCCAATTCAGGAGCTATAGTTTTGATATAAATAATTTTGAGACCATCTTGGCTGTGAGTCCCAGAAGACCTACTCCCTGCCTTGCAGACCTTTTCCCACCTGTCCTGGGAGGGCAAAGCCCTGACTCCAGCTACAAAAGCTGAGGTTGTTGACTAGACTGAGGCTTGGGTGGTTTTTTTGGGGGGGGCAGGTGTTGTTGCTGTTGGGTTGTTATATCTTTATTTTAGATCTTCTTGTGATTTTTGAGGAAATTGTTGGGTTGTGTATTTTTAAATGTTTTGTTTATGGTTTATAACTGCTTCTGTTATGTTGTAGTTATGTATATATTTTTTAAGGTCGTAAGCTTCCTTGAGCATGGTTTTTGAACTGTGGAAAGGCGGCATACAAAGAAAATTATGTATGTATGTATGTATGTATAAAAAACCCTAAATATCTCATGACCTGATTACCTGAAGGAGCACCTCCTCCCATACTGTCGTGCCTGAACCGTGAGATCAGCTGGAGAAGCCCTTCTGGCAATACCATCTTTGAATGAGATCAGAGGGGCCTTCTCAGCAATGGCTTTCTGGCTTAGGAACACCCTCCTCCCTGAGGTTAGGCTGGCATCAACTTTATCCATCTTTCGGTGCCAGCTGAATGCCTTTCTTTTCTGCCAGGCACGTGAAGCCTATGCTGAGACAGGTGTGAGAGATGCTGACGGTTTCATCTTCTGACTATGCTTTGCTTGTCTTGCTGTGTTGTTGCTACCCAACTTTGAGAAATGTTTTAGAAATAAAGTAAATATAGAAATGCAAGGGCAAAGATGCTCTTGGGGAAGAGCTAAAGCTCCAGGAAAGAGCATCTATCTTGCAAGCAGAAGGTCCCAGGTTCAATCCTAGGCAGAACTATTAGGTTGTGGGTGAACATATCAGATGACAGAGCGATTCTTCAAACAGCTCTTGCTTATTCACAGGCCAGAACAGAACTGAACTGAAGGGTTCAGCCAGCCTGCTTATATAGAGCTCCACTACAACGCAGCTGTAACATTTTCTGTAAATATCCAATCACTGAACGTCACTTTCAATTCCTTATTTGCATATGTGGACCTGAGTGAAAACTATCTACAGTATCCCCCTGCTGGCCCAGGGTGAGAACTTCGATACATAACAAGAACCACTGCCAATCAGTGCAGAAAGTACCAGGCTAGATAGACCAATGGTCTGACTCCAAATAATGAAACTTGCTCTGTAAGTCAAAACCACACAAAAACAATAAGGTTTTGCTTTTGCAGCTTCCAACTCACACAGCAATATTACTACACAGAAAGTATTATTACTTTCTGGTGACTTCAGAGGGCTTTATCTGTGTTACTCATCCATACTCTCTGGGCTTTTATGTGGGGCTGCCCTGGTTGACTATTTGGAGACAGCAACACAGAATATCTTCTTTTTTAAAAAATCAATTTTTATTAAGATTTTTAAACATAAATGCAAATATAATAAACAATGTAACATATATCATAACATAATTTCTTAACTTCTTTGGACTCCCTCACGTCTTCCGCTCCCACTTGCATCTTTGTCAATTCTTGCCCGCAATTTATCATCTTGTTTACATTCTTATGTCCCATTCATTTAGAATATAATCTAATAGTTCTCCCAAAGGTTTATGGTTTTCCCTCAATCTCACTTATCATCCTAATTGCATCTAATTTAGTGGTGGTCAATTATTTATGATCTAGCCTCCATCTTAACATTCAACCAAATTACAATGCTTTTTTAAGTAAATCTTAAATTTCTTCCAATCTTCTTCAACCTTCTCTTCTCCCAGGTCAGCAACACAGAATATCAATGGGCCTTCCTGCACAGGACCATGGGACACCAGCTCTTAAGGAGTGTGTGTGTGTTTATGTCTGTGTGTTACATCAAAGTGTTCCCCTCCCAAGGCATGCCAGTGTGCTGAGATAATGGCTTGAGATATCAGGAAGTGAATTTGTTCTTAGACCAAAATACAAATAAGAAGTCAAAATACATTCTCCTGCAGAAGGGGAATGGCAACTGATCAGGTCTGGGGATTATGGCTGGCTAGCATCTGGGGAGTGAATGGATCATAACTAGGGCTCCAATTGCATCGTCAAATAGTTGGAGGAAAATTGTTATGAAAGCCAGAGGAACATGCTAGATTGCTAGAGCTGCCCTAGTTAAACTGGAGGGAAGTATCCAATATCTTTTTGGGGTAAGCCATGAACCAACTGCAAGGATATACTGCATATTTCAGTCCTTGGATCAACAAAGGAAGCCTGCCAAGCATCAGATTATATATTCCACAGCTGAAGTGTTTGTATAACTTTTCAGTGGCTACCATTTAAAGAAAGAAAACGATGGGTCTTTTAAAAAAAGAAGGGGGGGAAAGAACACATATTCCCCGAACTTGACATGTTCATAATGTACCGCCAGCAATCATTTTGTACTTGGAAGGCAAAGTTACTGCTATCTTCTCTGAGCCCCAAGTGCATGCAAACAAGTACAGACTAGTGCTTTTGTGTTGTATAATCCAGGCATTTCATCACATTCATTTTGGCTGGTCTGCAATCAAGTTTCTTTTTTCATTTAACTCTCCAAGTACAGAGGAATAGTTTCAGAATGTGAAGCACAGGCTCTGTCGTTCTCTCTGCGAAATATGAAACATCTAAATAAACAGGAGCATCATTGAGAGGTTTGGAGTGGCTGCTGTACATTTCAATATACAACTGATTCCCTTCACCAAAGGGGAGAACAGATATAAGTTCATCATACGGGTTATAGTGTTCATTTTTAAAAAATCTAGCAGGTAATGAACAAATAAAATCCTACTCAACACCAGAAAAGGAAACTATCACAGCCCACAGTGTAAAGTTTGGGGCACTGAACTGGAGGAGGGGGAGAAGTTGGGCAGAGCTTGCTTACGTATCCAGACACGAGCCCCTCTCTCAAGGATTTAGAAGCTCCATATGCATTATAAACCCCTCCCCTCAAGAGAAACTACTTGAGGCAAATTCACCATGTCTCAAGAGCATGACTGGCAGACTAAGGTATATCTGTGGCAGCGATCCTATATGCGATAATGGCATACCTTCAAACACATTGAGGCAAAAAAAAACCTGGGATGCCATATTTTGGGGCTAGATTTCCACATGAGTCATGAGAGATTGTGGCCCCCCAAAAGTGCTTTTTTCAGGGTGGGATTGCAGCGCCCCAAGTGGCCACCATGCTCTCATGTGAAAAAAATGGGATGTCCCAGTTTTCTCAGGACATATGAGGGGTATGTAATAGAAACATAGAGATAAGTAAGTAATTGAAAAGTAAATGGGCAGACTGCCACATTAGCTGCACAGTGGTGAGACAGTAAACAAAGGGCTTCCAGGTACTCCAGCTCCCATCAGCGCTTACCAGCAAGGCCCATGGTCAAGGAAGATGGAAACTGGAGTCCAGCAACATTTGGAAGGATTGAAATATCTCACCCCTGCTGTAGAAACTTATGCAGGAACAGTAACATTCTGGCTGCGGACACCATTTTGCTCTGGATATCAAAGAGGTGAATAGGCTATGTGATTTGTTTTTACCATTGAAAATGGCATCTTGAATTTCAGTGTTACACAGGGGTGCTGTACACTATTCAAGAGGGCTTCTACCATGTCAGGAAACGGAAAAAAAACTGTGCTACTAAAAATGTGATGCTTTTATCTAGCCAGTAACAGTAATTATAGAAAGCATATGGAAGCAATTTCCCATTCCCAATTGTACTATTAATTAGTCTAACCTTTCTCGTTATTGGCCTTTACACTGCCTTATTGTGTGTTAATGTGAAATATCCCCTTCCCTGAGCTGTAAAGTTCACTGAAAGTATGTTATATATGGCACTAACTATGCCTCCCTGAAGCTTCCATATTCACAGACTATAAACTGAATGCCCCCTTTGCTACCCTCCTCTTGCTTTATGCATTATTGAAAAAACTTAAATCAATGGACGCTCCAACACCTTTTTCCAATGTTGTTTGCAAACTGGAGAATTGCCTCACGGTGTTCAGCAGAAAGCACAAGGTAGCAGAAAGTACAAAGCCTTTATAGACGAAGCTTTGAAATTCAGCCAGTTTTTTCGATTTCTGATACAGAAATCAAGCAGCCCTCCCATTAGCAGTGTGGGAAATAATGGGAAGAGAGTGAAAGGACCTCAGCGAGTGAATGCATAATGGATTCTAAATTGCCCATGAGAGGGGCACAAACCTTAACTTTTGAATACTCACTTCTGAAACTTAGGTTCTGTTACCATCATTAATGGGAATGTCCCATTTTAAAAGCAGAACTGTGATTAACACATACCAATAGCAGAAGGCTGCATGGATCTATATGGAAGAATCAAACACACTACAATTTAGATGTGCAATAATCATTCTAAGTATGTGCATCAAATTAGGACTTAACACAGAGAACAGTGGTAGTCCTTCGAAGCTAAGAGAAAGCACCAGTGTATCTATGTCTGTATGGCTCTTCCCACCTACGAAATGTTCACAGGAAAACAATGCAGAGAAGGGTGTTCCACTTTTCAAAGGCAATACTCTATTTCAAGGGCTGCCCGAAGAAAAGTCTTCTGCTTGATAGGGGTGTGCAGTGACCACAAGTTTTGGTTCAGACTTCAGGACACTGCTTCAGGAAACAGCTTGCCTCAGCTGAAGGTAAAAGATACGGGAGAAAGTCGATTCTGCTCATGTTGAAAGAACCCACCTAATTCATAGTTTTTGAAACAAGATACAAACAGAAATATGGCCATCCTTGAAAATTCACAATCTCCAAATCTTGCAATGAAGTTCATCAGCCAAGTAATGCATATAAAAATGCAGATATTGGTGTAAAGTGTGCATATAAATGCATATATCAGTGAAAACAAAATGTAGAAATGCATTACATTAGAGAATATTGCTTGCCAAAATAGATAGTAGACAGTGTTAAGGAGGGGGTGGCTTTCCCAAGGCATCCTTCCAAGCTACTAATCGATCACACACAGGTGCATGCAAAAAAAGGGGGGGGGGATTTATTAGAATAATTTCACACTAAAGTGATGAATTTTCAGGAAGATCTTTAAAGAGAGAGAGAGCGATTTTCAAATTGCTGCAGGATTGTGGACTGCCGAAATTAAGATTGGGAAAATGAGAAGCCTAGCAAGCCAAAATCAACATATTAGTCATATTTGTTAGCTGCCCAATTTTGGCTCAGAGTCCATCCATTCTCCTGTTCTTGAGTGTCATCCAATTAAACACACAAATCTCTTCCTAGACAAACACCACTCTCCCTCTGCCTCCGCCAGGAAAAAATGGTTTATTAGTGCCTTAGAATACTGTAAATAACTAGTTCCGGGTTTTAGCTGCTATCGGCTTGAAGCTTAAGGATTACCATTTTCCCCTCAAGCTCCACCAGCTCTCCTCCCTCTGTTTTCTTTTCCACCCATTATCCTTCAGCTAGACCACATTCTCCACAAATCACTTCAGGTTAAGAGTTTATGCTGCCCCACAACCTCTGCTCCTCAACACCTCACCCCCCAAAGAAGTTTTGTTATATGGTAAGTATAATTTTCAACTGTTATTTCGGCTTTTTTATGTATATTCAACAAACCCGGTTTTAAAGCATAAATAAAATTTAGATCCTAAGAACAAGTCCTCTTGGACAGGGCTTGCAGGCTGTCGGTTAATTAGCTTCAAGGGAGATATTTCCTTCCTCTGAATGTTCTTCTGGAATGAAGTTATTACCTAAACAAACTCTAAGGTTTCAGGCCTCTGAGAAAGGAATATTGCTCCTATCCATCTATTCTGTCATTTCTTAATTCATAAAAGAAATTCCGGTATTGACCGCTCCCCGCTTAAAACGGGGGGCACCCTTTGCGTGGACGCGCGCAGCCCTAGATCTGGAGCAGCCCCATCAGCATAGGCTTGGCTTTGCCTTCCCTCAGGTGGGATACCTGGAGGTCTCCGCCTACCTCAGTCAGTTGTCCAATCCCACCTGAGGGAAGCGTTGCCAAGGAGACCAGGCCAGGTAGGGGAGGGATTACCTGCCCACACAATAGAGGGAGGATCTTACCTGGGAATCCTCACTTGGCTCCAGAGCTTCTCCCACCCTACCCACCCTCAGTTAATGTCTTCTTTTGCAGGTTAACTTTTCTTCATAGGTTTTGCAGGTTAACTTATCTTCACAGGTATGCGGGCGCTGCTACGTTAAGGTCGCTGTTAAAGGGCCGGAAAGGAATTTCCCTGCATTGGCAGGTTTCGCCTTTCCCGTAGCAAAACGTCACAACTTTGGCAGTATCAGGTCTTGGGTGGAATCCTTTAGTCCATCTTCCTCTTTGCGGCGGCAATACCAGGGTTCCCCGTTAAAGGGGTTTCTGAAGGGAGGCTTTGACCGTACGCCGAAAGGTCATTGCTCTCCCCTGCGGTGGTGTAATGGGGGCGGCTATCTCTGCTTGAACATATGTTCTCCAGAGCCGGCCCATCCCCACACACACACACTGGATAACCCTGATGCTCCCTAGGTCCCCGGCTGGGGACTGGGGAGGGAGAACACCCAATGCCTGAGCCAAGGTCTACCCACATTTGAAATTTAATAAAGTTGTGGCCAATTTAATCCCATAGCACGTTGTCTTGAGTCGTTATTCCACATGATGGGGGGGGGAACCGCTCGGGATCTGGGGACTCCGCCTGTCCACGCAATTACTGTTTTCAAAGCCCCAAAACTCAAGTGCATGTCCTGTTTTCCTTGTGACTTTCCTCAACCTGGTGCCCTCCAGATAAAGGTTAGACTGCAGCCTCTGGAGGGCATCAGATTGGGGAAAGGGGCTTTAGGTTGTACAGAAACACCTGCAGGCAAATTCAGACAGAAGAAAAACTGGAATTTACGCAGGCTAGTTCTTTTAAGCAGCAAGTTGTTGCAGGGGTAAGCCGTTCCCTGTTGTGTCCTGTTTGTTGGAGGCTAGCTCATGCTAGGAGCAAAACTTTGGACTAGATGTGTTTGTACATCCTTAGAAAATGGATTACATACAGAGGGGCTATCCTGCTTTGTTTTCATAATAGTCCTGTGAGGAAGGTTGAGAGGTGAAGAGAACTGCAAGCAGCAGCCTACGCCCTGGTTCTTTTTACTTCAGTGATATGCAGTCAGTCGACTAGGGGTACTAAGCTAGTCTCCTAAATGTTTCCCTGTGTCTCCTTCCCAAAGCACATGAGATGTGATGATCCAACGGGTCCAAGAGCCCTCCAGCTACCTTTCCAAAGCTTTCCTGGCTTTGGGAATGAGGCAGGAGGTCTCCAGCACCCTGTCAGAGACCTTCCCAAAGCCCAGGAAGCTTCTATCCAGCTTAGGAAGGGAGGCTCAATGTTCACACATACAACATTGCCGCCGCCTCACCAATTGCCCTCGCTAGCTCTGGTTCCCTCTGAAAAATTTCACCACACACCGGTGTTCACCTGCACCCACAACAGCACTGATTTGGCTGGAGGTCCTTAAAGGTTGCTTGTAGTATCTTTGTAAGGTTAGTGAGCTGGCTTGGGTGCACTTTTTATGTTGCAGTTGGAAGGTTCTGCCCAAAGGTACCTTCAGCCCTGCAAACCATGGACAACATCCACCTATAGCAACATTGGCTTCCTGAAGAAACACCAACCTCCACAGCAACTTGCCTATAGCCTTGGCTCTTCAGAGGTCCTTCTCCAAATGATTCTCAGGTGAAGATGGCCTCTGTGGCACCCCAGCAGGTTAACGCCTAGTTAATGTATTTTCTCCATTTTTCCCCACCTGAAAGAGTTTTTCATGGATGTGGGTGCCTTTACTATCCTACTGTTACATTGATTTAGCTGGGTGGTTTGTTTGTTTTGTATTTTTATTCCATTGTTTTGGTAAACTGCCCTGATAATTGCCTGTGGCATAAAAGGGTGGCATAAAAATCTGGTGGAGGCATTGACTGATAGACAAATAAACCTCTGTCCATCTGAGTTCAAGTAAAGAAGCAGCTCATCAACTCTCACTTCACAAAGAACCACAGGTATCCCTGTCTCTTTCTTTTAATCTCAGGGGAAGGCCCAGGTGGGAGAAAATCAGGATGCCTCATGAAATTAGTTGTTTCCATTTACAAACCAGCAATAACAACTCTCATCTCAGTCCAAAACAGGGGTGTGTGTTATCAGATGGATGCCCGCCCCTTGCCTTCATCCACAGGGTCCCATTCATTTCAAAGGCATAATTGTACAGATTGGTAGCCTCCTCTGAATTGCATGTGGAGTTTATTTCATGGCAGGAAGTGAGGGATGGGGGAGAAATGAAATTCAGCTAACACTAAAAGCCCAGTTTACCTAATCTGCACTGAAAAATGCTGGGGGGGGGGATGTAAACATTAGGAGCACTTTGCACTAAAATGCTGAGATGTTTTTTTCTGAGAACTTTTAAGAAGAAAATTGCAAACTGATGTGAAAATGTGGAGAACCAAACTTAAGGCTGGAAAAATGAGAAACTGAGAGAAACCAGAATTGACAGATTCACCCAACCCTACAGGGAGCACCAGGTGTACACCAGAGTTTCTGCATCCTGGTTAGTTTTCTGCATTGGGCGGGATTTTTTCATTGCTTAATTGCAATTTAGCCGAGATTTAAATAATGTCTCTTGTAGATATTAAAGACCTCTGCTAATGATACACACGGAGATGTTAATCCTTGCCATCGCGGCTGTTACAGTAATACACAATTACTTTCAAAGTCACTGTGTGGGTTTCTTGGCACCGTGTAGCTGCAAGGCCTTGAAGCCAAGAAAGAAAGAAAGAAAGAAAGAAAGAAAGAAAGAAAGAAAGGAAAGAAAGAAAGAGGGGGAAGTTGCTTGCAGCTCTTTGCAGCTCTGAGGATTGCAGTGCCTCTTGCTAGAAACATGTGCTTTGCTGTCTCTCACTGCCTTGTGAAGTTAGCCCCAAATATTTGTGTGGGAGAAGGTCAAAAGTGTCAGGTGACACGCTTTCCACTCTGTCTTTCCTTTTGCAGAAGCTGTGATGCTGAACCCAACAAAAAGAACGCACAGTGCCAGGCAGACATGGGCAACGCTGACCTGCCCCTTTCGTGGCTGATTAATGTGGCTTGCTCTGCTCTCTGACACGGGCAGATTCCTGGGCAACAGGTGACTTGTATTACATTCTGTTGAATTTTTAACACGATGTGCTCCAACTGCAGCTTAATGGTGGGCGAGTAATCTTTTCTTTAGATACTCAAAATGCATTTCGTTCACAGAGCCCTGATAGGATTAGAGGAGGCATTAGAGTAATTAAGGTCAGGGGGACCGCCATTTACTAAATCCCTAAGCCCAACTCTTTACTCCAATATTATTCGGGAATATTGCAGGTCAAAGGGTCAACTGCTATAGTCTCTTGCCTTCTGTCTGGCCGTAACATATGGGTACATTTTTATGCAGACAATGCCAAACTTACAATAAGCCAGGCTTTTGTGGGTGCCTGCTTCGCAAATGAAATGCAAACTAATAACTGTCGGCAGAGCCTCTCAGCAATTGCACCTGCACATTATGACCCATCTGGCAAAACATCTGAAGAATATTGCTTTCACGATATCAAGGTGTGGATCTATGCACAACTTAATTTCAAATGAGCTCATCCAAGATACAATCAAAACTTGATTTCAGCAATGAAAAAAAAAGTCAGATTTCCCAAAATGTTTGGCTCACCAATCAGTTCATGAATTACAGAATTGCGATGACTTGCTTATTTTATTTAAAATTATAGACCACTGCTTGTTGTAAAAATAACACAATTCACAAAATAAAATCAACAAAATAACAAACAAACAAATATCAGTGCCAAGGAATGCCTGCATGATCAGCTAGGTTTTCACCGGCCAGAAGAATGCCAGTGCTATAGGTATCCCTTAAGCCTGGGTGATGCATTGATACATTGTCCAGCACCGGTTTGAGGGCCAGAACACAATGGTACCATCACCCAGCGGCATATCACAGGTGGGGGTTGCCTGCCTTACCTTCCTTTTCCACTGCCTCCTTCCTCCCTGCACCAGGTGCTGGCAGTGGCGGGAGCGGGGGCAGTATCAGCCCAGCGTCCAATGGTGCCCCTTCCTTTTCAACTTTGTGACGTATCACTATATTGCTTCCTTTGTTGTAGTGTGATAAAAGTAACTCTTATCAATGTTCAGTTGCGGTACAAATGCATGTAGACTAGAGGGGAGTGGCTGACACTTCCTCTTTTACCACTTGCTTAAACATCTGAAGAGAAGAGGGTTGATGGACCCTCATCTCATGCTCTAATAAATGTGTATAGATCAGGGGCAGAGCTTCTACCACAAACCTCCTCCCCACAATCCAAACAGTGGGAGGGCCTGTCTGCAACAGATTTCTGCTTTCTGCAACAGACTTTATGAAATTGCACTACCTGGCCATTTACAAAGGCGGCCTTCTGGTGGGATCCGTAGGAGATGATTGCATTGCTTGTCATGAGTCTTCCCTGTCTGCGTTAGGTCATGGTTTCCTACAGAATCAGACTTCATCTATTTATTTAGATCCCTAGGCTACTCTATCCTTCAGGCTCGATCAGGGTGCAATTTAAAAATATAAGACATGGTAAAAATATATAGCACGTATCATTAAATATATATATGAAAACATACAATTAAAATAACCTCACACTAAAATAACCCCTGTCTTTATTTCTGACTACTAAATAAATGCCTGTATTCAGGGCTAAGGTCAGTTAAGAAAAAAAAAAGGGAGTGGTATTTACTGTAGGCTATTAGAATGTGTAATAGACTGGGGAAATGTTTCATCTTATCTGGAAGCCTATGTCTACTGCCTCCTTCATTCCCTCAAGCCTCCATTTCAAAATATAGGCTCCCTTTTGCCTTCAGGTATCCTTAGACAGCTCCTGGAAAAAGGCTTTACATTATGAGATGAATATGAGAAAAATTAGCAGTTTGTTTTCTTTGCTCTCCCATCATTCTGCACCAGTGTTTTAGACTTTGGCACCACTACAGTATAAGGCCCCCTTCCATGGGACCACCCGTTTCCTGAAAAGGAGGTGATGACAATTCCACATTTTTTTCAGCCTGGGTGGGCAAATTCACTGAACTTTCAGGGGATGGCATAGCAGAGGGGAAGGGGAATGGCACTGCTCTGCCACCAGCCTCCTAGAACCAGTTGTTTCTAATTTGGGACGGAATACCCAGTAGAAATGATGCTAAATCATGATGCCGTGCCATTACAGGGGTGTGTGTGGAGAGATGGCTGACCCCTGTAGTTTATCACCCACATCTTGTAATGGGTGATACCCTGCCTTTGAAATTCCATGTAGCGGTAGGGAACTGGATCTGACCAGTGGGCCTGATCTTTGTCTCCCCCAGCCTTGTTGGCCAAGTTTGGCATGTGGGTGGAGCCAGTCACCTGACATCACTGCCACATGCAGCACCATGAGCTATTTGCCAGGGCTTACATAAATAGCATTGTGCGATCAGCTGATCAGAGACCTTCCGTCTTAGAAATCAAACTCAGCTGATTTGCCACAGTGTCTCTTGCACTTGGCAACGAAGGCAGAGCCAGCCTGACTTTCTGCTGCCGGCAAATCTCAAGCCTCCCTACGGCTAGAACTGACCCTGTCATGCAGAAAAGTGACACAGAGCTACTTTAGGTGGTGGAATCAAACGGAAAGCAGGGATTTATGTTTGAATGGCAAAGCAAATCTTCAGCACGTGGGGTGCCATTTAGCGCTCTACTTCAGGCAACAAAAAATGTCTTGGACCAACACTGGCTGCAAGTCAGTCTATAGCCTCACCTCCTATCCACTCTCTTCACACACATGACCCCTACTCTCAGCATAGTGAAAATAATCAGAAAGAGGGAAGCAACTGTTGGTGGGAAGCCTGAATGCTGAATGCCCCACAATCATTAATAGTGTTCCCCAAACTTGGGTCTCCAGCTGTTTTTTGGACTACAACTCCCATCATCCCTAGCTAGCAAGACCAGCGGTTGGGGATGATGGGAAACACTGCATTAGAAGATCCAACAATGGCCTTACACCATTGTCGTGATCAGGGGTAGCCAGCATGACACACCTTCAAGATGTGGTTGAACTCTAGCTCTCGTCATCCCTGAGCACAATGGCCAGGGCTGATGGGAGTTGGAGTCCAACAACGAAACAAAATGACAAATAGTTTGACCTGGTTTACAACAGATTCCTATGTACTGCTGATGGGGGAAAGGAGAAAAAAGTCGGGGGGGGGGAGCGTTGCTACAGAATTTGGCATGCTGCTAGCATTTAGCTAAGTGAAAAGAGAGAGGGGTCTACTTAATTTCTCTTATTACTGGCTGCTTTACAACAAGACTAAAGATTAGTTGGACTTGCATTTTAAGCAATAAGCATCTGTCACCTCTACAGCTTGGCAGAAAGAGCTGTGTAGCTGGGAAAAGATTATTGTAGCTCGACTCCTACACTAATAACCAAATCTTTCCTCACACTTGTCAGTAGCTTACAATTGTCAGCAATAATTTCTGGGATTCCTGGAAATCATTCCTCAAAAGAAAGAAGCATTTTGCCTGTTGGTATTTAATATGTAGATTCAAGACTTTAATTTAAACATTAGGCCTTTAATGAAATGTATTCAACAAACATTTTCGCTTCTACTTGGAAAGTGGCTTGCTTGTTTGCGATGCTTCTGTGCACGTCTTAAGATGTTGTATCCAAATTTTGCGTGTTGGTTGCCTGATATCAAGAAATGGGTTTTCATCTGAGTTTGGACACCATTTTGATTTCAAAACGGCACTTTTGTTGTTGTTCTTGGAATTCTGGGTACTAAACAACACTGGGCACAAAACTACTAGTATTCTATAAGTGGAGAAGCTTCACTTGTGAGTTATCATTTATTTAGTATCCTTCCTATTTTCCACTATGGGACTTAAGGCAGCATACATGGGAATTCCCAGGGTGTCTCTCATCCAGACAATGCCCACCTTGAAACAGTTTCAGCAAGAGAACTCCATCATATGTTCTGTGCTCTGGGATCCCTGTGAACTTTGCTACTCTGCATATTTGTCTAAAGCAAGCATGGCCAAACTAGGACCTCCAGCTGTTTTGGGACTACAATTCCCACCATCCCTGACCTCCAGTCCTGTTACCTAGGCATGATGGGAGCTGTAGTTCCAAAAGAGCTGGAGGGCCAAGTTTGGCCATGCCTGGTCTAAAGGCTCTCAATATTTTTTGCCTCTTCATTTGATTTTGTAATGAACAAGTTTGAACAATACAGCATGTGCATTTGTGACCTAGTCCTATAATTGTTTTTATGCTTGACATTTTTTTATTTGCCCTGAGTAAAAATAAGTTTTGCAGCTATAGACCAGTTATATGTGAGCACACCTATTTGATGAACGACTTCCCTTGTTTCATAACTCCCACCATACTCGTTCCATTTTGCTAATTTTTACTGAAGAACAAGAACATCTATGCAATGCTTTTTAACATTCCCAGCTTGTATAAAGCTAGTCTCACTCCCTCTTCCCCCGAGCTGGCATTGATTTCACCGTTTAGTGCACTTTTACATTTTTATTTTGCGGAGGGAGGGGGGGAAGTCCCTTAACTAGCAAATTGGCCAACCCTGTTTCTCCCACAGCAGCTGGGTTGCCAGATGCAAAAGAAAACAGGGATCCTGTGCTTCAGAGCATCTGCTACACTTGAGGACACTTCAGAACGCTCAGCCGGTGCAGCAAGCAGCAATGTATCTCCTGAAAGACATCATTCTGCGCTATCGCATGACTCTGCACTAGTCTATGTTTCTCCTTAAGGCATTAACTCAAGGCACCGATCTTGATCTTTAAAGCACAAAATGGCTGGGACTCAACATATCTAGAAGACTCTCTGTTCTCTTGTGTCTGACTGCAGTATCTTTTAGACGAAGGGAATCTTTTTCAGCTCAGGACCACATTTCTTTCTGGGCAACTTCCTGGGGTCCCCATGTCAAAGGCAAACATGGGCAGAACAATGACTTAAGAATAAATAAATAGTAGTAGTAGTAGTAGTAACAGTTTATAATATAAAAATACATACCATAATAACAAACAATAACTCCCCAGCCCACAGACAGTTTTAAAGGCCATATATATGTGTGTAAATATATGTGTGTGTAAATTAAACCATACATCCTAAGGACACCACAGTCTCTGCTGTCCCTCATTCCAAGGAAATTGAACCCTGGGTAAGCGCTTGGAACCCCTGGAATCCTGCACTGCTCAGATATTGGGGTGGTATGTAACAGTATAATCAACCTTCAGGGCCACAGAAAGGAGGGAGAATTGGTGCAGTGAAGGATTTCCTTTTTTAATGCAAATGCCCACAAGAAGGATGGAAACAATTGCATTCTCCCTGTCTATAGCTGCAGTAATTCTGATCATTATAAGCACACTTGCCTCAATCTACTGTTTGAATTCAAAAAATAAAAATAAAGGTTAAATGCAACAACACATAAATGCGATTTAAATTTATGCTGGGGGTGTGACCAAGGGTTATACCATTCCCTAAAAGCACACAGCTTTCCCCCAAATAATTTGTTTGTTAAGGGTGCTGAGAATTGTAGCTCAGTGAGGGGAAAATAACAGAAGTCTTTGGCTGAAGCTCTGTGTTTTAAATGTATGCTGTGGATATGTCATAACTAGTTTGGCCATAAGAGATGGTATCTTTTATTAATATCTTCTATCCACTAAGTTATAATATGAAGTATATTTCATATTTGCATCTGATCACTATCCCCAAATCCTCACAATTCCAGATCTAACCTGAGACTTAGCTCAGCTGGATGGCATTGTCAATACCAACTTCAATTTCTGCTGCTTGTGGTTCATGACCATTTTCATGTCATATTTACAAGATGGCTATTTCTAGGAGAGCCCCTACTGGTGTTTGCCTCCCACCAGTTCTGAGAATAGGCCATTTAAGCCAGCCATCTGTTTTCTGTCTTTTACCAGTTTACCAGTTGCTGATCTACAAATGAATATTCCCAAAGGAAAGGTTAGTTCAGAATCTTCCAAGATCTATGAAGACAGCTCCACATTAATAGCAATCCTCTCAGCCAGGAGAGATAAGAAACATCTGCTACAAGTGGCCTATGCAAAGACTTGGCCCAGATAGATTCAAATTATTTACCATGTTGGCTCCAGGATCTGCAGAACAGAACTAGATGAGGTTAGTCAAACAAAAACTCTATGGCTGGAAGCCAAAATGCTACTTTACACTAGTTTTGCACTGGTGGGATTTTAAAGTTTTATTTTCTTTGAACAGCCCCCCCCCAAAAAAAAAAAATCCACATCACAAACTTCTTCTGCAATAGCCGTTTGAAATGTCTTTGTCATATAGCTTAGTGAAGGGTGGGGAGAAAAGGCTGTTCAAGAAACACAACTTCAAAGCACTTTGGGGCACACAACTTTTATTTGTCTAGAGGTTGTTTAGATCCCAACCTACTGGTTTAGTGTAGCATTGACTCCTCAGGCATGATTCCTTAAGGAAATATCCTCAGTAGTGTGTGTGTGTGTGTGCGCGCGCGCACGTGTGTGCATGTGCGCGCCATAATGTTCCTATTTCCAAAAGTTGCTGAATTTTCTTTATCCCAGTTAGCATCTGTATTGGATTTGAATTGATTTTTTTTAGTATGTTCTGTTGTTGTTTTAAGCAATAATAATGAGCTCCCTCCAGTGGTACCATGGCTCTGGAGGTACCATGCCTCCGAATACCAGTCATGACCTACCTGTAGGTCTTTCAGAAGCATCCCATTGGCCACGATGATGTGAGCATGTTGGACTAGAAGGGTCTCCTACCTGATCTAGCAGGGCTCTTCTTACATTCCTAAATTGACAGAGGTTTGTTAACCAAAGACAAAGGGAATAGTAGTTTGCACTGACATTTGTGTTTCTTACTTGTGCTTCACATTTCATTTGCATACCTTTAATTAGGTCCAAGATGGGTTGCTTAATTATTCTGACAAGTTGTCAAGGATATTTTGAATCCAAAAATAGAACACAAGACAGTTCATTTCTTCTTTCCTATAACTTTCTCAGGGACGCAGGTGGCACCGTGGTCTAAACCACTGAGCCTCGTGGGCTTGCCGATCAGAAGGTCGGCAGTTCAAATCCCCATGATGGGGTGGGCTCCCATTGCTCGGTCCCAGCTCCTGCCAACCTAGCAATTTGAAAGCACACCAAAAAGTGCAAGTAGATAAATAGGTACCACTCTGGCGGGAAGGTAAACGGTGTTTCCGTGGGCTGCTCTGGTTTCAGTGTTCCATTGCACCAGAAGCAGCTTAGTCATGTTGGCCACATGACCCAGAAAAACTGTCTGTGGACAAACACTGGCTCCCTCAACCTGTAAAGTGAGTTCCTTTACCTTTACCTTTTTTTATAACTTTCTCAATGAATGTTCTCAGAATGGTTTTACAACCAGTCTTTTTTTCCAGGGAACCCTGGGAATTGTAACTTTGTGGAATCTCTTAAGAATTCCCAGTATCCTATTAAAAAAACTACATTTCCTAAGGTTCTTTGGGGGAAGCTATGACTGTTTAAAGTGGTGTGACACAGTGCAAATGGGGCCCATGAATTTTTAAAGCCAAAGCATCCATTTTCCTTGGCATTTCTAAGTGGCAGAAACTTATGGAAAGAGAGAGAAGTTACTATAAATGAAATTCTGATGAGGCTGAAGTGAAATTGTCTTTAATTGATTAAATAAAGTGCATTTATGGAAAGAGGATGTCTGGGCCCTTGGGCAAAGGGCAGGTGTGGGTTGTGTGGGGAGGGTCTCTCGATTTGTTTATAAATGAATATCTGCTTCTACTGAAGCCACTTCCTGTTGGTTCCTGCTAAGAGATCCACTGCCCTCAAATGTTTTGAAGGCTGGAGTTCTGTTTGTCGTTTATCCAAATCTAAACAGTTTAACCTCAGCAATATTCACTTTAAGGCTGCACAAGACGAACGTAAACAGTGGATCATAGTAACAAGCTGCCCAGTGCCATTCAAGCAAAGGTGTATTTTAAACCACATTCAGAGGTTAAGACAACGAAGACCTTCTGCAAATTCTACAGAACTGGAAGGAGAAATGCCGAGGCTAAACAGAAATAGAATATTAGCAAACTCTTAGCTGAAAGCACGAAAGAAGCCCCAGGCAGGGTCGTTCCTTCCATATGATACCTAAAGAAAGTTTGTGTGGTCTGGGAAGACCCATCCCAGTTTTTACATCCAGTCAGTTGAGAAGGTACCATATGACAGAGGAGTGGCATGAGCCCCTTCTCATCTCCATGTAGATAGATGGTGTCCAGTTCAAATTGGACCTTCTACACAAATTGAGCCAAATCATGGGGCGGTCCAGTTTGTGGTATGCTTCAGGAAAAGGTGACATGAACTGGGCCTCTGTGCAACTGATCATGCAGGCAAAAAGCCCAGTTCACACCAGATGTTCCACACTTGGTAGAGGGGAAGCAAGGGTGGCCCAAAGGATTTCAAAAATCTACAGCTCCCCAAATTTTGTGATGCAGTTCGCCAACCAAAAAATGTTCTAAAGGGAATAGATGGAAGAAAAGATGTAGAACATGTATGTACTGAAACTCTGAAAAACGATATATTAAAAAAATGTGTACAAAAATGATTATATGCGGGGAAAGAATGCACAACATACTAGTGAAATATAATGTACATAAGGTACCAGTGCAGATTACAACACTACATTATACAAGCACACAGATAATACTGTTATATATACCGTATTTTTCGTTCTATAACACACACCCGACCATAACACGTACGTAGTTTTTAGAGGAGGAAAACAAGAAAAAAAAATATTCTAAACGAAACAGTGGATGTATGATTTTTGTGGTTCATGCTGTGGCCACAGACATGTGATCTGACAGTGAGTTTGGAGTAGCCCAATGCAAAAATCCTGAGGATCCATGTGGATCCATGCTTTGTAACCACGTTTTTGCACCACTGCAGCCCCAGGCAACAGTGGGTGCGTGATTTTTTTTCGTGCAAGATGTAGCCATGGACATGCTATGAGATCTGATGGTGAATTTGGGGTGACCCAGTGCAAAAATCCTGAGGATCCATGTGGATCCGTGCTTTGTAACCACGTTTTAAGTTGGGAGGGAAGCAAAAGCACTCAAGGGACAAGGAGCACGCATGGGGTGTGTGGAGAAGGATGCTGCTAATAATGCAGGAGAGGGGTTTAAGGGGAGAAGGCTCCTCTCCTCTCCCACTTTGCTCCTTTAAAGCAAGCAGGCTCTGCTTTTCTCCCTCCTCCCCGCTCATCCCCGGCTTAGCGAGCTGAAAAACTTTGCTGCTATTTAGTGAGCTGAGTGGGGAGGAGAGAGAGACAGAGAGCCTGCTTGCTTTAAAGGAACCAACCGGACAGGAGCCGCTTACACTTACAACCGGACAGGAGCCGCTTACACTCCTCTCCCGCTTTGCTCCTTTAAAGAAGCAGGCTCTCTGTCCCTCTCTCCTCCCCACTCAGCGGCTCTTCTCCCGCTTTGCTGTTTCAAAGCGAGCCACAGGGAAGGGAAGGAAGGGGAACCATGGATCCTCTGCTCACGACTGCAGCAGATCCCCCCCCCCCGTCACCCCTAGGCATTCCCTCCATAAGGGAGACATTTCCCCTTACTTTCTAGGAGGAAAAAAGTGAGTGTTATGGTGCAAAAAATACGGTAATTATTAAACAAGTAAAACCATTCCAAATGGAACAGAACAGGATAGCTCAGTCAGTAGAGCATGAAACTCTTAATCTCAGGGTTGTGGGTTTGAGCTCCACATTGGGCCAAAAGATTCCTGCATTGCAGAAGGCTGGGCTAGATGACCCTTGGGTCACTTCTAAGTCGACAGTTCTATGAAGCTATGATTCTAGAGTACATTAGGGAAACATGCTTGCCAAAAAATATGTGTACATTAGGCAAAATTGCATACAGAAATGTGCATATTCAGAGGAATGAGCAGGAAATGTATATAAACTTGGTAAGGAAATGGACCAAACTGAACATAAGGTTAGAACAATGAGAGAGGACCTGAAGAGGACAGATTTGTCCATCCCTAACACAGAGATCACCTAACCACGCATCTCCCCAGGATGGTGAGATGTAGTTGGCTTTTATTTAAATTGTAATTATTCTTCCTAAATTTGCATCTCTACAGATAAATTAGCATTGACTTTCATCCTTTTTTTTTTTTGTTTGTTTATTTATGCATCCTGTATTTCACCCATAGTGGTCCTCAAAGCACTACACATTGCCACTCAGCCATTAAGCTCACTTCAGTAACAACAACAACAACAACAACAACAACAACAACAACAACAACAACAATAAATCAGCATGGTGTGGGGGAGGAAGAATGTTTGAAACCGTGTGTTTCTGTATTGACTGTCTTGTGAAGGTCAAGGTCCCAGACCAAGGTCCCATAAAGTATTGCTGATGGGGCTGGTTAGGTAAATCCTAGCCAAAGAGTTCTACTCTGAGTATAGAGCCCTTGAAATGAATAGACTTCATTTAGTCATGTACATTAATTTAAACATATCTACTCAGAGCAGAACTAGCAGTGGATCTTCCTCAATGAATCATCATAAACATATTAATTCACACATTTATGTAATATATATATGATCTGAAGCAGAACAATTATTTATAGCTAATTTGCTATTATTGATGATTTAGGCGTTTCTTCAAGTCACAGAAGATAATGAAAAAACAAAGTTTTTCAGACCACTGAGGGACTGCAAACAATTAATTCAACACCAGTGTTTACACTCATTTCTCTCATTTCCCCCTCTTTGCTTTCTTCAGCAAATCCAGCTTAAAGGATGGCATTCTTCTTCCATCTTCATGCAGTTAATTAAGTTTCCTCATACTGGGAGCAAATAAATTCTGAAAACCATCCGCCCCCCCCCCTGCACTTTCAACTATTGCAAAAAAAAGAAAAGGAAAAAAAGATGGTTTCTCATCTGGTTTTTGCCCTCTGAGTCAACTGTGTTTCTCCGAAATACACATTTACAAGAAGCTGATTGTTGAGACATTTACACTCTATAAAGAAATCATAGTGTGGACTTTAAATGTGCACACACTGTTTCCATTGGGTCGAGGCCTGTGACTCACTGGTAATGCAAGTTCAAGCTCTAGCATCTTCAGGTATGGCTGGGAAATACTTCTGAAGACCTGGAGAGCTCTGCCAGTCAATGTAGAGATAATAGTGAGCCAGCTGAACCAATTATATGACTCACAGATATGAGCTAGTTGAACCAGTGTTACGAGGCAGCTTCTGATGTGCCATTTTTCAGGTGGGATTTGCCAAATGAGCATATTTCTTAGTACTTGTTTAGCTTACAACAAACCAACCCATTATAGGATGCTTTTGCCAAATGCTAAACCAGCCAGGTACAACCAGTGTTGTACACTTAACTCCGTCAGTTTTGAAAGGGGATTCCTCTGTCCATGTATCTGAATTCTGTCTGTCCATGTATCTGAATTCCCAGTTATAATGGTGCAGGATCAGAAAGTTTTGAGAAGAAGAAAAAGAGGTAGGATGTTCTGAAATCAGAGTATAGCTGCCATAACTGTCCATAAAATTCACAGCAAGTAGATTAAGCAATTAGGGACGCAGGTGGCGCTGTGGGTTAAACCACAGAGCCTAGGGCTTGCTGATCAGAAGGTCGGCGGTTCGAATCCCTGTGACGGGGTGAGCTCCCGTTGCTCGGTCCCTGCTCCTGCCAACCTAGCAGTTCGAAAGCACGTCAAAGTGCAAGTAGATAAATAGGTACCGCTACGGCGGGAAGGTGAACGACGTTTCCGTGCGCTGCTCTGGTTCGCCAGAAGTGGCTTAGTCATGCTAGCCACATGACCCGGAAGCTGTACGCTGGCTCCCTCAGCCAATAAAGCGAGATGAGCGCCACAACCCCAGAGTCGGCCACGACTGGACCTAATAGTCAGGGGTCCCTTTACCTTATATTAAGCTATTATTCTAATTAGGTCTCTTATCTTTAGAGTAAAGGAACCTCAGTGAATAGGTTTCACCCTTGTGAGCTTATATTTCATGGTTTGCCTCTTCCTGGCCATTACTGTGTCATAGTTCAGTATTATTTAACCATTTCCCCTTTAAAAGAATTGCATTTTCCCATTATGACCTATCCATACATCCCCACCTAGGCACCTTGTATCCTTTGTTTGGCTTTTTCTGTATGTTCATACTAGGGCTGCCCCTCTGCTCACTCCTCTCTCCTACCTTCCTGCTGTTCCCCCCACATTAACCCCCTGGAGCTTATGGGTGTTGGAATCCAACATCTGGAGGGCCACCTACTCCAGATCCCTACAATACAGGCTGGAGGATAGCCAAAGACAAAATAAAATGGAATATAAATCAAAATCCTCAGAGGGGCAGTACCACAGGCATACAATGTGTCATCTTTCCAAAAGGAAGGCGAGGAAAGCCCAATGATACTGCTTGCTTATCCTGAGATCATCTCTGAGAAACATCTGGATGGAACCTGGAAAGCTCTTAATGGGAATATAACTTTGATTAGACACAACTGTGAATTATATCACAATCTTCTCTGGGGATATGGAGCTCATGAGGCATACAGCTGTCCTTGGAGATCACAGGAGAAGGCACGAATCCTGTCATTTGGGAACTGCAGCAAGGAGTCCAGAAGGCCCCCAAGGCTACAGTCCAATCTAGAAGAGGCCCTTCAATAGTGCCTAATATAATGGAGATGGTCTCTCCTTTGAAGCTTTGCTTTCTCCCTGCCAACATTGCCACCAGCTTCTTTTCGTTCATTTCCAACCAGCTGTTCTTCATCCAGGTGCTAATCTAATCCAGGCTGGAGAGTGAGATGGGCTGGGAGAGTGCCAGACATCAAGAAGCCAGGCCTAGGCAAAAGATGGAAAGCAGAGCTGAGCCAGACTGATGTGACTCTCAACTTCCATGTCAACATTTTCATGTGTGGTAAAGAATAGCCCTCCCTTAAACAACTAAGCAAATCACACGTTTGTCTGTTCTTCATGCAGGTTCTGGACATCCTAGCTCAGAAGCATGCAAAGGCCCACAAAGATTTTTAAGGCTGCAGAGCAGTCTTCATCTCTAAATATACACAGAAATTACCACATGCAAATTTTATGCAAGCCAGTGTTGCCTTTTGATGATATGAATTCTCCTTTTTGGCATTTCATATTTGGCTGCTCTGTTTGGAGAGGGGGCTACTGTCATGGCTGGCCTGACCATTAAGCAGAGGGAGATATTGGAAGACAGAACTATCTGCACTAGGTAGCCTCCCCTGGGTCCTGGTCTCAAATGTGCTGTGCTGTTACCAATACTGAAGGAAGATTCAACTTCCAACCCAATTGGCTTCTGTTGGTGGAATGAGGCATGGAGGTACAATCTTGTCCTTTGCCCCAGGCCAACCCAAGCAGCAATTCTAGATCTAGGTTAGACATTTGATCAAAATTTGAAGGAAAGGTGGATTCCACCAAGAAGGACATAACTGAGCAGGAACATCTCTCATATAAAGTTTAAACTGCATTCAAATAAATGAATGGGAGCTGAGAAAACGAGCCAGTTATTGTAATTGGTTGGGGGGGGGTTGTGTGTGTGTGTTTTTTAGCCAGTTAGTGACTGACCTACATGTATGTTTGCACCCAGGCCTAAAGGTCAGCCTGAAATTGTTTGGCAGTCTATGCCAATCCTTTCATTATTTTTTTAAAGCAGGACTGCCAGACTCTGCTATGTTTATTCCAGTGTTTTCATTTTATATCCTAGCAGTTGCTGTTTACAGAGAAAGCAAAGATTTTCCCCTTGCAGAATGTTATCCTGTCTTTGCCCAGATTTTATTCGTGTTTTCCTCTCTCTGTGTGTGTGTCCTTATAACCCTTTGGCAAAGCAATTTGAGAAAGGGGCAAAGAAGAGTGTAATTTTCCTGGCAGGCGAGAGTGTAATTTTGGTAGCTGGAGTATATAGCATGCTCCTAGAACTTCTCCTCCAAAACTTTGCATCCTGTTACAGTCTATCACTTGACTCGGCTGGTAGTTACTTCCCATAGGGGTCATGCACAATTAGCAAAAGCTTTCAGTCACTGAATACAGGAGCCAAAGTGTCTCTGGAGCACACTCATTCTCACTTGTATGCCCTGGCAACATTAAACTGCACTCCATGCATATACAGCTCATTAAGCTAACCAGTGGCTACTTTCTAAATAATAATTAGACTGCCTAGAAAGCACATTTTCTCATCAACTCCCCAGAGACTCAAGATGTGCATCAGGGGCCCTCAGACATACTTGAAGGAGGCATGACCATCCACTGTGCTGGTTGCCACATGCTGACCATTGCTTCATGTGGCGACCTACATCATGGCAGTGAGCACCTTCTCAACTGACTTGGCCGAGACTGACTTCCTGGACAACAAGGAGTACGTGAGGGCTTACTTCCTCAGTAGAACTTTGCTTCAGCAACAAGGCATACACAACCCCTCATGTCTCTGATCTTGCTCTTCAGCCCTGACTTAAAAACATAAGAAGAGCCATACTGGATCTGACCAAAGTCCCATGCCCATTCAGCATTCTAGCCAACAAGATGCCTCAGGACACACACACCAAAAAAAAAAGAAAAAAAAGAACAAAGGCAGGTTATGAGAGCAATCGTGCTCTCCCACACCCCTATCACAGGCAGTGTTTTTTGACTCAAGAAAATCACCATTTGATAGTTCAAATCAGGAAAAATAAATACAGTAAATACAACAAAACTGACCAATCACAGAGCTAGATTCCAACTGCTACTTCACACATTAAACGCTCACTTCTGTCTGAGACTCAGAAAACACCATGACATGAAATGAGGCCACCATTGGGGGTAGCAACAGAACTGATGATTCACCGTGCTAGAGAAGAAATTTTTCTTCTCCCATTAGATTCACAAAATGTTTAGGGGTATGTGTACCCCTGCGTCCCCCCAGAAAAAAGCACTGATCATAGGCACCAGCTCCTAGGAGGCCGAAGCACGTTTTAGGGTGGCCCGGTGTTTTTAAGGGGACCAGACCTCTCAATGTTCAGAGGGTGTTCAGCTCTGTTCATTACACGTGTGGTGTCAGAAGGTCGCTTTAGGCCCCTGCAATCTTCTTTAGAAGTGGGCGCCTCTGCTCCTGTCTGTATTCAGTCAGAGGCAAACTTCTGAATCCAACTAATACTGAAAGTAATATATAGCCATCTTGGCTTATAGCCATTATAGCCTTAGCTTACCTTTTTTAAGACAAACATGTTGGTGGTCATAAATTCTAAAGGCTAACTATGAGCTGTGTGAAGTAGCACTTCCATTGATCTATCCCAAATCTTCCAGTGTGACGCTTCCATGGGTGACCCCAGGCTCTAGTGTTAGGCGAAAGGGAAAAAACCTTCACTCTCTTCATTTTTTTCTGCAAGGTTTTATGCACCTCTATCATGTCCTCCTGCCCATTACTTGCCTCCCCCACCCCCCCTGGAAAGTAAAAAACCTCAAACATTGTTACTTCTCTTCATAGAGCAATTGCTCCATCCCTTTGATCATTTTGGTTGCCCTTGTCTGAACCTTTTCCAGTTCTACAATCCATGTAGATTGTGCTTTCCATGAGGTGTGCTGACAATTGTGCACAGTGTTTTCCAAGTGTGGTTGCCCCACAGATTTGTATAAGGGCATTGCAATGTTGGTAGTTTTGCCAGCTGCCTCCTGGCATGCCCTCAAATCCCAATGACTCGTTGGTTTGGACTCCCCAACTCGCCCCAGTATAATTCCTGGCTCCTGCTTCACTCCTGACTGCTTTCTGTGGCCCAGCATTGAGAGCGATGGAGGAGAAGCCGCAACCGTTGCTCTCACCCTATGGGCAGGACAGAAGGAAGAGTTCATGCAGAAGGTGTCGCAAACCAAGGGTGTAGTTTGAAGGCAGGGAATGCAGCCTCCCTGCTGAAGCTGAAGCTGATGGAAACCACCTGGGAGCTCTGTGTACACCCTCTTAATTTTTGTAATGGAAGCTGATCAATATACAACATAAAATAATGTGCAATATGGGAAAGCAATCCATGTATATCTATTCTGAATTCTGGATAGGGTTAAGGGCCCTCCCGTTCTGTGCCCCTCTAGCCTCCCTGAGCCACAGGTAAACAATTCATTCTGAAAAATAGCTCTGTTCAGACAAGTTTCAGCCTCGGCATGTACAATGAACATTTCATGGGATGGGCCATAGCTCAGAGCTAGAGCACATGCTTTGTATGCAAAGTGTCCCAGGTTCAATTCATGACAACTCCAGGTAGGGCTGGGAAAGATCCTTGCCTGAAATCCTGCCCATCAGTGCAGACAGTATTGAACTGGGTGCACTGACTTGTTATCAAGCAACTTCCTATGTTCCTGACACTGTACAGTGGGGAAACAGAAGGACTTTTACACACACACACACACACACACACACACACTGTATGTGCATTTGGGGATGTGTCTGCATGTGGGCAGACATGCATGTATCATAGAATCGTAGGATGCATATTGCGTCTTTGGATGGAGAGAGGTGTGCGAGTGTGTGTCGAAAGTAGCCTAATTTACAAAGATAACATTTGCCGTCATAGTTTCACTCACTTTTGCCTCTGAATAATAGAATTGTAAAATTGTAGAGTTGGAAGGGGCCATAAGGATCATCTAGTCCAATCCCCTGTGATGCAGGAATCTTTTGCCCAATGTGGGGCTCAAACTCATGACGCTAAGATTAAGAGCCTCATGCTCTACTGACTGAGCTATGCCAGCAGCCACAAACATGTACTGTACCCTCAGGGAGGTTGCCCAGAAGGGAATGCAACTGTTGGGCTGAAAATGACCTGCCATTCCTGGACGAATCTTACATCTTTTAGCAGATTTCATGGTTGAATTCCAGCTCAACTCTTAACCCTGGTGGTACGCAGTGATCTCTGGGAACACACACTTAATGTGGGAGTTTCTTTGCACATGTAAACCAGGACACATATAAGTCTGGGAACACTTACATAACTAATCAGCATAGCTTGTTATATAAGAATCTTGAGTTTGCTAGCATTTAGACTGAAGTGGAAAACAGCCACGTGGGTTAAAAGCCACAGTTTGTGACTGACTGAATATGTGATTCAACTGATAATATTTCATAGTGTTGAGTCGGGTGAAGGATGTGCGAAAACATTTGCAAACCCCAAGACCCATCTGGATCCAACCGCACTGCAGCAAGGAGAAACATGTCGGAAATGTTAACTGATTAGCAGGTTCCCATGCTAATTAATTAGGCTGCTGGATTAACCCAGCTGTGGGATTGCATTAGCACTGGTACTTTATCAGAAAATCAATAGATTCCATTGAATGACTCCCATCGAAAAACCAACTCAGATCCAGCTGGCAATACCTTTTGCCTCAAGGCACATCATGTCTCTGTGAGTCTGATAGCAACTAAAGGAGAAGAGTGCTAGGCAGAGAGAATGAATGAAAGAAAAAACTCTTCCCTAACCAAACATGCTGATTTTATCATTGATTTAACTTAATCTGATTTTTTTTCCCTGTCCACCCCCCCCCCCTTCTTCACCGGTCCAGCTTTGAAATACTTGGGTATTTATAGAATTGCCACCAACATATTTATATACCATAATTATCGTGCAGTTCTTTGATCAAAGACAATTTTCCACTCCAGTTGCTTCTCTGGAATCAGAGTAGAGGAAATGACTTCAGACCCTTGACTCTGAGCATCTTTGGCTTCTCTCGGGATGCTGCAAGTTATGCAGGATTGCTTAAGAATAACAAAGGACCTTGAGTGAAGCCAGATGATTCTGCACGCAAGGTCCTTCCTTACACGCTGCAGAAGCATGTGCCTATAAGAACAGTCACTGCAATTTTAGCATACCCTAGCCCAGCTTGCCATAGTATGGCCCTGTAAGGCAGGCAAATAATATAATTATTACATGTAAACAGAAGAGCCTGCCAGATCTATCTAGTCCAGCAGCGTGTTCTCACAATAGCCAAGCAGATTGCAATATTATTCTCTCTAGTGGCTCTGTGGGTTAAACCACAGAGTCTAGGACTTGCCGATCAGAAGGTCGCCGTTCGAATCCTCGTGACGGGGTGAGCTCCCATTGCTTGGTCGCTGCTCCTGCCAACCTAGCAGTTCGAAAGCACGTCAAAGTGCAAGTAGATAAATAGGTACTGCTCCGGCGGGAAGGTAAACGGCGTTTCTGTGTGCTGCTCTCGTTCACCAGAAGCGGCTTAGTCATGCTGGTCACATGACCCGGAAGCTGTATGCCGGCTCCCTCGGCCAATAAAGCGAGATGAGCACCGCAACCCCAGTCAGCCACGACTGGACCTAATGGTCAGGGGTCCCTTTACCTTAATATCCCTTCATCTTTGGAACAATATCCCCAGGGAGGCACCTAATACCAACTTTACTATCATTTTGGAGCCAGATAAGAACAATTTTATTCTCCCAAACAGATGGGCAGCTTTAGTGATATTGATGTTAGAGTTGTTCCATCTGAACATTAATATGTGTTTTTTATCATTGTTACTGTATTGATAGTCTTCATTGTTTCATTATGTTTCAACTGTGTGTTTTTATTATTTTATATAGAGAGATAAAGATAGATATTGATATATAATCAATTTTGGTTCTATAAAGCGATATACAAGTCTAATCAATCATATCAATAGGCTTAGAAAAGATTTACTTATTTGCAGCTAGTGAATTCACTGTTTATATTAGATTTGACTTGAGGGCTTCCCTGCTGGCCATCTTGGACACTACAATACACCAGCAAACAGCATCAGACAAGGTTTCACCATCCACCTTCTTAGTCTGAAGGGACTGATTCCTTAAGTTTTCTTCTTTTTCAGCCAGAGAAAACTTCATGTTTAACTTACAACAGCCTCAGCATTGTGCCCTACCATTGTACTGGTTTGTCCTGCAGTGTTCCAGATTAAACTGAAAAGATGATAATGACATGATAATCTCTTCCCCAAGCTGAATTTTTTTATCATCAGTTCATGAAGGCATCTCCCAACATATTTCTGTTAACCTAAAAGCAGCCGATTTTAACTGGGCCTGCAGTGCTGTGGGGTGGATGGAGGCAACCTTTTCCTCTCTTGTTGATTCACCCCAAGGCAACCTTTTCCTCTCTTGTTGATTCACCCCAAAATTCTATCAGTCACACAGGTGAAAACATACCGCCACTTATATTATGAATGTTTTCCCATTAACAGCTAATAGCAGCCGAGTGTTAATAATTTTAATAACCTTTTGGCTATCTAGAGAATCTGACTGAAGAACCATAAGAATTTTTTGCCTGCTGTACAGAGGTTTTCTTTTTGTACCAATTTTTGTATGGTTCTTCACATGTTGTACATTTATTATTTTGATATATGCTCATTTGAGGAGGGTATCTATTTCAGCTACTGTATTACAGAGTTTTATATTTGGCATTTCATTGTCTGGATCCACTTTTCTGGATTTTTGTTTTCTAGTCTCTCCCTGTCTCCCCCACCCCCAATAAGGTTCTACTCCATTTTTATGTAATAATTCTTTTCTGCCAGATGATTAAGCCAGAGATCCCATCTAGAGCCTCCTAGAAACTCCAGCAGACTAAATGTACTACTTCACTCACATAACGTTTCACCAGGCAGGGACCTCTTTATGGCCTGCTCTACTCTTTCCTTTTCAAAAGGCAGACAAGACGAGTACTCTGAGAGAACCAAAGAAAACAAAATAAATGGAGCTGGAAAACTCTCTGGGGTTTGGCTTGGATATTGAGTAAAAACACTGGAATAAACAGGGCTGACATTGGCTCTCCTGCCAGAGAGTGTGCTGGCATACTCTGCCAGTCTCCGCTGGCTGAACTTTGTCCCTGGTTATACTGGCATATAGCTATGGAAATCGAAATCACTATTTTGCATTCCTGCAACAAGAGGTCATGGGACAAGAGAGTTTCCCACTTCCACCCTCCTGTCAAATTTCCTTGATTTGTAGGGTAGCAATGACTATTTGTAGGGTAGCAGTGACTAACACAGAATGAATGGAGCATACAACCGCCTTGTGGTGTTTTTTTTATTTTTAAAATTATTAAAAGTGTGGTCTTTAAATATTTCAACCCCCAAATTATCAGCCTCTGGGACCAGAGGTACAGTTAGATACAAAGCTTGGGAGCTTTGGAACACCTCATGCAGATAGATAATTCCAAACCCTGGACTTAATCCCTACCACCACCTACACAACCCCAGACATTATTTGGTAATGGGCATTGCTTCACTACTTCTAAATGTAGCAATAATAATAATATGATAATAATTTATTATTTATACCCAGCCCATCTGGCTGGGCTTCCCCAGCCACTCTGGGCGGCTTCCAACAAAATATTAAAATACAGTAATCCATCAAACATTAAAAGCTTCCCTAAACAGGGCTGCCTTCAGATGTCTTCTAAAAGTCTGGTAGTTGTTCTTCTCTTTGACATCTGGTGGGAGGGCATTCCACAGGGTGGGTGCCACTACCCAGAAGGCCCTCTGCCTGGTTCCCTGTAACTTGGCTTCTCACAGTGAGGGAACCACTAGAAGGCCCTCGGTGCTGGACCTCAGTGTCTCGGCAGAACAATGGGGGTGGAGACGCTCCTTCAGGTATACTGGACTGAGGCTGTTTAGGGCTTTAAAGGTCAGCACCAACACTTAGAATTCTGCTCGGAAACGTACTGGGAGCTAATGTAGGTCTTTCAAGACCAGTGCTATATGGTCTCGGCGGCCGTTCCCAGTCACCAGTCTAGCTGCCACATTCTGGATTAGTTGTCGTTTCTGGGTCACCTTCAAAGGTAGACCCACATAGAGCGCATTGCAGTAATCCAAGCGAGAGATAACTAGAGCATGCACCACTCTGGCAAGACAGTCTGTGGGCAGGTAGGGTCTCAGCCTGTGTACCAGGTGGAGCTGGTAAACAGCTGCACTGGACACAGATTTAACTTGCACCTCCATGGACAGCTGTGAGTCCAAAAAGTCTTGAAGGCTGCACAGCTGGTCCTTCTGGGGCACAGTTACCCCATTCAGGACCAGGGAGTCTTCCACACCCGCCCACCTCCTGTCCTCCTCCTGCTAAACTTGTAGGCCCTCTCACTCATTCTGCCAAGTAAGGCCCTGACCTGATGTCATCACTGCCTGGGACTCTCACTTTTAAAGCTGTGACATACACGTATGGATATAGATATGTTTCAAGGTTGCCTCCTTGTTTATTGTCACCAAGCAGGGCATGGCATGCCTCAGAAATCATAGGTTTGTACAGTTCTATAATAAAGGAAGTTGAAGATGTGCAATGTCTGTTGCAACCAGTTCTGCTCAAGGATCTGTCGCTTGATTCCTCCTGGCTCCCCAGAGATCCCTCAACCAAGTCTGCTGTTCTTCATGCTTGGGCGGATTCTCATGCGTGCACAAAAGTGCGAACTTCGACTGGCTATGGTTACAAGCTGGCTAAAATATATTCAAGTTGATATAAAAACCAGGAATTTTTGGAAGATAAACTTTTGATAATGCATGATTGTATGGGGTGTGCACTCATGCTTTGGTTTTGTTTTTTAAAAAATAGGCATTTGTATAAATAAGCACTGTGGTAAGGGGTAGGGAATCTGGGACCCTCCACATATTGTAGGACTACAACTCCCATCATCCTTGACCATTGGCCATACTGGCTGGAGCTGATGGGAATTGCAATCCAACAACATCTGGAGGGTGACAAGTTCCCCAACTTTGGCTTTTTGCTTGCCCTGGCTCTTAGCTTGGGAGCATTTTGTGAATTATGATAGGGTTTTTGTTTTGGACAACTGTTCAATTACTTCAACACTGGATCGTGCTTCTGAGGATTGATTTTGGATTTTCTAAGCTTGGGCTGAAGACATAGCTCAGCAGTACTGCCCATGATTTTGGTGCAGATGGTTCAGAGTTCCCTGACAACCCCAGTTAAAAGGCAGCGGGGTTAGAAAAGTCCTTGTCTTGAATTCTCAGGAGGGCAGGAGAACACTGTCCTGAGTCAGACAGACTTGGCTCAATATGAACTGACTTCATGCACTCAAGTTACAGCCCAAGGTGCAGCAAAAAAACCTCTTTGACCCGAATCTATTGTGAAAGGCAAGAGAACAATGCACATACTGTGGGCAAAAACATTCTTCCTCCGAGTCTTTGATAAAACAGTCACACTGGTGCAGCCTGAGGGCCAAAGTAGATGTGACACACAATTAGCAATCGCTAATCTTCAGTAAGCAGCAGGCATGACACATCTGATCTACCTGAGGGTAGGGGGGCTTTAGCCATTGCCACTGCAATCTGGATTCTTTGCTATGTGCATTGGAAGGAAAGTTCCTATTACAATGAAATTCTTTCTTCCAATGCAGGTGTGGGGACACATACCCATGTAGACCACAACCAGAGGAGGGGAGCAGGCAGGCAAAATGTTGAAACCTCCAGGACCCTGACCCAGATTACTACACACACACACACACACACACACACACACACTTGTTAATTATACATTAACAGCATCATGTGAAACTTGACTTTGAGAAAAGATCCATACAGTGGTACCTCGGGTTAAGTACTTAATTCGTTCCGGAGGTCTGTTCTTAACCTGAAACTGTTCTTAACCTGAAGCACCACTTTAGCTAATGGGGCCTCCTGTTGCTGCCGCGCTGCCGGAGCACGATTTCTGTTCTCATCCTGAAGCAAAGTTCTTAACCTGAAGCACTATTTCTGGGTTAGCGGAGTCTGTAACCTGAAGCGTATGTAACCTGAGGTAGCACTGTAATTTATTAATACCACTTGTATCATCTGAAGCCTACAGGTATAAAAGTTCTAGGAATTCATTTTGTGTTAACAGTCTTCTGTATCACACATTTTTTAAAAAAATGTTTGGTGTGATCAAGGTCCCTTCCTTCCTCTTTACACACACAAACACACACAGAGAGAGATCTGCAAGTGTGCCCCTGCACTGAAGACAAGGATTAAGCCATTTTGAGGCCTTCATGGAGAAAATAAAAACAAGTTGAACTTTAAAAGAATGACCCAGAAAAGACATGACTGTTCACTGACAAATGAAATCTACCAGGGGATTGGGAGCACGCAACAAATCTGTGCCAGCCTGTAGCATTTGCAGTGCAAATCTCCCAAGCTGTCTTAAGATTCATCTGTTCCCATCCCAGAACAGTTATGTAAATCTGCATTCTCATCAGCAACATCAGAGGGAGCAGATGGAAAGGCCCCGAGGGAAGCTGGCATGCAGCAAATCTCATGTGTGCCTGATCATCTCCAAAGATGTGTCTATGCGCAATTCCCATGGCCTTATCCTCCCAGGGCAATTGCCTCAAAAGAAAAGGGAATGGAATGGAATTCTCATCAATGGATGTGTAAGACTTTCACTCCTCTTTAATACCTGTTAAATTCCTTCCATGCCTCACCCAAACAGGACCTTTCAGGTTTGCCTCAAAATTTCACTTTGGGTAACACTAGAGAGCCAGGGAGGCTTAGCAGCTAGAGTGCCCAACTAGGAACTGGGAGACCAGACTTCAAATCCCCCACCCAGACATTAAGCTTACTGGGTGACCTTGGGCCAGCCACTCTCAATCTCAGTCTAACTTACTTCACAGGGTTGTTGTCAGGGTAAAATATGAGGGAGGAAAACTATGTACACCAGCTTGTACTCCCTGGAAGAAAGGTGGAATACAAATGTAATAAAATAACAAAAGGAAACTCAGCAGAAGAATTCATTTCTTTGGCAGTGCTGTGTAATGGTTAGTGTTGGATTAGGACTAAAGAGACTGAAATTCAAATCCTCACTCTGCCATGCTGGTGTAACCTTGGGCCACCCGTAATCTCTCAGCCTACTTCATAGTGTTTTTCTGAAGATAACATGGGGGGGAATGAATGCCATTTTGCTTTTCTTGGAAGAAAAGCAGTATATAAATGTAGTAAATGAATACATACAATGTGACAAACCCTTCACCATGTTTTAAAAACAGCATGCATACTAACTTATTCTTCCATTTCAAAGATGACAAACATTCTAATGGTACTTTTAGCCTCATCTGCATTGTACATTTAAAGCACTATAAGACCACTTTAAATACTCACAGGTTCTCCCAAAGGATCATGGGAACAATAGAGTGGTTTAGCAGTCAATCTCTCTTCCCAGAGAACTCTGCAAACTTTTTTTAACAGGAGGGGAACAGGAGTTTCCAAAAAATTCCCAGCACCCTTAGCAAATCACAGTTCCTGCGATTCTTAATATGAGTGCTTTAAATGTATGGTGCAGATATGGCCTTTCTTCTTTCCCTTATATGGTTATAATTCCAAGGTACTCTGAAATTCACTTATCTCATTAGATGGTACAAATTAGGAACATGGGCATACCAGAAGGAAGTAAGTGAGACTGAAAGTGTTGAGGAAATATCTTCCGTTGGTATAAATTTATATTTAATGGAAGGAATTGTGGATATTTATTGTTAAGTACAGTAATAGAATAGTTTATTTTAAAAAACAATTTTAACGTATCACGGTTTGTGTAGATTATTTTGTTCATCTGCATTTCCTATGTCCTTTAGAAAGAATATGGGCCCACAATTTTGTATCAATATTTCATACAGAAAACATTCCATAATCTTGATTGCTTGATGCATACACTCAATGTGAAATAAACCCTCACACTGCATTCTGTATTTAAAGTTCCATGTACTTTTTACCATATGGAGATTGTCTTTATATATGAGAGGAAATTGTAATTGATGTCCAGTGAAACTTTCATGGGGCCAGAGGGTGGGATTTTATTACTTCATGTCAGGAGAAATATCCCATATCCATCAGCAGCCCTGAGAGAGTCTTGTCTAGCCCCAAAGCCACTCCCGACCTAAAGGGGGGGTTGCCGGCTCACGCCCCCGTCTACACTCTCGCGGGGCTGGTGGCAGCCCCGCGGGACTCAGGGATTCCCCAGTCTCATTAATATTCATCACCCTCGGGCCAGCCAATCAGCTGGCGGTGGGGGCGGGCTTACCTAGGTGCTCTTAAGGTCAGGGCAGCCCTGGCTCGCCCCTTTTCTTCTCTACAGCAGCAGCGGTTTCCCACCCACCCTCCCTCTAGGTTGCATCCAGACTTTGCTATGGGCTTCGGCTGGTCGCCGCAAGGGGCCTGGTAGGAGTTTTTCCATTTGGCTAATTGGCTGTGATTTGAAGCCACTTAGTTTTTTCGCCTACCTCGTAGCAAAACGTCACAACTCCTTGGTTCTGGCGGTTAGGCATTGGCAGGGGTATTGTTATGCAAATGAGGTCGGGGGAAGAAACGCCATCACCTCCCCCACATCTTGAAGGGTAGTTCGTTAAAGGACTCCGGGGGGTGTCGCCTCGTCCGAAACCTACGGAGGCTAGGGCCTAAAGCGCGCTCCCGAGCGGTAACCCCTTGGGGAGCGCCTACGGATGTGCATCTCGGGGGGCTCCCCCTGTTGGTGCTTAACCCTTCCCGGTTAGACTGGATAGTATGTTAGGGCCAATGCCTAAAGCCAATACCACTCTTACCTGTAATCAATAAAGTTGTGGCCATTTTCGCCCATTAACCTTAATTCTGGTGTCTGGTGTCTTTATTTACTCCATCTGTGGGAGGGGGCGGGAATCGCCACACAAAGACGTGCTCAGTAAGGGGAGGATTAAATATGCTTTCAAAAGTGGGTGGTTTTTTTCTTTTAAAAGAAGTGAAACATAGGCTGCAATCCTATGCACATTAACTTGTGAATAAGTCCCATTGGAACTCAATAAGGCCTACATCTGAGGTGGCATGCCTAGGTTTGTGTCATGGGCTGGCTGGATGAAGAAGAGTGGTGGGAGGCACCAGCTAGGGAACCCCCAAGGGAAGAAGGCCCAGAGCCAGGGGTTGGTGGTGGGACGAAGAAGGAGCAGACTGGGAGAAGGATGTGTAAGAAGCTGAAGAGGTAACAGGTGTCAGTGAGCAGGAAGAGTCTGTAGCAGAGAACAGTCCAGAACCAGAGGCAGAAGTGGAGGCTGAAGAGGAGGGGGGCCAAGAAGCAGAAATGAGACACATTACTGAAGAAGCCAGGGGTCCCTCATCCTGCTATGACTAGCTCCCCTCCCCCCTGGTTTCCCAGAACCCACAGAGGTATGAAGAGGGTGGGGCAAAAACAGACAAGGCGTCACTGTCTCTCATTCCTTGGGGAAGACCTGGGTGAGGGGAGGAGATGTAGAGAGCTGTAGGAAAGTGGGGGAGCAGTGAAGAAGCAAATAAGTTAACTTCACTGACAGTGTGAATTGTTACTCCTGGCTCCTGCTCTTGATAGATTGCGTTACTAAAACCACTTTTTGTGGCTTAGACAAAAAAGTGACACTCCGGGATTTGCTGCAGTTGAAGTGACAAGGCACGATGCCCACATTCTCTCCCTTGAATGCATTTTTCTGCATTTGTAGGCTGACCTTCTGTCAAGGCTCTCAGGTGGTCTACAAGTTATAATAATGGTGCACCATTTTATAGATGCAATACAAAAGGAAAAAGAGGTGAGGAAATGTGCAAATTCGGGTACCACTTTTTATGTAACGTTACATAATGGGTATTATGGCCAGGTGCAAAGGCTACTGAGAGAGACATTTCCAGCAGGGGAAGAGTCAAATTGCTATTGATGTCAGCCAGACCAATGGTGTAGTCCCTGCTGTCTCACATCTCCCTCAGCTGCAGCCAGGTTGAAATAATATTGAACTTCAGTGCACTGAATTGCACGGCTGCTTAGTCACCCACCTTTGTGCTCAAGCCAACCCAGATCCTATGATACCTGCTATTTCCTGGGGTCTCTTCCTGCCAAAGAAACAGATCCGTCACATACTGCCTGTGGATTACCCAAGTGCTCAGGGAAAGGGAGTGTGAAACCTTACCATCTTTGCATTACCAGATTAAGCACGCATCAGTGCAGCAACGGAGCGCCTTGGTCCTGAAGTTATTTTTAGGCAGCAATTTCTTACAGGAACAGACTTTGATGTAATACAGCTGTGCTCTTGCTGCAGAAATAAAAGGAACAGACTCATCTCTCACATAACCTGGTGTATGTCAAGCATGATGGCAGGTGTCTGGCCACTGAAATGAAATATTTCACTGGGGGAAGAAATGCTTTTACAATGGTATAGAGGCCAAGAGTCTTCAAAGAATTCAGTTCATCACTGTCTGCTCACAGAAGAAGAAGAAGAAGAAGAAGAAGAAGAAGAAGAAGAAGAAGAAGAAGAAGAAGAATTATAAATACTATTTTTAAGCAAAGATGAAATTCTTTTCCCATTTGGGGGGTTACTCAACCTAGCAGGGTGACAGGCCGGGTAAATATAGTTGGTCATAGCTGCTATCTGGATAAAGGTGTAGTCCAGTTGGTAACTATGTATGGACATCCCTGTGCCAAGATTGCTTGTCTATTGTGATCTTAGTGCAAAACACTCTATATAGGGCTTCCCTTGGGCTCTACCTGAAAACCACATCTGGTGTGGAATGCAGCAACTAGATTGTTGACTCAGGTAACCCAACAACACCATGTAACACCTCTGCATGAAGGTAATTTTTATTAAGACAACAATATGTGGGGAGTGGAGGTTTTAACCTTCTCCTCCTCAGCTACAGCCCAAATGACCCCCTACCCCAATGTGCTTAGCACTGAAGTGTGGGGGGGGGGACTCCTATAGCTGTCACATGTAGTTTAGATTTCAAACCTTTAAAGTTTCCTGTATCCCTAAAATGGTAAAGTTGACCAACCTATCTTTGCAAGATGCTTAAATCATATTCATAATTCTATAGAAAAATGAGAAAATAGAAGGAATCCACAGACTGATCCCTCTAAGACTTGGTTGTCCGATAGTGGAAGTCAGAAACACATGTACTTGACATTTCTTTGGCCCAATTAACAGCAGCTATTTCAAACAATTCAGGATATGAGCCAACGCTGCCATATGATTGCTTCATCCTGAGTCCTCATCCTGAGTTTCCAATCCACCCTAACATTGTACTGTGCAAATGATAACTGGCATGACTCTGGTTTCATTACTGCTAAGTGTATGCAATCTCAGTTTATATTCATTTATGTGTGTTTCTTCATTGTGCTTGCAACCACAAGGACTTCTGACCACTGCCTGGAATTTGCATGGAGACAGGCCATAGCTTAGGAGTTGAATGTGCGGTCCGCATAAATAAAGTCCCAAGTTAAATTCCAGGCATCTTTCTACTTTAAAACAGAGTTGGGGAACTTGTGACCCTCCAGAAGTTGTTGGACTAAGATTCTAATCTTCCCTGACCATTCACCATATTCACTTCTCTTACTTGGCAATGCAAGTAGAATGCATATGAATCAGCTCTTACTTTTAGGAAAGCACCTCTTCATGTGATGACGGGACGCATCCTGGTAAGTGAGTGGAAAGTGCTGGACAATCTGGCCAACTTCCAGCCCATGGTCTACCAACAAATGGTCATGGGAAAGGGCAGTAAAAGTGTTTCATACTAAAGTAATAGCGTCTTTTGTTGTGTTGAGGTGCACAGAGGAGCTGGCTCTCAGTTTCAGTCCCTAAGGTTCCCCCCTCCCCTCTCTGTGCTCCATTTCACATAAGGCACTTTGGCATGAAAGATTTATATAAGTGCACATTTAAATATGCCTTCTAATCAGCGCACACTAACAAAACATATTCTTGAGTAACTGCGAAGTTTCAGCCAAGTTGATTGCTTTGCAGTTTTGCGCAAATGATGAGCTGCTTCCAAGCTGAGATTTGGTCTGCCAAGTTCAAGCCTAGAGCAAGCCAAGTTATAACTTCCTGAAAAAATGAAAAGTCATTATGAAACACGAACAAAAATTATCCAGAGCTTGGTGCATGGTACAGATACATGACATGCTTCTTGTAGAATGAAAACGGTGCTGAACTACACCTGGGTGCTTTTGTTTTTTAATAATAATAATAATAATAATAATAATAATAATAATAATAATAAATTAACTTACTTTGATCCTGCTTTTTCCCATTTTATTTTCTACTTTACACCAAGCGCCGTTTATATTCATTCCAAATGATAACCTCCCTCCCTGTCTATTTAACCCAAGCGGCCCTTGAGGTAGGTTACAATAAAATAATGCACAGCGTGTCAGGTAATGTATAATCATACAAAATGCTCCTCGTATGTAACAGGAAAATGCCTGAGGAGGAACCTTCCGCACCACATGAGCAAGAAAACCAGGCAAAAGCTTTCCAGGGTAAGACATTCCACAAGCGGTCATCATGTCCTATTAAGTGAGCACTTTGCGCAACTAATAACTTCCTCATTCTAGTACTGATGCATAGATATCTGAACATGGTTCAAGCCATTAACCAAATCAACTTAGTTATCTAAAAGTGAACTGCGAGGTCAGACCATCATGGAAGTCACTAGGCTGCCCCAGCCACCCTCTATAGGGAAGTTGTTAAATGTTTTATTATGTTATGTTGGAAGCAGCCCAGAGTGGCTGGGGCAACCCAGTCAGGTGGTGGGGTATTAATAAAAAGAATTATTATTATTATTACTACTACTACTACTATTATCTAGGGTGTCCCTATTTTCATTGGAGAAATGTTGGAGGGTTTGAAATAGCCTAGTGAGATGAATTCGGAAGAGCAGCATGGCATTCACTCAACCTTTCAATTGGAGTGGTCAGCAGAGTTCTGCTTTCCCATCATTGCAATTGCCTCTTGCATACAAAATAGAGGGGAGCCTCATTTGAGAAGCCTAATTTATGCAATGGTGCTGCTATGCTAATTTTAACTTATATGCATACATTTTTGGAACGCTACTTGATCAGATCTTAAACCTTTCTGTCTGTCTGTCTGTCTATCTATCTATCTATCTATCTGTCTGTCTTTTCTTTCTTTCTTTCTTTCTTTCTTTCTTTCTTTCTTTCCATCTAAAAAATCATATTCAACTACAATTATACTCTGTTTGTAAAACCTCTGCCATTCTGCGGGGAGTGGTAAAGAATACTAAAAACAATACTGTATTCAAGGACTTGTGGGACCAACTGAGGAGATGCATAATTAAATTACTTGTTTCTCCAACTAATTAGGTCTGCTTTGCATCATATATGGCTTTTTCCCTCTGCAGAGATTATCTCCTTCTGAGAGGAAAACACCAAGAATGTAGCATAAGAAAGCAGTTCCTATATATCGAGATTATGGTATATGAGCAACAGTCCTTAAACCACCGTTAGGTCGGAACATAGGAAGCTGCCTTTATACCATGTCAGAGCCCAGAATTGTCTACTCTGACTGGCAGGTGATCTCCAAGGACTTGGGCAGTAGTCTGCCTCATCATTTCCTACTTTTATAATTGAAAATGGCAGGGAATGAATCTGGGACCCTCTGCATGCAGAGATTTCCCGCTCTTCAATCGGCTTCCTGTGTGTCAGATTTTCTGTGCACTGGCATGCCTTAGGTATTGGTCACAGTGATGTGTCTAAAACAATCATTTGCAATGTCGAAGAAATATTTATATGAGTACTCTACAGCCTAGTAATAATATTTTCCAGAGGCAATCTGCGAGCAGGTCAAAGTGACCCTGGATATCAGCACCAAAGCCCTCAAAATCTACTCATGCTTAACTCAAGTTCCTCAGTGTTGCCAAAGTTTACAGCTGATCTAAGTTAACTGTGTGTGTCTCAGAGTATGATGGTCTGTCCATGCTGTGATCTGGCTCACGTGGAGCAGGCTCTGCCAGCCACTGTCTTTCCAGATAGTGCTTGGGGGTGATTGGGCAACTTTCCCACTAGATTCCATGGTGGAATGAATGAATGAATGAATGAATGAATGAATTTGCTTGCTTGCAAATAGGCCCCTTCCCTTTGCACTACTGTTGGGTGCTGAATTGAGGCAGGTGTCCTATAACGGGGGCAGGGGGGGTGGAGGAAAGAAGGAAAGAAACACAGTCTGTACTTAAACATTGTATTCAACTAGTGCATAGAGATCTTTTCAATTGGAGGACAGTGTTAACCAGAGATTAGAAGCAATTTGAATACAATATTCCCCATTTATCACATTCAAATCATTTGCATAGCTTTAAAAGACAGAAAGCAACAACTCATAATCAAAGCACTTAAAATGCTTGGGAAATGAATCGTAGCTCTGGGTTCTGTAAACTACCCTTTTCTAAGAGAAAAGGGAGAACTTCCACTTGCCTCTCTGTCTTTTCTTTCTTTCCTTCCTTCCTTCATTTTATTTTGTTACTTGGATTGTGAACTGTAAAAATGACATGATGGCAATTTTTATTTTCTTAAGAATGGTCCTGATGATACCGGACTCAAAACAAAAATTCCACAAGGTCAAAAATTTATTTCTTACTTTGATCATTTGGCAGTTTGTTATTTAAACAGAACAGTCAGAAACAATCTCAGTGATGCAGTCTTTAAAAATCTATGCTAGCCCTATTTACAGGAATGTATTACTTGCATTTCTATGTATCTTCTTTGTAAACTGCATATTTGGAGATCCAGACCATGCAGAAGAGCTGCATTTGGGACGTTTGCCCAATTTTAGAGGTGATATTGAAGCAGCTCTTGTGACCTCATTCCCCTACTCACATTATTGGAAAGCATGGAGGAAGCAACTGAAGAGTGTCCCTGTGATTTACAGGTATCTGCTCATAAGCCTAATGCTATATTCAGATAGTGATTATTATTACAATTTAAATGTATGCTTCTTCATACTAGCGTGAACTTCATACTAAAACAATATACATTAACAGATGTCATTGGAGTACAACTCCCATCATTCCTCACTATTTGCAAAAGATAAGCCAGTTAAGGATGATAGCAGTTGCAGTCCAACACTGCTAGACAATACGCCAAAAATGCTATCCATAATCAATCACCTGGCAAAACAATGTAAGTAAATTCACAGTGTAGAAGGTCAAATGAAACCGTCCCCAAGGTTCTCTCACTTAGAGGCTACAAACCTGAAATGAGAAAGAGGCTACAAACATGAAAAGAGAAATATATACACACACACACACAAGCTTACCCCAGGAAGTTCTAGCATGGTTTGCACAAACACATACACACACTTTAAAAAACAACAACAAAAAACATTGATTTGATGAAGGAGAATCAATATGTGTGTCATGATACACTATAGCTGAAACAATTTTTCAACTTCACCCTGAATAAATACAAAGAAACACATCAATAAAAAGAACCACTCCTGTTTTAAAATTACTATCAACTTGGTTGATTCAAAGAATGTTGCAACACGGAAGGGAAACAACAACAAAAATTGCATGTTCAAATTGACTCTCTGAATCAAAATGCAGTAAATATGTCGGGAGTTGAATGCAAGAGGATCTGTATTTCATCAACACGGCATCACTGAAGAGTCTCAAGGCAATTCTTGACCTGAAGAAAACTGCTTACTATCACAGCTGGGAGAAGGGGGGAAACGTTATCTGTTCCCCTAAAATAAATGGCATCTCAAATTTCTGTCCCCAGAAGCTCATGAAATATCCCAAGACGTTTTAGATGGGGAAGGTAATTGTGAAGCTGAAAGGGGGGAGGGGGAGAGCCATGCTATCAGCAACCATCACATTCCTTCTCCTGGAGCCCTTTAGGGTACCACATCCAAGTCAGGAGCCAGCAACTAATGCACTCTAAGCTAGATAGTGTAGTGGTTAGAGTGTCAAACTAGGACTTGAGGGACCAGGGTTCAAATCCCCACTCAGCCATGAAGCCCATTGGGTGACCTTAGGCTAGTTGCTATCTCTAAGCCTAACCTACCTGTGAAGATACAATAAAGAGTGGGAGAAGCATGTATGCTTTCTTGAGCTCCTTGGACAAGAGATCTAATACAGTTACAACCATTTCGCATGGGAGTTCTGTTCCCGGCCCCCGCATGTGTTGGCGGAGCATGTAAAAGCATCCCCCCCCCGTTTCACCCCATTCCGCACTTTTAATGACATGTTTTGTGACATTCTTGGTGACTTCTAGATTCAGCAATGTGCAGGTGTGCATGATCGTATGTCTTTCGCGTTAATCAGTGTTATTGCCTGTAATGAATGAATGAATGAATGTTTGTGTCCATCTATTGTTCTGATTGTACCATGTTTGGCTTTCTCCACTCTGTCCACCACCATTGCAACATCATTTTCATGCCGCTTACCATTCTCTGGAGGCTACGCTGCCCCTTCCCCATGTGCTCCTGTGATGGACAGCCTAGCAGAAGTTAAATACTCAACAAACAATTCCTGGTTTCTCTAAGTATGTGCTTCTTCTCTCTGTGTGCTTTTGATAGGCACTTGAAAGAAGTGCGGCCCTGCAGGTGGTGGGCTTCCAGCTAGCACAGCAGAAGGTTCAGGGTGGTGTGCAGCAGGCCATGTCAAGCTAAGTCAAGCTTAACAGACGTCAAGCTTGATGAAAGATGGCTCATGAGCTGAATGGCTGAGCAAGCAGGGAAACTCCGAGGCAGAACTTTTAGAGTCTCTGGTAAATTTACTCAGGCAAGCTAGCTTATGAAGAGTTCTTTTCTGTAGAGCACAGACACAATTTCCCATGACATTTGGACCAGGAAACAGTGATTTTTGGGATTCCTCAACTAGCCCAGTACTGTGCTGTCTCAAACAAAGGCCAAGATGGCGCCTCCTCCTATTCCATGAACAGAAGCTGACAAGACTGGCCAGTGCATCTTACTTCAACACTAGGGATTGGGAAGTGTCTTCGCTGCATTTTGAGGGCAGCAGACTCGTTTAGGGCAGCCCGTACCACCCTGTCCTCCCAACATCTCAATCATAGGTCATTTGCTTGGCATGCAGAAGGTCTGTGGTTCAACCCCCAGAATATACAGGTAGAGCCAGTCAGTGTAGTCATTAATGAGCTAGATGGATCAATGGACACAGTATAAGGGAGATTCCTGTCTTGCTCTGCTCCTCAGTATCTGCTGGCCATCTCACTCTGCTTAATGGTAGGGCTGGCCCTCGAAGGTTCCCTCCACAAAAGGATATGAAACGGCTCATTCCCAAAAGCATTTGTATCTGAACCAGACCACTTTTTTAATTTCATAAAATAATTTGGGGGGGGCACAGGGAGGAGATTCAAGTTAAACTATTACTAGCGGACGGCAGTTTCATGTTCTGATTTAGGTCAGATTGATTGATTGGTTGTTGTTGAAAGTAATTAATTTGAGGGGTTGGAGGCACAGAAGAAAACAAAGCCTTTTTGTAGAGTTTTGTACCAATTCCAGTTGATCGGTGTGCTGCGGAATTGTGATCCAGAGATGAACTACACCTGCACTATCAAGGACAGAAACTGGCCTGCAGGAAACAATGAATTATAATCTAATGGCTTTAACCATGTTTGCAGAAAATACAGAAAAGTGTGCCTTCTACTCTGTATACATAAAGGTTTGATTCAGCTATACCAGGAGTGTGTGTAGGCTGCTATATTCTACTTTTAGCTGTGCATTTTCTCTCATTCTGGTCTATTTTCTGAGGCTCTCTCTGCTTTCTCTCTCTGCTTTGATCCATGCTCTGGATTCCAAGATGCTTTATCTAAAATTAAGCTCTGTGTTCCTCATGGGAATCTAAAAGCAACTATAACCTTTTCCCCTTTAAGCCAAAGTGCATGGAATTTATAGGCACAGGAGCCCCTTAAGAGTGGATTAAGCCTGCCAAACTGCAGACAGATAGATCCAGGGACCTATTGTGGGAAATATAAAGGGTTTCGATTTCATCCATAATCTTTGGGAGAGGGGAGAAGGGCTTTGTTTACATCATTCCTTAAAATTAATTCAGATGCGTCCAAGCAATATTTATTCTTGCTTGTACATTTTTAAAAACTTTGCAGCTTCACAATTGCCTTTAGGGGGGAGTGGGTTCTCTGTGCTCTCAAAGGCTTCTGTTAGGCCATCAAGTGTGAGGGTCTACTTCTGAAGAGCTCTATGGGGTTTGTTGAAGCATGGCAAGGTAGGATTTTGTGTTGTTTTTTAAAAAATTAAGCTTGTAACCTTTATATATATATTTTTTCAAAACCCTCCACAGCTGTACTTTAACAAAAATAAATAAATCAAGGTTTCTTCAGTGTCCCTCAGTCAACATTTTAGCCTCACTTCTTGCAAAGCTCAGAAACTTAGAGAAATGTGGAAATACATAGGAAAACATAGTTATAGAGCACAGAAAAGCACAGAAACAGAGTGATAGAAGGCTTTGTATGAGCCTCAGTTTGAATCAGGGAATTTACTGACATTACATTTTGACTCTTGAGGGGGAAATCCCTGAAAAAATCCTGATTTGCTTCATTAATTGGCCTCACGCAAAGCCAATGCACACCCCTAATTTCTACATTACCTCAGACTAAAGTAGTTTAAATGTCTAACTGATAAGATTCTATCAATCTGGACCATACCATTCATTTAGTTATCCATATACAGTGGTACCTCGGGTTAAGTACTTAATTTGTTCTGGAGGTCCATTCTTAACCTGAAACTGTTCTTAACCTGAAGCACCACTTTAGTTAATGGTGCCTCCTGCTGCTGCCGTGCCGCTGGAGCACGATTTCTGTTCTCATCCTGAAGCAAAGTTCTTAACGTGAGGTAATATTTATGGATTATCGGAGTCTGTAACCTGAAGCGTATGTAACCTGAAGCGTATGTAACCCGAGGTACCACTGTACAATCGTATAATGGGAGAGAGTGGGGGGAGGGGGGTTATTGGTTGGTGTTTTTCGTGTTCTTGTTTTTATTATGTATTTTGTGTTTTATATTGTATTTTTTTACAATATAAACGACCCTGAGATCTACAGATGAAGGGCAGTATGCAAATTTATTTAATGAATAAATAAATAGATTTCAGGTCACACTCAGTAACTGTAAAAAGGTATTGGACTGAAAAATGCAATTCAGAACTAAACTCAGCTGGGGGATTTGTAGGAGCTGATTTTTTCCAAATTTACTCCACTTTAGGACCTCAGTGCAGATTAAATTTTTTTTGCATTTTGTGAGGTGGTATTTGGTATATCAGTCCCTGGAGTTATGGTTTGTGTGTACTGTAAGCCGAGTTGAATGTGTAGAAAGATGAAAGATATATTTTTAATATTAAGTACTGTCCCCCATGTGAAATTGCTCATGGCAAATTATTGCAGGGACATGATTCATAATCCTGCATTCATGCTCTACATGCATAGCATCTCAAGCAGGAAATATTTTTTATTACTGCTGGTTTGATCTGTGATCATGGAGGAAGAAGAACAAGGGAGTCTCCTGCAAAAAGCCAGCCACAAGATAGTCCTGGAATCAGCCCTAAACAAGAGAAGTACTGGGATAATGGTTTATGGTATGAGTATCCACTGAACACAAGATTCAGTTCATCACTTCGGAAAACATCCTGGCTCAGTCTGAGGTACTTTGTAGGTTCATTGACTCAGCTCAGAGTCAAGAAATAGAAATATCTCTCTCACTCTCTCTCCTCTTGACAGAAGTAGATAAAATATGCTGGCATAGCCACATCTGCCAAATTACTGGCAAATGGATCGAGGGGTTTTTGTGTTGGGCAGCTTTGAGGTTTGACTCTTTAAAAAAAGGAAAAGTCTATAACATTCATATATTAGAGCAGAATTGGATGGAGTTTTTAGGGAAGGTTGCCTGTACTGAGCGAATGAATCCTGCCAAATTTTAAAAATATCTATGCAGTGGTTTCCTCACAAGGGGAACCTTCTGTTTGGGGGTGAATAAAAAAAGGGTTCACTTCACTTCTCCTAAAGTTTTGTGGGCTACTGATTTCAAAATGGCTGGCTTGTGTGACAACTCACAAAGGAACTTGCAGACAACTTGGAGTTTTGTGCTAGGCACCTTTTAAGACAATTGGGGGTGTCATTCCTTCTGATTTCAGGTTTGAACTGTAAGTCACAAGGAAGCTCTCCACCTACGCTTTCCACACTTTGGTGTTTGCCCTCCTTTCCCCATCAGCCCCCCCCCCCCGTGCTATTCCTTATATGGCAAGCTTTGAGATGTTGCTTTTGCTTCTAGAAAATGCGTGTCTGCAGCATCTGCTAAAGCACTTCAGGGAACCCCCACATGCCACCTTGCACAGATTCTGCTTCATCTTTGAAAAGTCCCTCCAAGGCACCCAGCTTTGGCACAGGAATTGGATTTCATCCAAATCCAATAAGCACCCAAGTTAATGGTTTATTACTTGGTTTCTACTCCTTGATGAATTACTTTGTGGCTTGCCGGCTGCTCAAGAAATCTTCCTAAGAAATTAGGCTGGACAATATTCTAATCCCAACATGCTGGAGATGCCTAGAAAAACACCTGCGGCAACAGCAGAAGCAGCTGCTATGGTTATAACGTAGCAAGATGGCGAATGGAAAAATAATTGGGTTTTCTTGATAATCAAGTTCCCACTATGAGGAGGTATTTATCACTTTTTAATGGCTTTTTAATCAGCTTCTAGGGAATAAACTGTACGTAGTAATGGAGAAAACTAAAAAAAGAGAGGAAAGAATAGAGCAGGAGGAGACTGCACCTTGTGGCATTTCAGCTTTCCAAGGGAACTGGAAGCATTTGAAAGGACTTGGTGTTTTCAAGACAATGCAAATCCAAACTCTTACTGCACTCATTTTGCACCTCCCTTTGCAAGCATAGCATATCCTGGTGATTTTGCAGCTAAGGATGTGGATCAGCACAGTTAAACAAAACAATAGATCAACATTAGAAATCTGTGATACGGCCTTTGCTAATTGAGTCCACTCAAAATTCATTGATCGTGTCTGAACAAGGCCTTCCAAATTCACCTTGAATTCCACTCAGGTTGGCAACCTAGGTTTGAGTGTTGCTTCTGCCCCTTCCCCTCAGCCAAACGTTACTAGCCTTATTGAAACCAATTGAAGAGGAAAAGAGATGGAGATTGGGCCTTTGTTACATAACTACCTGCCCTTTTCTAATGGAGTGTTCGAACTACCTGAGACCCTTTGATGTGGAGTTGTCCAGGCTCTTTTCACCTGCAGTTTCCCCTCTGCTACTTCAAACACAAAAATTCTCTTTGTGCAATCATCTGTGCTATCGAGTAGCAGAAAGCGAAATGCCTTCCTTTCTTTCCCCCTGCTCTCATAAGCATACAAATACACGTTTGTTATTTAATTTGTTTCTTGGGGCCCCTTCATGACTTGCAAACCACAATTTTTAAAGCCACCTTAGCCTAACTCCCATTTAGTTAGCACCAACAGTTTGTGGTTAAGGGCACCTCCCATTTTTTTTAATGCACAAATCATTCAGCCAAGTTAACACATCTTTGGGGCAGTTGGGTGGTTCCTCATTTCCTCTATCTAACTCTCCAGAAAGCTTAACAGTCATTCCCAGGCCCAGCAAAGCCTTTCTGTGCCTCAGCAATGTTGGAATTGTGACCTAATTAGTAGCTGCAGTACAGTGGTACCTTGGTTCTCAAATGCCTTGGTTCTCAAACAACTTGGAACCCAAATACTGCAAACCTGGAAGTAAGTGTTCCGGTTTTCCAACTTTTTTCAGAAGCTGAACATGCTCCGTTTTGAGTGTTACACTTCCGATTTGAGTGCCACACTTCCGTTTTGAGTGTTACACAGAGGTCTGTCTGTTTTTGCTATTTATTTTGGGTTTTTGCGGCTCTTTTTTGTTTTTGTGACTGTGTGGAACCCAGTTCAGCTACTGATTGATTGATTGGTTGACTATAGTACATTCTTTATTGCTTTCATTTTATGGATCAGTGGTCTCGTTAGATAGTAAAATTCATGCTACATTGCTGTTTTAGGGGTTGTTCTTAAATGTCTGGAATGGATTAATGGATTAATGCATTTTGCATTACTTTCTATGGGAAAGCAGGCCTTGGTTTTGGAACGCTTTGGTTTTGGAATGGACTTCTGGAATGGATTAAGTTTGAGAACCAAGGTACCACTGTATCCTGCATTTGCACAAATGAAACCAAAGAATGTCCCCCATAATGTCAGCTACATGCTATAGACTCACAGAATTGTACAGTTGGAAGAAATCACAAGGGTGATATAGCCCAACCCCTTGCAATGCAGGAATCTTTTGCCCAGTGTGGGGCTTGAACCTGCAACTCTGGGATTAAAGAACTCTTGGTCTACAGGCAACCATTTACATACATTTTGTTTCTGTACACAAAAGGTACCTGGGACAATGCATGTTGCATTTGTGGCACATTTTGTGGCACATTTCTCCCAGTTTATCTAACACACTGGGGTTAAAAAAAAATCTTTGAACATTTTTTGGTGAAAAGAAATCCAATAAAATTAACCCACCCACCCCCCCCAAACATACTTAAATTCCCATGCAAACCTCTGAAAAAGCAAAAATAGCATGGAACAATAACAAAAGTCCCAAGAAGTCTACTGATTTGTGCCATTGGGGTCCTTTTCTGTCCTTGCGAGAGGGAAAGTAATGGGGGGACGACCTGTCCTATGTGGTTTTCAAAACTAATCTGAATTAAAATTGGAATAGATAAATCCCCCTAAGTCATGATTCATTTATTATTTCTAATTGCAGAATAGAAGGAAAATGTTGATAGGATTACAGGTTTAATGGGCGAGCTGCATTGAGGGGGGAGGGGGGTCCCACTTGACAATGTTGAAAATACAGGGGATATCACAAGATTCATGCACCACATTGCTATAAGAAAGATCTTCCCTCTCCTGACATGATAAGGGGAGAAACCCAACTGGTGCTTTTTCTAGTGTGTTTTTTGTCTATGGGAAAGTGAAGAGGGTAGCTGTGCCAATTCAGATGGTTTCCCAATTCAATTCCACCTGAATTCTTGATGAATTTATCGGCACTGACAGAAAAGGTCACACTCAGTTTTGCAACAACTAATGGTGTGTCAAAATCTCTCCTTCTGTTTCTCAGAGGTTTTCTTTCCCTAACAAAGAGGCATCCATGTTCCTGCCTCATTCTTGGAGCAATTTAGACTTTCTGCTGAATTCTGGTGAGTGTATGATTTTTGAGCTTATTTTCTTATTGCAAGGTGCCTTAAGTTTCCAGTCCATCTGCTTCATGTTCTGATGTGCCAACAGTTCTTCTGAATCCACACCTTACTAGCAGTTACCAAGTGCTACATTTTCAAAACATTTGTTTTACTTTGGGTCCTTAGAAGAGTAGCAATGTTTTGGTTAAATAATTAAGCCATCGAGACCTGAAGCTTTTCGTACTATTCTTATTTTTCTTGGGCTATGAACAAAGCCCGAAACAAAGTTATGATCACTATAAAATGGAAAAAATGAAACTTTTTTTTAAAAAAAAAAAAGTTGCAGAGCACAGAGTGTTCCAAAAATGAAGCCAAGATCCCAATTATAACCTGAATGGAACACATAATTTGCACATAGGGGAAGGAATTCATGCCCCAAGATCATACATTGCCAACGGGTGTCAAATGGCATATTTTCTTCAAAGACTATCAGCAAAAAAAAAACACAAAACGGTAGTCAATCAATGAACGCCCATGAAGCCAAAGGCTGTGAAATGTTTTAAATTTAATTCCTATTAGAAGTCAAAGGTAGGCAGTTTTTCGTGTGGAAAAATATAAATAATGGTAAATGTGGCGTACTGTTACAGTATAGAATAAGAAGCAGAGGTTATCAGTGTTATTCTTTTGTGGGCCAAAAACATTTGAAATTAGGATTTGCAGGAGCACTCATAATAGGGTTGCCATATGTCCAGAATTTCCTGGACATATACGGAATAATGCAGCCACAAGGAGTGTGTTCACCCTTGGCTGACCTATGCTGGTACCCTGGGTCAGCGCTACCTGCATGGCAGGGAGCTAGTTGAACCAGAGCCTATGCAACCACTCACCTTCTGTAATCAATAAAGTTGTAGCCTAAATTCTGCCAAAAACCAAAACTAAAATTTGAGTCAAGTGTGACTTTGTTTAGGGAGGAGGTCTCTGGGTCTGAACACGCAAAGTAAATTCAGCAGTTACTGGAGACTAAAGACTGAGAAGGGTTGTGCTTAGGAATCTGAGTGCTTCACAAATTCTGAGTCCTGGTTTTGGGGGGGAAGCACTCTCATATCAGTTTAACAGCCATGCCTTTCTCCAAAGAATCATGGGAACTGTAGTTCATTAAGGGTGCTGAGAGTTGTTACAAGATGATGCTTGAGGAGTGCTCTTCGGCCCTGTGGAGCCTTCAATGTGGGGTTCTTCAGGGTTCAATTTTATCCCCCATGCTGTTTAACAAGTACATGAAACTGCTGAGTGGTGTTCTATGGAGTTTTGGAGTATATTGTCAACAACTCTACTTCTCCTTTACATCTGCAGGTGAGGTATGTGATGTGCTAGACCATTGTCTTGCCTCGGTAATGGACTGGAGGAGAGCCAACAAATTGAAACTCAATCCAGATAAGTCTGAGGCACTGTTAGTGGGCACCAGGTGGATGGGAGGTTGCCTGCTATTGATGGGAGTTACATTCTCTCTGAAGGAACAGTTATGCATCTTGGGAGTACTGTGGGAACCGTCTTTCAGACTTTGCAACTTATAACTGCACTATGCTCTATATATTTTTGGCACAACATTTACTGTGACAAAAGCAGTCAACTTTAGAGTTATTTCTCTGAACTCAAAATGGAACGTTACTGTTGCTCCTCCAGTCTCTTCCTCTCACCCACCCTCCTTTTAAGAAGGTTACAGCTTTTCATTTGTTAATTTGTTGCCATTAGAAATCTGAAATGGACTGTAAATTCCCCACAGATGGTGCATGTCGACTCTCATTAAAGTGCTACATGAGTAAATCTTCATAACTTTTCCTTCAGGCAACTTGTAAACATGGTAAGAACTGTAATGTAGGAAGACCAAATCCCAAGCTCCTTTTAAAAAAACAACAACCAACAATTTAAAAAATGTTTTTGCTTAGTGGACAAGTATGCCTGTCCTTGGGACGCAGATGGCGCTGTGGGTTAAAGCCTCAGCGCCTAGGGCTTGCAGATCGAAAGGTCGGCGGTTCGAATCCCTGCGGCGGGGTGCGCTCCCGCTGCTCGGTCCCAGCGCCTGCCAACCTAGCAGTTCGAAAGCACCTCCGGGTGCAAGTAGATAAATAGGGACCGCTTACCAGCGGGAAGGTAAACGGCGTTTCCGTGTGCGGCTCTGGCTCTGGCTCTGGCTCTGGCCAGAGCAGCAATGTCACGCTGGCCACGTGACCCGGAAGTGTCTCCGGACAGCGCTGGCCCCTGGCCTCTTAAGTGAGATGGGCGCACAACCCCAGAGTCTGTCAAGACTGGCCCGTACAGGCAGGGGTACCTTTACCTTTACCTTTATGCCTGTCCTTAAGAGCTACCCAGTATGTCATCTGAGACAGAGTCTCACCTTACTAGTATTTTAACTGAAGTAGGACACAGCGTCCTTTGTGCTTCACCTGAGTGAAGAGATGCTAGGAATCAGTCACTAGTCGTGGCAAAGGCTTTCCGCAGTAGTAAATCAATTTAATCTGGCAGAAATATAATTATAAGGGCAGAAGCTCTTAAAATTTTTATTATGGTGCCTGCCAGGTCAAGAAGAAGCCTCGAACAAATTTCTCTCTCCTCCTCCTCTTTTACAATAAGGCAACCTTGACAATGTCTCTGCTTCATTAAATGCCACAGACTGTTTTTGTTTCTCTACACCAAATAGTGGGAGGTCTAGAACAGCCTTGGAAGGGTTTGTTTCCTTTGGCAGAGAGAGAATGAGAGGCTCCGTGAGGCATCTGACTGGACGGTGAACAAATTTCCACTAAAAGTCAAGCATTCTGAAGTCTTTTTGATATCAGTGGATGACTAAGCATAGTCTAAACTCACACCAACTAAAATTAATGGGTTACCTTTGAAAGGATTGTGCTAGAGAAAGATGAGTCCAATTCACTTTCACCTATAATTCCAGTCCATTTCTACACTGGTTTTTTAAAAACACGAATGCCACACCATCACAGCTCCATTCTCTGGTTGCAACATTCTGCACTTTTCACAGGTGGGCTAGTGATTTTCTTCCAGTTTAGGAAGTTGGATTTATTCATGTGATGGCAGGCAGCAGAGTCTTCTCCCCACCACCACACCTGCTTTTATATTAAAAAAATACTTTTTGTGGGGAAGCAGGAGGAGCACTCCTAGTGATGTTCAGGCAAATTCTTGAAGAGGGTCTTTACTGTCATTTTGAGGATGTTAAAAATTCGCTGGTGTTCCCTAGCCCCATATCAATCTAAAATTTCTAAGCTGGTGCAGGTTGATTTCTTCATTCCTATCATGGGACATTGGTCAAAGGGTGGGGGGAATAAATCAGTGGACTACACACAGCAGTGGCTGACACAACAATATGTCTCTTGCAGTTCCTTGGAGAAAACTCTGTGGTTAAACCAATTTAGCGCCTATAATGCAAACATGCCCTGTCAACACAGAATGAGTGTGGGCTCCAAGAACATATTTGCCAACTCTCTTATTTTCTATTTGTTATAAAAACAAGATTGTTCTACTACAGCAACTACTTGGAGGAAGTAACAGTTTCATAAAATATCAAGGTGCTGCTTTGTTTTCGAAGGAACCTGAGTCAGGGAATGGGTGGCCCTTTTACAGGACAGCAAGGCAAACTGGTTCTCCCACTCTTGTAAATTGACCACCACAATTTGGTACCATCAAAAGGAGGTATGGTGAATTGGAAACAGCCATTTTGATTCAGGTGAGGAGAGGCACCTCCACTGGCAATCATCTCATGTTTCATTAGAAGAACAGAGGGAACAGGGGAATGCATCATTTACAGCAAGTTTTTTAAAGAAAAATAAGTAAGAAGGAAGGATGGAAGGATGACAGCACAGACTCAGAAACGTTCACTGCTTCAGGAAGCATTTCCTCTACTACAAATTGACCTTAGTTTGTCGTTAGTGATATTACCCAATAGTCAAGTATTGTTGCATACAGCGTTTTCTCTTGCTGCATAGTGTTTTGAGGTACAATAAATATTGTGACATGGTTTGAAAGGGAGTTTATTGATTTCTGTTTGTGGTGATTGTATTTATAGTATCTGGTATCTTGTGCTGAGCTTAGGGTGAAAGGCAGGCTATGCGATTTACAAATAAATAAATAAATAAAATTGTGTTCTGTTCTTTATAGGATCCCAAATTGGCTGGACTGATCCATGGAAAGAAAGAAAGAAAGAAAGAAAGAAAGAAAGAAAGAAAGAAAGAAAGAAAGAAAAGACTTTGCTTGTTTGCACTGAATGGAATCACACAGTTGCATTTTGACATGACTTCCATCTCAATGAATGCATGCAAAGGAAATAAATCTTACTCAAACATTAATGGCACTTAAATATGTTTAGATCTCAACATCAGTGCTTTTTTCCCCTTAAAAAAATGTTTAGGGGTACTCTCATTTTCCTACTCATATTGAAATACTGCCCCCCAATGAGGCTAAACTTAGATTCACAAAATGTTTAGGGGTGTGTGTATCCCTGCATACCCCCAGAAAAAAAGCACTGCTCAACATGATAGAGACAAGTGACACCCCCCCCCACTTCCTGTTGAACATCAGGCACCAAAATACGAACCTTCTTAAAGCTACCGTACTTCTAATTCCATAAAGAAAACAAAGCCTTAAAATCAATGTCTGAAACTGCATTAACCATACTGCAGTAAGGAGATTGAGGTATACAAATGGCCAATAGCTCAGAAGAAATAAATATCCCTCTGGGTTTAACTTACTTATGAAAAGGACATCTGGGTCTGGGTCAGGCTATGAATTGCAGTACTAAAACACGTTGTAAGTTATTTGCCATATGAAAGGAAAATAGCTGTTATGGCACTACATGTGAATGAACTGCAATTCCACCTTGAATGATCTGTGAGAAGAGAAAGAACATAATAAAGCAACAGAAATAGAGAAACAATCTATAGGGTCTGTTGCTTTCTGAGAAAATAAGGCACCAAGAGAACATTCATACTCAGTTCCTCTGCTCCTTGCAGTCAGCTCTGACTCTGGAAGCCCTCGGGGCATAGAAACATATAAAATAAAAGTGGCAAGGCAAAGAAAAAGAGAACAAAAGCACTCTGTCATGCTGATGCAACAAATCCACTTTAAAAAAGCAAAACAAACTTTTGGTTAGGAAAGTGATAAGGATAATAATAATAACAACAACAACAACAACAACAACAACAACAACAACAACAATTTATTTGTACCCTGCCCTCCCCAGCCAAAGCCAGGCTCAGAGCAGCTAACATCATACAAATAACACAGTATACATAATGCATTAAAAAGTGTGGAACAATTGAGTGATTAACAGGAAGACGTATAAACATCCTGCAAGCAAACCGGGACAGACACTTATCGTCATGTAACCACTTCACAAACAAATCAAAACGAATGCTCAATAAAAACTGGAGATAGTCCATCATTTGTATAAATTTTGTGCAAGCAAATCAAGGTGAATGCTCAATAAACAGGTCATCTGGAAGAGCCTTGAGTATATTTGGGTGAAGATGCTTCAAATTCTCCTTGTTATATATTGGGAACCCAGATAAGACTGAGTTTCCTATCCAGGTTCCTGAATGTGCTTCCTTCAGATCCTACCTCTCAATGCAGGAAGGTCTGAAGTGAATTCAACATTCACAAAGATGTGGAATTGTTCCTTGTGAGCACAACCTTACCCACTCTTTTACCACTTTTAAGGCCATGCAGTCTCAAGCAAATGCATGAACAGGGCTAAAGACTGTCTCGCACTGCGGCACACACAACACAATATGGCTGGGGGCACTATCATAGTCTTCTTTCACTGTATATGTGTGTCGTTCAGAGTTTATTTGATTGGGATGCTTTCTGTTTTGGAATGAAAGAGTTGGAAAATCACCCTTCTAGGTGTCACCGTGCTGCTTCCATTAAAAATATCACATGCAAAATTCACTTTCCAACAACATCCTGAAACTTTCTGAAAGAGCCCCTCCGAGACGTCTTCTCTCCCTGACCCTCTCACCTCCCAAATTTTGTAGCAGATGGCTGTCCTCAGACCCTTCAAGTCTTTACTGAGGCACACATCCTTCTGTTTTAAACACACAATATTCTCTGAATAAAGAATACAGATCTAAATCCTGTGAGAATAAACAGGGAGAGTAGAAACAATTACACATTTCTCCCTTGTGCGTTAAAACTGAAGACAGACATCTGCTGTAGCTATTTTTTCATTTTTTTCTTTTTTTGTAACCAAGCTATTCCAACTACAACAGCTTATCTGAAAACCTACTGTGAGGACATAATCATCCAGGGGGATAATATTTTGAACATTCGCATCTGGGGCTCTGGAGAGACAACACATCTCTGGGAAGGAGAGTTCAGTGGTACATAGGGGTGGATGGATTGGTTGGTTTTGGTTTCTCTCACTTTTCCCATATTAAATTAAGTTCTCTGTGTTTCCTCTTCTGTTTGAGGTTTTTTTTTTAAGTCCTCACAATAATTTGTCAGTATTTTAATATAAAGGTAAAGGTAAAGGGACCCCTGACCATTAGGTCCAGTCGTGGCCAACTCTGGGGTTGCAGCACTCATCTCGCTTTATTGGCCGAGGGAGCCAGCGTACAGCTTCCGGGTCATGTGGCCAGCATGACTAAGCCACTTCTGGCGAGCAGCACACGGAAACGCCATTTAGCTTCCTGCCAAAGCAGTACCTATTTATCTACTTGCACTTTGAAGTGCTTTCGAACTGCTAGGTTGGCAGGAGCAGGGACCGAGCAATGGGAGCTCACCCCGTCGCAGGGATTCGAACCGCCGACCTTCTGATCGGCAAGTCCTAGGCTCTGTGGTTTAACCCACAGCACCACGTAATTGGTTACTGGGCACAATTCAGATTGCTGATTTTGACCAATAAAGCCCTAAATGGCTGAATACCGCAATACCTCAAGGACCACCTCTCCTGATATGAACCGACCCAGATACTGTGATCATGTTCTGAGGCCCTTTTTCATGTGCCTCCTCTGCGAGAGGTCTGGAGCATGGGACTTTTCTGCAGTGGCTCCCCATTTGTGGAATCCTCTCCCCAGGGAGGCTCGCCTGGCCCCCTTGCTACATAGCTTTAAGTGCCAGACAAAAACATTCCTTTTCTCCTTTGGCTAATTAAACAATGAATGTGTTTTTAAATTGTTTATGTTTGTCATTATGGTGTGTATTTTGTGTTTTTATATTGTAAGCCACCCTGCAATCTTTGGATGAAGGGTAGTATAGAAATGTTAATTATCATCATCATCATCATCTGGCTGCTCTAGCTTAGCCGCATGGCTCTCACAAGCCATTCTCGAGTTCTATGCCAATAACTTAGGAACTTTCACCACTGTAACTAAGCCATGTTTTACTGTCTGTGCAACTTTTTCTGATTACTGTATGGAAAAGCACATGAATCTGGCCTTTGGAGAGTTTTAAGTAAACCAGTTTTAACCTACCAACGTGTGATTTTTTTTTTAATGCTGAGGAAGAGGGAGCTTTTGGAATTTAAGAGGGTATATTTTAAAGGTCTAGCAGCCTATATGTCCACACTTTACTTCGTTGCATATTTTATTTGGGTTCTCTCATCAAAGAACACTTGCCCCAAACATGGATCTTGGCATCCAGAAAGTCTCCTTTCTATATATCATTCCCCCCCCCCTTGAACCAACATATACGTGACTTAGATCAGGCTGCAGATTAATTAAATATGTACTATATATCAGTCATTAGGACCCATGAATCATACACTGCCCAATTTAATTAAAATGCAAGCCACAATGCTTTGTTTTTACTAGCAATGATGTTATTGGTGTCCCCAGGGATCAAATTCCATCCAGCACTACAACACTTCACCCATGATGCCTGCTCTTACATGTAGCTGTGAATTTACATCTGCAGTGATTGATTCTATATTTTGAACATTTAAATGGTAGAAGGATATTTTTTCAAGCTCTAACTTCCTTGCCAACTATTTAAAACCCTAAAATATTAAAAAACAACAACAAAAAACCTCATAGGTTTGTTAATGTTGTCCCGGAAAATAAAACCCCATTTTTTAATTTTCTGTGCTTTCTTGAATGTGTGGGTCTCCACTCAGGGGAAATGAACTCCTTGGGGTTTAAATGACTGCATAGGGTTTAATCAAATCTCCTCCCAACCAGAGGAGAATAGATGGTTTATGCCATATATTTTGCATTCAAAGAAATGTATTGAAGTTTTCATTTAGCTCATTTATAGTACAATCTTATGCATGTGTGTTTGTGTGTGTGGTGTCATGGGGTGAGTGCATGTTTGAACAGCATGCACACACATGTGGGGACACACAAAGAGAGTGAAAAACTAGAAAATGGAGAGAAGGCAAAAATGATGATATTATTATTATTATTATTATTATTATTATTTTAATATCCCACCCACTCTGATAGGTTCACCCATCCCCACATCCAAATGTCGTTTAGGGTTGGCTGCAGAAGACTTTGCAGGAGATTACAGTGTCTAATATTCCTGCTTCCAACCAATCAGTGCACATACAGCATTTTAAACATTTGGGAAAGAGGGTGTGATAAATATCTCTAATATCTGAACTATGAAGGCCGGAGACTTTTAGTAGCCACGTGTGGTTCATGTGGAAACAGTTTATACAAATACATAACAAAGACCATGTTTGGGTGCTTACACATGAGTTTGTCTCCTTCCATACAGTATTTTAAGCAACAAGCTGGCACATCTATGCACAATAACATCTCCTCGTGAGCAAGTTATGGCCCATTGGTGGGTGGTGCCCATTACAGCTGGTAGAGTGGAAGACAGGTGAGACCAACAATCAGTGAAGCCAGAGCCAATGACAGACAGAGCCGTCTCAGTCTAGTCTTATCTCCATTCAACTCCCTGCTAACTTCTACAAATGGAACACTGAGCCTAAGAATGAGGAAGCTGGCAACCAGGGCCACTGCCCTGGACTGGAGGTAAGAAGGTTGGTATGAGGGGGTTGGCTAAAGACAGACAGGTGTTGTTGGGGCACTGCCACACTTGCCCTAATGGACCAGCCTCCAATGGTTATGTGGACCAGGAAGAAGTAGGGACAAAAGGAAATCAGCAATCATTGCAAAATCACTGAAAAGGAGGGCACTTTTTGAGACTGCCAAAAATGTTTGGAAAAGTGTTTCGCCCTACCATTCAACCCTACTTATAATTAAAGAACAACGATACAACCTACTGAAGTCAATACAAAAATAGTTCTTAAATTTAAAATAAAGCCTACCTATTTCTCTCAACAGCCTGAACTTTCAGTTGCCCCACTGTGTTTATTTTTGAATTCGCAGTGCCTTCATTTCCTGCTGTGAAACACTCTTCCAGCAGAGAACAGCAGGCATACTTTCTGTCATATCTTGAAAACTTTTTTTTAGACTCTGCAGCTGTTTATTTATTTAGCCGGCCACTTTAATGATTATTTGTATTATTTTTCATGGTGTTTTATGTTTTAGCATTGTTCACTGCCTTAATATTTTATATGGTGGCATGGAAATATTTTTAGAAATAAATGAATAAAGCAGGGCCTGGCATACTTCGCTCGGCAATGCAGTCCACATCACAGAAACACCCACACCCTGGTTGACACCAGCCATTCCTGATAATATTGAGGCTGTTTCAAACTCGAATCCTCCACACAATTTGGAACCCTGTGTAATCAGGCTTCCTGGTTGTGCGAAGCAGCCTCCGTGCATAGAGCTCACCTTCTATGCAGTGAGCAAAGGTTTTGGGGAGGAGTAGACACAGGAGAGACAATGACTTGGGGACAGGGGGGCAGCACATGCAGCTTCATTTCACATTGAGCAACCACTTGTAGGTGTCAGAGACCAGACTGAGGATTACAGCTCTGATGGGGAATGCCAGAAACCTCCCCCTCTTCCTGCTCCTGACCAGGATTCTGAAGCTGCCCAGGAACAATGGAGCAGTATAGATTTAGAGGATTGGTTTGCAGAGGGACATAGTTCAGAAAACAACAGCTGGGCAGAGCTGAGTGGGGAACAGCTAGGAGAAACGGAACAGGAAGAGAGAAAGATAACTAACTCCCCTTTGCTAGAAAGTGTCCAGCCTATATCTCCAAGGGCAAGGAGAGCTGATAAGGTTGTTACGCAGAAGGCTCAGTGGTTGCGAGGTCAGGTTGCAAGAAGGGAGAAGTGAGGAAGATAACTGGGTGGGGGTGAGTAGGAGGGAAGTTTAACTGGGAGCACCTTTCCTCTGAAAATGGCTGCATTGTTCTTTTGCTGTGATCATTAAACACTCTTAAACTGGTAAGGGACTCTAATTGCTTTGTTTTGCTGATGCATGGCCAAAGCAGGAGAGAAAGCCGTTCCTCTGAAGCCCAGCACCAATCAAATTTGGTGACATGAAAAGTTTGTTCCTAGGGAAGAGAAATTCTAATTTGGAAATTAAAAATGGCTTTGAGACAATAATGAATCTAGGAGTCTTGGTTGACCACAAACTTGACATGAGCCAACAGTGTGACGCGGCAGCTAAAAAAGCCAATGCAATTCTGGGCTGCATCAATAGGAGTATTGCATCTAGATCAAGGGAAGTAATAGTGCCACTGTATTCTGCTCTGGTCAGACCTCACCTGGAATACTGTGTCCAGTTCTGGGCACCACAGTTCAAGAAGGACACTGACAAACTGGAACGTGTCCAGAGGAGGGCAACCAAAATGGTCAAAGGCCTGGAAACGATGCCTTATGAAGAACGGCTAAGGGAGCTGGGCATGTTTAGCCTGGAGAAGAGGAGGTTAAGGGGTGATATGTTCAAAGATATAAAAGGATGTCACATAGAGGAGGGAGAAAGGTTGTTTTCTGCTGCTCCAGAGAAGCGGACACGGAGCAATGGATCCAAACTACAAGAAAAAAGATTCCACCTAAACATTAGGAAGAACTTCCTGACAGTAAGAGCTGTTCGACAGTGGAATTTGCTGCCAAGGTGTGTGGTGGAGTCTCCTTCTTTGGAGGTCTTTAAGCAGAGGCTTGACAACCATATGTCAGGAGTGCTCTGATGGTGTTTCCTGCTTGGCAGGGGGTTGGACTCGATGGCCCTTGTGGTCTCTTCCAACTCTATGATTCTATGATTCTATGAATCAGGGATGTAAAATGCCTTATGCTGCTTCCACCACCCAATACCACCCCAATGCCTCCATACGTTAGGGAGACACAGGAACTACACTGTGAACTACACATTGTTTTATGCAACTATGCCTAATACAGATTTTTTTTGAAGAAACTTTCCCAAACCTTTTTATGTTATTTTCACTAAAAGATGCCAAAAAAATAATAAAAAATTAACACATTACCCTATGCATTTTTTTGTACACATTACTTGGCTGAAGAGCTGCATTTGCAAATTTGGAGAAATGTGGTTTTTTTAAAAGGTTGTCTACATTTCAGTAGTGCTAGCAGGTTGGCATTGAATTGCAAAGTGCACTGAATTTATCCCCCATTGCTACTGCGAACACTCCCCCTGTATTTAAATCCTCCACACAAAAATAGACAGGCCCCTTTTCACCATGAGAGAAAGGGTAGGCAGCAACCCCCTTACCCTTTACAATGTCAAACAAGCTGGTATCTTCCATTATTGTGCTGCCTTTCACTAAAATCTACAGCAGAATAGCTGGTGAATAGGCTACATTCCCTTCTCTGCTGTAGAACAAGGCCACACCAATTAGAGCTGTACCACACTGACAAAGTAGCAGAGAGTCATCCAATGATAATACAAATCCAAAAACCAGCACTGCCTTTTCAGTTGAGTACACCTTGATCCATACATTTCAGGATGGAGGCTTTGCAGCCTTTAATATGCTGCATTTTATTCCTTAGAAACCACACAGTATATGTTCTGAAGGGGAGTTTATACACATCAAGCTATATGCACATACTGTTGGAAAGACAGGTTTGGAAAAGAGATTCTTACTCTCTCGTAGCAGAGTTAGCACAATGGGGATTGGTCCAAGTACATTACAATTTGGTTAGGTTTATATCTGCTCTCATCCACCCTTAAACAAACATTCCCCACAAAAATACCTAGGTTAGAATAAATCACAGGCGCTTTGCTTTGCAACTTTTACTCACAGTTTCAAGAGTTACAGCAAACAAGTATCCAAATAAAGAAGAAAAAATGTTCCAAATGACTTTTTAAAAAAGAAAAAAGAACTTAGTTTCCTTACAAAAGAATCATGCAGTATTTGCGTAAGAAAAGATGCAGGCAGAAGAAATCACATAGCCTTCTGCTATTACGCTTCTCAGCTGAGTAGAGAAGGCTATGTGCATAGAGTTATATGCATACAGGTTTCCCCTTCAGAAATTCAGTCCAATAATGAAAAGTTTGTGGGAGTGGAATCAGCAGAGACAGTGACACTGTGGGCACGACCAGCAAGCACAACTCCATTCTGTGTGGAGCAAACATCTGAAGGGGGCTAGAGCCAATCAGATATGGCTATGTGAAACCCTTTCACCATTGCCTATTCCTCCTCTGCTTTACTGTCAAGCATCATCAAGCATTGGTATGGGTCGGGGTAGTGGGTGACCACTGTAGTAATGGGCTGTTGGACTGGAAAGACTGGTCCAGTTCAATGGGGCTTGTCCATTAGGGCTAAAGGGGCGCTGCCTCACCAACCTCAGTCTGACCTCTGCTAGCTCCCACATACTTGCCTTCTTACATCCTGTCCAGGGTGGTGGTCCTGGCTGTCAGCTTCCTCATTCTAAGTCTCTGTTGCCCTTGCAGAAGTCAGTAGAGAGGTAGAGGGGACAAAACTAGACTTAGTTGGCTCTGCCTGTCATTGGCTCTGGCTCCACCTGCTGTTGGTCTTCCTGTCTACCATCCTAATAGTCTCTGTGGTCACCAGCTATCATTGGCAGGAACACAAGGAAATATCTGTCTTAAATGTCTGCTGCTTTGGTAAAAGGACTGTCTCCTATAAAATGGTGTCCCAGACGGCCATCTAGAATCTCCTAGTGGTAAGACGGTCAGATGGCTTTTTAAAACTCACTGGCAGCATTGCAGGCAGATGTGCTGTCCCTTTGCCATTGTTTAAATTCAAGCAAATACAGCAAGAAACACATTCAGGAATTCGATCTCGTAGTTATCACCGTGCCTCCTATAGTGAATTTATGCTGACTGCACACCACACAGGCAATTTGGGCTCTTTAAAGCTTTCAAATGTGATTTAAACTTCCATGCAATCTATATAGGTAAAAGGAAGAAAGGCCATTTTTCATGCTTTCACTTAGATGAAGTTGCCAGTTTTAGCACTTAATTAATGGCCACTATGACACGGTTGTAAAGCTGTAATGCTTCTAAGCCCTAATGCACTGCCAAACTTCATATTTCTACATTTCTGTCTCCCTTGCTGTTTTGGGAAGAATAAACTTATATGTATGTTTTACTAATAAAAAAAAAAAAAACATTTTATTGACTCTTGACAAAAAAGTATTTATAGCCAAGCACCCACTTCTGTCTAGTATGTCTCCATGAAACAATAAATGAAACAGTAAGGCCTGTAATATTTTTAATGGTATTTTGGCAAACTAATCACTGCAGGAGGCAGTGGAAGACAGGAGTGCCTGGCGTGCTCTGGTCCATGGGGTCACGAAGAGTTGGACACGACTAAACAACAACAATCATATATATAGATTGATGGAATATATCTGAACTTTTCAGTAAACGTTTCTCAGCTAGTTTGTTCATTTCGGTTAAGTTAGTTTTATTATTGTTTTTGATTTTGTACTTGTGGCCTGTGTCAGTATAGTCCCCAAATTCTCAGCATATTTATATGTATATCGGAAATCTGATCGAGGGGTTGCATTCAACTGTTTACTCAGAGCTGACTCATTAATGGACCTAACTTAGTGATGCTCATTAATTTCAATGGGCCAAATCTGAATAAAACATAGATGAATACCACCCAAGTCACCTGCTGAGCCTCAACAAAATTCTCTCTGTGTGTGTGTGTGTGTGTGTGTGTGTTTCCAATCAGAATCAAGATTTTGCAAAACAAGACCAAAATAAATAAGTCAGTGGTGGTCCAGGCCATCCCATGTAACAGACTGTCTTGGCTTGACCAGTTACATGAAGTGCTAAAAACCCCCCACAGATTTCACTGTGCAAAATAGTTTGATGATCACAACCAAAACGAGGCAAGCTGTTAAATAGCTGAAAAGGTTACCTCACAGCAGAGGCACCAGCTTGTGAGGGCAACTGGGGTGGGGGGCACCGTCGCGTGTGTGACATTGTGACATCCCAATGTGACACATGTGATGTCAGGTCACTGGAAGGAGCCGGGGCAGAGCTGAACGCAGCAGCTGTGCAGCTCAATGGCCAGCAGTTCCTCCTCTGCTTCTCCTTGGCACCACGGCCAGCAGGAGGCTACTTTGATCCTCCTTCCCCTCCATGACAGGAGGAGCATCTGGCTGCTGGTGGCACACTGCGCTCCACCCTGTACTTTGGCTCCACGCTTTTGGAACATGGGGACCCCGGCCCTTACCTCCAAAAATATGGGGGCAAAAGTATTCAGCCCCTAGGAGCCGGCGCCCCTGCTTCAAAGGCAGATATGTGTGGGGGAAAAACGTTCCTTCTATTTTTGAAAGCATGCTCTACTTTGTATAGTAATTCACTGCAGTGTTGGGACAACTAATTTTGCCAGGAACTGGTGGGCTACTTGCAGTGGCTTATGAGGCTGGATCTGGACTGTGGGCCACTCGTTTTCCATTCCTGTGTGCAGAATGCCATGGCGAGACTCCTTACGGGGTCCTCGCTGCGGGATCACATTCACCCAGTGCTATACCAGCTGCACTGGCTCCCGGTAGAGTACAGGATCAGGTTTAAGGTGCTGGTTTTAACTTTTAAAGCCCTATACGGCCTAGGATTCTCGTACCTATGGGATCGCCTCTCCTGGTATGTCCCACGGAGAACCTTACGGTCTTCAAACAAAAACATCTTGGAGCTCCCAGGCCACAGAGAGGTTAGGCTGGCCTCAACCAGAGCCAGGGCTTTTTCGGCTGTGGCTCCGATCTGGTGGAACGCTCAGTCACAAGAGACTAGGCCCCTGTGGGACTTGACATCTTTCCGCAGGGCCTGCAAAACAGAGCTGTTCCACCAGGCCTTTGGCCAGGGCACAGCCTGACCCCTTCCTTTGGCAATCCTCACAGAACTCTAGCCCAATGGTTGGCATTAATCTGATTTGAACTGATTTTATAATGAAATGATTGTAGAATGTTGTATCATTTTACTGTTGTTAGCCGCTCTGAGCCCAGCTTCGGCTGGGAAGGGCGGGATATAAATAAAATATTATTATTATTATTATTATTATTATTATTATTATTATTATTATTATTTTCACAGAATGAGCTTATCCTCTCTAAGGCACTATAATCTATGGGAAGAACCAGGGTCACCATCACTCCTTCCCATCTGGTTTGTGTGCATTTACACATCTCAATATGTTTGGACAGGGATGGGGAACATTTGGCTCTCCAGATGTTGCTGGATGCCCAGCTTCCACCACTCACAGCTGGCAAGGCCAGTAGTCAACGAGGAGAGTTGTAGTTCAGCAACATCTGCAAGGCTACTGGTTCCCCACCCTTGAATTAGGAAGTAGCGTAAGATTTTACCTTCTCCTATTACAAGTATTCATAACAAATAAATAACTTGTTGCCATGCGCGCAGATTTGTTCTCCATGCACACGTTCTATCTCTCACTCTCAATCCTTCATTTTGCTTTTCTGATTGATGTCACTGAATACCAATAGGAAAAGGCCTATTTTCCATAGGGCAGTCCTTCAGGGACCTAAAAAACACATCCCAACCCTAGAGGTTTCTGTTTTCCTTTGATCTGCCTGCTTCTGAACCTAGGCCAAGATTAAACACCAGCTGAACTCTGTCTGTTTTGTTTTGGTTACATTAAAGTTGAATCATTATTTTTCCCCCTTCGCAAAAAAGAGCTCATTAGGACGAGCCTGGAAAATTACCACAACCCCCTAAGGGTAAAAAGAGGGCATTTCTCTATGATCTGTCCCACATAAACTTAGAGTGGTGAAACACCTGATCACCTCGTAATCTCCACCCCAGTTTGAAGGAACTGGGTATGTTTAGCTGGAAGGAAAGAAGATTAATAAACGATATCTTCAAACATTTGAAGTATTGCCACATAGATGATGGAGCAGATCTGTTTTCAGTTGCTCTGGTAGATATAACACGAACCAACGGGTTCAATTTACAAGAAATAGGATTTTGACTAAACATTAGGAAGATGGTATGAGCAGCTAAGACAGAGAAACACATTGCCTCAGAAGGTCATAGACCTCCCCATTGGAGGTTTTTAAACAATGTTAAACAGATTGCTACCTATCTGGGATGCTGAGGCAATGGGTTGATGGCATCAGCAGGAAACTTCTGTTGTTGCAGAACGCTGCTTCTTAAATCTTAACCCCATGGCATCGTGCCACTCCTTTGTTACACCAGTACTGGTCCATTTCAGAGCACAAGTCAAAGGGCAGTGCTAGTCATTACCTCCAAACAGCCCAGGACTAAATAATAAGAACATGGTCCACATTAAGTCCATGCTCATCCATGACTTGATCATGGATGAAAGAGCTGACTTGGTATGTATTACTGTAACATAGATGTGTTAGAATCACAGATTCATAAAATTGTACAGTTGGAAGGGATCCTGAGAATCATCTAGTCCACCCTCCGTAACATAGGAAAATACAGCCGTCCCTTATGACAGTGGTTTTCAACCAGTGTGCCGTGGCACCCTGGGGTGCCTTGAATGATGGTCAGGCGTGCCGCAGGCAACACTGGCCTCTGTCCCTCTTTCGTTCCCTCCCTCCTCTGATGCCCTCTTGCACCTCTCCCTTCCAAAGGCTTGCACAGCTGTTTATTTCAGCAGCCCTGGCTATAAGCTCTGCATGCGAATGGTGCCTCTGGGAGGCAACTCTCTTTGGAGCGGAGACTCAGAGAGCAGATATGGCAGCAGCAGCTGCTGGAAGGACTCCCAAGGAGAGGGGAAAGGAGAGGAGGCTGAGGGAACACTCCACAAAGGAAGGTGTTCAAAAAAGGGTGAGAGGTGGCCAGCTCTGCAGGGAAGGGCTGACATAACTGGGATCCTGAGCCCCACAGGGGTGCCACAGAAAGAGTGTGGTTGGTTAAGAGAGCTGTGGACTCAAAAAGGTTGAAAACCTCTGCCTTGTGGGGATCGAACCAGCAACCTTGGCATTATCAGCACCATGCTCTAATCAACTAAGATATCCCTTGCAGAGACATCACCTTGCCGACAAAGGTCCATATAGATAAAGCTATGGTTTTCCCAGTAGTGATGTATGGAAGTGAGAGCTGGACCATAAAGAAGGCTGATCGCCAAAGAATTGATGCTTTAGAATTATGGTGCTGGAGGAGACTCTTGAGAATCCCATGGACTGCAAGAAGATCAAACCTATCCATTCTTAAGGAAATCAGCCCTGAGTGCTCACTGGAAGGACAGATCCTGAAGCTGAGGCTCCAATACTTTGGCCACCTCATGAGAAGAAAAGACTCCCTGGAAAAGACCCTGATGTTGGGAAAGATGGAGGGCACAAGGAGAAGGGGACGACAGAGGACGAGATGGTTGGATAGTGTTCTCGAAGCTACCAGCATGAGTTTGAGCAAACTGCAGGAAGCAGTGGAAGACAGGAATGCCTGGCGTGCTCTGGTCCAGGGGGTCACGAAGAGTCGGACACGACTAAACGGCTAAACAACAAAATGGGTGGGCCTGACCTAACTCAGCTGTGCCCACTTGGGTATAGCACCAGGCTACATGGGGAGGGGGGAGATGGTCAAGTGTGCTGCTATTTTCCATAGTAGCACCATCTCCTTCACCAGAAAACCAAACCCCTTAACAGCTTGGGGCCTGTTTACTTGTCAGATTTTCTTACCCCGTGTGTGACCACTCAACTTATTTGATCTGCTGAAGCGTCGCTGTTGCAGGTGCCATACAACACATGGTCCACATGTCTTTAAGTCTTTAAGTGTGGCAACACACACACTTTGGAATTCCCTGCCTGTTGACCTCAGGCAGATGCCTTTGCTGTACTCTTTTTGGCCTCTGTTCTCGTAAAACATTTCTGTTCAGGCACATCTATCCAGACACATAGATGTTAACATGTTTTAAACTATTTATAGTATACTCCTGATTTTAATTGCTTTTCAGTATTTTTAATTACTTTTTCTTAACTGCTTTTATTGATTTTGATTTTTTTCTTGTAAACCCCATGGAGATTTTGTTATAATCAAGTAGCATATAAATTGTGTGGCTCCTAACCCTCCCATATAGCTTGCCTTGCCCACTAAGTAGGGACTGAGGAGAGACTCAGTTCACCTTACATTCAAAGGCAAGCCTACGTAATTTATATTTTCTAAAACACTTTCTGTGGGGCTACCCAGCCTGGTACAGGAGATTTGATTGTCTCCTTTGCTGGTGTTCCAACATGCACATATTTCTTTATGAGCAAGCTTTTAATTTTTACCCACTTTAATGTTTTATTATTATTATTATCTTAGCATGGTCTCCTGTAATATTAATGCTATAGTTTTAGTGCTGTCTCCCCCCTCCTTTTTTAAATTATAGTTTTCATATTGTTTGATGACTTGTTAGCAAGTTTGGGTACAAAGAAGGAAGTGAGAGTATATGTATATACTGTTATAAATAAATACCAGTAGGATGTTTTTTAAATCTTCAAGAAAAGTTCAGAGTGGCTGAAGAATAACAGAATAACATAAGCTCCTTAACTAAAGACACAGAGTACTGTTGGCTGATAAAATCTGAGGGCAAGGTATTATTTTTGGCACATGCTGAGCTAGCAGGACATGGCAGCCTGTACATTTGCAACCTTTCCCAAATATTATTGCACTGTTTAGACTGCAACTTACTCCCAGCGAAATAACTGAGTGCAAGATCAGACCATGGAAAATGAAGTCCTATTTAAAGCAGGAGGAGTCAGTGTTTTGTCTTGTGGAGGTATAAAAGGTTTCAGGGTTTTCATTTTGCAAAGCAGGGTGACAATGGGTTTTTTTAAAGCATAGTTGCTTAACATGAGTGCCCCCAGCACTCAACTGTGGCTTCATAGCAACTGTGGTCCAACTGTGGCTTCATAGCAAACTGAGCAGCTAGGGTACTGGCTAGGTATAGCGGAAGATTCAGCATAAAAAATTTGGATGCATTGTAGAGCTTATTTGATCCCAGTAGAGTAATTGGAATAATGGCCACTTACCCATTCTCAGAGTGGGCAGTAGTTGCAGCCCATCACAGCAGGCCCTCACAGAGCAAAAACACTCCATCATGGGTCAACTTTTGGGAATCCTCCTTTGGCAAGCCACCAAGGAGTGTAGGATAGCCCAGCATCCAAAAATTTTGAACTGGCCAATCAGATGGGTTAGAGGGGGCAGTGCTTAGATTGCAAAGTGGAGTGGTCTTCACTCTGGTCTACTACCTGCATATATATAGGGCAACTGCGCCCAAGTTTGGGACTCCTCCTTTGATGCTGTATTTGTATGCTAACCTTTCTTCTTCCTTTGCACCATGTAATTGACCTTGCTATGGTTTATTAATGGTTGCTGTATTCAAGCTGGGAAGGAATTTGCTTGCAAACAGATTGGGCTTGTTTGGAAGTTTCGCCTTCCTCATAGCAATCATCACAACTTTGGGTGGATAAGGCATTGGGTGGTATCCTTTAGTTTAATACTGGACTGGGGTGAAGTGGTGCATTGTTGTTTAGTCGTTTAGTTGTGTCCAACTCTTCGTGACCCCATGGACCAGAGCACGCCAGGCACTCCTGTCTTCCACTGCCTCCTGCAGTTTGGTCAGACTCATGTTTGTAGCTTCGAGAACACTGTCCAACCATCTCATCCTCTGTCATCCCCTTCTCTCTGTGCCCTCAATCTTTCCCAACATCAGGGTCTTTTCCAGGGAGTCTTCTCTTCTCATGATGTGGCCAAAGTATTGGATCCCAAACAGGTGCAACCTCAAAGTACCTCGTTAGCGGGGTCTAGAGGAAAGACTCTGTCCAGAAATCAAGCATGGGGGCCATAGAGCTTCCAGCAGTGGCCTCAGAGGACCACCTAGGGAGAACTGCATCTTGAGGAAGTTCCATATTCCCAGGCACGACCCTGCTCAAGCATCAGCCATCCATAACTGGGAAAACAATCACTTAAACCCCAAAATTAATGCTACTTTCTATGGAGTGACTTGATTCATGCTGGATACTGCTAGTTTTGTGATAATTCTGCTGCAGAAGATCTATAGGACTCCTGCTATATATCTCTGGTACAGTGAACTTTGGGAAACTTCCATTGTGAAAAAAAGTTCTGTATCAAAGCTACATCATTAAGGGATAGCAACAAAGGACATCTTTTTCTGCAGGATGAAATAGCTTTACTTTTCAAACAAAAACAAAAAAGACTCCCAGCCCAATATGTCACAAATTGGAAAGAAATACTTCAGGATCATCCAAGTGTCTTGGGAATTATCATCGATTTTATTTGCAAACCAAAGTGTTTCTTGTCATTTCTTCATGTAAGTGTGTGTATGTGTGTGTGAAAAATGACATGGATATTTGCCAAGCACTTTGTTGCCACCTGATTTCTCTTGGGAGGTGAGAGAGAGGAAAGTCAGCAAAGTTGAAGATAGGGTGGGTGGGTGAAAGAGAAAAATGTTATCCCAGAGCAAAGTGAAATTTTGATGTAACAAATCGCTTCTGTCCAAGTAACAAGCTTTTGGTTGCTTCTCCAGACTGAACTGTAGTAAGGAGATGGATTAAGAAGGTGCTAGCAAGCGCGCACAACCTCAGAAGTTTGGTAAGTGGAAAGTGTACTGGTCATTCATAAAGATGTGTCAGCATGAGAGCTATAAATCAATGGAATGCAGAAAAATAGCTGGGAGGGACCGCAATGAGCTTGTCTTGGAAAAACTACTTTTCTCCTTGAAGTCCAAAACTTCCATCATTCTCCCCAGGGAGTATTTGCAAACTAACTTGCCGTTTGACGAACTGTGTTCTTGAATCAACCCAGACAAAAACATGTCTGGACAAAAAGGCACACTCCAGAATTTCTACAGTTGGTTTAGTTTGCAAAAATACTTCTGCCTTCCCTTCCCCACAGGTGTGGGGGGGTTTGCAGCACCGAGCGGGGGCTTACCTGGACAGGTGCCTCCCACCTGCTTGGATTGGACTTTGACCCACCCTCGGCCAGGGAGGACAATGGACAGCCGGCCAGGGGGCTAAGGCCAAAGAACAGAAGCTGACCCTTTTGACCAATCCTCACTTGGTTTTCTTCCTTCCAGGATCACCCACCCAACCCTCCCTCAAAATTAATAATTTCTTGCCTCCAAATGATTTCATCCTAGGTCAGCGGCCATCAAGTTAATGATTTTGTTTCTTTAAACAGACTAATATTTTGCGTTCCAGGTCAGCGGGCGCTGCTGCGGTTGTAAGATGGTTGCTGTATTCAGAACCGGGAAGGAATTTTCCCTGCATTGGCAGGTTTCGCCTTCCCCGTAGCATTTTGTCACAACTTTTGGCCTTGGCAAAGTATTGTTTAGTCTATCATCAAGTGGGGGGGGGGGAGATGCATTCATGCTCCCTTCCCATGCAGCGGTGTTTGCAGGGCCTGTTAAAGGGCAAAAAAAAAAAAAATGGAAGTCCCTGGCCCTAGAGCAGCGGCATGTGGGTCAAACTCCCGGGCCGAGGTTAGTGGAAGGGCATGCTGTGTAAGTTTGTGCTTTACAGTCCCCTCTCACTGCACCTTATCAGCCTGCATATCCTCAGCCAGATGGGCTGAGAGGGTTACCTGCCAAGGCCTATGTCAAGTTTCCCACTTCTGAAGCTCAATAAAGTTATGGCCAATTTGAACCCATACTCTGGTGTCTTGTCTCATTCTTTGGGGGGAAGGGGTAGGCACCACAGATAGGGTTTAGCACATGTGCCCGCAATTAGTAGTAGTCAGCATGGTCTGGAGTGTTCAGTGTTCGTTTCATCTGCTTTATTTATTAAATTTATACCCCACCCTTCATTCCAAAAGACCCCAGGTTATTACACAGGACTGCCCTCCATTGATTAACCACAAGGCCAGTCAGAGTTCCCAGCCCTGCCCCCATGTGCTGACTAGCCGCACTATGTTAAGCATGCTAACCCAGCCACCAATGTGCTTATGCAACCTTGCAGAAATGCCTCCATACATCAGTGGCAATGCCGAAACCCCAAAAGCAGGATTTGTCCCACTGGGCTAGGTAGCGATGGGTATCTCTCCTAAGATATCTCTCCTAAGATGCCAAGTAGTGAGGACATATGCAGTCAGTCATCACAAGATTAAATCATTGTGATTCATTGCTTCTTACACCTTCATAGACAAAGACAAAGGTGTGAACCAGCCTAAGAAGTGATGAGAGGTAGTACTGTATACAAATGCTTCTGATTAGAAGGCAAAGCTAAGTTCAAGGCCTAGGTCCCAGATACAGACCAAGCATGCAAGCATCCTTTTTAAGATGCTTCCCAACCATCCCTGACAAACATATGCTTACCATGGAAAGTCAGATATGTTCTGCTAGTCCTGATATGGAAATCTTTTTCACACAGACTGGTGCTGTTGCTGTCTAATAACAACAGGCAGCATTCCTCAGTACCAGGGAAAACATACCAGACAGCCACAACACTTTCATTTCACAGAAATTGCTTAGAAAGAACCTGCACCCATAATTTTCTTTCTAGGAGGGCTTACAGGCTTGCCTTTTTAAAAAAATAATAATAATAATCTTTATTGCTTTTAAACCTTACAAATAAGAAGAAAAAGAAAAGAAGAAGAAAAAAGAAAAAAGAAAAGAAAGAAAAAAAAATACAATACAATACATAAACAATACACCACACAACATTAACGCATTAAACAAAACAAAACAAAACAAAAACAATTTAAAAACATACATCATACCATTTCAATGCCTTATCCTTCATTCCCTTGTTTCATCGACTTCCTCTCACCTCCCTTTTTGTATTCCACTTCTATTAATTGTTTCAGCAATTCCTTTCCATCTTTCTCTATTTTCTGTCATATAATTATCTTAACTTATTTTAACCTTATTTTCCATTAATACTATAATACTTATTTATGCTTAACTCCTTATAACACTTCTACTAAAGGCATATAATTTCATTCCAACATTTTTCTGACACTCATTAATTTTACCATATTTCTATAAATAAACCTTAAACTTTTTCCAATCTTCTTCCACCGTCTCTTCTCCCTGGTCTCGGATTCTGCCAGTCATTTCTGTCAATTCCATATAGTCCATCAACCTGGTGATCTTCTGTCCAAGGCTCTTAACTCTTTTCCAGGTCCCTTCTGCAAATCTTCTTCACAGGCTTGCCTTTTTTAAAGTAAAATAGTTACGGATACCTGCTGGGGAAACACCACTGGAAGCTTCCACTGGTTCCATAGCACCCACGGGTGTTGGGTTAGTGACCCCTACTCATGCATGTATGGTGTATGGGGGGGTGTATACAAACAGCAAAGCTGAAATTGGTAGCTGTCTGGAACAGACCACAAAAAAATTGGCTGTTGGCAGCCGCAAAGATCAGGGGAAAGAAAGAGCAGAGAGCTTCAGTTATCAAAAGCAGCCAAGGGACAGGGCATACTTCAATCTGCAATGAGAAAATGGCCTATGCCCAGTGCCTTGAATAGTACGACACATGTAATCTAGTTCTGTGCCGGCATTTATGTACAAAAGTTTGGAGAACAGAGTTTCTTTCACAGTCTTAAAAGGAGGGTTAGAATGGTAAGTGGAAATAATTACCTTGTTTGCACAGCTAAAAAACCAGCTCAGAGCAATATTAAGATACATTTATTCCAAACATTTTTGTTTCCAAAAGCTGTCTTGTGGCAGCAGATGTGCTGATTCTTGCAAATGCATGAAATTGGCCAAATCTGGATTGTTAGGAAAACATACTGCTATTTGGTTTCTAAATGCCAGATTTATAATGAAGGGTGCCCTGTGGCTCAGAGGTAGAAGCTGATCTCTCGGATTTGATTTGTAGCATTTCAACATAAAGCTCAGGGATGAGGAACTTGTGACCTTTCAGGTGCTGTTGGACTCTAACAGACATCAACCCTAGCCAACATGGCCAATGGCCAGGGATTATGGGAGTTGTAATTTGCCATGGGAGCCACAGGTTTACCATGCCTGACTGAAAGAATCTTGTTTTGTTCTGGGTATAAGCTTTCACATGCATGCACATTTCTTCAGATACCAAGTGTGCATGCACATGAAAGCTTATACCCAGAACAAACTTAGTTGGTCTCTAAGGTGCTACTGAACTATTTTTTTATTATTATTATTTCAGCTGTGTCAGACTAACATGGCTACCTACCTGAATCTGAAAGCATCTTTTCAGACTCTACATTCTGAGCCATCTGCAGACCAAAATCAGATTATGTTGGATTACTGATTACATAATCAGAAGTACAATGTGAACTGGCTGAGGTATGTAGGTGTACATACACAGGTGTTCCCCTGTGGGGAAACTCCCAATACCTGCAAAAAAAATCAGGATTAAACTCCCTGCATATCACCTGATGCTCTGGGAGCTCTATCCTGCCTCATTCCTTTCTTCTCCCCTCCTCCTAGACTTATGATGTCATTATTATGACATCAGATGATTAGCAGGTGGGTGGTGGTCCTGTCCACCTACCAAAGGTGCGAGGACATAAATATCTGGCCTACCGGGCCAAAAAGGTTCTCCACCCCTTTTGTGCAGTGTGAGAATGAGGCTACGGTAGCTTCCCTCACAAGTTGTCTGAAACACAGAAGAAAGGGACAGGTCCTTCCCTCTCTGAGGGGCAGCTCTGGGGAAAAGCCATTTTGCCATGTAAATAACTACATTAACTGTGATGCAGACCATCAGAAATGCAGAAGCAGTAGCAATCCTTTTCTGCCCCTCAATATTCCAGCAGCATATTTTTATTTAGGAAAATTATTTCCATTAATAGAACACACACAGACACACTGTGGCACCATCTTACTGGGAACAAATGCAGAAATTAATTCGCTTCCCAAGGTAACACATCTGTGCAAACATCACTGCCAAATGTAATCTACCCTTCTAATAATAGGGTAAGAAGGGGTCATGTTCCTAACCATATCACAGCAGTTGGGAGTTATGACTGGGACCTCAAGAGAAACAGCTCACAGAGGAAGGCAGGGCTTGAAGACGAAACATAGCATCCTGCCAGGGAGTCATCCCCTTCCCCGCCCCCCATAAGTAGTGAACTCTTGAAAGGCTGCATAGCAAAATTACAGCTTGTGGCTTCTCCAATTTCTCTTCATTTAATTAATTTGATGAAGTAAGTAAACTTGCCTTTCCTCCCTATTTTCAAGTGTGCATTTTCAAGGAAACCTACAGAATCAAACCACACAATCCAAAATACGAAAAAGCTAAAAAGCACCAAACTGTAGCAGCAAACAACAAAACCGCAAAGCATCAGCAGAATCTAAAAAGTTTTTTTTAAAAAATGAATTTTATTAGTATTTTCCACACAACAACAACAACAACACGAAAGATATCAAAAGATAACAATACACAACACACAAAAATCAACATTCGAAAACTAAAAAAGACAAAAAACAAAAAACAAACAAATCCATATCTTACAAGTTAATATTATAAACACTAAAACAACAACAAGACATTGACTTCCATCAATCCCACAGCACCTCCTTTATCTCTCATTCTGTCTTCCTGTTTTCCTGTTTTCTTTATCCTCTCCATCCTAACATCTAGATTTAAATCCTTCTTTCATGTCCTTTCTAATCTAAAAAGTTACGAGCAAATGAAAACATATCAGGTTGGCCCTAGACCAGGGCGGTTCAACTTTTCATACCAAGTGGGCTGCAAAAGTACTTTTGACATAGAACCAGTGGGTCACACACTGCCTTATCGCACGGATTTGGGGAGCAAGGCAAAAATCTGACGCCCACACACTGCCTTCCCAAAGCCAGCTAAGCGAGGCAAAGGGCTTTGGGAAGGAGGCACAAGGCTCTGGCAGCAATAACTAGGCTTTGGCAAAGAGGGAGGAGGACTATAGGAGTCCTCATGTCTCCTTCCCAGCAAGGGCTGGAGGGTGCAGCATCAAATGTTGAGGGCTGCCCAAAAATGCCCTTTCCCCATTTATCTTTAGCTGCTCCTGAACTGTTAGTGAATTCAAGCCCTCTCCTGGGTATTATTTGGCAAAATATCCTCCCCAGTTTCCTTTCCTTCCAGTCCTCCTCTCCTAGTCCATTGCTTCCTTCATCCACTATTTCAAACCAGCAACTGAGTTTCGTTCAACATTCAGCAAGCTGAAATTTCTCGGAAGAGAACGTTTCTGAGAATTTTGTTCTTGAACAACCACCCAGACTGATGGAGAATTCCTCACACATGCCTAAGAACATTCACTCCTTGTGCTTACAATTTTGCCATCTAGCATGAACTTATTGGGGGGCATATTTTAAGACGAAATATTCTGTGTATCTTCCTTCTGTTCCCTGCTTCCTGCTCACCTCGATCCTATTTCATCACATAAGTACTAGGCATAGGCTGAAATAGTCCAGTGTGTTTAGGATTACAGCCTAAAGCCTCAAAAGTAGGCTGGTGGAATGGGGAGGGCTGTTTCTGTTCAGCCTCAGCTGCAGATGAAACTGCTGAGCATAACACAACCAAATTTGCACACCCTGTTGAGTCTCATTGGTTTCCAATAAAAAGGATTAAGCAAGTGCTTAAACCCCTCCCATTGAAATAAATGACCTAAATAAATAAATAAATAAATAAATAAATAAACCTTTTGGTTGTGTGCTCAGCTCAAATTGTCCAGAACTCACCCCTTCTGAACACAGGAAGAAGGCGATTGCCCCAGCCAGGTAATTGCCTTGCCTTTTAAACAAATCTACATTCTCCTGTCAATGGGTACCATTCCATTAATGATAATGGTGATGCTCAAAATCGTATGTCAAGAGTAATGAATGGAACAAAAGCAACATAATGTTCCCAGCCATACCCTGCTGGTTAAGAACTGCATTAAGCGAGATTCAGGATAAATGAATGTTTTGCTAGTAATGAGGTAGGCTTGGGGGCGGGGGGAGGGATCTAATGCCAGGGTGACCTTAAAACTCTACATGTGCTTCCGCACAGAGCTTGCGATTGTAACTCAGTCTGGAAAATGCTATCCTGAATCACGTTATGGTAGTCCTGGAATCCTTGTTTCTTGAAGTCCCATAGTTTCTGCTCCTGGGCATTTAAGATTTGCAGACTAGATGAAAACACTGAAAGAGGCATTAAAGCATATGTTGGAATTTACTGCCCAAATGCAGACAAAGCCTAAGTAACAGGTAATGTTTTTTAATTAGACATGCTAATCCTTCTTTTTTTAAAAAAAATAAATAAAATCCAGACAAGCATGTTGCACGTTCAGAGCAAGTCCTTCAGAGCTTAGTCACTGGCAATCTACTTACGGAGCGCAGCTGACACAACCCAGCTGTGTCATGGCCTACAGAGATTCCAGGTAATAAAGGAAAAGTAAGCTCTTTGCAGAGTCATACAGAGAGGTTATTCAGATGCAAACCAATTTATTTCCAAAAGAAGGGGGAGATATCACCAAGTCAGAGAAAATAGGATTAGCTGGCAATTTTCATCAGAGAATAAAGGAACTTTTCTTTTATCAGTGTCATTTGGAACAAGCACGGAGCAAGAAATTTATATAATGTCAAATCTGCATCATTAAAAAATAAAATCAGCACTGATCCTGACCCCGAGACAGACCGTGAACTGTTTCCTATAATCTGGCTGGAACACGGAAATGCATTAAAGACAACCTTACAATATTCTTATAAAAGAAAAGAAAAGAAAGAGTCCAATTCTGAGGGGTAACAATTGAAAACAAGAAATCCTATTACTTTAGATGTTTAAATAAATAAACAAACAGCAGCTAAAGAAACCCATTTTTTCTGCTCACAAATGTCTTGCATTATTACCAGAAGACACAGAGATTTTGTAAAGCATCACAGAGGAAGCAGCTCCATAGTAGCAGCAACCATGGATGGAAAAAGCCTTTGATCATGTCAGATTGGCAGTCTGGAGGCAAGCAGGTACCTACCAATCAAGGTTGTCACACTGGAAGGAGATAGGCAGGTGAATGGGGAGATGGAATCCAGCCCAAATGCAGCTTGTGGCAATGTGAAAGGTTGTTTCCGCAAAGGATGAGCCACAAATTCTATTTGAAATTTTCCCACTGACAATCAGTGAGATATTGATGTGGGCAGGAGGGCAAAAAGTTGACTATTTCATAGAGGTAGGATAAAAATGGAGAAATGTTTGTGCTAGCGGGGGCTGCTATATGTCGCCTGCACTCAACAATGCTCCATCTGCACTCAACAATGATACATCTTTCCAAGTTAGGCATTGTAATGGAATATAGCTGACCATTGTTGGGAAACATAGAATTTGTTATGCATTTTTTGTCATTTAAATTTATACCCAATCCTTTGAATCTGTTACAAATGTAGCTTACATTCAATATTTAAAATGCCGTTAAAAAAATGAACCTCAAGAAATAGAGCTTTTCGGTGGTGGCCCCTAAACTTTAGAACCAACTTTCAATTACTGTGTAGCAGATATGACAGCTTACCCTTGCAAGGTGTTGATCAATCCAGACTCTACTTTTTAGTCAGGCATTTATGATTAGTTCTGCTACCATTTTAAACAATGGCTCTTGATTTTAATCCTCCCCCAACTTGTGTTGTTGATGTTTTATTATTTCAGGTGTATTGTTGCAATTTGTGTAATTTGTCGCTTTGGGAATCTGTTTGATGGTCAATTAGGCTAACTAACTAACAGGGCAATCCTACGAATGTCTGCTCAGCAAGTAAGTCCCATTGAGTTCAATGTGGTTTATTCCAGGCAAGAGTGGACAGCAGCATTCCCCAGCCTGATGCCTTCTGCATCTTGGCCAATGATCAGGAATGATGGGAGTTGTACTCCAAAACCATATTGAGGACACCAGGCTGGTGTAAAATTTCCTGTTCCTACCCTTGCTTTCTTCTTTTCGTCACAAGCCAGTGACCCATCTCAGTGTTGCTTAACCTGCCATTGACTCAGACCAAGACTTTGGGCAAACTTGGCAAGAGTGTAAGTCCCTGCTCAGCCATGAAACACGCTGGTGAGAAATAACTCCACTTATTCTGAGACAATCTGAGATGTGGGAGGGAGTCATATTGATGGAACATTTATATATACACCACTTCACATTGTTCTTGTTAATACCCATTGCCTCTATTTCACTCCCTCCTTCCCTCTCTCTCTCTCTCTGTACAACATGTACCTTGTTGACATTTCCTCCATTATATAATTATACTTTCTCAGCCATTTCCCCAATGTGCTTGAAAGAAAAACGGTGTGAGAGGTTTTTAGGACTAACTCTAACTAGCTCACTTAGTATCGGTGCTCATTAAGATCAACTGCATGAGCTGGTATAGCATCCATGCAAATTTTATTCCCCTTCAAGGCTTATTTTTAACCTGATTGTGTTTTTTAGAATTAGTAATTAGCACTGAGAAATATATATTTTAACTCTTAAAAGTCAAACCACATTTAATATTTAAATTAACACAATGACTTCAAATATGGAAGCTTTTCCATTTTGAAATCATGCTTTATTAGTATTACTGAAAAGCTATTTGGAGACCTCATTAAGTTCACAACAATTCACCTCCCCCCTGGGCCATGCCATTTTATTATTTGGAACCACTTAAATCCTTCTGGTACCACTTTATATCTATTGCGCCCATTTTGCATTAGATTTGTTCAGTACAGCTTAGCCCTGTTGCAGCAAAATGAATTTGTCCTACTACTCAGGAACACATCATGGAACAAATGAAATGGCACAAATAAGGCTGTTACTCCTTTGATTCTCTTTTAGTCCCAAATGAGCAGCTGTAATTAGAACAACCATGGCAAGGATTATAAAAATAAATGTTTGAGGTACCTTGAGGCAACAACTCCGATTTGGAATTATTCTAATTCTTGCCCTTTCACCATGGAATTCAGAGAAGCCTAAAAAGGAACTGACCAAACCAAGGCCTGTTTAGTTTCAGGGCTGCATCAACACATTGTGCTGCCTGAGGCAAAAGACAAGATGGCACCACACACACATTCCATGTGCAGAAGCTGACTGGACTGTCAGCTGAATCTTAAATCAGAAACTGACAGTATCATCTACATCCTCCAGGCTTGAGGGCAGCCGGCTAACTTAACAGGAGGTAGGGCACGTAGCACACACAGCTCTGTCCTTCAAGTCTTCACTGTTGCCTCTCAGCATTTGCCACCTGAGGCAGCTGCCTCGCTCTGCCTTATGGTAGAGCCATGCCAGCATATTACTTTCAAACTATTTTCCTTGCTTCCACCAGAGTGGCCACAGAAAGTGCCCCAAGGAAGGGAGTAATGCAAAGTCTTATTTAAAGATAAAGAATGATAAGAAGGGAGAGCAGCAGCAGGGGCCTTGATGTGACTCATCAGCCGTTAGCACCTGAATAGCGGAATGAGCAGGCCCAAGTCACTAGTTCACAGTCTTACCCACTATGGTCATCTGCATTGCGTTTCTATTTAAATCATCGTAATTCTTTCTAAATGTGCATCTAATTAGAATATAAGTCAGCATTTGCTAATTTTATGCAAATTGGCATCCTTGTCATCTTTTTAGGTGACACGTTTTCCTCTTTTTTGACCATGTTGAAACCCACCCTACTCTGGGCAGCTGTGTGTATTGGGCTAAAATGGAGAGGACAATAAAACTGCACCAATAAAACTGCTTCTCTTACCAACATCCAAACTCCCATCCAGCTACTTTTCCAACTGGAATACAAACAAGTTCTTCTCATAATTGTAGGTGAACGTTGCCTGGTCCTTTTCTATTCTTTTTCTCTGCACGTCCATTTTTGAAAGGAAAACGTTTGCAGCTGTTTACATCACACTAAACTTGCCAAGTCTTTGAAACATGATGCAATTAAAAAGAATAGGGAAAAAGAACGTGCTGCTTAGTAAGAACAATGACGACCTTTGGGGGAGAATTTGTTTTCATTTTCTTCTGATTTTGAAGTGAGGCTACAGAGAAGACGTGAAATCTGCAAACACAAGAAGGGGAAGAGGCACCACTATAACAAAACATTTGTCTCCTAATGTGTACATTTCTACAAAGCTTACAGTCTGTTGTAAGGGGGAAGCTGTTTGCCTGTTGTCAAAAAGCAAGGAAGATGTTGTTCTGAGCATCACTATCAAGCCTTGCTTCTGAGCTTCTGAGGGGCATTTCTCTGGATACTATTTATTTAATAACATACCACCTAGCATAGCTCATTTAATAACATTTAATAACATACCTAGCATAGCTCAGGAATTCTAAGCAACAAACCAAACCAACCAACCAAACAAACAAAAATCACTCCATGATTTAAATCAGTAGTTAAAGTCAGTGCAGTTTCAAAAGGTTGGGTCTGCCATCTTGATTCAAAATCATAGAAACATATAATTGTAGAGTTGTAAAGTTTGGGGAAAAAAGCAGAGACATAACCTTGCCAACAAAGGTCCGTATAGTTAAAGCTATGGTTTTCCCAGTAGTGATGTATGGAAGTGAGAGCTGGACCATAAAGAAGGCTGATCGCCGAAGAATTGTTGCATTTGAATTATGGTGCTGGAGGAGACTCTTGAGAGTCCCATGGACTGCAAGAAGATCAAACCTCTCCATTCTTAAGGAAATCAGCCCTGAGTGCTCACTGGAAGGACAGATCCTGAAGCTGAGGCTCCAATCCTTTGGCCACCTCATGACAAGAGAAGACTCCCTGGAAAAGACCCTGATGTTGGGAAAGATGGAGGGCACAAGGAGAAGGGGACGACAGAGGATGAGATGGTTGGACAGTGTTCTCAAAGCTACCAACATGAGTTTGACCAAACTCTGGGAGGTAGTGGAAGACAGGAGTGCCTGGCGTGCTCTGGTCCATGGGGTCACGAAGAGTCAGACATGACTAAACGACTAAACAATAACAAAGTTTGAACAGACCCCAAGGGTCATCTCATTCAAACCCCTGCAATGCAGGAATCTTAACTAAAACATCCATGACACATAGCCATCCAACCTCTGCTTAAAAACTGCCAAGAAAGGAGTGTCCACAACCTTCCAAGAGTTGTTCCACTGTTGAACATCTCTTACCATCAGAAAGGTCTTCCTGATGTTTAATCAGAATCTCTTTTCTTGTAACTTCAATCAATGAGTATGGGTCCTTCCCTCTAAAGCAGGAGAAAACAAGCTTGCTCTATCTTTCAGTATTTGAAGATGGCTATCATATTTCCTCACGGTCTCCTGTTTTCCAGGCTAAACATACTGTTCAACCGTTCCTCATATGGCTTGGTTTCCAGACCCTTGATCATCTTGGTCGCCCTCCTCTGCACACATTCCAGCTTGTCAATAGCCTTCTTAAACTGTGGTGTCCAGAACTGAACACAATACTCCAGGTGTGTTCTGACAAAGGCAGAACAGAGTGGTACTATTATTTCCCTTGATCTGGACACTATACAGTGGTGCCCCGCAAGACGAATGCCTCGCAAGCCGAAAAACCCGCTAGACGAAAGGGTTTTCCGTTTTTCAAGGCACTTCGCAAGACAAATTTCCCTATGGGCTTGCTTTGCAAGACGAAAACGTCTTGTGAGTCTTGTGATTTTTTTCACTCCCCCCCCCCTTTTTCTAAGCCGCTAAGCCGCTAATTGCTGCTTTGCCGCTAAGCCGCTTTGCCGCTAATAGCCACTAAGCCGCTAATAGTGCTAATCCGCTAAGCCGCTAATAGGGTTGCTTCGCAAGACGAAAAAACCGCAAGACGAAGAGACTCACGGAACGGATTCTTTTCGTCTTGCAAGGCACCACTGTACCTCTGTTGATGCAGCCTAGAATAGCATTAGCTCTTTTTACTGCTGCATCTCGCTTATGTTAAGCTTATGTTCTCCTAAGACCCCTAGATCCTTTTCACATGTACTACTGGCAGACCAGATGCCCCCATCTTATATTTGTGTAGCTGGTTCTTCCTGCTTAAGTGCAGAACCTTACATTTGTCCCTACTGAAATTCATTTTGTTAGTTTGGGCCCAGTTTGGGCCTGTTATGGTCAACTTAAATCCCAATTCTGTCTTTTGTGGCATTAGCTACCCCTCCCACTTTGGAGTCTTCTGCAAATTTGATGATCATTCCTCAATGCCTTCATCCAACTCCTTTATAACAATGTTGAACAGCAATGGGCCCAGAACCCACTTGCCACTTTCTTTCCAGGATGATTAGTGACCAAACACAGATGAAAACCTGATTCTTGGTCTCAGGAACCATCATGTAAAATCTGGTTATGCATAGTGTGTGGACAACAACCCTGTGAGGTAGGTTAGGTTGAGAGAAATTATCCTGTGATTTTCATAGCTGAGTTTCCCAGGATCTAGACCAGGACACTATGGCCGTTTATTCTTACAGATCTATTTAGCTGCTAACATTTTCTTAAAATGAGCCAGTCATATTAATTATGGTACTTTATGTCCTATTGTATTTGTATACATTGCTGTATACCACCTTGATATGTTGCATAAGGGAGTGGTTTATAAATATTTTTTTATAAATAAATAACCACTACACCACCCTGGGTCTTCTTTTAGAGGGAGAATTTTCAAGTGATCCAAGTATTGTTAAATAGATGAATGGATGAAAACATTTTCTGAGCTTTTCTCTGGCTCAAATACGCTTAATGATGCTCTGGACTGCAGCCACTGTAAACAACAATAACGCTTCATGAAACCAAAACATGTATGAGTCCACATGTGATATTCAGTTGCAACTCAAGCTGGAAAGCATTCGGGGGTATTTTGGGGGGGGGGGGCGGGGGGTTAGGCAAGGCGGAAATGTCAATAATCTAAATTCCCAAAGAAATAGCCCAACCACGGCCCACCTTACTCAGGGAACTACTGTTCCCTGCAGTTGCTTAACAAGTGAACAGCTGTCTTCCAGCTGGCTCTGCTCAGTAAAAACACAAAGAATAGCTTCCACCTGATAAAATATGCCAAGCTCATCAGCCCGCTCGAAAAATTAACTGTCTGAATAATGCTGTTCTTGAAGTCAGTATAAAATGTATTTCGTTCCAAAGTCACTTCCTAATCTCTTTTAATTAACCTAAGGATTATTATTGCAGGGAACTCAAGTCTTTTACCCTTTTTCAAAGTGCCTTTTTATTACAGGTGCTTTTTATGCCATTGTAATTTTTTTTCCCTTACACAGTCCTTTGTCATTTAATTATGAGTAGCAGCAGGGTTCAAATCCCTTTTACATCATATGATTTTGCAGTGGATTGCTGCTGCCACCGCCGCTACTGCTGTTTATTGTATTGTCCTTGGCTAAAACAGCATCCACAAAGGAGAGGCTATGCTACTAGGTTTTAGACACAGTATTTCAAGGAGGGCATTTTCCCCATGGAAAGGATCCTTTGGGATACCTGTGTATTTGATAGAGAAGCTCCTTTCACCCAACATGGTACAATAATGATAATAATTAATAATTTTATTATTTGTACCCTGCCCATCTGACTGGGTTGCCCCAACCACTCTGGGCAGCTTCCAGCATATACAAAAACATAGTAAATCTTTCAATATTAAAAACTTCCTTATACAGGGCTACCTTCAGATGTCTTCTAAAGGTTGTATAGTTACAATGAGAGGGAGCTAATGAGATATTTTGAGAATTCTCCAGGATTATAGCCCCAATCCCAGCTATGCTGAGAGACAGCAGCAAATGGAGGAATTTCAAGAACTGAACACCAGATAAAGGCAAAGGACTTTATAACTGGACATATTCAGACTGACACATGAAGAGAAAAGGAAAATAATTAGAACACACTCATTTGAAATCGTATGAAAAGTTATATAATGTAATAACACGAATAGTAATCGCTAAAAATGCAGCTGTTATCTTAATGATTAAGATATTAACAAACACTCCAGAGTAAGCTTTTGTTTGTGAAATGCTCTCCCCGGGGGGGGGGGGGGGTATGCCTGGTACTTTATTATAAACCTTTAGGCACCAGGCAAAAATGTTCCTCTTTAACCAGTCTTTGGCTGATTGATATCCAATGCACTTTTAGAATGTGTTGAGGGTGTAATTGGGTTGTGTTTCTATTATTATTATTATTATTATTATTATTATTATTATTATTATGTATTTTGTGTTTTTATGTTGTGATTTGACCCTGTGAACTGCCCTGAGAACTTTGGGTTCTCAGAGAACTTGAATCTACTCCCAATCTACTGCCCTGAGAACTTTGGCCCCGTCCACCACCTTGGGCTACTTTTAACACGTGTGCAGGTGTGTCTACCTGTCAGTCACCTGACATCAAGTGAGATCAAGAAGATTCCTGCCTGCTTTGGGCAGGGACTGGCAAATCTGGCAAAGTAAATAGCACCATCTTTTAAAGCAGGGCTGATGCTCCAAATGTTGCTGGACCTCAACACCCATCATCCCTGATCACAGATGATGCTGGCTGGGGCTGATGGAAGAGCTCTGTGTTAGCTAACCCTGTTTTAAAGTGTGTGCAGCACATATTTCTTTATGAAGGACTCTACAGTTTGATTGCTGGTGGCTACAGAATTGGAAGATTTAAATTGCTGCAAATGCAGGGGGTAGAGGTAACTGTGGTAGTATAGTTGAGAGATTCTCCAAAAAATTGGCACCAAAAATGGTTGCCTGGGAACTGTCCATTCCGAATTGCAGTGAAATATTTTTATTACATTAGTACAGTTTTATATGAGTACTTTCCCAGGATTGCAAGTCCAAATGTGAAAAAAGTCAGGAGTCCCCAGAGCAATAACCTTTGCTTTAAAATAATGTAATTCATGAGAAATCATATTTGCTGGAAACTGATATAATTTAAAATATGTGCAAGTAATAACAGACATAGTACCATTTCTATCTGATATTTCTGAACTGAGGGTGTGACAATTACTTTTGTTCAGCATCATGAACTCTGTAAACTTGGGGTGTTGTTTCAAGTCTCATGGTGCTAAGATAAGCCACTGCTTGCTCCTTGATTGTAAAAGACAGCAGCAGAGACTCATCTCCGATCTTAGCGCTGTGGGATTACAGCGCTAGAATGTAAAACCCATGGGATGACAGCGCTAAAGTCAGAGTGCAGACCTTTGCCAACTTGAACTTTGAATCAACTGACATCAGATGACTGAAAGGTAGATGGCTCCACCCACTGTCAAAACACACACCTGTGGGAGATGGGCTAGTTCTGGCCCCAGCCCTCTTAACAGATACAGTTCCTCACCCCATCTTAAGTGAAATCAGAGATTCTTATGATATCTGCATAGCTCCAGGAACTGAGACTTTGAGGGGAAGGAAGTCACAATTTTGCAGCGTTGCTTTTCAAGTCTTAGTTTCCCTTGTTAAGCAAGTGATGCAGTTTCCATCAGGGAATTTATTTTATTGGAGATCAATGTCTGCGAAACTCTTGACAGAGAGGAGATGGTGAGTAAAACTATTTATTAAGATTGGCTCCAAAGTCCAAAGAAGAAGAAGAAGAAAGCTTATGGACCATTCTGCCCTGTGACCTAAGTCCATGTTTCCTCTGGAGGTTTACTCTTTATGGTGTCCTCTGATTTGTTCTTGCCATTCTTAATTATTACTAAGTGGAAAGTGTCTCAGCCAGGATTGAGAAATATGGAGCAAGATATCTTCTCAAGCGCAAAAGCAATCAAATGAAACTGCAGTTGCAGAGCACAGAAAGAAACCAAAAGAATGTGGGTCATTATAAACTCTGATCGGCATGCGCCTTATTGTCATGCGCCTGTAGAACAGCCTTCCCCAAGATGGTCCTCTGCAGATACTTTGGACTGTCATTCCCACCAGCCCTACCCAACATGGCCTGAAGCAGCATCTGGTCTTCCATGTTTAAATATGCTTCCAGCTTGTTTTATTGGCACATAAAGGTTGACCTGGTAACAATCCCACACTAAACGGGAAAAGGGGGAAATGACCAGTTTTTATCCATTCCTACCTTTCTGTACTCTGCCCCACCCAAGTGGCGGAGCTTCATGCTCTGGCACTGGGGGTGGAGAGCAGGCAGGGGCATGGCTGGTGCACATCCTGGGGGCATGGCACATGTCCCAGGGTGTGACGCGCCACCCACAGGGGTGTGACGCGCATTCTGGAGGCATGGCATGTCGCCTGCAGGGGCATGGCGCACGTCCTGGGGGATTGGCACCTAGCGCGGGGGGCAGCCGCAATGGCACCCCACCGGGATCGTGGTGCCGGGGGTAGTGCACCCCCCTGCCCCCTCTTCCTCTTCCTCTGCCAGTGCCCCACCCCCACCCCAATGCTGTGCTCTACGGCACTAAAGGGATCAGGTTTGGAGTTCAGAGTTGTAACTCGATGGTGGGAAATGGAGTCCCTACGTGAAGAGGTGAACCACTCTGCAAGCTGTAGCTCTTTGAGGGGTACAGAGGTCTCCTAAGGAGTCTCAGCCCCTGTGACAATCTACAGCTTCCAGAATTCTTACAGGAAGCCATGACTGTTCAAAGTATTATCATTGTGCTTTACATGTATGGTGACAGGGTAGCCCAGGAAGCACAGTTCAAGGACACAGTCCAGTCAGGGAAAAGCAGGGGGGGGCATGGAGCAGGATGTGTCCTGGGGAGAGCCCTCAGGACCAATCAGAGAGGCCTACAAGGCTGCATTTGGTCCCCAGGCCTGACCTTCCCCACCTCTGATTTAGCATAACTCTAGGACACACCTACAAGATAACAAACTTATTCAGAAATAGGGGGCCACACAGCTGCTTCTTCATTTTCAGCAGCTCTCCATGTCCTGTGGAGACCCTCCACAGATGGGAAAGTAAGGTGAAAGAAGTCCCTACCGGTATGTTATTCTTACATTAAAATGTTTGCTCTTCTGTTCTCCAGAAAAGCCAACTCATGGAAAACAATCCTTTCCCACCCATTAAAAATAAACCACATCAAATGTGGCATGCAAGTGTGGAGGGGGGGGGGTTATGCAAAAGATCAAAAGATAGTCCTCAGTGCAAGGCTCAATTCTACCACCAGAAAGCAAAACTTTGTTCCCACCGAAAACTCCATCATGACATGCATTGCAAAGACACATTCTCTTAGTAAATAGATACAAACTGCAGAGATGAGAAAAGAGATTGATTAATTTGTTCTGAAGTGTTTTAGGAAAACTACTTTATTCCTCAGTCTCTCCTTGTCAAGAGGAGAGGGAGGGAGGGAGGGAGGGAGGGCGAGGAGAAGGGGAAGGGGGGGTAAAACCTGTGTTCTGCCTGAAGACTTTATACCCCAATAAGAAATGTTTTAGAGATGATGATTAAAAGTTGTGCTAATGTTCCGGAATTTTATCGCGATGTTCCTTTCCCACAAGAAAAGGACAAAAAAAATTGCATGTTAGATTGTGCCTGAAGGATTAAGAGCTTGTAACAGTAACTATAAATAGTGTGCCAGTTTTTTTTTTTTAAAAAAAAAAACTTTGTGGTGAGAAGGTTAGACTGTGCTGCGTGACTAAAATACTGTCTCCTGTGAAACCAACTTCAGTGCTATTATTTTTGAAACAAGTCCAGACTCCAGGCTTTCATGAACAAGACAACTTCAAGCTATCATATGACTTCAGAACAATTTTAAACCTGAGGTTTAAGTCAATACCTTTTTTTAAAAAAATGAAACTGTCTCTCCTCTTTCACTGCAAGCGAATACTAAGGAAGGGGCAAAAAAAACCCAAACCCTTCTTTTTAGATAGTAAGTTTGAACCAAGAGCTCTAATTCAGTTGTTGTCATCCATCTGTCTTAAGAGACAATGGATTGCACCTCCAGGGGTGAAGTCAAACCACTATGTTAGCAGCACCAAAAATGACCTCCCCGAGGCGCAAGCCTGGACAATGTGTATGGAGGTCCTGCGTTGCCCAGACAACAAGATTCCTCTCTGAGCCTCCCTGATGTGGTCCAAAGGAAAGCAGAGCAATACGCACCAGCTTGGCTGCAGAAATTGCCGGAAAGAGGTGTACAAGGTGCCATCCAACCATCTTAGGGGCTTCATTCCAGATTTGTGTAGGGTTTACTCCTTAGCCCTTTCTTCTCCTGAAGATGTCCCACATGGCAGCTGAGGTTTAGGATCAGTGTTTTCCTTCTCTTAGATGGGCTACCTTCCCAGGTTGACGAGCCTCATCTGTCCCACACTTCCCTCTACAGAAACCGCCTTCTTAACTATTGGACCCACTATTGGTCTTAATCTCTCAATCCTCCAGAGCCTGTTTTCGCATACAGGGGAAGTCCCTAACTCATCGAGGGTTTGAGATCCATTGGCTACCCGTGCCTGGTTTAGCCAGCCAGATGAAGCCGTTTCCTAGAGTTTGGCCACTGTTGCATGCTGACAGCTTCTAGGAGCTGCAGATGAGAACTGAGGGTGGAAACCAAAGGTGGACTAACTACTCCAGAAGGAGCACAACATGTCCCCCACCAGAGGTTCAGCCCTTCCCTTCACATCTCATACATCCTAATAGAGTATCTCTTTTGCACACAAATGGTCCTAAATTTAATTCCTGAAACAATCCAGAGTGAATAAAGTGATCTAAGGTCACACTTACGCCATTCAGTCATGGCTCTCCCCCAAAGACACTGGGAGCTGTGGTCTTTTTGGCGGCAGGGGGGGGGTAGTTCTGAGAACTGTTAGGAGACACTTTCCCCCTCACAGAGCTACAGTTCCAAAGGTCCATTTAAAGAGAGACTGGTTATTAAACCACTCTGTGAAGTGTAGGTCACACAGCCCAACTCTTTGCAGCTCTTTTCCAGTTAGATATTATCAAACCGAAGACATGCAGTCTCTCCTGCTGCACTATTTTCAACATGCTTGCCTTATCACTTGCTGATACATTTTGTGGCAATTAGCACTTTCATCAGCTTCACTCAAGGCAGCAGACACATTCTCTTCCAATTATCTCCATTTTGGAAAACTGTCACAGGTTCTGAAATTCCATCAGTCCCAACATTTGCAATGGAATGTGTTGGCTTTTAAATGTAAATCTATCTGTTTTCTTTAATGAATCATGAAGATGGATTTTTGAAAGCAAACCGTTCCAGAGTTCTTTAGTAAGAAATGCATCAACCAGACTCCTTAGAAGAAATGGTTTGCCAGCATTCTCACTATAGTCATGCTAGATTCTCATGGAATGTAAATCACGTTTACTGAGTTTCTTCTGACCAGTATTGGACACACTCACTTGTCACTCTGAGTTTGGTGTATGTGTGTGTTTTAAAAAAGGATTCACTAATTATTTTACAGTCTTTCACATCTACATTTTTCCATGGAGCCAGGCCAACTGGCAGTCATCAGATATGCACTTAATATTTTATAGCACTTGCCTAGAGCCGAAACAAGAGTGTTCTGAGATTTCAGCTGTTATAAAACATTTTTTAGAGTTCTCAGAATATAGAGAAAGGCTAAGTGAATGCAATGAAGATCTCGGTGGCTTCTTGTTCAACCTTAAGTTAAATGACACCATGCAAATTCTATTCAGTCACACTATTTAGAACTTCTGTCCCTACTTTTATTTGGAAACTATACAATTCCCCCAATACCTTTTAAGATAGGCTTACTATGCTGTTGACCTGGCTCATATTATGTTTGTGTGGGCCATATCAATCAGACATGATGGTTACTGTACAACTGAAAACTTCAGTCCCAACACTAGCTCTTGGGCTAGCATAATAGCGGGGGGGGGGGGCAACCTTATCCCAGGAAGCAAATGTGGGCTTCCAGAGATCTTTATCCAATCTCAAGACTCTTCCTAGGCCACACCTGTTCTCAAGCCACACCCCAGATTCTTCTTTGCACCCTCCTTAAGTACTTTTTAAAGTCGGAATATGTCATTAAACTGTGATAAAGATTCTTGTTTGCTTAGATAGAGGACTGAAAGATTAGTGTGTTTGTGTGTATAGAATCTTCTGATTTTGGTGTGACTGAGATGTGTCCCAATGTAAAAATATACGAGTTTCTCCCAATCTGCACCAGTATTGAATTGGAAACTGTGTTTACATATTACATTGTTTTAAATTGTCTTGTACATATGGAGCTGTTTTTATTTGTTTGTATACTGGGGGTTGTTTTTATATATGGAATAGTTTTTTATTTGCTTTCATGTATAGTATTCCCCCTCATTGTGTTTTTTGTTGATTATACTGTGAAATAACTTTGAGATTTTAGGGGGAATGATTCATAAATAGAGTAAAAAAAAAAAAATCTGAGTGGTTTTGTCTTTGGCCCTGCCCACCAATGGCTTGTGGCTCCTGGATGTTCCTCCACAAAGAAATGTGGCCCTCAGCTTGGAAAAATTCCCCACCCTTGTTATATAGTTCCCAGACAAGAACTGTACAGAGTTTCCAGGAGAGAAGCCGCCATATCCCCACCACCACTGCATATACCCCTACGTTCATCCCAGGAAGCTAGCTGAATGAATTCCACAGTTTCTGTGTCAGACGTCGGCTATGTAGCCCAGCAGGGATCAGCATAAGCTGAAACACGCTGTAAGTCTAGACTCCAGGGATCATATATGCAGCACTTCCAAGGCGTGTCATTCACACTGTCTGAAAATGTCTTAAGACAGAAGGGTAGGGTTGTGGCTACAGCAGCGGAACCAAATGCTACAGCCCTACAATGCTGTTATGCAATTATCTTCTGTATGTTCACAAAGCTGATGAATCACCATTGAGCAAAGAAACAATGCTGACTATAATTAAAAAAACCAACATGGTTATTAGCAACACACACACAATCAAAAAAGCTGTTCTAGCTACTGCACTCTATCAGCGCCTTCAATTAATTGTTGTTGTTGTTTAGTCATGTCCGACTCTTCATGACCCCATGGACCAGAGCACGCCAGGCACTCCTGTCTTCCACTGCCTCCCACAGTTTGGACAAACTCATGTTTGTAGCTTTGAGAACACTGTCCAACCATCTCGTCCTCTGTCGTCCCCTTCTCCTTGTGCCCTCCATCTTTCCCAAAATCAGGGTCTTTTCCAGGGAGTCTTTTCTTCTCATGAGGTGGCCAAAGTATTGGAGCCTCAGCTTCACAATCTGTCCTTCCAGTGAGCACTCAGGGCTGATTTCCTTCAGAATGGATAGGTTTGATCTTCTTGCATTCCATGCGACTCTCAAGAGTCTCCTCCAGCACCATAATTCAAAAGCATCAATTCTTCAATTAATTAATTAGCCTTTAATAATGGGCTCTTGAGTATTCTGTGTTTCCTGAGCTATGTTACATGGCTTATACTGGAACTGTGTTTTTGTTTCCTTCAGTCACAAAGCACCTTTCATTACTACACAAAATGCTAGTGTTCAGGAATTTTCGAATTCAGCTGGCAAAGCCAGTCATCCAATCTAAAATTAACTCCTCTCCAAGCAAACTTTTCTACCAGGTGGCTGTTCTCAAGTAAAATTCAGCATGTGAATTCTCAGACAGCAGGCCTGGCTGGAAAGAGCCTCTTTAAGATGAATGCAGCTGTGATCCATACATACCTGGGAGCAAGCCCAGTTCAAGTCAATGGGACTTACTTTGGAGTAGATATGTATAAAGGTAAAGGGACCCCTGACCATTAGGTCCAGTTGTGGACGACTCTGGGGTTGCGGCGTTCATCTCACTTTACTGGCTAAGGTAGCCAGCGTACAGCTTCCAGGTCATGACTCTGCTTCTAGGGAACCAAAGCAGCACACGGGAATGCCGTTTACCTTCCCGCTGGAGCAATTCCTATTTATCTACTTGCACTTTGACGTGCTTTTGACCTGCTAGGCTGGCAGGAGCAGGGACCGAGCAACAAGAGCTCACCCCGTTGCGGGGATTCGAACCACTAACCTTCCGATCGGCAACCCCTAGGCTCAGTGGTGTAGACCACAGCACCACTCACGTCCCATAGATATGTATAGGATTGCGCTATTAGGAACATGCTGCTTTCCTTCAAAGGAATAGTAACACTCAATGTTTTTCCTTGGTCAGATCCCACCTGGAGTACTGCAGCCAGATATCGACAAGCTGGAATGTGTGCAGAGGTGGGAAACCAAGATGATAAAGGATATGGAAACAAAGCCTTATAAATGCAGAGACCCCACTTATTGTTTCTCATTTCTGTTTTTTCCCTTCCAATGGCATCCCGAGTTGGGATGCCCTAGTCTGGTGCCTGAATGGGCACCTGGAATGCCGAAAATATCAATCATACAAATAAAATACAGTGGTACCTCAGGTTAAGAACTTACTTTGTTCTGGAGGTCCGTTCTTAACCTGAAACTGTTCTTAACCTGAAGCACCACTTCAGGCCTCCCGCTGCCGCCATGCTGCCGCCACGTGATTTCTGTTCTCATCCTGAAGCAAAGTTCTTAACCCGAGGTACTATTTCTGGGTTAGCGGAATCTGTAACCTGAAGTGTCTGTAACCTGAAGTGTCTGTAACCCGAGGTACCACTGTAAATATAAACACAATCCAATCCAGTGCCCGCAAAATCCCCCTTGGCTCCCTTCCCCTGTCAGCCTCCCTCCTGCATGCAGAGAGCTTTATGTGCAAGGTACAACCTGAATCAACCCTTGTGGAGCTGCATGCATGCTACTCTAGCATCTCCTTATTTTTAAAATATTATTATTCTGATTTAAAGTTACATAGACAATCAGTGCAGAAAAATAAATCAAAAGAAATCAATGGTCTCATTAAAAATAAATGCAAAGTGACCCCTGCTGGATCATGCCTGAAGATTCATCTAGTCTAGTTGCAATGGCCAATCAAACGTTTCTGAAAGCTCAAAAGCAGAAAAGTGGCCCTGCCCTGCCATAAATTCCCAGCAAATGGCACTCATGGCTCTTATAGCCATCAATTTTGCAATAGTAACTTAATATCATTGCTTCTCCCCACTTTCCCCCTGTTAGTGCCTACATGGGGTTGGACCCTGACTTGCAGCGCAATGCTAACTACCTCTGCTCAGAAGTAAGTCCTGTTGAATTTGTTGGGGCTTACTCTCATATGAGTGGAGTTAGAAGGGCAGCCTTAGTCATACCAAGAGGGATGATACTAATCAGCAGGAATTTGATTACTCATAACTTGTGCCACTGATTTCAGTAGGTCTGGGTTTGGTCCATGGGCAGTTGAGTTATAAATCTACAGTTCCCTGGTCAAGTCCACTCTGTGTCAGCACATACTAATTAAATTAGCACAGGGAGCAGAGGAGAGGATCCCACAAATAAGAGCAACTAAGGGGAGAGGGCAAGAAGGAAAATAAAGTAGCTACACAAACACAATTTTTAATTTTTTTAATATATATTTCACCTGCATCAGACCAACACGACTACCTACCTGAATCTACTCAAACACAGTTTGATATATCTGGATATTCCTGTTCCTAAAGCATCGCTGAAAGGAAGCATTTCAAATGTTGGAAATGTTTCAAAGGTTGGATATTTGCTGTTATAAAGCTCATCGGTAATACTCCATTAAGACTGACGTCCATTTCCGGGATACAGCCAGTTTCCTAATACATTGCTGTGATTAAACTATTGATGCAGTTGTCGAGATTAACATAGAGCAGACTTTTCAGTCAGAGATCATGCATTTTTTTAGGAAAAGCTAAAGGGTTTGGAGGTTTTTGTTTCAGAGTACAAAACAAAATGAAACTGCAAATAATATGCAGAAAACGAAAATAGAGTTCTCACTCTCTCGTTCACAGAACACTAGAACTTCTGGTCACTTAGTTAAATTGATTGGGAGTAGATTCAAGGAAGTCAGAAAAAGAAAAAACTTATTCACACAAGGCACAATTAATTTGTGGAATTCACTGACTGAGGATGTGGTGATAGCCACTGACTTAAATAGCTTTAAAAGGGGAAACATTTATTCTATTCATCAGCCACCATATCAATATCATGTATGGATGACATACAAAGAAATAGGAAAAATAAAAATCAGATTCGAAATAAAATTCTATATAGCACTTAAAGCACTATAAAATGAAAACACTTGTTTTTAAATGAGAGAGAGTCTAAATGCCCTACCAAATACTAATTAATACACAGCCTAAACATTCCTCAGGGTTAAAACACCCAAGCTAAAATTGCAGCAGAATACCAGAAATTTAAAGTACAGAGTTTAGAAGGTCTGGGAAAATAAAAAGATCTGGCAATGAAAAAGACATTCCAGAGGGTGCTGTATATGCGTGGAAGGATTGGTCAATTTTGGTTCTTAGTGTTTCTCATTTTTCCAATCTTAAATTCAGTTTTCAATATTTCTATAACAAATAGCATTTTAAAACAAACCATTCATAAAAATTCATTAGTGCTATATGCGAATTTCTCCTAACACGTTTTGGTATGCACTTTTGACTAACGTACAGATTTTTGCAAAGCAATTTTCCTTAATATAATGCATGTTTGTATGTTATTTTCACAAATGTATTCATTTTTATACACGATTTCCCTTAACAGATGCACTTTTGCTTGGAGAACTGTAGAACAAAAAGATAAGTGTTTTTGTTCTTGTATTGTTTCAGAATGTGCAAATTTGATTGAATCACCTTTAAACGCAAATGGAGTCGAATTTCTCCCCCTTCTCTAGCATGCAAGCCTCTCTGGGGATGATATTCTTTAACCGCAGGACCACACCTGAAAATTATGGAATAGTATATAACAATTATAATGCCTTTCATTTTCTTTCTCTTTTACCTCTCCTTTCATTCTTTCCTTCATCTCATTACCCTCACACTTTCCTTCAGCTCCTCTTCAACTGTAATCCTCAGACACTCTCCACCTGTCACTCAGACTCTACTCAGCATTCCATCATGCTCCCCGGCTGCCAATCAATCCTTCCACTCACTCCAGCATGTCTATTTGGACAGCTTTCTTAATCATCCTCATCTCATGTATCTTAACCATTTTGTGAGATGATATCATTCCCAGTTTTAATTTCCCTTGTATGCCTCTGGACATGGTCATAGGTCTCAGACACGTCTAGGGGAAATTAAGATGGCAGCTACTAGAGTTTTCTCTTATCAGCAGTAGGCTGCTCGCCACCACTCTCTCCCAGCAGTCCTCACGCCACTTCCCCTTGATAAGCTTGCTGGGAAGGGCATCGGGGGGGGGGGGAAGGCTCAGAGGACATATTTCCTATGCTTCTCAGATACTGGCTCCTCTTTCTTTACTTTAAAGACTGTTGCCCCATGCAGTGTATAGACATGTCACCATATGATGGAAACTTCAAAGAAGCAGACTATCAGCATGATGTAGAGCACCAATACATAAAACTGAAAATGTACCAGAGACCAGTTCATGCCTCTGAAATGGATTCTGACATAGGGAACAAAGGAAACTGCCTTATCCCTTATACCAGTCAGACCATTGGTCCATCTAGATCAGCCTTTCTCAACCTGTGAATTCCCAGATGTTGTTGAACTACAACTCCCATCACCCCTAGCTAGCAAGGCCAGAGCTCAGGGATGATGGGAGTTGTAGTCCAACATCATCTGGGGACCCACAGGTTGAGAACCGCTGATCTAGATGATAATAATAAACAACAAACAACAACAACAATTTATGTGGTTTCCCCACTCTGGATGGCTCCCAATAAAATACAATAAAGCATTAAACATTAAAAACTTCCCTAAATAGAGCTGCCTTCAGAGGTCTTCTAAAAGTCAGATAGTTGTTTATTTCCTTGACATCTGATGGGAGGGCATTCCACAGGGTGGGCGCCACTAGCGAGAAGGTCCTCTGCCTGGTTCCTTGTAACATCACTTCGTGCAGTAAGGGAACCATCAGAAGGCCCTCGGAGGACCTCGGTGTCTGGGCTGAACGATGGGGGCGGAGACGCTCCTTCAGGTATACTGGGCTGAGGCCGTTTAGGGCTTTAAAGGTTATCACCAACACTTTGAATTGTGCTCAGAAACATACTGGGATCAATCTTGTCTACACTGACAGATACTCTCCAGGGTTTAAGGCAGAGGACACTCCTAGCCCTACTATTTTTGGCACATGGGTGAGAGCAACCTGAATAAGAGGTCAATCTTCTGCCCTGCATTCTCTAGGATGCACCTGTGAGATGGGACTATGATAGGTTGGCCAGACAATGCTTCTCATGTCTCTGAAGGAGCTGCCAACACAAATGCACCATGATATTGCATTTCTTGGCATGTTATCCAAGGCTAAATGATAGCAATGAAAGCACATTCTAGTACTGAGTCCAGGATTGAGTTGACTCCTGGTTCTAATAATTTCCCTGTATACTTCTTTGTCGATTCATGAGGTGCAAATTTCAGATCCATGTTTCCATGCTAATTCATTTTGTAGTTCTCTTTCCTCACCCAGGGATCATGTGGCATCCTATATTTCTGTAGGCAACCCAGGCTGGGTCACCATCAGTTTGGCAGACACAGCCGCTGCACTGCATGAGCAATTCTGTCAGTAGGGATTGTTTAATCTTTGTGTCTATATCAACAGCCATTAACACCAACCCATCACAGAGCATTAGACCTGGCTATTAAATAGCAAAATCAACATTAAATAAGCTTTGATATATTAAACTCCGACTCCACTATTTTAGCTATTGTGGGACTCTCTTGAACTGCTCAAAGAGGAGAGGCTTTTGGTTTATTTTGTCTGAAAGGAGGTCACACCAGCCCTTTGGAAAAGAAAGAACTAGCTTTGGGTCAACACATCTTGTAAGATATATTGTGCATAATGACAGTAAAAAAGATGAATTTCAAAGGTAGCCGGTTTTCAGAGTACTATGCATTTTATTAGGGCTGCAACATTTATACAATGCAACCCCACAAATGTCTACGCATTGCCAGTTGAATATACCACATAGGGAACGTCCAAAACGCACCTCTGTGGGGTGAGAGTTTTGCAGCTTAGAAGATGCCACAGAAAAGGCCTTTTCTGGGGACACCACCAACCAAGCTTCTGATCTTAACACCTGAGAGGGTCTGTAGGGAAGGAGGCAGATATCTTTCAGATATCTGGGGCCTGAGACATTTAGGACTTTAAATGCTAGTGTGGGCATCTTAAACTCAGCCGAGAAATAAACTGCTAATTGGTACAGCTGTTTTAAAACAGGGTTTCATAGGAATTCCAAAGGAAACCCCAGCCAGTAATATGGCTGCTGCATTTTAGACCAGGTTGGAGTTTCTGAGTCATCTTCTAGGGCAGCCCCACATAGAGTGCATTGCAGCAGTCCAGTCTGGAAGTTACCAAAGCAAGGAGTATTGTGGCCACGCCATTGTTTCTGAGAGATGCAGGCTGTTGTACCTGTGCTAATTTTGCAATGGTCACTAGAGGAAACGACTGATCAAGAAGAAGAAGAAGAGGAGGAGGAGGAGGAGGAGGAATACACCTAGAATTAACCTATCCTGAGTGTGGTATTTGATAACAATTTTGAGTAAAATTATTTCCAGCCTATGTATGTCAGTTTCTTTATTGGCAGTTAAAACAAGCCTTGCCAAATCGTTCATTCATAGCATTAAGTAAAAGTCTAAGAGGAACCAGTTGCTGCTCAGACCGGCTACCAGTTGCCTCCTTATCATCCGTATTACCGTTTTAAAATTAAAACAGAGCGGCGGTGTTGAATTTTAGATTTTACGTCAGAAGCCCAGAAGGCTGCCAGTTGCTTCCTGATTGAAAAGTATATAACACTGTTAGAATCTAATCCTATTATTTTAGATTTAATTAAGGAACCTGACAAGAAAAGTAACCCCATCTAAGTGGAAATATGGAATACTGAACCTAATTGAACTGAGGGCTGGGGAAAAGAGAGGAGTTTAAATGAAAGCCCAGAAGAATCTCAGTTCCTTGTTGCATCCACGGTTTTGGTCATGGGATTTGCTAAATAAAAACAGCTATTGGAGGTTTGTATTTATCACACTCTGTTACTGCCAGGCTAAAACGTGTCCTCCATTTCCCCAAAAGTTTAAATCCCCTGCCAAAGTGACTTCCAGTTTTTATGCCCTGCTCCCAGAGTAGAATTCCATTAGGACATTTGTGGGTACAGGGTTTGTGGCTCACCTGACTGTTGTGAGGTGGCTGAAATTGGGATTTGTGCTATTAAACACAGCTGCAGCAAATTAGGGTGAATGTTCAATGAACACATCTTCTGGAGGGGCCCTATGAGCTGGTTCACAAATTACTGAAGACCGACATAGAAACAGTGCTGCCATTGGTTATCCTGAGAAACCTTTGCAGACAATTGGTGGTATAACAGTGACCTGGCTAATAGTTGGAGCATCTTTGTTTTGCTTTCCAGAGGAAGCATTTTATATTCAAGAGGGCTGCAGGAAGCACTTTAGATATAAACTGCTTTTTCTGCAAAGGGGAACCTCATCCAATTTTAGAAGCATTTCCCCATCCACAGAGACGTCAAAGGGCTTCCCTGTAACCGATGATCAATACTTAATGGAGTCCTCTCAGCTGATCAGCAGTTATAGCAGTGTGCTTTGAAATTTGACCAGTGTCAATCACCCGACACTTTTATGATGTCACGTGATTGACAAATAGGTGGTTCTGGCCACCTTTGAAAGTTGGCCTATGTGAATGCTAAGTATCTGACCTACTGGCCTGATTCAGTTCCCCAGCCAAACTGACACAGGGCAAAAGTGATGATTAACACATGAAGGTTTGGAGTTGAGCCATCAGATATCATCCGAATTCCAATCTCCCCTTTTTCACATATATATGCATACATTTTGGCCATGGACACAAGGCTTATATGAGCCTCCTCCAATCTAGCAACTGCAGTTTATTCAAAAAGTGAGTGGAATATTTTCACTCACCTTTTTTAAAAAAAAAAATCACAATCTTTTCAGACTTAGAAGTGATATCTCCCACATGCATGTTTTTGTAAAAACCAATTTCATGCTAATGTTTATTATACTAGACCAAAATGCTAACGTGCTTTAAGGTTGCTCAAACCAGATGTTTTCCATCCCCCGTGAAAAGTTAAATTCAGGGCATCGCTATGTGACTAAGCGAACATCCTGCATCCTCGGTTTCGCAATTTCAATAAGGGAGGCAGGACGGAAAGTGGCTGGGTTTAATGATATCCTTCATATCCTTATAAAGGATGCAAGGGGGTAGTATTACATTTCGTATGGTAAGATGAAAACAAAAGGCTGCAGTTGTTACAGCAAGGAAGCAAGAGACGAGAGCAGCACAACATCTGCTGCAGCTAATCCAGTTAACGGACAAGATTAAAATGTAAGAGAGTTTTCTGAATCTGGCACAGAAGAGGCAGTGAAAGCGAATGAGAATTAGAGGAGCATTAGTTCAACCACTTCATTGTGAACTGCAAAGATCACTGCCGGCCCTTCTCACACATTAGTTGCATAAATAGAGAAGGAAGGAGGTCCCTGCCCCTGACCCCATACACAAATGGGTTAAGCCTAAGAGTAGGTAGACAAAGATTCAGTGGGCAAATGCGGGTGACCTGGTCTAGGATTCCAGGGCAGACAAGGGCTGGTTCAAAGGAAGACTGGGGACAAGGCAAGGCAAGAGGAACTTGTGCAAGTTACTCAAACACTGCCATCCTTCAAAATTTGCACTTAAACGAACTTTGCAATTCAGTTCCCCAGACAAGAAATATGTACAAAAATGCATATACTTGGGTCAAGTGTGCATCAAAATACATATATTAGTGGAAAGAACATATACAAATGCATTGTATCAGGGAAAATATTAATATCAAGGAAAGTATGCTTTGCAAAAAAAAAAGTGCATGTTGGGCAAAATTGCATAAAGAAATGTGTGCATTAAAAGAAATTTGCTAATGAATGTTCATGAGGACTTTTTTTTTAAAAAAAATGCAAATTGATGTGGACCTGTGGAATACTGGAATTAAGATTTTAAAAATGAGAAACTGAGGGGAACTGAAAGGAACAGATTTACCCATCCCAAGAAACAATGAACCTTGATTTTAGCAGTGGGGAGTTGCACTATTTGCTGCTCCACCACAGGTAGCAAAATGTCTTCAGCCACCTCTGAAAATCACCTTGCTATGCAGAATGAGAACATAACACCACTTTCAGAAGCACAGAATAGACAGGAAGTGCCTGGCAGCTTATATCCAGACAGTTTCCTTCCAATGAAACAGCTCTACATGGAGACCTGGGTGTTTGTGTATTTGTTTGTTTGTTCCAAGTTAAAAAAAGGCATTAATAGCGAGTGTAATATAATGCAGACGACACTAGTGAGTAATCAACAGAGGCCTAAGGAGACAAGGTCTCCTGTCCAGACTCTGCTTTCAGAACAAATTATGATGGCTACCTAGCAGAAGTGAACCCAAAATCATAAAAACCAGGCACTGACATCTCATTTGTTTCACATATTCTGCTGAAAAGCTATCAACATGTTAATTATATGGTTAAGACCTGACCTGTTCATGACCTAAAAGCAAGATTATCTGCCGCCTATTTTGAAACCATGAGCTAAATCTGGTTGCCCACATTTTATTTATTTGTTCTGCAGATTACATGCTGAATAAAACTCCTCTTGTTGCCTGCATTGCACATGTGACAGTCATCACTAAATCCTTTTGTGGGAGCACTGAATGTAATGGGTGGCCAAAGGTTTTTGAAACTAAATCCCATTACATTCATTCCAAACTGCTGCTTATAATTTAAAAGAGTCATGAAATGAGTGAAAATACACTATGAATTATTTTGGATGGAATGGCACGGGAGCCAAGGCAAAGGGATTTAGAAACATGTGATATCAATTATAATTCTTATTACTGAAGAAATATTTTTAAATTAAACTTTTCTATTATTATTTGAGCAATCAAATCAATACTTCTTTCAAGCATCAGTGCACTATTATGTTTCAGGTTTAGCTGCAATAATTTGGAATGAGGACAGTAATCTCTATTAATCGGAAGGTATTTGAGATTATTGCAGAGTAACGATGGAAATATAATAGAAAATGATTTAATACCTCAGACCATAATTATGTGCACAGAAAGGTCAGCAACTGGGATTTGCTTAATGTGAATTGCCATATATAACCTGGAAAAATGGAAGCATTCCTCGGGTTTTACTCTCATGTAAAGGGCAAATGTGGTGAAAGGACTGTGGGATCACTTACTTAGTCTTCCCACAAAGCCAGATTGCTCAACCTGCCCCCATCACCTTTATCTCCATGTACAACCTAATAGGGAGTCTTATCTCTGTATGAAGAAGGCTCGCCATACAATTTAGAAGCCAAATTATATAGGGAGCCTTTGGATACAGAGAAGGAGTACAAATACGATGCTCAACATGGAAACAGTGATGGTGGGAACAGGATAAATGTGCTGCCCCTTTTATGGCACTTGCCCTCTACACATGAACCTAATTTCAAAGTGTGTTTGTGCATGTGTGACCATTTATTACATTCTCCCCATAATTTCTGAAATTAGGAAATGTGGATTAATGGATTTAGCAAGCCCTAAAAAAAATAAGTCAAGCCAGCATCCTCTGGAGATTGATTGAGAGAGGTGCCATCAAAGAACGAAACAGATGATGGCAGAGTCATTACCCTCGGGGCATTCAGTGTCAGGCAAGAAGAGGATGGAGTCGCTCTCCCAGCTGTGGGGCTTGGGTTGTGTTTTAGCAAGGTTAGGAAGGGTTTAGGAAGAAGAAGGGTGGGGCCAGATGTGATGCATGCTGAGGGACAAACAAGCTGTGCAGAGGAGACACAGAGATGGCATCTAGCTGCCTTTGAATCCAATGCTGTGTCGCTGTGGGGAGCAAGCCCCTCTTGAAATGTGATGCTTGGAACCCTCTCGCCATCCAGAATTAGGTGTGAATATGTGTAAATAAACCATATTTCATAAAGACACTACAGTCTCTGCTGTGCCTAATTTTCCAACAGAAAATCAAACCCTGGTTAAGTGCACAACCTCTGGAATTTCACACCACTCTGCAGATATTGGGGTGGCCTATATCTATATCTATTTGCATTTCTTCTTTGTATAGGTGATATACAAATGTATTTATTCATCAGTTGTAGTTAGGAAACCATTATTCCCCTCAGAGAGTTACAATTCCAGAATGGTTTAGCGGTTAATCCCTCTCCACAGGGAACTTTAGGAACTGTAGTTCTATAAGGGGAATAGGAGCCTTCTAAGAACTCTCAGCACCCTTAACAAACTTCAGTTCCCAGGATTCTTTGGGGGAAACCATGACTGTTTAAAGTGTTATGATGCTGCTTTAAATACTGTTCAGTGCAGATGGTGCCACAGACTAGCCACTATGTAAGCTTTTGTGCAAGCAGATCACAATGAATGTCCTATAAGCAGGTCATGTGGAGCAGCCACCAAGAGCTCAGAATGCCTCTCAAAATGGCACTGCAAACAAACAAACCATTAAGGTGTTGGATGCTCATTCCCACTGGAATCGTCTGCTCTGTTTTATTAGGCTCATGCCTTTTCATATTCATAACTGTTCAGCAAAATGTCAAGGAGTGGCTGTCCTCCATACAAACATTTGCATTAGCATGCAGATAGGGGATTGTGTGCCAGAAGAATAATTCATTGTTTGATTTCCCCCCTTTTTTATCAGAACTAATGAATAATCAAACTGAAGTGGCTCATGCTCCAAGATTTATTTGCATAAACTGTGTACTAAAAAAAGGCAAAGTCACAGAACGAGTATGCAGAAGCAGGAAATACATAAAGAACTTGTGAAACGATAAGGAGCTGCATTTAGTGACTATCAATGTCACTGAATACTACTATCAGCAATTTAACTAACAATAACCTTTTAGACCAGTTGGTGCGGAAACTGATTTTGAAGGAACCTATTGGGAAGGATCAGGACTGGTATGAGAACGTGAGGTGAGTTTAGACTGGCCTTCATCAACCTGGTGCCCTCCAGCTGTTTGAAAGGACAGATTACCTGTAGTACAAAATGTCTGGGGAGCACCAGGTTTACACTATCAAACTTGCATGTGGGTTTACACTATCAAACTTGCATGTGGGTTTATTATCTGATCCATACCCCTCATGTGGGTCTTTGCTTCCTTGCGCTGAAACCCACACATAGGAGGAAATGCTTGAAATACACATGTTGAAGATCCCTTCAAGCTTTCCTTCTGGTTGGTAGCTTGTGCAAAATTCGTTCTTAGAAACTGGAAATACTTCTCTATCTATCTTGCTCAGTCTCTCAGTGGAGAAAAAGAAGATGAATTAGCTGGTTCACAGAATGTATCTTGTTTGTTGCCTCTGGCAATACTTATTTAGCACTGTTTCCACAACATCTAGCATTCTGCAGGTACCTATGGAGAGGCTGGAAGCATTGTGAACATTACAAAGCAAATGCTTAAAGAGGTGAACATTTTTCAGCCCACACTGACCACTGACCCTCACCTCTGATTGGCAGATGCTGGCAGTGGGCATGGCCAATGCACACACATCACATATATACAGACACGCATCATTGATACACCCGCACAGCACACTTACACACATCAAAACAGGCAGGCAGACACACACACTTAGCAAGTGGAGGACTTGCAGATATACAAGCAGATGCACACACACATTCAGGCACACAAATGCATTTAGGCAATGGCACAAAGAAGGGGGTGGGCAGGTAGATGCACACACTTGAGGCACAAAAACAATGAGCAAACAGGTAGGAAGTGAAGGAAGACCTGAAGACAGGCAGGTAGACTAGCAGACAGAGGTGCCAGCTTGGCCCTCGACTGTGGGTGCCTGTGGCCGTGGGTGCCATGCAGAGTGCATGGCCCTGCTACTGAAATTTGTGGGTGCACGGCCCCTTCATGGGGAATTTTGTGGTTGCTGGGGCACCCAGGGCCACAGGGAGTTGGCACCTATGCTAGCAGAGGAACTTTGATCTTGCATGGCAATTCCTAAATCACACACTGCTATCTTCAAACAGATGACATTAAAATATGCCATCAGCTTATTAATCGTAGAAAGCCAAAACTAACCATGAAATACATTCACCCCAAGGAATGACAAAGTCACAAACATGTGGTTTCAAAACGATTCATATTATCTCTTTCAGATAATCAAATCAGATCCCATAGCAAGGGTGCAGATTTTTTCTATTCAAATTGTCTCCCACATGAGGAAATCTTTCTTGGAAACCAGAAGTGCTGAAGACAGTTTCAAAGAAATTTGTTTCCTAAAATTTCAAACCGGGTGCTGCTATCTATGCCTGTAATCAGATGAGACTTGTTCAACTGCCTCATGACAGTGAGTTTTGCAAGCTGACTACCCTTTGTGAACTGCATTTCATCGAACTGGACCAAAACTTGGACTTTAAGGACAGAATATACAATTCTAAGAATTAAAAGTGATACTCCATTGGGAGCAAGTCAAGGTTCATAACTGTGATGGTGCCCTGAATGTAGTGGAATTTCCTGCTCCAAGACAGCATGCTCTTTTTTTGTCTTCCTTTGGCAGCTGGATACATCCGTTTTTTTAAGCTTCAAGATTTAAATTCTGTTACTGCTTAATGTATCAATTACCAGGGTTACTTTTCGTGGTGGGGTGGGGTGGTTTGGGTTTGGGGGGGGGGGTTTTTTGGCTTTTTGATGCTGTTTTCAGTTTGTGAATTTGTGTTCCAGTGGCTGAATTGTTACTGGTTTTATATTTGTAAGGCACTTTTAACTATTCCTCTTTGGAGGGAGAAAGGTTAGTATGGATTTGTTTAGGGGGTGGGTGGGTGGGTGTAATGTGATGGGACTGAATCTTTAGCAGCAAGCCTTTCCTTCTGAATACATCTTCCTTCCTTTCGTTCAGTTCAATTCATTTCTCTCTTTCACTCTCTCCCCACACTTAAGAGCATGGATATGCAGCTTTTCGTAATGAAACTTTCATAGGAAATGTTCCCAGGGGATTTCATTCAGTACTTTCTCCCGCATAGAAGGACTGTGAGGAAATGTGCCAAGATTTATTCATAGGTGCACTTTCCTGTACTTTTCATTCCTAATGTGCCTTATGTAAGACAGCCAACGGCTCTGAGGCTAAAGAGTGCTTGCTTTCTCCATTTCACAGCAGGAACTGGGCTCCTGGACATAAAAGCCATTGAAAGGTTTGTAAGTGACAATCATGCCTTGTTATTCTCTTGCCCAGGAAATAGCTGTGCTTCAGTCATGCAGGAAACAAAGATGCCTGCCACCTGCTGCCTGAGGACCCTACCTATGTTGTCCCACACACTTTTCTTGCAACCACAGCTTATTATCTAACTCCTGACCATGTAGGTGACCGTGCCTGGTGTGCATGTCTTTGCCTGCACATTCCTGAGCCTATCAGGTAATTTGGTTAATCACATCTCCTGAAATAGACATGGGTGCTTGCAAGGAGAGAGGGAGAAGGAAGTAACTCTAGAATAAATAGCACCACCACAGAAGCCTCAGCAAACAATATTCACTCTAAAACCTTCTCAACGGCCGAGATTATTGAACTGCACTTAGGTCAGGTGTGGTGTGTGCTAAATATAGAAGTTGTGAGTCAAACAGACCTTTTAAACATGCTGCAAGTCATAATGAGTTGAGCTTCGCTAGCCATGAAATGTTACCCACAAATGCCTTGCAAAGAGAATGTGTGAGCAGGTGGGCCAAAGCTCTGAAAGACCCTTCTTAACTGGTTCAGAGTGGCAACGGAAAATGTTGCACAGAGGCTGCTTATCTGGCACAAACACAGTTAGAAACCACTTTGCATTGCCAATTTGTTGTGAAATAAAATGTCTGTTGTTGATCAGCTTTGGCATAATTAGAAGCTCAATCGCTGAGATTACCCAAAGCATCACTGTGGTTGTCTCCCTACTCCCAATGTTACAGAAGCCTCATCTAGAAGTTGGGCATTTCTCGTCACCTGATAGGGGACACTCTTCCAGCAGAGATTCAGCGGGCACCCTCAACTTGCTACTTTCAGGTGTCTCATGAAGAACTTTTAATGCCAACAGGCCTCTGCAGCAGCTGAGTTTTTATTTCTGGATGAGCCTTAATGGTTTTCTGTACTTTTATTTTTAAGCGGAGTTTATGTTTTAAAATTTTGTACACCGCCTTGATATTCCATGATATGATGGTATAGAAATATTTTTTATAAATAAAGGCACTTGCCAACCAGGGTTCTTAGTTCCACATGTTTTGCCCTGCTCAGGCATTTGAAAGCATGCTTACTTATCACACAAAGAGGGATACAGAGAGATATCTGCTAGCCCAGAGATCTGCTAGCCCAGAGTCCCCCTGCTCTCCCCCAGTAAAGACTCCCCATGCATTATTTTTCCATGTTCTGAGATGCACAGAGAGCCTTCAAAACTATAGAAAGTTGCCTTCCATTAGTTGAAAGGTGACCCAAGCTGCAATGAGAGGATGCAGAGTTAGCATGCTTGTCTTTATGCCCCCATACCCAAGAATGTTAAGTAGACAAGTTTTCAGAAATCTGTAGAGGGATTTTCTCTAACCTTCGGTACAGAGCTAACATATACAATATGCACATTGTTTCTTTATAGTTCAGATGAATTTGTGGAGTAAGGAGAGAATTCAGCATGCCTTTTACCCATTGTAGGAAACTTCCTTATAGTATTGGTTCCTGTAGGACAATATTATGTATATCAGCCCATGAGGCCCCCCCAAATAGCCCCCACAAGATCATTTTTAGCAAACTCTGCCCATCCATCAATCACGTGGCATCATTTGACACCACCCACCAATCATTTCTATCTGCTTCACCACTTTTTGCAGCGGTTAGACTTTTTTAGGGTTGGACTAATTTTTCCCCCATGGTTTATGTACATTTTAAATATCTCACAAACCGTTCCCCATAAAATGAAGGAGACCGGAGCTGCCAGAGATTGGGCCTGAAGCTTTTTGCATTCAGCTCACGTGCTCTGCCATATAACTTTCAGTAAAAACATTAACATGGTTTCAGAAGGCATGACTTTTTTTAAAAGGGGGAAAGCCCTTGATTGCAGATGGCAAAGTTAATCTGCTTGATTACAAGATTCCAACCACTAGGTTAATTGCCAAGAGTTTCGATGCAGCCATTAACATAAACGATGTATGCTTCTGCAATGTGTGCCTTTTAGAAAGCAAACCTACCCCATTAGCTTATAGTAAACAGTAGGCTGTTATACAGCAGACATATAATTAAGGCAACTAGACATCTTAAAGGGGGAGGGGAACACCCAGAGGTTCCCTTGTTTGCCTATCTGCTGCTGCCACAACTGAGTTATCTCTCAGACAGGCTGGAGGGGCTGAGCTCTCCGCAGTCAAACCTCAAGATTAACCTGGCTGAAAACATACCCTGCCATTTCAAACAGGGTTCCAAGATTAAAGGATTCAGTGCTTTTTGTGCATTATGGCTAAATTAAATGAATTTATATTTAAAAAATAGGATTTAGGTACAAGCTTTCTCATAAAAGCTAGGCAGCTCAATCATCTCTTGAACACTAACCCTGCAGCTAAACAGATTAGCTGTTCATGGCGTATATAATTTTAAGCCCTGGTGAGATTGCTGCACCAATTAAAAACGGTTGCTTTTACTGCCAGTGTTCAGTTTCTACAAAAAAAGCGCACAGACATTCTTACCCATTGTATTTGACTGTTACAGTAGTCATGGAAAGCACATGCCTACCCTTAGCTGTCTTCATTCTACATCATGTATTATTCTGTAAAAGAGAAAAAATAGATAAGTAAAACAGTTTAATAAACACTGAAAGCTTTGAACCAGAATGGCAATATCATTGATTTGAAACATCTGAATGCAGGGAATATGATGTTCCTGGTAAAAAGATAACATTGACTGGACAAAAATGCCGATGTGAAAGTGAGAAAAGAAGTTATAACAATGTGTTTCCTTTTAAGAATTTTTCTTTCAACATTGTGCGACCATATATATATTTGTTTAGTAGAAATAGTACTATATAGGGTTGTTGTTGTTGTTGTTGTTGTTGTTATATTTATATTGGCTACTCTATAGCATAAATCTCTGACTCATAAAGAGAAAAGAATACAATATCATACAAAAATAGTGTTTAAAAACTGCATTATACACTTTTTCCATAAGATTAGCAGGCTAAATGTATAGCTTTTAAAATCACATATTTTAAAAGGCTGGGAGAATAAAATGGTCTTTAACTGGCACCAAAAGACAATAAAAAGGGCACCAAGTGAACCTCTCTTGCCAGGGTGCCACCACCAGAGCTTGCAGGAGTACAACAGATTGCTACAAAAAGGGACAGGTCAAAAAACCTTGTGCACAAAGAAAACACTGTAATGCAGGTAGAATCCTGGTCAATATTACAATGGCACAACGGTGTCCTCCACTTTGTCATCTTTATGGAAGATGTCACCACATTGCACAGGTTTGCCCAAATGGACTTTACCCCGTTATAAAAAGGGCTCTTTGTAAATAGGAGATCAGCATTTACTTTATTAAAAAATAAAAGCCCATAACCGTTCACTTTTCGTTTTGTTTCCTTGCTCCAAATAGCCCTTTAGCTACATTCATTATCCTGTTACGAAATGTTTTCCACCCCTCTCACCCTTGAAAGAAGAGGATTGCAGCCTCAGCTGAACATTGTTTAGAGATGGCTCCCTTTCAGGTCTGCAGATTCTGCAATGTTTTTGTTTTGAAAAATCTCATATATTCACAGGCTTTTGCCTGCACTGTAAGTCTTTCAATTCTATCTTTGGTGGCCGGCAAGTGGGCCAGGTTGCATACAAATTATTTAGCCCCAGAAGCCTGTGTTCCCTCTTCCCTGGCTACTTTAGAATTACTTGAGAGTTTGAAGAAGCTGATGCAGTTCATCCAAGCATATTTTTTTTATTACTAGCAATCATATTCCATTTTCCTGATCTAAGCAGTAATGCTGCGTTGTGTCGCTGCCATGTATGGTACCATTTTCTTTTCTTGCTGATAGAAAATGAAGCAAACAGGCAGTCTTAAAGGGAAGGGTGTAAATAATATAAAATGTGTCCTGCTAAAATTGTAATGCAGTGTGTCCTGTTAGTGAATGTATTCAACATATGTCTCATGCCACTGATTCAGATGAAGGCTTTGGGGAAGTTGTTGGGGCTGGTATTCTAGTCATAGCTGTCAACGTTTCCCTTTTTTTAAGGGAAATTCCCTTATTCCGAATAGGATTCCTTGCAAAAAAAGGGAAAAGTTGGCAGCTATGATTCTAGTAGCAGGTGGGGCTAGACCCCCACATTGTCACACATCTTTAATGGAAACATACACACATGCAGAGCAATTTCCCATGAAAACAGAGGTATATATCTAATTCTTAGTAATTACTCAGGTTTGACCTTCTCTTTTATCTATGGACCGGTTTTCTTATTCTTTTACAAAGTTCTTTCTTTAAAAAAAAAAAAGCTGCCTGATATCCTTTATCTATCTGATTGTATAAAAGGCAAAAAGAACTCAGTAATTGCAAGAGAGGAATGCAAATGACATCAATGCACTCCTGAACTGCAAGCTCTCCCTTAGAGCTTTTCAAAGTCTCAAACTTCAGAATGCAGTTGCATGCCTCCAAACTGCAAGATGCATAGACATTCTTTGCATATTTGCAAGGAACACATCTAACTCTCTGCTGAGACATCCTGCACCCCCGCTTTGATGATCTTGCAGCTCCTTCTTGGAGTGGAAGCAGCTGCAATTGCACATTTTGCCCAACATCAGGTTCCTTTCCCCTCTCATCTATTCCCTGTCCCGTCTTTCTCCATGAACTTCCAAAAGGATGCTGATGGTGCATCTAGCTGCCATTAGCAAGTAGCCAACTAGCTCTTCACTTCTCACTGAAGTACAGTGGTACCTTGGGTGTCAAATGGCTTGGCTCCCAAACAAATTGGCTCCCGAACACCAAAAACCCAGAAGTAAGTGTTCCGGTTTGCAAACGTTTTTCGGAAGCCGAACGTCCAACACGGCTTCTGCAGCTTCCAATTGAGTGCAGGAAGCTCCTGCTGTCAATCAGAAGCCATGCCTTGGATTTCGAACGGTTCCGGGAGTCGAATGGACTCCTGGAACAGTTTAAGTTCAACAACCAAGCTACCACTGTACTTCACAATTCCTCTTGGAGAGGCAGCCTATCTATTTTTCACCCTATGTTACCAAAGTTGAACTCTGCCAAGATATATTTAAGCTACTCCATGGCAGAACAGGATACAAGCAACATGCCTGCTTGGCACAGCACAGGAGAGGCTCGGCTTGTTGTCCTTTAGAGCTGTGACACACACCCCCCTACTCAACCCTCCAAGTCCTTTAAAAGTAAAGGGACCCCTGACCATTAGGTCCAGTTGTGGCCGACTCTGGGGTTGCGGCGCTCATCTCGCTTTCTTGGCCGAGGGAGCCAGCGTACAGCTTCTGGGTCATGTGGCCAGCATGACTAAGCCGCTTCTGGCGAACCAGAGCAGTACACAGAAACGCCGTTTACCTTCCCGCCTGAGCGGTACCTATTTCTCTACTTGCACTTTGACGTGCTTTCAAACTGCTAGGTTGGCAGGACCGAGCAATGGGAGCTCACCTCGTTGCGGGAATTCGAACCGGCAACCTTCTGATCGGCAAGTCCTAGGCTCTGTGGTTTAACCCACAGTGCCACCCGTGTCCCCCAAGTCCTTTAGGACATCCTTTATACCCCAGACATGCTCCTTTCTTATTAACCTGGTGGCATCTTAGTGCCTCCTTCTGAACTGTGTGGTGGGAAACACTGCAGAGTACTGCCTTGTTGAAACACAGCTAGCATCCCTTTAAGGCAAATGACATCTAGCAATCTGTTTCTGGAAATATGGAAAGAAGGGTTGTGGGTGGAAAGGCTTCACTGGGGGTGTGCATAGCATAATTTTAATGTGGAAAACTGCTCATTGCTGAGAACTAGGTCAAACACAATAGCAAAAAGGGAAGGGGGGAAAAAGTGGAACTATGCCTTAAATGGAAACAAGCTGCATGACCCTGAAAAGAAAATGATCTGGAAATTGGGATAGATCTACATTCAAAAGCATCAGCCAATGTCTGGCAGCAATCAGAAAGAGCAAATGGATTACTGGCTTGTGTCACCGGGAGACCAGCTCATAAATCAAAGGCGGTCGTTAAGGGGGTGGCGCAGGGACGTTGATAGCGCAACTGTGCATTGTGTATTGCACTGCGTGTATGCGAACAGAAACATATCGAAGAGCCACATTGTGAAATGGCTGCAAAGGGGGAAAACCAAAAATGAGAAAGCAATGACAAGTAGTACAAAGTGAAGGATGACATCAACTTTATAAATACCCCCCAATATTGGACTAAGCAAAATAAGGATTAAAAGAGATATTCATCATACGGCAAATGTGTAAGCAGTTGGCAAATGCAAGAGTTTTAGGTTCTTACTTCAATGCTTCCCGACCCTTGTTTTCTGCTTAAATATTACACATTCTTATTTTTGTGCTGCATCTCATTCGGCAAATAGTATTCTAGTATTCAGTACACACTAGTGAAGGTCCATGAAAAGTTTTCTATTCATGAGGCTCCTCTCAAGTATATTACAATGGTACCTCGGGTTACATACGCTTCAGGTTACAGACTCCACTAAACCAGAAATAGTACCTCGGGTTAAGAACTTTGCTTCAGGATGAGAACAGAAATTGTGCTCCGGTGGCACGGCAGCAGCAGGAGGCCCCATTAACTAAAGTGGTGCTTCAGGTTAAGAACAGTTTCAGGTTAAGAACGGACCTCCGGAACGAATTAAGTACTTAACCCGAGGTACCACTGTACTCATAACTATCAGAATGGGGCAGCTTGCATGGCATGCTAACCATGTCAGGGACTGGTAGGACACTGACAAATGTGTACCAGAGGAAGGGGGTATGGGGTGTGACACGGGAGAGAGGGGCAGTGGTGTGGGGGGGACCAGCCAGGAGGCAAGAATCAGAGGCAGGGGAAGCTGGAGGGTGGAGCACAGGATGGGCTGGAGGAAGAAGAGGAAGAAGCAAGTCAGGCAAGTGCTTGAAGAGCCATAGAGGTGGCAGCAATTGTACTGCTAGAAAATGTGTGAAGTGGAGACACCTCCTGAAGGAAAATGCAATCTGTAGTCCTTCCCTGGGATTCCCATACCTATATGGAATCCCCATGTGACACAGGACAACTTATAAAGTGTGTGTGTGTGTGTGTGTGTGTGTGTTAATAGTATCATATGTAGATGCACACTGCACATACATCCTAAAGTGAGAAGCCCCTGCTGAGCCCCACCCCTACCCAAACTAACTGTGGTTTTAGTATTCCCATTGAACATTCAAAAAACCTTGGTGGGGCATTCAATATGAACATTTAAAGAGCCCAGTTAGTACATCTACATTGGCAGAGAGAACCAACTTGCCCCATTTTGGCACCACACTTCCATTTCCGTCTTTCACTCTCCATCTTGTCTGCAAAAGTTAAGCAAGACAGGGGTGTTTTCAGAACCAGCCATCACCACCCGTTAAGCAGGGAATATCCTGGCTCCCAGGAGATCTTGAACACCAAAAAACCTCAAAGTTCCTTGCAATAAGGACAACACCTAACCAGTAATTGACAGTTCAGAGCCCTGAGTTCTTCCAGTTAACACCAGCACACCCCTATCCATAGCCAAGTCCCAGACTACTCATGAGAGTGCAAACAATCACCCGCCTCTTTTGTTCACCAGGAAATCCTTTTTTCAGCTTCCACCTTGCTTTTTGAAGGCTGAAATAAAAGGTTACAGCACATCTAAACAAGAGAGACCACATTAGGCCCTCCTTCACTGAGAATGGTGCGCAGAGCTTGTCCCTGATTTTCTCTGAAAAGAAAATCAAGGAAGGAGGGACTCTCTCTTTTCAGCAGCTGCCCATTTGTTGGAAGAACACATGACAGTTCTGCTAGTTCACTATGGCAAATCACACTTCTTCCATTCATTCTGATCAACTCTGATTGGCAGCTGCTCCCCACGGCCTCTGGCAGAAGCCAATCCCAGGGATGCTACCTGAGAGCCTTTTGGTTGGAAAGGCATGGGAGCAGAGAGGACCCTAACAGAATGGCTGAGTGCCTGCTTTGCACTCAGAAACATTTGTGTTCAGTCCTTGGCATCCCCAGTTAACAAGGGTCAGGAAGCAAAGGGTGAAAAACACTGCAGAGCTGCTCTCAGGCAGAGTAGACCTTACTACACTCAACATACAAATTGCTTGACCAGGTATAATACAGCTAGCTGAAGGTGCCAGGGGCTGAATGTCAAATCCTAGAAAAGCAAAGCATGGGGGAAAGGGGTGGGGGGGGGAGCAAAGCATGGGATAAACTAGTGAATTATTGCAGCCCCAAGTAAAAGACAAAATGGCAAGAGTTTTAGCTGTAACCATGGACTCCACCAACTAAGGCTGCAATCATAGCCCCTTTTACCTGGGAGCAAGTCCCACTGAATTTCAAATAATTTACTTCTGCGTAGGCATGGACCACATCCTCAGCATTCATTTAAAGCAGTAGCACACCATACCTGCCAAGTGCCCCAGAAAAACAGAACACCCCATTTTATTTGCGTGAGATCGCAGCAGCCATCTTGGGTGCCACATTCTCACACTGCGCTCTTGCCCGGATAAAAGCACTTTTTCTGAGGTAAGGGCAAGGTGTGGATCCCATGAGTTGCCCAGCATGCATGGCAGTTTTGGGTGTGAAAAAGTTGGACATATGTCATACCACACAGTCAGGGAGGGCTTCCTTCAAAGACTCCTGAGGAGTGTAATTTGTAAATGGTGCTGGCAGTTGTTAGGAGACCCCTATTGCCCTCACATAGCGACAGTTGCCAAGAGGGGTTTGAAAATCATCCCCATTTTCCATGGAACTCTGTGAATCGTTAGTTTGTTAAGGGTGCTGAGAATCATCAGGAGACCCCTGTTCCCCTCATATTCCTCAGAGTTCCCTGGAAAGAAAGAGTAATTGTTAAACCACTCTGGGAATCATGCAGATGTGGCTATGGTTAGGATTATACTTTCAGCTCCCAAGACCTAGCCATGCCTTTCAATGTTCTTTGTCCCCCTTCCCCTCCTTGCTGGCCTCCTGTTCTGCCCACCCCACCCACAGCTTTCCATTCCCCCCTGTAGGCCACTTTCTCTCCCACAGGCCTTCTAGGCTTCCATGTCTCAGGACTTGTCAAAACAAAATCCCTGCAGAAACGGGGACATTCCGCTTCAGAGGCCAGTTGGCCTCCTACTAATACTCAGAATCATGGGAGGCCCATATTTTGCATTCCATGCCAAGTGCAAAGGCCTTGAGTTCATAGCAGCCTTTGCCAGATACAGGCACAGGTTTCACAGACCCCACTTCTCCTAGTGCAGCAGCCATTTAGCAAACAGAACATAAATGTGCGTTGGGGAAAGAGAGACCTTCCCCTTTCCATTTCTATTTGAATACAAATATGAAACTGTGGTAGGTTTCGGCAAGGAGCAAAAAGCAGGTCTCCAAGTCTGAAGCAAAGACCTTATTTTTCTTTATTTTCTATGCTCTGAATGGCTTGCTTTGCACTCAAGTTAACTCATGTACTGGACTTTGTCCAAGTACATTTTGTCTTTTGATAGAGGGCCAGCTTTCACTCAGCTGTGGTACCATTTCTGCTTCTCGCTCTCCTCCTAGTCCCCTCCCCTCCCTGCCCTCCTGCGTTTTCAGTCCCATTCCTTAGCTCAGCCAAAGTGGTAGAAGGAAAGAAGGAAACTAGAGCAGCAGCAGCAGCAGCAAGGCAGAACTCAGATCAGCGCTGAAATGAGCTGTGCTAAAGCTATCTGGGAGCCCTGCCCCCCCCCAACCACCACAGCTCCACCCCACGTTAATGAGTTCTGTGCTCTGAACTGTCCCAAGCTGAGCTCCAGCTCTGGAGAGAGAGAGAGAGAGAGAGAGAGAGAGAGAGAGAGAGAGAGAGAGAGAGAGAGAGAGAAGGTAGGCCTGAAACCAGCTGAGGCAGGAAGCATTTGAACTCTACACCCTGCCAAATAGCTTCCAGATGTGCAAGATATAGCCTCACTCTGTGCTCCAACTGAGGCTCTGGCAGCATATGCCTGCACATTTTTGGTACACGGGGAACATGAAAGAAGATATTTTACAACATCTGCTTTCTTTTCCCAATGCACTCTCTGTGTCACATTGCTCTTTTTTCTATAGTTAAACCACACACACACACACACAGAGAGAGAGAGAGAGAGAGAGAGAGAGAGAGAGAAATGATGAAGGGGGTGTTACACTCCTTTACACTGACTCATTTAGGGTTGCCGTATTTCAAAAAATAAAAACCAGGACACCCCAAACATTGCTGAGCTTAAAACGCCAAAAAATTCCCCCTGGACATCAATTCCGCCTTTGAAATCCTGGTAATGTCCGGGGAAATCTGGATGTATGGCAGCCCTAGACTCACTGAAACCCCTACCCCTTAACCTTCCTAGCCAGGTAGACAGAATTTCGCTGCCACCTGAAACAGCAATCTCAGTCCTCCCATGAGCTTGACTGCTGGGAGTGCAATACCAACACAGCACAAAATTAGCCAGGTTAAATCAAGGCAGGCCACTTGAGGGAAGCGAAAGCCCCATAATTTCAAGGATCAGAGCATGGGGGAGATGGGGGGAGAGGAGAGAGGAGCCATCCACACCATATATTTAAGGCACATTTAAAGGACATGACTCCCCCCCCCCCAAAGAAACTTGGAACCTGTAGTTTGTTAAGGGTATTTGGAATTGTAGCTCAGTGAAGGGTAAGCTACAGTTCTCTCCAGACCCCTGGACGGAAGCAACAACTGTTAAAGCAATATAAATGTGCTTTAAATGTGTGGCATGTGGAGAGTGCTGCTGTGTTCCATCGCCATTTTATCTGCTCCATGGCAGACAACCACCCAAACCTACAGGCAGTGTTTAGGGGGGAGCAGATGCAGGGTGAATGTGTGCAGCCAGACTCTCTTGCCTCTTAGATTAGCATGTGTCCTGAAAGCCTGAATAGGGTTAATATCAAATTTCTGAACAAGCTGAGCTGAAGGAGCTTCACTGCTCAAAGGCTGTACCTCCCATGGTCTTAGGACCAAATTAGATGAAGATGAGAGTACACTTTGGCACTGTATCGTTGATTGTTGTTTCACCAGCAGCCAGCAGAGGGTGTGAGAGCTGAACTGGGGAGAGGGGTGCTTCACCCTTGTTCCCCATCACAGAACCAATCAACGCCACCACCATCTCTGCAAGCCTGCTCTTCCTAAGGGGAAGAAAATGGAGGGAGAAATTGGGGGTTTCTTTTTTCAAGTAGTTCACTACATAAACTCTAGGATGGCATTAAAATGAATTGTAAGCACAGTGGAGAAATTACAATATGCATGCAAAAGGCTTCTTTCTTTTTCTCTTTTTTGCAATCTTTGCTAAGCTTCTGTACCAGCTGAATTCACAGTTATCTACCCCTGGTCTTCTATGGTTTGCTTGTTTTTTGAAGATAGAGGATAAGAGGAAAAAGCAGAAGCATGGAATACTTAAAACTAAATTGCCCTACTATTATGAAAAAGTGGCACATTTTGAATTTCTTTCTAATGTTATTCATCATGACACATGTCTAAATGTCACCCTTACCGAATCACAAGCATATGTACATATGCTACAACATATGGAGTCATCCTGTTTTATCAATGTGTGTCAGATGATGTCAGACAGAGGATGCACCAGAATTGGTCTAGAAACAGACATGTGCTGTGCAAACAGGCCAGAGCCACTGATGAGCAACCAAACTTGCAAGGTTTTGACTTTTTAGCCTACCCCAGATAATCAGTAGATACACACTACACATTTAAAGCATGTCCAGCACACATTTATAGTGCATGACATCTCCTAGAAAATCCTGGAAGCTGTAGTTTGTTAAGGCTGTTGGGAATTGTAGCTCTTCAAAAGCATGTCAAAGTGCAAGTAGATAAATAGGTATCGCTCCAGCGGGAAGGTAAATGGCGTTTCCGTGTGCTGCTCTGGTTCGCCAGAAGTGGCTTAGTCATGCTGGCGACATGACCCAGAAGCTGTACGCTGGCTCCCTCGGCCAATAAAGCGAGATGAGCGCCACAACCCCAGAGTCGGTCACGACTGGACCTAATGGTCAGGGGTCCCTTTACCTTTACCTTTAGTGGGTAAACAACAGTTCCCAGCATGCTTTGGGGGAAGTCATGTACGGTATTTACAGTGATGAGTCTCACTTGCAAATCTTGCATCATCTGTGAGAACGGATGTAACCTGTGAAAATGGTGGTACAGTAGTTGTAGCCAATGCTGCCCTTCCATTCACAGAAGGTGCCTTGAACCAGAATCGGAACCAGGGGCTTCTGTGAGCATCATGCAAGCCCCGGGAGCAGTTTTGAGGAGGTGCAGGGGAACGCAGAAAGAAGGGCATTTACGAAAATGACTTCTTCCCATTCACAAAAACCCGTTGATAGATCAAAGAGTCTTCCAAGAACAGAACAGTAGCACTGAGTACAAGCAATATTCAAATGGATGCATAGCCACTCACTAGGCATATATTTGCTTCTGATACTCTTGGTCTGGTGCCTTAGGGAAAATCAGAAAATGGGGAGGGGGGAATAAAGGTTTTGCGTAACTTTCTGTGGAGCTGTCATCAATCCAGAATAATCCAGATTTTCCCGAGGTTTTCAGAGTTTAGCCCATGGATTAATTCTGGACATGATTCCAGATGTCCCTTTTTCTACTAACAATTGACTGTCCTGGTTTTGGTTGACACTGAAAACCACAACACTAGTATAAAAGTCTAGCACTACACACAAATAAAGAAATCTTGTGCAACTGACCATTAGAAATAATCTGAAATTCATTAGGCACTAATATGTTGAATCATTAAAATTAATTTCCTACAGTTCGTATGCAAAGATCTAAAAGAACAATGGACAAACACAATGCCCTTGTCTGCAGTGGAAATCAATTTTGTGCAAAATAAAAAATAGTTGGGATAGGTAGTGGCTTCGGAACATTTCAGGACAAGATTATCCAAATCTTTTGGGTACGGACACACAAATAGAAATCTGAAAAACTCAGTGTTGTGAGCACCACAAAATACCCATTTTCACAGAAGAAAAACAAAATACACAGATACCTCACCCATAAACCTGGGCAAACCAGTTAGCCCCAAACCCCACCCCAAGAAAGCTAAATAAAACATGGAGGAAGAGGCAATGCTTCCAAAGTCTGTGTGCACACCCAAAAACCCTCAATGTTTTTTTAAAAAATTGGGAGAGGCAGGAAGCCTTGTGTCATTGACAGGTTGGACACAGAGGAAGGAAGGGAGGAACCAGATGGGGAACCACCAAGGGAAGGAGGCTCAGAGCCTGGGGCATGGTGGTAGGACAATGATGAGTGGAAGCTGAAGAGGTAACAGGGCTTAGTGAGCAGGGAGAGTCTGTGGCAGAATCAGAGGCAGAAGCTGAAGCAGGTGGGTGGAAGGAGAGAGACCAAGAGGCAGAGATGCGTCAGGCTGGTGTCTCACCCTCCTACTGTGATGAGCTCCCCTCCCCCCTGTTTCCAAGATCCAGAAGAGGGCTGAAAAGGGCAGAGCAGTGACAGACCTCACACAGGCGCCATCTCCGATTGCTTGGGGAAAGTCCTGGAGAGGAGAGGAATTAAACAGCTGTGGGGAGCCAGGGACTTTCAGTCTTGGCAACTGATTCATGGGACAGGACCTACCAGGGATGAGCTGCTGTGAAACTCAGCTAAGTCTGTGAAGATCAGACCAGGAATCCAAGTAACTTGCAGTTTTATGTTCTCTGTTCTTCTTCATAATGGTTAAACTGAAAATGTGCTACATTCAGTTCTTCTTCTTATTATTATTATTATTAATACACTGCCCACTCTGGACGGCTCCTAGCAGAATATTAAAAACACGCTAAAACATCAAACATTAAATAATTGCACTCCAAGTGAAATTATGATACCCACATTCACCCCCAAATGGCAAGTCTGCGCAGCAACAATTTAATTCATCAGTATTTTCATAACTACTCCAACAAAATAAAGACACAGAAACCAAAGAGAAGATCCTGGGTGATCAGTAATGAAATGCTTAACCTTTGAGAGTGAGAATGAACTAACTGGAAACTCTTGTGAGTTAGACAGGCTGGACCGTTGCGCAACAAGCACTGAAGCCAGCAGTGTCCCCGATGAAGAAGCCTGAGCAGGGAGGTCAGGCAGTCTGTCTGCCAGTACGGACAGCCCTCTCTCCCCACCCCAACTGCCCCCTTGCCATTCTCATGAGGCATTCTGTCCCTGGGACACAGGGCAGTAAATAGGATGCTTTCAGCAACAAAGATTTCTGTTGCTGTTGAAAAAAGAGGAAAGGAAAGGAAGTCAGGGCTCTCAAAGACGTAAGAAGCATCCCTAAGTACAGGAGGTTTTCCCCACCTCCGATGGCCACCCTTAGGGGACGGGGTGTGGAGCTTGCATGCTGGTTGCCACAGCACCCCAGTGCTTGTTCACAGCTTGAAGACGGCTACTCAGAACCCTGGTAAATAAAGGATGCTGGGCTGTGACTTGCCAGCATAGCTCACTATCGCCTGCTAAGCAACAGCTTCTTTTCAGCAAACCTGGGAGTAACTCTTGCAGGATGACGCTTTTGCATATTGAACTACTTTCCTCCTGGCATGTCAGAGTTCCCCTGAGTTTCTTCCACCCTCTTAAAATGCCTCTGGCCTTCCTCACTCCTCCAGCAGTTTCTTTGCTTGCCTCCCCAGCTCCCATGTCTTGTTCCTTAACAGAATCTAAATGAAAGGATAGGAACATTTCTTTCTCATTCTTTTAACTTTCCTTTTCTCCAACTGCTCTCCCAAACTGCTCCCACCAACACAAGAAGCTGAAAGCCAGACTGTGCAGCTGCACCATTCAACCCCACAACCCCTCCTTTTCCTCTTCTCTCTTTTCTCTTGGGAAGCCTCACGGTTAACCACTTAATTGCTCGTTTTGTATATTTGTCTCAATTAAAAAGTTCTGACTTTGCCTCAGTTGCTCCCCTGAGCACCTGTTGAGGGTGCTCTGCCACCCAGCCTAAACAGTCAAAATATAGTCCATCCTCAACTCCTCTTTGCATTTTGGTTAAGCATACTAGTCTCAGAAGCTCCACTAGACAGGCAGTTCTCCCAGCAAAAGCATTACAGCTAATTTTCTCACAGTCACTCATGTCCCAGAAGAAATTATTCCCTGGACATGGAGAAATAGTTGTGCAGATGTGTTTAGAGACAGAAATTAAAAGAGAGAAGAAACAGTGCAATTAAATTTAAGCTGTTGAACTTTGCTATGAATGATTTATTTACTTACTTCATTTCTAGTCTGCCCAGAACCCAAAGTTCTTGGGGAGGTTTGAAATAAAAATTATTAAAACCATGAAATAATACATGCACACAAAATCTAAAACAGAGTAAAATAGCAGTGTATGGAACTGGAATACAGCCTACAGTGCAAAGGATCTAAACAGTGCTAAAAGAGCTGGGAGAATAAAAAGGACGTCAACAGGTTCCAAAAAGAACAATACATGGGAAAGCCTGTCTAAGGAGGGCAGTTCGCTGAAAACCCCCACTTAGAAGCCACCCCCCTAATTCATTCAGTGCAGGCACCCAGAGAAAGACTTCAGGAAATGACTTTACACAGGGCTTGCCATGGGCACCAATGTGCCTGCCTGTACTTCTTATTGTGCCCGTGAAAGGTCTCAGGAAATACCACTCAAACATCCACAATACGTGAGAAGCTTGCTCTCCCTGTTACATTCTTGTTTGCATTATCTCAGGGCTCAGCTACCTTGGCAAAGCAAAAAAAAAAAAAAAAAAAAAATTGCTTTAAATGTGTTGTTTATGCATTCTAAGACTGTGACACCGGATGGCGCTGTGGAGTTCCGTTTTTGATAACCTGATTGCAACTCATTTAACTGAAACGCTTCTCCAATGCGTGTAGGGACTCAGTTATACAACTGCAAATAAAACGTTTTAAATGTGTTGTAAAGTGCAATATACAAATATGACACAAGATGGTGACAGTGAGCTTTGCCGAATTCAATGTATTTTTCAAAACGTTTTTTAAAAAGCATTTTCACAGCATTTTTTATATGTGTGTAGATTGCACCTAGATCCAGCCTCAGCTTCTCCTACACTGAAGCCATTATTCCACATCCCTCATAAGTTATTTTGTGTTATGTCACTCCCCCATGGCAGCCATTTTGTGATATGTCACTCCCCCATGGCAGCCATTTTGTGACTGGAACCCATGGCACTTTCTAATAATTACAAATGTTTCTGCTAGCCCAAAAAACTTTGGAGACCAAGGATTTAGGCTAGACACAGGTTATAAAGTACTCTTTCAAGTAACCATGCCCCCAATCCACCTAGTGCTTGAAAAGTTAATACCAACACTTCAAATTGTGCTTGGAAACTGACTGGAAACCAGGAAGGTTGGCAAAGATAGTCCTATTAGGTGTCTTGCCACTGTCTTTTCAACCAATTGAAGTTTCCAAACCATTTTCAAAGGCAACCCCACATATTATGCCTTGCAGTAAATCAACAGGGACAGGCTTTGGTCTTTCGCATTTCATTTTTTTATTATTATTATTACATATTTATTAAAGTTTTTTGAAAACAAATGCATAAATAATAAACAACATTACTTATATCATAGCATAGTTTCATCACTTCTTTGGGCTTCCTCACATCTCCCGCTCACACTTACATCGTTACAAAAAAAAAAAGTTTTTCCAAGCAAATTACCCACTTGTTTACAATCTTATCTCCGCTCATTTAAATAAAATCTAACAATTCTCCAAAAAGTTTATATTTTCCTTAATCTCACTTATCGTCAAAATCAGATCTAATTCAGTGGTGGGCAGTTTTTTATGATCTAGCATCCTTCTTAACATTCAACCAAATTACAATATTTTTGTAAATAAATCTTGAATTTCCTCCAGTCCTCCTCAACCCTCTCCTCTCCCAGGTCTCGGATTCTACCAGTCATCTCGGCCAGTTGCATATAGTCCATCAGCTGCATCTGCCACTCTTCCAGCATGGGTAGATCTTGGGTTTTCCAGTGTTTAGCGATGAGTATCCTTGCTGCCGTTGTTGCATACATAAAGAATGTTTGGTCCTTCCTTAACACCCTCTGGCCGACAATACCCAGGAGGAAGGCCTCTGGTTTCTTAGGGAAAGTATACTTAAATACCTTTTTCAGTTCATTATAAATCATTTCCCAGAAAGCCTTCACTCTAGGGCAAGTCCACCAGAGGTGAAAGAATGTTCCTTCGGCTTCTTTACACTTCCAACATTTATTATCAGACACATGGTATATCTTTGCAAGCTTGACTGGGGTCATGTACCATCTATATATCATTTTCATTACATTTTCCTTCAAAGCATTACATGCAGTGAAGTTCAACCCAGTGGTCCACAACCTTTCCCAGTCCTCAAACATAATGTTGTACCCAATATCCTGTGCCCACTTTATCATAGCCGATTTAACCATTTCATCTTGTGTGTTCCATTTTAACAGCAAGTTATACATTCTTGAAAGTACCTTAGTATTAGGTTCTAACAGTTCTGTTTCCAATTTCGATTTCTCCACCCGGAACCCTAGCTTTTTGTGGTCTTTCGCATTTCAGAGGCACCCTGTGCAAAGCTAAAATTCAGTGCCCACCACCTCTCACCTTCCATTTTGCTCTATTCAGTACATCACAGTGGTGGCGCCCCCTAGGCTCGGCACCCAGTGCAGCAGAACCAGTCCCACTGCCCTCTGGAATCACCTCTTAAATCAGCCAGGTGGTTATCAGAGCACAGATAAATGAAACTAGGCTATCTATCTCTGTCCAGATAGGGTCTACCTAAGCTGATTAAAGACACTCCAAGCCAAGGAGGTTACTTGGACCTTGCACTGTCACTGGGGACACAAGGGCACTCACAAACTATCAACCTCATCCTCTAGAGCGGGGGTGCTGAGAAACCTGTGGGGCTGCTGTTGTTGTGGGACTACCACTCCCATCAGTCCCACCCAGCATAACTGATGGCCAGCAGGGCAATAGGAGTTGTTGTCCAACAACATCTGGAGAGCCACATGTTCCTGCTCCTGCTCAAATGGTCTTCCCCTCCTAAACAGTTCTTTTTGCACCAACACTCATCTGGGTGGCATTTGTCCTCCATTCACTCAGCAATGAAAATCTCTTTGCCCCCCAACCTTCCAAAACTTGAACTGGAGCTGCACACATACACACAGATGGTTTGTATGAACGCTTTGACGAACTCTTATTTTTCGCCCTCAACTTTAGCATGCTGCATCTTGCCAAGCTAATTGTCTACTGAAAGGAATAGAAAGAGAAAAAGGGAAGAGAAGAAAGCCAAACCCACATTCTTTCTGCTAACCATTCTCAGCTTTCGTCCCTGCCCATTCCTCAGAGACTTGTGTAATTTAATATTTTTACTACGGAACATGGTGACCGATAAGCTTGTTTTACCAATTAAGCAAAAGCACAAAGCAAGTTGCCAGAAGGAATTATCGCCGCCTATCAGTTAACTTCACTGAGACCCACCAGCCAATCTGATGGAGCAATGCCCAATGGTCAAAACCAAATATGAATCTTATTAAACAAGGGGGGGAGAAAGCTCTGGATTTCAAAAGCACACGCTTCAGTCTGAGTTTATGTACACAAGCCACATGGCCTCCCCAGTGAGCACAGATCTGCATTCGAAATCTACATTTGAGTCACATATCTGACACAATCTCAGTTGCCCTGGGTAAACCACTTATAACTCATTCTTTCCCAACTTCCACCCCCAAATGGAGCAATAATGCATCTCACCATTTTTATTTTTGCAAAGATTACAAAGCACTTTGCTGAAAATACTTTTGAAAATTATTCATAGGAAACAAGTAGACATGGTCAAGGTACTAGCCATCACAATGTGGAATGGATGATAATGCAAGGTTCAAGGTTTTCCAGTGGTTTGACTTGGCTGATGAATGCAGAACAAGGCTGGTGAAGTCTTGTACTTGCAGAGGAATTCCCAGCTTACTACAGCTTCAGTAAGCACTTCGACCACCTTCCCCAAGCTGGTGGCCTCCAGATGTTGGCCATGCTGGTTCAAGCTGATGGGTGTTGAAATCCAACAGCAACTGAAGGTCCACAGGCTAGTCAGCTCTGAGAATCCAGTGTGTGGTGCATTTCCACCCTGAAACATGTTCCATGCTGAAGAGGAGCACGTTTTCCCACTTCAGCTCAGAGGACAAGCAGACAGGGATAGAAGAGAGAAGCACTCGCTCAGTACATCCTATCCCTGCACACGGATGTGCATTGTGATACTTCTACCAAAGTCATCATCCCCTTTAAGAGCCCTGTCAGACACCTCTCTCCCTCCCTCTCTCTCTCTCTCTCTCTCTCTCTCTCTCTCTGTTACCAGCACCAGGGAGGAGCCTCTATTAGAACCTGATGATTCTCTTAGTGGTTCTGGTAACTTGGTAGTGGAGACACCATTTTGCACTTGCTTCCCATTATTTTTTCTCCACAACTCAAGCTGCTGTTTTATTTTTCCATATAGCAATCTAAGGGTTGTATTCAACTAAGTCTTAGTGCAGACCCCAAGTTAGTAATGTCTGTTAATTTCATTAGGTCTATTCTAAGTGAGACTTACACTGACTACAACCTTAAAATCCTGCCTTGTTCGATTTACTTTGATCAGCTATTGTGAGAATAGAAAATAGAGTGTGTCGAATTCAGTAATTTGTGCAAGGGGATGTGGGTGTGTGAATGCCACGTCGGCTAGGTAGAATAGGGAAGTAATAGGTAGAATAGGGAAGTAATGAGTAATTCCATAAAAGGGCAGAGTTAGAATAGAGAGTGTAGACTGGCTATTGTATTAGTGCGGTGTCTAATGATGCTAGGTAGATTGTAAGCCAAGCCTCTAACGAGGGGCGGCAGCTATAGGGTATAAATGTTTGTGCTGGAGTATGCTCGGGGCTCTTCGCACCAATTCGGAGCGGAGGGCCCGCCTTTGCAAACGCGTACCAATAAAGAGGAAATCTAGATTCCTGACTTGGTGTCTCCTTGTCCAGTTGTTGAATCCACGTAAGTAATATATAACAATTTTGGCGCCCCACGTGGGGCCCTCGACGATCTGCGTATCGGGGTATTGGAAGGGGATCAGCCGGCACTCCGGTATTTTCGGAGAGATCCGCTATTCAGACCCCGGTAGCGACGGATCCCGAGGGCTTAAAGAACGGAACACCAACTCAGAAAGCCGAACAGGATAGTGTTGGGAAGTGTTGCAGTCAGGGACTGCATCGCCCTGCAGGGACGCCTGCCAGTTTACCAGCCGACCGAGAAGGAGGCGCTAGACTGAGAGGGGTGAGTATATAAATAAATCCCGGGAAGGGATGGGTGTATGAGTGGTCTCAGTGCGAAAGAGAGGTTCCGAACGGACGCGTGAGTGTGGACTGGGGACCAGGACCCAGCGAGAGGATTAGCTTGCGGTTCCGTATTCCCGCGAGGGGAGCGGCCAGGCGATTCCGCGTAATTGTGTGAACGAGAGTTGCAAGAGACATATCTAATTTGAGGATGGGCAAAGGACAGAGTAAATGTAAAAGGGGGCCAAGGATTGAGGACAGGGATCCGATAGATCCAAATAGTCCCCTGGGACAAGTCCTACTAGAATGGGACGAAAAGGAGATTAAGCCCTATAGTCAAGGATTATTGAAGACAGTAATGATTAAATTATGTAGGGTAACCTGGCCAGAGTATCCCATAGGTCCAGAAGGGGAGTCCCGGTGGAGGCCAGATGGGGAAACAGATCCATATTGGATAAAACAGATGAAACTGTATCTAGTGAAGACCAAAAAGGAAAAAAGAGAAACCTTATATAGAGGTTTGGTCCCGAGTAACATTTTTCGGACCAGATCCCCCGCCTTTTAAACAATTTCCCTTAAAAGAAAAGAAGGTGGAATCAGATGAGGAGGATCGGATTAGATGGGAGGAGATTAAGAAAACTTTAATAGCCAGCCCCGCTCTGGCTTTGCCAAATTTGCAATTACCCTTCCACTTATATGTAACAGTGGCTGCCCAGACGGCAGTAGGAGTTCTGGCTCAAAAGAGGGGAGGGCGATATCAGCCAGTGGCCTATCTAAGTTCTACCTTGGAACCAGTGGTCAGAGGGTGGCCAGCATGTATTCAAGCCGTGGCCGCTGCGGCAGAGCTCGTTTTAGAAAGTCGAAAATTGACTTTTGGAGGGGCTCTGATAGTGCACAGTCCTCACCAGATCGGCGCAGTAATGACAGGGGCTGCGCCCGCCTGGATGACAGACAGGCGTTTGGTACAATATGAAGGTATACTCAGGACAGGTTCTGATATAACTATTGGAACCGACAGAAATTTAAACCCAGCAGAGTTTCTGAGGGGCGAGCGACAGGAATGGGAACCTGGGGAACATGATTGTCTCAAAGACATAGAATTGATGGCCAAGGTCCGGGAAGATTTGAGGGAAGAGCCTCTGAATGAGGGTGAAAGATGGTTTGTAGATGGATCAAGCTATGTTAAGGAGGGGAGGAGAAGATCGGGATATGCGATAGTGCGAGAAGATGGAGAAACCATAGAAAGTGGTGCACTCCCTAGCACTTGGTCGGCCCAGAAATGTGAGGTAATGGCATTAGCCCGGGCATTGGAATTAGCCAGGGGGTTGGATGTGACGATTTGGACGGATTCAAGATATGCATGGGGAGTGGTACATACTTTTGGAAGGACATGGAAAGAAAGGGGATTTATAAAGGCAGATGGAAAGCAAATAGAACATGTAGCTTTGCTTGAACGATTATTGGAAGCTTTGATGGGGCCGCATAAGATCAGTATTGTACATATTCTGGCCCATACCAAAGGACATAGCCCAGAGCAACGAGGAAATGCATGGGCGGATCACCGAGCGCGGGAAGCGGCGGAGGGTGAAATAAAAAAGGAAATAATTAGGCAATGCACCTTGCGAGTGCCTGTAGTAGAGAACCAGGACCTGGAACACCTGATATTTAGTCCAAAAGAGAAGGAATATATGGAAAAAGAGGGATGGAAGAAAAAGGGAAATAATTGGGAGACTCCTGAAGGACAGACAGTGCTCCCAAAATTGGTTATGTTAAATTTATTGGAGAAAGTGCATGAGGGAAGTCATTTCGGTACAGAAGGGATGATAAATTTGATAAAACCATTATATTGGAGTAAGGACATGTGGCCAATGGCGCACGCCATTGCATGGAAATGCCTGCTGTGTCAAAAAGTCAATAAGGCTCGGGCCAAGAAAGTAGAGAGAGGAGGAAGACCCTTAGCGGTATGGCCATTTCAAAGAGTGCAGGTGGATTTTACCGAACTGCCGGAAAGAGGGGGGCAAAAATATTTGTTGGTTTTTAAAGATCATCTGACCGGGTGGGTTGAGGCTTTCCCTAGCAGGAGAGCAACAGCCCAAGTGGTCAGCAAAGCCATTTTAGAACACCTTCTCCCTCGCTACGGGATAATAGAAGCAATAGATTCTGATAGAGGGACACATTTTATACAAAAAGCCATGTAAGAGGTGATGAAAGCAATAGGAATCAAATGGGACCTTCATACACCGTGGCACCCTGAGAGCAGTGGGAAAGTGGAACGGGCAAATGGAGAGATAAAGAAACATCTAACTAAATTGTATTTGGAAAATGGGCTACCTTGGACGAAAAACCTCCCGCTGGCGTTGTTAAGAATGAGGGTGGCCCCACGAAAAGACACGGGTCTATCGCCTTTTGAAATGATGATGGGTCATCCCTACTTGGCGGTTGTAGGAACTCCTCAGGTGGAATTTAGGGATCAATTCATCAGAAAATATCTGCATACACTGTCCCAGTCTTTATTGTCTTTTCATAGGCAAGGCATATTAGCACAGCGGCCCCCGCTATTGGAGCAACAGCACACTTTTCAGCCTGGAGATTTGGTCCTGATAAAAGCGTGGCGGACGGAGAAGCTCAGCCCGACTTGGGAAGGCCCATACCAGGTCCTGCTCACAACTGAATCAGCAGTACGGACCAGAGAGCATGGATGGACCCATTATCATCGGGTGAAAAGAGCTCCAACGGAGGATTGGGCGGTGACAACCAGTCCGGATAATCCGCTAAAAATAAGACTTACCAAATCAGGAACCAAGGATAAACAAGCATCACAAGAGTGATGTGTTTTTATTGTGATTGTAAATGTTTATTTGAATGCTGTTGCTGTAGTCATTGCGAGGGGTGTGTGCTATGTGTACATTGCACAGAAAAGTGTAATCTTATATGCATTGAGGAGATTATACTAGAGTTCTGTGAGGTAGAAGAGGGAGGACGGATAACGTGCCTATTAAAAGAAACCCCAACGGTGAAGCAAGCATTAGCCCGTCTAGATCCCGAATATGAAAATTAATTGGCAGATTCTGGGTATAATGATAGGATGCATAGTCATAGGGGGAGAATATAAGGACTCAGGTTCATGTACCGAGTGTATTAAAATCACGAGAACTGGGAAGAAAATTACACAAACATTGATGTATTATAATGTGGCCCCAGAATGCATCCAAATCATGGAGCCTTGCATCCACAACCAGACCCAATATTATAGATGTAAAGTAAAGGGAAACAAAACGGAATGTTATGAACCCCTGGCAGTAGGACCTATCACCTCTAGCATATATGTATATGGATATAAGGGAGGAACTGCCAGCAAAGGAACAGATAGAGAAAAAAAATGTTTTCCATGGCTCAGACTCGACAGGGGTACATAGCACATAATACAACAAGAGGATGAAGGAGAAAATGTGGCCCATGAACTTTTATGTGAATTCGAGACAAGATACAAAAAGAGGGGGGATTGTGAGAATAGAAAATAGAGTGTGTCGAATTCAGTAATTTGTGCAAGGGGATGTGGGTGTGTGAATGCCACGTCGGCTAGGTAGAATAGGGAAGTAATAGGTAGAATAGGGAAGTAATGAGTAATTCCATAAAAGGGCAGAGTTAGAATAGAGAGTGTAGACTGGCTATTGTATTAGTGCGGTGTCTAATGATGCTAGGTAGATTGTAAGCCAAGCCTCTAACGAGGGGCGGCAGCTATAGGGTATAAATGTTTGTGCTGGAGTATGCTCGGGGCTCTTCGCACCAATTCGGAGCGGAGGGCCCGCCTTTGCAAACGCGTACCAATAAAGAGGAAATCTAGATTCCTGACTTGGTGTCTCCTTGTCCAGTTGTTGAATCCACGTAAGTAATATATAACAGCTATTGTTTGTTTAAAGTGGGTGTGCCTGGCACTACCTCCAAGCCGGACCTTTATTTCATCCTCATTAGTAAACTCCTACCAGGAAAGTCTGAGCCCATTGCTGGGGTTGTTGAGGGTATGCTACCATTTCATGAATGGAACCTTGAAATGAATGGCACCCATTTTTTCCTGAGCCAGGGAAGAATTATTGGCCAGGGAAGAATTCTTAATAATAATAAATAATAATAATAAGTTTTATTTATATCCTGCCCTCCCCAGCTGAAGCTGGGCTCAGGGCGGCTAACAACACTAAAACAGTGCAACATTATAAAAACATTATAAAAATTAATTAAAATAAAAATTGATGGCAACCATAAACTAAAGTTTTGTAAAGATTGCCAAAGGAGGGAGTCAGGCTGCGCCCTGACCAAAGGCCTGGTGGAACAGCTCTGTCTTTCAGGCCCTGCGGAAAGATGTCAAGTCCTGCAGGGCCCTTGTCTCTTGTGACAGAGCGTTCCACCAGGTTGGAGCAGCAGCCGAAAAAGCCCTGGCTCTAGTTGAGGCCAGCCTAACCTCTCTGTGGCCTGGGACCTTCAAGATGTTTTTATTTGAAGACCGTAAGTTCCTCTGTGGGGCATACCAGGAGAGGCGGTCCCGTAGGTACGAGGGTCCTAGGCCGTATAGGGCTTTGAAGGTTAAAACCAGCACCTTAAACCTGATCCTGTACTCCACCGGGAGCCAGTGCAGCTGGTATAGCACCGGGTGAATGTGATCTCGCAGTGAAGACCCTGTAAGGAGTCTTGCTGCGGCATTCTGCACCCGCTGGAGTTTCTGGGTCAGTCTCAAGGGCAGCCCCACGTAGAGCGAGTTACAATAATCCAGTCTGGAGGTGACCGTCGCGTGGATCACAGTGGCTAGGTCAGGGCGAGAGAGGTAAGGAGCCAACTGCTTAGCTTGGCGGAGATGAAAAAATGCCGCCTTTATTATAGCTGCAATCTGCGCCTCCATGGAGAGGGAGGTATTAAAGATTACACCCAAACTCTTAACGGATGGTGCTGGCACTAATTGCACCCCCGCAAGAGATGGGAGTTGCCCCCTCAATCCTATATCGTCCCGTCCCAGCCAGAGGACCTCTGTCTTCGAAGGATTTAACTTCAACCGGCTCCCACGTAACCATCCAGCCACAGCTTCCAAGCATCTGATCAGTGTGTCTGGGGCCGAGTCAGGATGGCCATCCATCAACAGATAGAGTTGGGTGTCATCAGCATACTGATGGCAGCCCAGCCCAAAACTCCGGACAAGCTGGGCAAGGGGGCGCATAAAGATGTTAAAAAGCATCGTGGAGAGTATCGCACCCTGAGGCACTCCACACACCAAGGAGTGGCGCGATGACAATTCCCCCCCCCCCAAGCGCCACCCTCTGTCCCCGACCAGAGAGAAACTAGCGCAGCCATTGAAGGACTGTGCCCTGGATCCCCACATCGGCAAGGCGGTGGTCCAGGAGTTCATGATCGACCATGTCAAAGGCTGCTGACAGGTCTAGAAGAATCAGCAGCCCCAACCCGCCTCGATCCAGCTGCCTGCGGAGATCACCTGTTAGGGCGACCAGAGCCGTCTCGGTCCCATGACCAGTGCAGAAGCCGGACTGGAATGGATCCAGAGCCGATGTTTTATCCAGAAACCTACCAAGCTGTTCAGCAACCGCTCTCTCAATCACCTTACCCAGGAATGGAAGATTCTAAACCGGGCGGTAATTGGATAGATCTAAGGGATCTAATGATGTTTTCTTTAAAAGCGGGCACATCACTGCCTCCTTCAATTCCCCTGGGAATGTCCTGGTGCCAAGGGACAAATTGATGATATCCCGGGGGGGGGGCGCACCTCGTCTGGATACGCTCTAATCAGCCAGGACGGGCACAGGTCGAGAGGACAAGTGGTGGGCTTTCCAGCTCGGAGGAGTCTGTCCACATCAGCTGGGGATATCCAGTCAAAGTGGTTCAATACTGGACCCGAGGACAGTCAAGGGGCCTCCAGTTCCTTTATTGTATCCAAATTGGCAGGGAGGTCATGGCGGAGCAGCAGGAATGAATGGAAATGAATGGAACCCATTTTTTCCTGAGCCAGGGAAGAATTCTTGGCCAGGGAAGAATTCTTGGCCAGGGGAGATGTTTCCTGGCAGAAAGGCCTGGTCAGCCAGGGTTCCTGAGTGCCTCCAAGCTCCTACAACCCCTTGCTGACAAAAGCTAATTGGTGCTTCATTTGGATTTCTGGACAGCCTTTGCCTTAGGCAAAAATAATTTTAACCTGGAAGTGTATTCCTCAGTCCAGCTTATTCACAATGCAAGTTAAAATCCATCCCTCTGACCCTGTAACAGCATGCAATTGTCTTTTGCAAAAAGCAGTGGTACAATACCTCTTCACGTGATCCCTTTCCCCAGGCATGAAAGCATAATTGTCAGAGCTGCCTCTAGGTCCCAGCTCACAGAGGACCAACGCTAGGCTGTAGTAATGTACAAAAGTCTTTATTGAAGTTCAGTTTCCATTTCAAAGCCACAGCGTGCAGCCCTACGTCTTAAACCCTAGATCGGCGAAGTCCCGTCTGAGTCTCCTCCCCTATGACACCAGTTTAAGATCCTAGCCCTGCTCCACCTTTTACGCTGCTCTCTCCTCCTCTGGGTCCTCCTGCCCGCTGGGGCATTGCCCTTTCTGGACTCTTCCGATGCTGAGTCGCTTAGCTCCTCCCCCTCCCTCCGGCGGGCTTTAGGACCCGGTTCCCAATCCTCATTCTCTGCTGTCCCGCGCTCCTGTACATTTGAACTTGCCTCTCGCGCCAACCCAGTGACCTTTCTCCTACCCGTTACACTACTTCGGTCACTGCTTCCCTCTTCTGGGACACTGGCCGGATCTGACCTCTCCTCCGTTGCCCGACCTTCTGATGGAGGCGTGGTCAGCCCTGCCTTATCTTCTCTCCCTGGTGGGGAATGCACTGGCCCCGATCCTTGGGACTCTTCCCCCCCACTCTGCTCTGGTGGGGAAGCTGGTCCTGATTTCCAACTACTGCTCTGGGAGTCCCCGCTGCCCCCTTGCTCCTGGGGCATTCCCCTTGGGAACCCCCTACCCCTGGCCACTGGCGCCCCCTTCTGTGAATCTTCCGATTCGCTGGAGAGGCTCATGGAATCCCTCGGTCCACTGTCCTCTTCTCCTACGCTCCCCTCGGATTCTTCCCCTTCGCTCTCCATCTCCTCTCTTCCCTGTGCCTCTGCTCCTGAGCCCCTGACAATAATGAAATTGTTTTTAGACGACAATAAAGCAACACTTTCCCACCGCCGTTGTATTGGCTTTTGTCTTAAGACGCAGTGTTCCAATTTTTATTTTTTGTATTGGGAAGCATCTGGGAGCTAATTTCACAGGCAAACAGCAATCCAAATATTATTTCACCTTGTGAAGTGCTGGAGGTGAAAATGGAAAGGGGGGGGGCGACACACCTGCTATGTTTTCTCACCCAGGTATGCCCAATAAAGAATTGACTCATTTGCCCAAAGCTAGGAGTGAAATTAATTTTGAAAACAAACGCAGGGCAATGGGATCAGATTCTATGGAAAGGAACTGCCATCAGATTTCAAACGGTATTGACTATTTGCAAGCCTTTGCATATTCCACAGGCAGGAGCAACTGATCCACTAGGGCATTGCTCAATTTCCCAAACACTGTCTCTTCTCTACTGACATTATAATAAAGAAGGAAAATTTCATTTCCAGAGAGACTCAAGCCAACAGGCTCCATGTTGTGGAGAGACTTATTTCCCTTCTGCTTTCGAAAACAAGTTGGAACAAGGAAAATAGCACTTTTACCCAATCTTTCATCTGTCTCGTCATTTGGAATAAAGATAGCTAGCCTGTGGTCTTCCATATGTGGTTAGACCACAACAGCTCCCATCACCCTTGGTCAATGGCAGAACTAAACAAGAGAAAGTGGATTTAGGGAGGGAGATGGCCATCTAGAAGCATAAAAGGGATGGGAAGAGAAGGGGAGTTCAGTCCAGGCTCAGTGTCTGGGAGGCCCCAGCCAGTGTGGTGTCGAGGTCAGAGCACCAGACTAAATTTAATGTAGACATATCCATTCATTACTTTATTGCTTTCTAACTGCCCAAGTACTTGGTTAAAATAAAAATCCAAATGCTATCGAAGTGAAATCAAACAATCTGGATTTTAAAAAATATTTAATGTTTCAGGATTTAAGGTTTGTTTGCTACAGTTTATGCAAGAAAGAACATCTGGACAAGAGGACCAGTGAGATTTCTCTTTCCATGGCAATTGTAGGCAAATGTGTGTTTGGATTTCTCTACCCGGTATTATATCAGCTTTGTCACCTACCTTATCATTTACCCTTTCAGATACAGTGTACGCCTGCTTGAACAGCTCTTCAGCTGAAGCTAGTTCAGAGTAAAACAAATATGTGTTTTATTTTTAATGGAACTCATTATGAGAGCTTGGTGTATAAAGTAGGAGACACAGGAAATAACATTTCAGTTCACGGGGCTGGCTCTATTTGCAATCAAAAAAGAGAGAAATTGGCATTATATTTCTTGGTAACGGATATAAAGCAGGTGTTTTCAAAGGGGTGTAAAACTATGGTTTAGGGAGACCTGGGACTGTGGCACACACTGACCCACTGACTGACCCACACACCCTCCATTAAATATGTTTTGTTGGGGACATCAGTCAGATGTTGGTTGGTACAGCTGGGTGGGAAGGGATTTTGCCAACAGTCCAACTGGGCCGCAGTCTGTGGGCATTTGTTGTCATCTCAGGGTTACCTCGATGCATCACAACTTGGTGAGGGAAACTATCAGGCAGGAGCCTTATATTTTGAGGGAAACAGTGGCCCAAAAAGGCCCCAGTCCTACCTCGGGGGTGCCATACACCCACCGGCTGGGTTGCAGCAGAACCCACTGTATTGGTCTGCCCTGTGGTGGAAAGCCACCGTGTGTCAAGCAGATCACCTGCATCTAAATGCTTCCTGACACTCTGGGGTATGGTAGGCAATCTAAATGGGATCTCCGAGCTGCCCACTGATCCCAGGAACAATGCTACTGGCTGCCACCACTGCATACTGCCAGGCAGACATGTCAGGCCTCATGGAGAGCCCATTAAATAGTGGAAAGTTCAACAGGTGGTGGTATTTGGGGAAAGGGTTACCGTATTTTTTGCACCATAACACTCACTTTTTTCCTCCTAAAAAGTAAGGGGAAATGTCTGTGCGTGTTATGGAGGGAATGCCTACGGGTGGCATGCCTACAGATTTTCCTCCTCTACGTGTGTGTTATGGTCGGGTGCATGTTATAGAGCGAAAAATACGGTACTTCCGGGTTTCGCCAATTGCGCTTCGCGCATGAGCTCTAAATCATGCTGCGCACCTGCAGCATGGCACTTCAGGTCGTGCTCTTTTCATGTTGCGAACGGGCCTCCGGAACAGATCTCGTTCGCAACCAGAGGTACCGCTGTATAGGTTTCTTTGTTTTTTTAATGCCCCTAAGGAAAAGCCATTTGACATGAATTACAAAGTTGCCCAGGGACCACTGGACTAAGGCTCTTGGCATAATTGTGCTTAGTTGATGTCTTTTCAAGAGCTGTTTTCTTGCATGAGGACAACACACAGCAGCAGCAGCATTCATGAAATCTTAGGGGGAAATTTGTCCTTGCCATTTTAAATCATATTGCACTTACTTATATTGCTGTAAATTTCACAGCAGTTTTAATTAGCAAAGGTGTCAATATCCCCATAAAATGTATCTCAGCTAACTGTGCAGTTATGATGATGTTTTATTAAGGACATAAAGATTAAGAAGAGCGGGGGGGCGGGGGGAGAGGGGAGATCATAATCATTAGCTACAAAGAAGAACACCCACACGGCTACCTGTCAGTACACGTACATGTGTTCATTCTGTCACAAATGGACCTTCTGCACACCTAGTTGCCAGAGAAGCAGCCAAGCCTCTGGGCTACATTGCAGACTAACGCCAGATCTGCGTGATGACAGCAGAGCTTTGGGAAGGATTGTTATTGTCTCTTCTTCTCCTCTGCGTCACAAGGCACCTATGAAGGCTGTTTCATAAGCTCCCTGTGATGTGGTGTTTGGAGGCTGCAGTGCTTAAAAAAAATAAGGAGGAAATGCCTACCGTGCACACGAAGATGAACTTCCCAAATCTCAGCAGCCATTAGCAATGCAATCTCTCTTCTCAGAAAACTCAGATCCTGCAGCCTTGGTGCTTATCCTGTTTCTACCCATGCTGGAGAACTGGGTAGGAACATACCAGAGGCTTCCAGTATCTTGATCTGGCTTCCCACTGTCTCCCAAGCACGACTCAAAAGGTGACTTTATACAAATAAAACTAGAAGCATTTCAATCCTGACATACTCTGTATGTCTGTATGTGTTTTACTCTGTAAATTCTGTAAACTTACCATTCCTGACCTGCTTGGTTATTTTTTTCAAACAGCACTGAGTTATTTTAGGGGTAGTAACCTCAGACCCGAGGGTCAAATGTGGTCCTCCAAGCCTCTCTATTAAGCCCTCGAGACTTCCACCATCTCACCTCTTCTCCCCGGGTCACATCCATCATCGCCAACCTCCCTCTATCCTCACTTGAGTGCTTTTGCCTGGCTGCCACCTGTTCTGTATAATACAGGATCGTCCCGTATTTCAATGTAAAACTGTTTTGATACAGTTTTGTTCTGTATTTCAGGTCTTCTGTGTGTGTGTGTGTGTGTGTGTGTGTGTGTGTGTGTCAGTTTAGGGATCCTCTCCAAATGCATGTGCTTGAAAGGTCATGTATTTAAGCTCTGGGTAGCCAAGCACAAACAGATTTCCAAATTCAGGTTTTTTAAAAAATAAATGTCCCTCAACTACCTTGCCTTGCCCTGTCCTGTATTTTGCCAGAACAAAGGTGGCAACACTAGCTGCAGTGGGTCTATGAACTGTGATAATGCCCGGAAATCAGGTGAAGAGAAATGGAGTACAGGGTGCAGAGACCTCTGACCTTTGCATGGCTTGGATATACCCTTTTGAAAGTAAGATTCACATGCATTGCTCCTCTCGCTTTTGCCTCTGGCCCTCTCCACTACTGACATGCAGCCCCAGGAACATTGCATACACAAGGGAATGCAGCTCACAGTCTGAAAAAAATTCCTCACCTCTGAGTTATTTCATTGGACTTGAAGTCAGTTATTCAGATTCAAAACTGAAGAACTTTGTAATTCACTTAGATCTTGTGCAATACTTCTAGAAAATTTCTGCCCATACAGATTACAGTGGTACCTCGGGTTAAGTACTTAATTCGTTCCAGAGGTCCGTTCTTAACCTGAAACTGTTCTTAACCTGAAGCACCACTTTAGCTAATGGGGCCTCCCACTGCTACCGCATGATTTCTGTTCTCATCCTGAAGCAAAGTTCTTAACCCGAGGTACTATTTCTGGGTTAGCGGAGTCTGAACCTGAAGCGTATGTAACCTGAGGTACCACTGTACTAGGAACACGACACCCGTAACCATAGTAACGATGGCTGCGTATGTGCCCTCCATTCTCCCAAAGGATCCTGGGAATTTCAGCTTACTCCTCACAGAGCAACAGTTCCCAGTACACTTAACCAGCTATAGTTCCCAGGATTCACTGGGGGAAAGTTATGTGTTTTAAATGTTTGGTGCGAACACAGCCCAAGATCTTGTCCTGTTATGTACATTCCTTGAATATGTGATATTCAAAATAAGGGGATCAGTTTCAGTTAGAATACTCAATATTATAAACATTATGATAATATTGTACATCTCTGACCCTGTTGTACAAAGTTATGAGATTCAGGGAAGCTGTAGTCATTCATTCATTTTAGACTGTTTCTTCCAAGACTTTAAGACCCCAAAAGGTTCCTCCATTCAAGGTAGCTTCCTGATTAAAACACAAAACCTACATTAAAATTGTAACACCATCAAATAATCATCAAAACAGCAGCCACATTCTCTTCTATATGTATTTTGTTCCTGAAGATGATGGTAGTGAGCTAGCACATTTATGGTTCATGAGGCACGAGTTCCATACAATGAATGGGTGTACGGAGGCAGGGAGGAGAGGCATACATTTCTCCAGTTCCCTGCTCAGTAGACTAGATGGATTGAAAAGAAATATAAATGAATGGAGGTCGAGTTTGTCCCTGCCATACAAGTGTACATGTGCAGGTATTTTACAAACTTGCATTTGAATGTGTGGATGGCAGAGGCAGCTTAGATAAGACCTTTTGAAAAGAGCTTTTGATACCTTATTTCCAGAATTGAAAAGAAGAAGAAGAAGCCTTTAGCCTTAAACAGGATGCATACAATTCCTCTTTGTTGTTTTATTTTGTTCTGTGGAAGGAAAGGACAAATAAAAGCAAGTCTTCAGAGGTTGGCTCAGAGCCACTGTTTATGATGAAATTAGAAACCCATGCAAATCAGCATATAAAATAGAAAGTCTGGTGGGCTTCCTCCTGAGAGAGAGAGAGAGAGAGAGAGAGAGAGAGAGAGAGACGAATGTGGAACTGCCCCCTATTCATTTCAGCCACAGCAACCTCCTTTGTGCCAGCTTGTGTAATTATGAGCAAAGAGCTGCTCTCCACAAGTAGCTGGGAGCAACTTCACTCTTGCTGGCTTCTGCTGCAGAGGAAAGTAATAAGTCAACAATGTTCCCGTCTCCCAGGATGAGACATTTTGCCCCCAAAACCTCAGCCCACTAAGTATCGCCGCAGGGCAGCACACAGCCACCAGCAGACAATTGGCCGCTTTCTGCCGCGTCAGCTCTGTTCCTTGATAGTGGCTATCTCTGTGTACACAAGTCAGGCACACCAAGTACTTATGATACCAAAGTCTTGCAACAAAGTCACCATGACCCAAAAGAAGAACAAAGCACTCTGTGCACCATTTCACCACGTCTGTTGCAGCTGTTCTGTTGAGATCCATGAGACTGTTCTGTGAAGAGCACGAGTGAGAGGAGATTAAGACTTCGTGCCTGGAAGCATCGCCAAAGAAAAACAGGCCACAGATTTGCATAGAATTTTGCCTATGCTGGTTTATTTAGACGCCATGATTTAAATGGAAACACAAAGCCGCTCAAATAGTAGAGCCAAGTGTGGTGCAATGGGTCAGTGCGTCTGGCTGTTAATCAGAAGGTTGGTGGTTCAAGCCCACCCAGGGATGGCTGTGGGCAGGATTCCTGCATTGACGGGAGTTGGAAAAGATGATCCTTGGGGTCTCTTCCAACTCTACATTTCTATGATTCTATGTCCAGACAACCTGCTCAGCTTGCTGTTGAGGGCCAACTTCAGCACTCTAGCTCTCGGTTCTTTATATTGAAACCAGGCTTGGACCAAGGACTTCTTCAAGTAGAGGAAAGTAGGGCATATGGCTACCCAACTTGCCCATCTACTAAATGTCCACACTGCGTTCCTCATAACATGAGACAACCACACCCTGTATAATGCTGTGATCCCCACAGTCAAAAGCATCTTCTAATATGAGATGACCCTCAAGACATCTTTTTTATGGGGGGGGGGACTGTGGGTTGACATGAATGTCCAATTTCTGCAATGTGAGCATGGTCCCTATCAACTGGGTCATTCTGTGTAATGCAGGATGGAACATGATGACACAAGGGAACAAAAAAGAAACTGTCTTGGTTTTGAGGAAAATCTGGTATGAAGAGGTGGTGTTGTATTTGTCCTATTGACTGAAAAAGTCCAGATGCTCAGAGGGAGCCTTCATTGTGTTTTCGCACCCCCACACCCCACACACAGGGTGTAGTTGGGTGCTCCCACAAAAAAGGAGGGTGCATAGTCCCCAGAGAACTGAAAGCAGCGCAATCTGACGCATGCATTGTCTGAAGTAATTCCCTTTGAGTTCAACGGGGCTTAATCTCAGGTAGGTTTCCATAAATAGAAAGAGCCATTGCTACTTTTGTGCGTGGAAGTCATACAGCTCAAACAAAGCAGTAAATAAAATTAAGAATGAAGATCTCCAAAATAGGTAGATACTGTATGTGCGCGCGCGTGTGCGTGAGAGATCAGTGTTTTATAGACACAACAGCTGCAGAGCTGTGAGTTAAAGAAATTTAATCAAAATCAAAACTCCTGTTAAGCTGGATAGGACTAATTTAAAGCACAGATCAGTAGACCAGAGGAAGACACTTTCTCTTCATGAAATCACAACACTCATGTTTTTCTCTTGGCATTTACTTACTAGAAAACTCAGTCAGCAGGTGGTCATCCCTCACCCACACCATGTTTATAGCAATTGAGCAGCAGCCTTCAGTCTTCCTTACAGGCCTGCATCCAATGCATCTACTTAGTAGCCCATAGTCTCTCAGTGCCATCTATACAGTCATGTCTAGGAGGCGACTGTGATACTCATGCCATTACGTGTCATATTACACACAGTAACTAATGTGATGGGGACTGGACTGGAATGAGAGAGGGCTGTGTTCAGATGCTTGTTGAGCCTTGAGCCAAGTCCCTATATCCCCAGTCAGTTCAGCTCATAGGATTGATGAAAGGAGAAAAGGGTATGGACAACTTCATGTACACCCCTTAAAAACTGTGGGATGGGTTTAATGGGTAGGAAAAGGATATGTTAATTGCAATTTATACTTCTAGGCACCCATGTGTGTGGGTGGAACAGAGTTTCAAAATTCCATCCTTGGCAGAAAAAATAAAAGCATGGGAATTAGGCTGTAAAACCTTATTTTGAGCAAGTACAGCTAGGATGTAAACTGACTCTCACTTTCTTGCTCCACTTAACAAAGAATCAAGCAGCAACTTGGGAAGTAAGCTTTAAAATATAATTTACTTATAATCTTGCATTGGTTCACAGCAATGGCAGCAGTAAAAACTATGTAGGCAAAATACTTGCATTTACAATATAACCAGCTTCACACATGTGTCTAAAGCTGGAACAAGTGGAGGCATGTTTGCATCCATCACTGGTCAAAGGAAGAGGGGGGGGTGACAGGAAGTGCTATGTGCTCTTTCCTCTCCAGGAGAGGAGGGGAAATGACATCACACAGAGCTCGCTCTACCAATTGTATTTCTATGGTCTGAGTATCTGCCCATCTGTAATACAGCTCTGTGGACTTAGCCCCTTCTCATGCTAACTAGCAAGAATATGAATTTGTTAGATTTGGCTGCTAATATCCCACAAAAACACCTTAGAGAACGGATGGATTGGCTACAGCTGTGATAAAGATAAAGCAAGCAACAGGAATGAGCCTATTGTTAGAGTCAGAAGGCGAAGTAGCACACTTTCTCAAATTCAAAATAGATCTCTCTTAAATGCTGGGTGAATGCAGCATCTGAGCAACAAGCCTTCCTAGAAATGGAAGATATACAGACTGTGTGTGATAGATGAGAAACAAATATACATTTTTCTGTGTGCAAAAGAACTGGTTGCGTTTAAAGGCCCAATAGCCTGGTCCTCTACACAGTTACTTAGAGATAAGACCATATACAGTGAGCATTTACCCCAAGTAATTGTGCATCATGATGCAGCATAAATGTTGAGTCCTAACCACATTTCAGATTTAATTCAGAGGGATTTATTATATAGCCAGGTGGCTATTTTCAGATTGTCATAAAAGAAGGCAAAAGGTGGTAAACATCTGCATGCATTTTTCATATGCTAATTGATAGCTATAGACTCGGATTCAGAAATTATGGCTATAATGTAAACAGAAATATAATGCTTCTCCCGACAGTGGGAAACAATACAGTGACCGAGTGACCTGTGTCTACCTGTTGCTAACTGTTGATGGGTAACTTCAAGGTCCCTGCTCACACTCCCTTCTGATGGTTGTCTGTCTTTCAACCAGACTTGGAACAGACACCGCTTCAAAGAGGGGCCTCTTTCCAACAGAGGGCTGCCCTCTGAAAAGCCTGAGACATGTGACCACCCTACTTCCAAGTAAGGAAGAATTATTGCAGCTTAAGTTTTGCTTCCCTGCAGAAAGCAGATCCCCAGGAGTTCTCATGAATCTATCATTCTTGCTTAACTCACCATGCTAGCTGGCAACGTTCTCTCATCCTCTCAACAGAGGAATGCCGTCTCACTGATCAGAACTACAGATATGTCCGTGGGATTCAGATAGTTAGTGGTTTCAGAAACAGATGGCAATTTATTCCCACCACCCCCTCCAGGAGTCCCCTTACAGCACAACCGCCACAATGCCTGCCAGCCAAGACGTCTGTGCTAAAGCCCCTCCAAATCTTTAAAATCAGCATTAAGGTACGTGGAGGAACCAGAGGTCTCGTGTGGTCAACCAGCGCCATCTTCTGGATTCTGCCTTGAAAACCCCGAGAAAAGAAAAAGAATGAATGTTTGTTCTGAAGCAGTACAATGAACCCAAGATACTTTCCCTTTATCTGATCTATCAAGAGACGTTCAAAAAAAATCCCTTCAGCACCACCAATTCATTTTCTATGAATTCGCATGTCAACTTAGTTTTGGTTCACACAAGCAGTCCTGACTATTCTTGAGTGCGTGCTCATTTGGTAAAGTACAATTTATTTTTTAAAATCATATCCTGCCACATAACAGTCAAGGCATAAAAAAATATGCAATACTATTAAAATAATGGAACCACAACAAAATTATATAGGCATGTACAGTATATATAATATAAATGTATAAAAAACAGAAGAAATGTTACAAACCGGTACAAAATGGGCAGCAGGGTGATTTTAAGAAATCCTAAAATAAACTATAAATCAATCCAAATTTATATATTCAACTACTGCACACTTCACACCTGTATTTTCATCCCAAGTACACAACAAACTGAAACATAGCTGTCCTTTGAAATTTGCATTTCTCCGAATTTTGCAATGCAGTTTCTCCAGCCAAGTAATGTCGCCCCAGAAGTTGCCCCCCAGAAGCTGTCCTCTCTGACCCACAAATGAGATGATCAGATAACTTGTGGAACTTCCTCCCTGTGTGGTCTGCCATATGTCACATCTTTCCCCGTTTTAAAGGGGTCTTTTGCAAGGCCTTTCACCAATAATTTCTGCTATGTTACTATGTCTGACAATTTGACATTGTTTAACTTTTGGGGGGGGGGGTTTCTGTCAGCTGCCTTGGAAAGATCTGTACATACCCTCCACTTTGAAGCCAAAATTTGGGGTGTCATCCTTCTGTTTTTTATTGTAAGAGCACAGCGGCCATTTTGGTTGCTGTGATCTCGCGTGACTTCAGGCCATAGTTCATGAACAAAGGCACTTTTTCAGCAACGGCACCCAAAAACGTGTTTTTAGGTGCCACATGAGATCGTAGCCTTTAAAAAAGTGCTGGGGGGGGGCTAATTGCATCACAAAATCCTGTGAGATCACAGCAACCAAAATGGCCACTGTTTTCTCATGTTAAAAAAATGAGATGTCCCAGTTTACCACCTGCGGGGTATTCTGTATCCTTGCAAGGGCCATATTAGGATATATATATAATAAGATGATTTGCAATATAAGGGTGAAATGCATATACTTTACTTACAGAAAAATTCAGGTTCAGTCACTGGTATCTCTGGATAGGGCTGGGAAATATTCCTACTTGAAACCTTGGAAAGCCATGGTCAGTCAGAAGGCAGTGACAGTAATGCGCTCCACTGACCAATGGTCAGCTGTGGTATGAAGCAGCTTTCTAAGTTCCTAATATTCATGTGCAGGAGGCTGTTTAAACACCAAGCAGTGTGCCACATGAAACATTTTGCTTGACGGTTTTTTCCCTTCAGTTTCTAGAATCTTCCTTATTACAGCATTACTGCATCTGCCATTAAAAACTTGCTTTTAAAATGATTATTTTTTAAGGGAAAAGAAAGGGAAACAGCAAGAAGCCAGGCTAACCTGTGCCTCCTTCATAATGTTGACTGCTGTGGAAAACCTCCTTGCAATGGGGCTGTCAGTCACACCTGTCCTGCTCTTCCTTAAATTACAATATGGCATGTTTAGTCAGAGCTGCCGAGGCCAGACATAATGTGCCCTCTGTACTACAAGAGGGCATTCAGGCTCACGTCAGCAACAGGCTGATGCAGGTGTTCAAGTTTAAGCATGTAGATTTTCTACACCATCAGCCAAGAGAATGTTGAATTAGCTGCCACTTACAAATGGTCCCTGGAAATGTTTTTCGCAGTAATGCTGCAGAGTTTACACATAATCCAGAACAAAAATGACTATAATTATGTGCACAGATGAAAGTGAACAACCTGGTCTTCTTGCCAATCTTTAGACCTGATATATTTTGTAATTTATTTTTACTCTCATCATTCATGTTTTTTACCAGAAGCTTGGTTTTATCTTTATTAATTTTAAGACCTGCTATTTCTTCTTTTTAAAATATTTCTTCTAATGCTTTCGGAATTGACTATTGGTTCTTCTACAGATACCACGTCATCTGCAAATGCTTTTAATTTGTATTGTCTCTGTCCCACCTTTATTTCTTTAATTTCTTGATTACATCTCATTCTTTGTTCCAGAACTTCTAAAACTGATATAAACAATAAAGGTGACAACAGACAACCTTGTCTAGTGCCTTTAGTTATCTTACAATTCTCAGTCAATATGGTTTTTACTATCAATTTTGCTGATTGTTCTGTATATATTGCCTTAACTCCTTTTATAAAAGTGTCTCCGCAGCTCATATATTCCAAAACTTTAAACATAAAGTCCCAGGAGACATTATCAAATGCTTTCTCTGCATCAAAAACATTAAAGCTGCTTGTTTTTCATTTCTCACTACTTATTTTTCATTTCTCCAGAACCCGAATTAAAAACCTTCAGGCTTTTTAGAGAAGATGTGTTGCCCTTGCTGCCTTCCTGTCTCCTCACAGCAAGCAGGTTGCTCAACGTGAGTGATCTCTGCCATCCACCATTGCCCGGGGCAGACCAAAAAAGTATTTGCTGGCGAATGTAAATGTGCCATCGAATCTAATGCACACCTTAATTTTCGCAACATAATTTGGCCAAAAATGGTGAGCATTAGATTTGAGTAAATATGGTATATCAATTGATATTCCACAACATCAGAAAACTAAAGAACCTGCCATCAATCACACCTTAATGGCCTGTGGGCATTAAAAATGGGCTGGATTATTTAACTGACTTTTTTGTCAGTATGAAAAGTCTCTCTCTTTCGTGGTATGAAAGTGTCTCTCAAAGATTTTAATAATCTCCAGAGCTTGTTGAATTCTTTTGTTCTGTTGGGGAGGTTTACCATTATCTAAGATTAGGAAGCTATGGGCATTCCCCTCCCCTCCCCTCCCCTCTTTTCTTTCTTTCTTTCTTTCTTTCTTTCTTTCTTTCTTTCTTTCTCCCTCCCTCCCTCCCTCCCTCCCTCCCTCCCTCCTTCCTTCTCTTGAGAAAAAAATATATTGTCACAGCTTTGAAACAGCAAGAGCTAAGGACACAGCAGCATTCAATTCACATTTAAAGGTGAACCTACTGTCTGCAACTGCCTGTGCCCTGGGACACAGCCATCCTTTCAAATTTGCCCTATTGCAAATTTTGCAATGCAGTTCTCCCGCCAAGTCATGTGGTTAAAAATACAGTAGGGTAAAGCATGCATTAAAAATGCATGGATTGGTGAAAATAACATTAAAGGGCATTCTACTGGGGGAAATTACTTTGCAAAAATGTGTATGTGAAGCAAAACTGCACTCAAAAATGTATACATGAGGATAATTTCTCAGTAAAATGCTGGTGAATGTTCATAGGGACTTTAAAAAAAATCACGAACTGGTGTGGAAATGTTGAGAACTGAATTTAAGATTGGGGGAAATGAGGCACTGAGAGAAACTGAAATTGGTAGATTCCGCTATCCCTCACAGCAGTAGGAAAAGTGCAGCTGAAGCAGTCTGGTGGCTTCTTCACATTTGCCTCAGTGAGAAGGGCACTGCGCCCACACTACCATTTCCTCTTTTTTTCTGCTTGTATAGGAAAGAAAACCACTTGCCACTTCCTCTTAAATCATTGCACTCACACACATATGAAAAGAATTCAACTAGAACTACCCTAGCTCTCTAAGTGACCCCAAATATCCCTCTTCCTGCACTGCAGGGGCCTAGACTAGCGAATCCTCAGGTTCCCTTCCAACGCTAGAATTCTATGATTCTTTAAAAATGAATTATATAACCTGCTGCTTTAAATGGTCCTTTTACTGTATCTTAAGGCTGTTTTATAATTTTGTTCTGGTTTGGATTTAAGTATATTTGAAATTAGGTAGTACTTATTTTGTCCTTAAGCTACTTAGAATGTTTCTATAGAATGGCGGGATAAGCAGGTGAGCGAACAGCTTTTTTGGGTTCTGGCATGGAACTCCCTGCTGCTGGAAAAGCCTTCTTCCGATTGGCCTTTGACTGGCTGTTCTCTCCTTCCCAAGGTAAGTTTTAAACAGATGTACAGTGGTAACTTGGTTGTCAAAAGGCTTGGCTCCCAAACAAATTAGCTCCCGAACGCCGCAAACCCGGAAGTTGCGAACATTTTTTGGAAACCAAACATTTGACACGACTTCTACAGCTTCCAATTGAGTGCAGGAAGTTCTTGCAGCCAACTGGAAGCTGCACCTTGGTTTTCGAATGATTCCAGGAGTTGAACGGACTCCCGGAATGGATTAGGTTCGACAACAAGGTACCACTGTCTTGCCTTTTCTTTTTAAAGGCTGTGCAAGCCATTTTTTAAATGGAGTGTATCTATTTGCGTCCCTTCTCTTACCAAGGCTGATTCAATGGAGGCATCCGCAAGTGGAAAGGAGGGGAGGAGACTTGGGAAATTCCCCTTTTCCTGTAGCTCCCCCACCACCCGCAAACACCCACACCCACACACCCACTGTTCTGAAGGATCAAATGGTCCCCAAACATTCTGGTGTTGTGATGCAAGAAGGGACTACATAAGGAAAGGGGGAAATGAGCTAAAAATAATCTTGCTCCCCTTCCATTCATAGAGGTCATCACTGGATGAGAGAGCCATCCATCAGTGGAGACACATGACAGGGTACAATCTAATATGTATTAATTAAAAAAAACCCATCATTAGCCACTTTGATTTCTTTCTGAAGGCATTATGCCTTCTACAGATTTCTTTAAATAAAGAATATCTATACATAACAATGAATTAATAACAATTATATTGGGAGTTACCTAAGGAAGGCAATTCTTAGACTTCAGCTGTAGAGTGGTAAGGGGCATTGTTTAGGTACAGATAGCCTGCTTTTAATACAGCGTTTCCGTGAGCTGCTCTGGTTCACCAGAAGCAGCTTAGTCATGCTGACCACATGACCCGGAAGCTGTACCCCGGCTCCCTCGGCCAATAAAGCGAGATGAGCACCGCAACCCCAGAGTCGGTCACGACTGGACCTAATGGTCAGGGGTCCCTTTACCATTACCTAGCCTGCTTTTAAACATATAAGGCCCCAAGTTCCATTGAAAGCAGTGCTGGGAAAGCTCATCTCTCTGATTCAGGGCAACTGCAACCAGCTGTAATGGAGAGGACTGGCTGAAGCAGACTAACAGTGTGTCTCGGGATAAGGTGACTTCATTTCATCCCTAGGTATGGAAAATAAATCAGATCTTGGACCAACGGGATGAGGGGGAAGAACAATCACATTTGTATTGCTAATGCAGCTTAGAAACTAGAGAGGAATTAACAGCAGCAGGTGATAAATGCCGGAGGAATAATTTATAAGGCAAGCTATGGAGATGTTATCATCAATGGAAGCAATTATTTCTGTTCTTTATTTCTCTCATCTGATCATTTATCACTATAAACTTCTACCTGCGAGGAAAGCATCGCCCCCCAAAGTGCTATTCTGCCTCTTTTCATTTAGTCATGGTAAGCAAATCCAGAGGAGGAAATGCTAAACAGCCAAACAATGGCTTATTAACAGACATTGATATTCCTTTCACATTGGCGCACAAAAGCACACAGGTAGTTTGGGAGCAAGTGGTTTGTTTATTAAATGCGGCGCAGATCTCCTGCCGCCTCTTCTCGTTCCTTAAGAACCACTTTTCATGCGAGCCAATTCCCAGTGCCAGGAAGCCATTCAGAGAGGGGCTTTTCAGATTGACAGACACTTGTGTCTCTTGCACACTTCCTCGCCTCTGGCTGGCCTCCAAGGGCTCTGGGAACGAGGATAAGGAACGGCTTATATTTTCTGCTGGGAACAACTTGTTCCTTATCGTGTGCGTTCACAGCTATTAGCACACCACCCCAGAAGACAAGTAAAGCACCTGTTAAGAGAGGAGGAACTATTCATTGTGTTTTTTTACACTTCCATATACTGAGGACAGAGGCAGAAAGTACACGCACAGACCATCATCATCTCCCAAATCTTATCACCCAACTTTGGAAAGTGCCAGGTTTACAGCACTTCCATCTTGATGCAATCTGTGGTTTGGCTGCTAACAATTAATAAATATTAACCCCCTCTTTAAAAGTGGGGACATATTATCTGCCAAGCCTCCTCTCTTCCCTCCCTCCCAAATAATATGACAACTGGCTCTAGCAATGTAGCTTTTCCCAAGTTTATTTCATTGTCTTTGTATGTGCTGGTCTGCTGAAACTATGTAATTGTTTTGTTTAGTTAAGCATGAAAAAAGTGGAGGGAAATGTTTTATTTGCGTATTTGTAGAATTGTTTTCTTCTTTCCTTGAGTTGTTTGTGAGAACCTGGCATGGGGATTAATACACAAAAAAGTCACACTAGTCCAATGGTTCCCAATTAGCTAAGTACTGCAGACCCCCCCCATTATCCAAAAGCCAAGCCATGGACCCCTTACTCAGTGGGTAGAGAAATGAATGGTGAACCAGATGTAAAGCGGGGGAAATAAACAATGAAAAAGAATGTTGTGGGCAGAGGAGTACAGGCAACAACCGTGCAAATCAAGGGTTGTGGGTTACTGTGCGCAACGGTGGAGTGTGTATAAGCCCATCCCGTTACGCCCCTTTTTCCTGCCACTTCTGGGTCCATGGCAATGCATGTGCATGGTCATGCATGCTTTCAACATACACAAAATGGTCATTGCCTGTATACTGCCAGAGAAAAGCTGGCCTTCCCATTTAATCTATACATTCCCCTAGGGGTGATCTTCTGAAAGTAACATGCTACAGGTGGGCAGGGTGAGAGGCAAAAAGTGGGAGGGGCAACAGAACCAACTCTTACTTCTGCACAATTGGCTACATTCCATCCACACACACTTCTTAAGACAGTGATGCCATTCATTTTTTCATTCCAGGCATTTATTTACTACATATTATTCAGAATTTCTAAGTGGTGTGCATAAAAGGTTAAAGACCATTTCTTTACTCAGAGTAGACCTACTGCAAGTAAGGAACCTAACTTAGTCATGTCTGTTGATTTAAATAGGTCTACTCTGATTAGAACATCACTAAACATTGAGGGACGCGGGTGGCGCTGTGGGTTAAACCACAGAGCCTAGGACTTGCCGATCAGAAGGTCGGTGGTTCGAATCCCCGTGACGGGGTGAGCTCCTGTTGCTCAGTCCCTGCTCCTGCCAACCTAGCAGTTCGAAAGCACGTCAAAGTGCAAGTAGATAAATAGGTACCACTCTGGCGGGAAGGTAAACGGCATTTCCGTGCGCCACCAGAAGCGGCTTAGTGATGCTGGCCACATGACCCAGAAGCTGTACACTGGCTCCCTCGGCCAATAAAGCGAGATGAGCGCCGCAACCCCAGAGTTGGCCATAACTGGACCTAATGGTCAGGGGTCCCTTTACCTTTAAGCAGGACCCCATACAAAGAATAAGGTGAGTAAAGCTCATCACATCTACAATACTCCCATAATATAATTAAAGTAATCACACTGCTATTGGTTTTAAAATGAATCATCAACACTTTAAAAAATAATAATAATTCCAGACATAATTCTTCAGAAATACCTGTGGCAGAAGGCTTCTCTTTTTTAAACAAGCAAACACCTGCCTTAGATGATGTATGCGGCCTCATTAGCAGCAAGCACTGCCAGCCTCTCTATGCTTGAAATAATATGCTGAGTTCTAAAGGAAGACGACTTGTTCTTTCATCATTGTGACTGATCAAACCAAGTGTAAGGGATAATTCCGCTTCTCATTCAAAGGTGAAATTACTGTGGAAATGTAATACAGGAGCGTTCTCCGTGAGATGTGCTATGGAATGTCGGGAGGGGCGGGAATCAAGGTGGGCTTGCCTGAGAATACAAGTGGAGAAACAGTTGATGCCTGGAAGAATATTGCCAGTAATTTCCCAAAGATTCTCACACATAGATGGAAACCAAGGAGCAGCTGCTTCCAAGCACCACAGACCTCACAAAAGTATACTGGGAAGCTGAAAGAGGTTGCATGGATACCAAGAACACCATAAAACCCATAACACCCCTGGAAATCCTTCATGTGTCTGCCATACACTATGGTTACCAGACATCCCCATTTCCCGGGGACAGTCCCCGGATTCACTAATCTGTCCCCGGACAAAATCTGTCCCTGGAATGTCCCCGGATTTCATTTAATGTCCCCAGATTTATATTTTAAGTGTTGTAGATTTATTAGTAGGGAATGAATGTTGTGTGATTGGTTCAACAGCACAAGACACATGATATGGGGACTTCTGGCAAGGCAAAATGGTGGATGCCACAGCAGCAAGCAGCTCCTGAAGCCAGCCAGAGCCCACTGTGCTACTAGGCTGGCTCTGGGCTGCTGAGACTGCTCCCGCCGCCACCACTGCCAAGGGAGCACCGGGGGCACCCACTGCATCAACGGGGGGAACCGCTGCCCCCCCCCCCCGTAACTCAAATCAAGCCGGGAGCAAGAGCACCCAGCCACCCAGCCAACTGCCCAGCAGAGCTCCAGGGCCAGGAAAAACCTGGAGCCGATGCAGTGGGAAGGAGAAGGAAGAGAGAGGAAGGAGAAAAAAGAGGGGAGCCCCAACCTTGCCGCACCGCTGAGGACGAGAGTTAGGAGAGCACCAGGAGGGCTAGACACATGGCTGAGCCCAGGCCCAAACTGAGCCTACTCCACGGCGGCTGGCGCTCCAAGAGAGCAGGTCAGGGCCCAGAGGAAGGCCACATGACAGAGGACACCACAAAAGAGAAGATATTACTTCTTAATTTTTTAAAAAAAATAACTTTTGTTTTCTCTTTTTCTAAAAAAAAAAAAAAGTGTCCCCGGATTCTTTGGAAAAAATTTGGTAACCTTACCATACACAGGCCCCATGGCTTGGCCTGAGACTGAATGCACAGTAAGCCCTTGAGGCACTTGAGGAAACTGCTCCCTACCCTTTCCCTCACTCAAAAGAAGAAACTCACCTCAGAGTAGGCAGAGGTGGCATGGCAGCTGACAGCCAGTGGGCTGGAAGTGTCTTTCCTTTCTGGGGATCCATCACTGCCCCAAGGGGCTTTCTCTTTCGTCAGGAAAGTCCCCCACACTGGTCAGCTCCCTACCAGGATTATGGGACAGACAGGCTCAGAGCCCAGGGAGGAAAACACCACCAGGAGGTTGCCCTTTTATGCCTTGCCAAAAGAGGAAGCATTTGCATAAAGTTTTCCCAGATGCAAATGCAGACATAATTGCTATAATTTAAGTAGAGATATATAGTACAGTTCAGCATATCAAGGAAGACTGTGCCTGCTCCGTTTGCAGTCCAAATTCTGATTGCTGCTGGGCTTCTTCAAGCCCCCAACTCTCCCTTCAAGAGGCTTGGCTGTAATTAGAGGCTCTGAGCTTCAGTTGCGCCATATTGAAGCTCCATTAGTCAAAAGCAGTGCCTGCTCTTACAGGAAGCCAGAGAATACCTTTGGCTCTCCATTGTGACAGGGGCAAGGGAAGGATGAGGAAGGGCTGGCATGGGCTTGGGCTGCTCTCAGCAGGGCTGTGCTCACCCTGGTCCTGCTCACAGGCATTTGAGGAAATTTTGCTTTCCTGAAATACTCATGGCATCCTCCTTAATCTCCAGAGGGTATGGGGAGCTCATCACTTGCAGTCCAAGGTAGGAGTACTTGTATTTCCTGACCTCCTCAGCCAATAGCAACTTTAGAAAGGGGAGGGGAGGGTTGAACCAACAGAAGTAAGGAGGGAAGAGTTAAGTTCACAAATACATGAAGTCCAAGCTATCCCACATTTGTCTCCATTTGACTGAACTGCTAGCCTTCATAGAATTGTGATACAGTGGTACCTCGGGTTAAGAACTTAATTCATTCCGGAGGTCCGTTCTTAACCTGAAACTGTTCTTAACCTGAAGCACCACTTTAGCTAATGGGGCCTCCCGCTGCTGCCATGCCGCCGGAGCACAATTTCTGTTCTCATCCTGAAGCAAATTCTTAACCTGAAGCACTATTTCTGGGTTAGTGGAGTGTGTAACCTGAAGCATATGTAACCTGAAGCATATGTAACCCGAGGTACCACTGTATATTACAACACTTCATCATCTGCCTATTTAAAAAAAAAATTAAAAGTAGTAATTATGAATGGTGCATGCAATTCAACCTACCCCTGTGAGCTTATACGTTTAGGTAGAGTAGTGTTACAGCTTCTAAAATGACATCCCTCTCCATTTTTGGAACCATCACCATTCCAGCATTTGAAGAAGAGTCTCTCCAAAGCAGTTTTGATCAAATGGCTCTTTTTGCTGTTGGTGAGGCTCATACAGGATATATCCCTTCTGCTGCTGTGGATCTGTTCTGCCTGCTCTTGGAAGAGGACACTGAGATTGCTATGAAGTAGAAGAAGTGTTAAGTTGTGGGTAGACATAGCAGATGACACAGCGATTTCTCCAAAGCAGCTATTTATTTGTAAGCTGGAACAGAACTGAACTGAAGGGCTCAGTCAGCCTGCTTATATAGAGCTCCAGTACCTTGTTACTGTAACAACTTTCTAAAACTATCCAATCACTGAACGTCACTTGCGATCCTTCATTTGCATACAAACTATCCAATCACTGAATGTCACTTTCGATCCTTCATTTGCATAACTATCTACAGTATCCCCCTGCTGGCCCAGGGTGAGAACTTCAGTACATAACAAGAAGAGTTTGGATTTGATATCCCGCTTTGTCACTACCCGAAGGAGTCTCAAAGCAGCTAACAATCTCCTTTCCCTTTCTCCCCCACAGCAAACACTCTGTGAGGTGAGTGGGGCTGGGAGACTTCAGAGAAGTGTGACTAGCCCAAGGTCACCCAGCAGCTGCATGCGGAGGAGTGGGGACGCGAACCCGGTTCCCCAGATTACAAGTCTTACCACTCTTAACCACTACACCACTATGAAAATATTATGAGGAAGCACTTGTCCCACTCAGAAAGTTCAGTCTTGCTCCAAGAACCAGATCACATGTTTTTATACCCTAAGGCAGCATAAAGGCTTTTCCAGCCAGACTGCCCGGCCTTCATATGAGGAGGACGCATCACAGGCCACCCTAGTGACAAAGACAGTGCCTTTCTCCAGACTATTTTATGATTGTCCACTAGATGGCAATACCACATGAACTTCAACACTAACTGAACACTGTTTATTTAAACAGCCTGACATTTCAATTATAAAGAATCATAAGCAACCTTTCCATTTTAATATCCAATTCCAGTTGTATGCATGGGTCACTTCACTATAAGATACAGCGAGATTTAAGTTTCTTTCTTTTTTTTTTTTTTTTTTTTTTTTTTTTTTCGCCGCTCTCCGATTTAAGTTTCTAGTTATTTCAAAGACCGGAGCTTTGGAACTTCTGCTATTAATGGGAAGTGTTATTGAAATTCAGCTTTCTTCAATAAGGAAACGTAAGTGTATGCCATGATTTGGTCTTTGCACAATAGAAAGAACTACAGTGCCTTATTCCATGTCTCGTAAAACACATTGCAACACTCTGTGGTGGGGTTTGGTTTTTGTTTTTGGTGTGGTTTTTTTTAACCAATCTGAGTCTGGGGAAAAGGCAAAACACAACATTTATTAGCACCTCACATTTGCACTTCTGTGCCCTCTTAATCCTTTCTTATAATTACTCAGCGGATTTTCTGCTCCTGCCGGTGGCTAACTTGGATTGGTTAGGGACTTGCAGTTGAGACTCAACCTGATGTGTCCAGAAGCTGCTACAAAAGAGAGGCTCCCAGTTGCTCAGACAGTGGGTGCTGCTTAGGACACCTCCTCCAGATCTGTACAAACGGCAGAAAAAAGGTGTCTAAGAGTGACTTAAGCAGGACCAGAAGACCCATGAGATAAGCTGAGGCAATTGCCTCAGACAGCAGGATCCCCCAGGCAGTGTATCCTGATGTTAATCTTTCTCTGTTCTCTGCCCTGCTTGTTCTCGAATAGATCTTCCCTCACCCCTTCTTCCCTGGCATCAATCTGGGGTCCTCCTCAGGCGCCAAAATGTCTTGGTCCAGTCCTGTGCCTTGCGCACCTTTCACAGCTGCTTTTCAAGGGTTCTGGTTCTAATTCTAGACGTGATCTCACCAGCTCCTTGTGATGCTGGCAGAGAAGCTGCCTTTCTCAGTGACAGAGGCAGTCACACTTACGCATGATCACCTGTGCAATTTCTGCCACTGCTGCTCTCACTGTTGTCTGGCCTGCTTCGTGACACATGAACCAAGATCGCTCAGCTCCAGACGCTTGGAATTGCCCGTGTTCTCGCTTGCCCTGTTTTGCACAAAATTGATTTGGCTCGTGCTCCTGTCTGAGCATGTTGGGAATATGTGTTACTAGCACCGGAGTGCCAAAGTAGAAAACGGAACCACAACCATTTCATCGCCGATTTCATCCCGGATTTCAATGGAAAATTGAATATACGGTTCTGACTGAATTTATAGACCTACCTCACCTTGTCATTTGATTTGCCCTTTCTTACAAAGGTTGGTTGGGGCTCCCCCCCCCCCAATCACAACGGGAGATGGCTCCTCCTCAAGCTCTGCTTTGTGAAACATGATCCTTCTAACCTTTTGAAGCGAGGAGTGCCTGGCACTTGCAGGGTGAGATTATTTCAGCATAATTAAGAAAACTTGTCAGCGTGAGCCTGGCTGCTGGCTGCAGCCTGCAGCCTATGGGACTAAGCAAGCATGTCCTTGGCATCTAGGAAGTCCAGATGTCTTTATCTTCTTGGGCAATGAGTTAGATTCTGTCCAGATGGTGTCTTGATTGCTTGAAACTCAATTGATTGAATTAGTGGAGCTGCTATCTGTTCTGTAGCTTCGACGCTCAGGACTCCTATCCATTGTCATCGCATTAGACTTCGCTTGCCAAGTGCCTGGTGGGAGGGCCAATCACTAACTAACAACTCCGCAGCATCTCTAAGTGTGCATATTTAACAACCGAGCCCTCGCCCGGAGAACGCCTTCATATGGTTCCTGCTGACCTTGATGTGGATGGGCAAATACATCTGGTGCTCGTGAAACAGGAGGCTCTCGCTGCCTGCTTTGCATTTCAGCCTCATTTAACCACATCCTCTGCACAAAACCCACAGCGCCGTGGCAGCACCTGCTATCAGGCCGCCACGCCAGGGATCCAATCGACAGCCACCAGACTATCAGGCGTTTACAGAAACACTGCAGGAAGCATCTTTCAAGGATCGCAGACCAGAACTTGCCTTTTGGCCTTACAGTCAGGTTCTGTTTCTCTCAAGAGTTACAGAGCACAGAATTAAATGTCCCAGCAGTCAGATTACATTTCTTGTCGGAACAGGAGTAGTAGAGAACCGGTGGGCACAGACAAAAAGTCATTAATGCCCTCATTTCCCTTCTTACTGAAGCAGGAGGAGTTAGTGGAAAGAGCTCTCAGTCATAGACAAAGCATTAGCCACGGTCACATTGAACTGTGGCAGGCGGGGGGGGGGGCAATACTGAGAAGAGGAGGAGGTTAAAGAAGAATTTTCACCTTGCAAGATCACACTATGAATACTTACTCCACAGATTGCTGAGAGAGATTGGGGGGAAAATAAAGAAGCAGGGAGGAGAGACTATTTCTTGACCAAAACCTATCTTAAGCATATTGATTTTTAACAAAAGTATTCGATATCAGCCTCGGAGAAAGCTGGTGCAGCATTGGGAGAAGCAGACAAATTAATCTATGCAATAAGATTTTTTTTTTTTTATGATGTAAGAATATGCCCACTAGGATTAGACAGGCGCTTCGGCAAATGGTCTGATTTAGTGACTGCAGCAAGGCAAGGCTATTGGCAATCCCATTCCTCGGAGTAATTGAATGGGATATGAAGTGGGCAACACAAAGCACCAAGGAGAGTGTAAAATGGGATAATGGGGGGAAACTAAGAGACCTTGAACTTACTGATAAAATCACTTTGTTTTAAGTGCATCACGGACTGAAATGAGAATATGCCCTTGCCACAAGGGGACGAACAAAAGTTGGATTGAGAACGGAAACTGCTAAAACAAAATAGGTAATCTGTAGAAGACACAGAAGGGCACCTGAGATGGGGAGGAGGGAAAAGGCATTGCAATGTACTATTTGTATGCACGTTGATAAAAGGAGCCCTGGTACCTTTTGGAATAGGGGGAAATCTGTGTAGGTGGCTGCACATCTTCTCACCCCTGCATATTTACAGTTCCCCATGCTATCTACATACTAAAGATACAGCATCCTGGTTCTCCTTCACACATCAGCCCTATTCACAAGAGCAAAACAGTCCTAAAGGAAACAGGCTCTGTGTGCAGCAGGAGGCGATTTTCTGTCTTGAGATTCACCCTGTGGAACGCCCTCCCATCAGATGTCCAGGAAATAAACTATACGACTTTTAGAAGACACCTGAAGGCAGCCCTGCTTAGGGAAGTTTGAAGTTTTTTGAAGTTTTATTCTGTTTTTAATGTTCTGTTGAAAGTCGCCCAGAGTGGCTGGGGAAAGCCAGCCAGATGGGCAGGGTAGAAATAATAAATTTATTCTTACTCTTATTCCCTTTTCCATAAACTGCTTTGAACTAGTCCTGTGGAAGAACATAGACATCCTTGAGGTGCCCCAATACAGTTATTAGCCCAAAATCAAGTAAAAGAAGCTTGTTGTACTTAGGAAGTGGAACAAAAATGTCCTGCTCTGCTCCATGTGCCCCTCCCCCATTCCCTCTCATAAACATGAGCTTGCACATCCATTTAGATCATGGGGAGGGTCACTCATGCATCCACTACCACAAGGGGCTCCATGGGCACAGCCATTTTATTTCAGTCATACTGCCCAAATTGTGGGACACCCTGCACTGAGTGACCTATTTTGGGTTCCATCTTGGCAGCTTTTTGATCCCACCTGAAAACTGCTTCTTCTTCTTTTTTTTTTAAAGTATCAATAAGCCTACTGCCTGGATAGTGTTTGGTATCATGGCTTGTTTTTGAAATGGTTGTATTCAATTGTTTTTAATAATTGAATTGTAAATCACTTTATTAGGCAGCTCATGTGAGCTGCAAAAACAGGTATAAAAGATTCAAAAGAAATACACACACACAAAATAAATAAATACAAAACAAAACCATATGCCGCAACAGTAATGGACCATGCATAACAAGGCTTCGGCTGGGGAGGGTGGGATATAAATAAATAAATAAATTATTATTATTATTATTATTATTATTATTATTATTATTAGTGAACTGGTTGGGCAGCATTTGGTCTGGGGTTGGTTCCCAGCAGTGGGATGAGATGACAAGTCTCCTTACATTGGTACTGGAATACTTGTCCTCAGTCCTTTGAGTCACTGTTTCAGCACATCATCCCCCACAGAATCAATGCTGGGCTGTTTTGGGGGACCCTCACATGGCTGGCTGCACCCACTTCAGATCTTTAAAAAATGGTTCTTGTGTTTAAAAAAATGTTCAGAGCCTGTGGATATAATAATAATAATAATAATAATAATAATAATAATAATAATTTATTTATACCCCGCCCATCTGGCTGGGCCTCCCCAGCCACTCTGGGCGGCTTACATAAAAACCAAAAATACAGTAAAATATCACACGTTAAAAACTTCCCTGAACAGGGCTGCCTTAAGATGTCTTCTGAATGTCAGGTAGTTGTTTATCACTTTGACATCTGCTGGAAGGGCGTTCCACAGGGCGGGCGCCACTACCGAGAAGGCCCTCTGCCTGGTTCCCTGTTGCTTTGCTTCTCGCAATGAGGGAACCGCCAGAAGGCCCTCGGCGCTGGACCTCAGCGTCCGGGCAGAATGATGGGGTTGGAGACGCTCCTTCAGGTATACTGGACCGAGGCCGTTTAGGGCTTTAAAGGTCAGCACCAACACTTTGAATTGTGCTCGGAAACATACTGGGAGCCAATGTAGGTCTTTCAAGACCGGTGTTATATGGTCTCGGCGGCCGCTCCCAGTCACCAGTCTAGCTGCCGCATTCTGGATTAGTTGTAGTTTCCGAGTCACCTTCAGAGGTAGCCCCACGTAGAGTGCATTGCAGTAGTCCAAGCGGGAGATAACCAGAGCATGCACCACTCTGGCAAGACAGTCCGCAGGCAGATAGGGTCTCAGCCTACGTACCAGATGGAGCTGGTAAACAGCTGCCCTGGACACAGATTTGACCTGTGCTTCCATGGACAGCTGTGAGTCCAAAATGACTCCCAGGCTGCGCACCTGGTCCTTCAGGGGCACAGTTACCCCATTCAGGACCAGGGAATCCTCCACACCTGCCCGCCTCCTGTCCCCCAAAAACAGTATTTCTGTCTTGTCAGGATTCAACCTCAATCTGTTAGCCGCCATCCATCCTCCAACCGCCTCCAGACACTCACACAGGACCTTCACCGCCTTCACTGGTTTTGATTTAAAAGAGAGGTAGAGCTGGGTATCATCCGCATACTGATGAACAACCAGCCCAAACCTCCTGATGATCTCTCCCAGCGGCTGCATGTAGATGTTGAAAAGCATGGGGGAGAGGACAGAACCCTGAGGCACCCCACAAGTGAGAGCCCAGGGGTCTGAACACTCATCCCCCACCACCACTTTCTGATCACGGCCCAGGAGGAAGGAGCGGAACCACTGTATGACAGTGCCCCCAGCTCCCAGCCCCTCAAGACGGTCCAGAAGGATGTTATGGTCGATGGTATCAAACGCCGCTGAGAGATCCAGCAGAACTAGGAAACAGCTCTCACCTTTGTCCCTAGCCCGCCGGAGATCATCAACCAGTGCGACCAAGGCAGTTTCAGTCCCATGATGAGGCCTGAATCCTGACTGGAAGGGATCCAAATGGTCCGCTTCTTCCAGGCGTGCCTGGAGTTGTTCGGCAACCGCTCGCTCAATCACCTTGCCCAAGAATGGAAGATTTGAGACTGGGCGGTAGTTGGCCATCGTGGCCGCATCTAAAGATGGTTTTTTAAGAAGCAGTTTAATAACCGCCTCTTTCAGCGGGTCTGGGAAGGCTCCCTCACGGAGGGAAGCATTCACCACCCCACGAAGCCCATCGCCCAGTCCTTCCCGGCTAGCTTTTATAAGCCAGGATGGGCAAGGATCCAGGAGACAGGTGGTTGGTTTCACTTGTCCAAGCAGCCTGTCCACATCCTCGGAGGTAACAGATTGGAATTGATCCCACTCAACTTGACTAGACAGAACTCTAGCACTCTCCCGCCCCGGTCCTGCTCCCACGGTGGAGTCTACTTCTTCCCGAATCTGAGCGATTTTATCTGCAAAAAACTTTGCAAAATCATTGCAGGAGAACATGTGGCCCGTACTGGGCCCCGATGTTGCAGGTGGTTCCGCTAAATTGTGAACCACCTGAAAAAGTCTCCTGCTGTTGTTTTCTGCAGATGCAATAGAGGCGGTGAAGAAATTCTTCTTCGCCGTCGCTATCGCCACTTGGTAGGCTCGACGTTGAGCTCTAACCTGTGTCCGGTCAGATTCGGAATGAGTTATCCGCCACCGGCGCTCTAGCCGTCTCAACGATTGTTTCATTGCCCTCAGATCCGTGGAAAACCACGGGGCTGTCCGGGCTCCATGCAATCGGAGAGGGCGCTTCGGAGCCAAACAGTCAATAGCCCTGGTTAACTCCACATTCCAGCGGGCCACCAGGGAATCAGCTGAAAGGCCATCAACATGGGATAAAGCATCCCCTACCACTCTCTGGAAACCATTTGGATCCATTAAGTGGCGGGGGCGGACCATCCGAATTGGTCCCACCTCCCTGCAGAGGGGATGGGTCGCAGAGAAGTCCAGTTGCACCAGGAAGTGATCTGACCATGGCACTTCTTTCGTTTCGCTTTTAGTTAGTGTCAGATCACCAACATCCATAGAGGTAAACACCAGGTCCAAGGCATGTCCGCGGCTATGGGTTGGGCCAGACTTATTCAGGGACAGCCCCATGGAGGCCATGCTTTCCACGAAGTCCCGAGCCGCCCCTTGTAAGGTTGTGTCGGCATGGATGTTAAAATCCCCTAGGACAACCAAGCTGGGTGTCTTCAGGAGAACATCCGCCACGATCTGAAGCAGCTCGGGCAGGGAATCCTTGGTGCAGCGGGGAGGTCGGTACACCAAAAGGAATCCTGTACTGCCCCTATTGCCCAGCTTCCAGAACATGCACTCGGAAAACTGGGTCTTCCCAATAGGACGCCTGGTGCAAACTAATGACTTTCTAAAAATCACTGCAACCCCCCCTCCCCGCCCACATGACCTGGGTTGCTGTGCGTAAGAGAAACCTGGTGGGCAAGCAGCAGCAAGGACAGGCCCATCTGCTTCATCCAACCAAGTCTCTGTTACACATGCCAGGTCAAGTCCTCCATCCATGATCAAGTCATGGATGGCAGTGGTCTTATGAATCATTGACCTGGCATTACACAGCAGCACCTTCAGGTCATGTGGGTATCCCTTGCTGATTCTAGTATCCATCCGGTCAGGACCAGACCCGGAGGCAGGAATAGTCCTCAGATAACGACTAAACCTGCCCCCTCTGTAATGACATGGTCTAGTCTTAGCGTAACTCCTCCTCCTACCAGTGATCACTGAGATCGGTTGTCCCAGTGCATCTCCCCCTGTGGAACATGCCCCAGCCATTTTGTGGGCTGGGGCCCACTCCCCGGCAGCCCTGAACCCTCCCCCTAAGAACAAAATAACACCGTAAACAAACAAACAAAACCAATAAAACAATACAACAAAAATGTAAAAATTACAAAAACATCAAAATAAAAAAATAATTCCCCAAGCCCAACCAAACATCCATCCCACCCCCACCCCCCACATACAAAAAATCCAAAGGAAAATTTTAAAAAACATTTTAAAAACACTCTGTGCCCCTCCTGCAGTAACAACTGTCCTAGTGAGGCCTGTCAGGCCCCGCCCTGGGCCAGGTGGTAAGTGGCAAGAGCAGGGCCCTCAGGCACTCACTCAGGGGAGTCCTCCTGGGCAGCAGGCAGCAAGCAGCAAGCAGTCCTTGTGAGGCTTCAGGCCCCGCCCCAGGCCAGGTGGTAAGTGGCAAGAGCAGGGCCCTCAGGCACTCACTCAGGATACCTCCCTCTTGTGTAAGGAAGGTGCCATTTTGGCAGTATAATTGACAGCGGTAACCCCTAAATACTGGGAAAAGAATGTTCCCAGCAACCGACACACATCTGATTTGGAAGGCTTCTGTGGCACCTAATTTGCTTCACTTGGAACGTTCCTCTGATAAAGCAAGCAGGGCTTTTTTTCAGCCAGAACTCAGTTTCGGCACCTCTCAGGTGGGCCCCATTGCCATTATAAGAGAACAAGGTGAGTTCTGGCCCCTCTTTTTTAAAAAAAGAAAAGAAAAGAAAAATAGCACTGACACCAAGTGAACCTCAAAGACCAAACCCTCTTTTCACGTGCCTCCCTCCTGACATTTAATGCAGAAGTGGGCAGACTGATGCAAGGATTTAAGTGTGGGGCAGAAAAAAGGAACCGAAAAGGTTGGCTGCAGGGCCCATAAATGACTAGGCTTCAAGAGGAAACTTATTTTTAGCTGTGACGGCCGTTTTGTCTCCTACATCTCCAGTTTAACAAAGCTTTCTAAACCCCCATTCTGGAAAATTATTTTTCATCTGACTTCCATTACCGCAGCTCGTCTGTGTGGAGAATCTAATAAACCCTCCTAATGGCCTGGTGCACGTTCTGCTGGGTTCTGATGGGCCTTTTAGATGTTAGCTGTGAAGTAACCAAGCCAGCAGATATGATGTGCACTGAGGTGAGTGATAACTTGTTTGTCTCTCTATTCGGGGAAAAGCATCTTCAAGAGAGAATCAATAATTAATCTGTGGCAGTGAATACTTGCATGCTAACATCAGGTTACTTCAAAGGGCTATGAAATTTGCGGTTGGTGGGGCAAAAGTATCAGGGACAATGCTGTACCTTCAGAGCACATTCGCTAAAAGCGGCCTCAGGCAGGAAAAATTTCTAGACCTTGAGGATCCTTTCTCGCTGAAAAGGCAAACCTTAAATTAGCAGCGATAATCCTGTGCCATTTTAGCATGGGACTTAATAGGGACAGTCCTATGCGCATCTACTTAGAAATATGTTTCTCGTTGTTTTAATGGAGTTTATTCTCTTGCACTCGCAATTTTAGCCTTATAGCTATGCATTTTCACTGTGTTCAGTAGTGCAGTGTTCCCTGGTGCATGGCAAGTTTATTTAGGATTTCAACCTATGAATGCAATCCTATATACAGTTCATAGGAGCCAACTCCAGGGGGCCACGGGTGCTTGGGCACCCACAATAATATAATATAATTGAGGGAGGGGGCCGGGCACCCACAAAGTCAATGAGAAAAGCCGGCATGAGGCAGTAGAGTTGCCTGTGAAAGAGAAGCAGTTCAGTTCCTCCCTCCACAGCCAGCAAGTGAGGCACCCTTTACTTGGGGGGGGGGTGGCTGGGATGCAGAGGCAGAGTCTCTCTGCCTCCAAGTCTGAGCCCCTCCCCACGGAAAAGGGTGCCTTGCTGCAGTGGCAGAGCTTCATGCTCCACCACTGGGGGCGGAGAGCAGGTGAGGGCGTGGGGCATGTCCTGGGGGCGTGGCGGCCAGTGCGGGGGGGGGAGCCGGGATGGCACCCCACCGAGATCGTGGTGCCGGGGGTGATGCGCTCCCCACACCCCCTCTTCCTCCGCCAGTGCCTTGCTGGCTGCAGAGAGGAGGAGGAGGAAGAAGAGAAGCTGCTGTGCCACCGCCCACCACAACTATGTGCAGGCATGTAATATCGTGTATCCACGTTGTAGGGGTGGGCACCCACAATACTGAGGGCAAGATGGCGCCCCTGACACAGTAACTGGGAGTAAGCCGCTTGCTGCCTATTGCACCAAAGATTCAGGCACATCTCCTGCAGGGAGGTCATACAGTGCAGCATATCAATAAGCGAAAGGACAAGTCTGAAAAATCTTGTCCTGAACTGTGTCTAAGAAGTTTTAAACGGACATGTAGACATGAGAGGCAATGACGGAGAACCCATTTTCGAGGTAGTGCACATATTTTGCAGACTGTGTGCGCACATGGACATTTTACTAGGAGTTCTCTGGAACCAGAGGGGGTTGTAATGAAACAGACCACTGGTGCCTTTAATCTGTTTGCAGCAGGGCTTCCGAACAGGTGCTTTGTTTTATAAGCAGTTTAAATGTACCTAATTTCTGTAGAACTAGACCCTTTTTTTTTTTTTTGCACACTTTATGCTGCAAGCAGTAACATCCTTGATAGATGTAGCAGAGGAGATGAGTCACAGTTACAAAAGTAGGTAGGTTAATATTTCTTTCAGCTTTTCACCTTATCAAAGAACTACCTTTGCAAAAGCAATACTTGATGAGTGTATTTGAATGTGCTTTCAGAATTTGTTAAAAGAGGTGGCATTTTCTATACAGTAGCAGGGGAAAAAATGTCCCCCCTCCACTAGATAAAATAGCTACAGACTAAAAGGAGCACTAATATTTGCATTTAACTTGCCCTTTTAATTATGCTAATAATTTTTCTCACTTTAATGTTTTAACCTGTTGCAATAGTGGTCATCTGGCACAGATCCCACTCCAGTTTCAAGGATAATTAGGAATAACAGAACTAAAAATGGCCTCTGCATAGGGCCAAACTAGAATTGATCTTAATCACAATATTAGCATCCACATAGGTTTTAAAAAAGAGAGAAAGAATATCAATCACTGGGACTCGGACTGTGGTGTTGTGGGGAGGGCTTCAAATGCTTATTCACACCATGGTCCCACTCTGAATCTGTATGTAGGTCCTTTATAGATCTAACAACGACAGCAGCTTTTAGCACACGAAGTTCGATACTAGAATTTGCACTTGAAGACAACATTGTTTAGAAACACATCCTTTCCAGGTCTGATTTGGGGAATTTCCATTATGAGTATCATTGAGACCAGGGCAGTCCAACACATGACCCAAGAGCCACATGGCCTCAATACCATTTTTGGTGCCCCTCAGAAACATTTGATGCCCCCACTTGTTGTAATCTCATTGCTAAGCAACAACATGCAGGGCTCAATGGAGGCCAGCCAACCAGAAGAGTCTCTGAGGTGTACTTGTCTGGAGGCAGAGTCAGCATCTGAAGTCAGGTCCAGTCCTAGGGCTGGGTGAACAGCAACCCATGTGGTCAGATGGTCTGGGGTCAGAAAATCCAAAGATCATGGGGTCAAGGGTCAAGACGAGCAGAAAGTAGCAATATAGGCCCAGGAACTACAAGTGTTGTTACCAGCCTCTGACTGCTGCTGGAAGCTCTGTTTAAGGTGGCTGAAGCCAGCTGATTCTCATCAGTGCCTTCTCCTCTGAGTCCTTGAAGGCTGATCAGCTGCAGGTGGAGTCACTCCACCTTCTTCCCCTTCAGGCTGTTGTTCAGTAGGTGAAGCTGGCTCCTGGCCCATGACACCATCCAGCCCTGGCACTGTGTTCCCAAAGCTGCGTAAGTGAGGTGCTGGGCTTTGGGAAGGAGGTGTGAGGGCTCTGACAGGGTCCTCCAGCCTCCTTCGCAAATTCTAGTTAGCGCTTTTTCAGCTTTGGGAAGGTGGGAGGGCCCTGCCAGAGGCTCACACCTGCTTCCCAAAGCAAGGTGCCTTGCTTATCCAGCTTTGGGAAGGCATCTCAAGGGCTGGCAGGTGGGTGGGGGTCAAATTTTGGCCTCGCTCCCTGCAATGCAGCAAGGCAGTGTGTGGCCACGGGTTCTGTATCCAACTACGTTTTGTGACCCACTTGGTCTGCCCTGATTTTGACAGTGCCAGTCACATAGCATTATATTGACTCTAATATCTTATGTCGTCTGCTGGTGTAGTCTCTTCCCCTCCCCCATATACAGAGTTTCAGACAGAAGTGTCCAGATCAAATTAAAAGTGACACTCAAAGCACAACCCTATACTTTTCTATTCAGGAATCCCTTTGCAGCCTCAGTCATTTGAAAGACCCTCCCCCTCCCCCTTTTTTAAGCCAACACAGCTGTGAAAAGCTGCAGCCTGGACTGGACATTTTGGGAGAGGGTCCCTCTCATCACTTATCTGCAGGGCAGTTTTCTAACAGATATGAATAAAGCCTTAGATAACATATGAGTGGGCATGGAGGTGCCAAAAGCAGGTTCTGGAATGTGAGGGGAAATCCCCTCAGGTTTGCCTTCCTTGTATAGTTCTCAAAATTTGTAAGTTGTCTGACAATTAAAGAAGTCGCCAGCATCACCCGGACTATTGCCTTTGATTTCAGATACAAACACCAGAGTTTCTGAAAACTACAAAAGGCCCTTGCTGATACTGCTACTACAATAACAAAATAGTTTGTTGCACAATACTTATACACTTCGCCTTCTGTGCAAAGATAAAAAAGGAGATAGCATGTCAGATTCCCAGGCAGGGTCCATTTTTGGCATTGGTACTGATTCAGGCCAGTACAGAGATGGGACAATATTAGAAGTTTCACAAGAATTTTATTTATTTATTTACAAACCCCAATTACGAGAGATTGCATTGTGCCAACAGAGATGCACACATCTCTGTTGCATTAATGCATCTCTGTGCATCAGTGTGTGCGGATCCATAAAACTGTGTGTAATTTTTACAGCTTATTGCTAACAGAAGCTACAGTTGTGAAGATCTGGGACTGAAAGAGATTCCTGAGCAACTACCTAACATAACCCAAGTCCTTGATTTCAGCTTCAACTTCCTGTATTCCCTTCAACAATCAACACTCAGCAAGCTGAAAGATCTGGTGTATTTAGACTTAACAAGGTATGCTAGATCTTTGTCCTCTTTTTGTGCAAATTGGGACTTTCACTTCAACTTTTCAAGCAAGTGGTACTTGTGGTTACAGCCAAGAGATATTTAAGCCTCAAAGCTAGAACTCTCATCTACCCAAACCTGCTCCCACAAGTCATTGCACTGTGAATCAATACTTGTTAGAAAATTTTGTAGTTGTTGTAAACTGAGGCCAGCCTTTAGACAGTCACAACCTGTGCAGTGCTATTATCTAACGTTATGCCATGTGCAGCATAGAACTGACACCTAAAACTTCTATAATGCTATGCAAAATCACCTGAAAGGCAAAACCAAACCCTACCAAGGCACACATATTACAAGACCAGAAATTCATAGAACTTGCTTCACTACCCTGCAGTAGAGTATTGAAAGAAGTCCTAGATGACAAACTCTGGGTGCATATTTTGTTTCTTGACATCTATATAAACTGACTGACCTATCTTGCAAGGAAAGAGGAAATAGGATAAACCACAATATGGCCAGTGTCGGGAAATGGCACTGGTTTCTCCTAAATCAGGCTGAACCCTCCTCTTACATCTCTGCTTGGTTTGCTTGCTGGGGTGAAGATTAACGCCCCCCCCCCAGGCACTAATGGCTCGTGCTTGAACAAACAGCAAACATACAAAACTTACTGCCCGGTACCTGCACTCAGAATTCTGTTTTTCATACAAATTGTGCTGCCAAAACCAAATGAAGAGGCAAGGAGAACAAACGCCTCAATTTCCGAGAATAGCTGAGGAGTGTAAAAAGCTGCTCTTCAACAAAATTGCAAAAGCAAATGCTTTGGCACACTGGTATACCCTCCCCTGTGTTATATGACTTACAAGGATTTATGCAAGTGGGTGCATTGGAATGTTCTGGAACACAGTGCATGGCTACAAAAAGGTACAGCGGTTCATGCTCAGCCTGAAATTAGCAGAGACCCTCATTGATTAAAAACAGACACACAACTTGGGTACCCATCCATGCACATCTTTTCATTGGAATTTCTCCCTCCCCTTCACACCCTCCCCAGATCTGCTCCAGAGGGTTTGGGAACCCCTAGAACAGATTTAGGGCACACATGGTGGGAGGAAGAGAAAATGTTTCATTGTGCAAAGATAAATGACTGTGCTGACTGAGTGAGAGACAATGAATTGCAGTGTTAATGTTCACTGCCTATTTAGGTTGGTGCAAAATATGATCCCATTTACAGCTGTGCCAGTTCTATTGTTCTCCTCTCATTAAAAATGTAAACAAAAGCAGGAAATCCATTTTTATTGTTTCTGTAGATGTGTATTAATAAGATAAGCATATACAGTTGCGGTGTTTGACTGCTAGACTTTTGTGTGTGTGTTTTGTTTTTTAAGGTGTCAAATTAACTGGGTATATGAGGATGCCTTTGGAAACAACGCTCACCTGGAGACAATCATCTTGACTGGAAACAATCTTCTGTTTCTGGCAGACAGAGCATTCGCTGGACCTCACTCTCTGAAACACCTTGACCTGACCCAAACAGGACTCAGTAGTTTATCATCCATCCCAATGGAGGACCTGGGTAACTTGGAGACACTGATACTAAAAGACAACTACATCCAATCACTAGAGCTCCCATCACATTTTCCAACGAGGAACCTCAAATATTTGGATTTTCAGATGAACATAATACAAAGAATATCAGCTGAAGACATAAGGGTATTAAAGCAAGTCAGCAATCTGACTCTCATTCTTGCAGACAACGATATTATGCACATTGAGACCAAGGCTTTCAGTTCCATTTTTTTCTATACTTTGGATTTTGGCCATTGTGTGAATGTTTCGGTGATCCTGGAAGGGCTGCAGGATGCCAGTACTGTTGCTCTTCGACTTGGGAATTCTTTGGATAGAGATGCCCTTCCCATAACTCCCGCCATGTTGCAGGGTATATGCAACATCTCTGTTGACTACCTCTATCTGCCATATCGCCATTTCCTATACTTCTCAGCTGACACATTCCACTGTTTGGCCAAACTCCAGAAGTTGGACATGGCCCACACAGACATCGGTGAACTACCCACTGGCCTGGTTCAGTTGAATTTCCTGAGGGAACTCAATCTCGACAAGAATAAATTTGAGCACCTTTGCAATATCAGGGCTTCTGCTTTCCCCAACCTCACCCATATTTCTCTCAGAGGGAATCTGAAAAGCTTGGATTTGGGATCTGGGTGCCTAGGGTCTTTGTCGAAACTGCAACACCTTGACTTGAGCAGATCTCAAATAGAAAGCACCGACTGCTGCAGCAAGCCGCTCCGTGGCCTGAGCAGCTTGCAACACCTCAACCTGAGCTACAATAGGAAGCTCGGGTTCCACAATGAGGCGTTTAATGAAAGCATTAACCTGAAGGTTCTGGACCTCACTTCCACACAGATTCTCATCAATGCTTCTCAAGGACCCTTCTGCAACCTGCATTTTTTGCAGATTCTAAACCTTTCTTACTCTAAAATTGATCTCAATATCCCACACATTTTACAAGGTCTGGAGAATCTTATTGTCTTGAAGCTGAATGGAAATAACTTTGAATCCAAGACCATCCTGGAAGACAACCTCTTTCAGCAGGCACCCAATTTGGAAGTGTTAACTTTATCTTCTTGCAAATTGTCGGCTATACAAACCAAGGCATTTTCTAAGCTCAAGAAGTTAAAACACATGGACTTGAGCCACAACAATCTTATTGCATTCAATTCAGATGCATTTTCCAGCCTCAGAAACATATATCTCAATTTTGCCAACAATAGGATCCATATTATCCCACGTGATATGTTGACTAACCTATCTGGCCAGAGTGTAATCAATTTAAGTTACAATCCACTGGAATGCACCTGTTCCAATATTGGATTATTAACTTGGTACAAGCAAAACATAGATAAAATTGAAGACTCTGAAGAGACAGTGTGCTCAGAGCCCAAATCACTAGCGGGCTCTAAGCTCCTCTCTATAAATCTGTCCTGTGGGTTTAGCACTGCTCAAGTAGTATTGATTGCCTTTGTTACGATAGCAGTAATTGTAGTGACCTTCATTTTGATCATACGTTTTTTAAGGAGAAACTACCAACAGCTTTGAGTTCCTGGAAAAAGAAAAGATACAGAAGAGTAACAAAAGCCAACAAATTAGTAGGAAGATGCTTATAAGGGAATTCCACTTTCTAATACTAATTTTTGTTCCAGTTGTCGTTGACTGTACAGGCAGTCCTCGTTTTGCATGGGGGCTCCATTTTGGACACATGCAAGCATAAACCCACTCTGCACCACTCCCAACCCCTTTTCATAACATCTTTATGACATTTTGGGGCTGTTTTCAGGTTTGGTGCAGTGTGCATGTGTGTGATCACACATCATTCAGGTGCGCCTAAATCAGGAGTTGCCTGTAGCGCACTTGGTTAATTTGTTTTTGACATGAGATAACATGGCAAAGGAAATCACTGCAAGGTATGGAAATAAGAGAAAGCCAGAGTTCACTGCTCAGTCTTGCATTTTCCAGGTAGAGTTCATTCTCAGTGCCATATAGGAGGCAAAAACTGATGACCTCACAGTGCACCAGGTCAGTGTAAAGTTGACAGTATCTTAACCTGAAAAATGTAAGGCAGTTGTTCTTTCCTAGGTGATCATTTTATATTTGGCAAGGAAGACTCCTGCTAACTCCTGGACAAGATAAAGCTTGAAAGTACTCAGAAGTACTCAGCCTAGGCTTCCATATTTGGAATAAAAATGCCACAATAATAAACAGCAAGGCAGTTCTCTTTTTCATTACTGTTTGTTTAATGTTTCCTCACAAGGGTTAAAGAGGGTAAATATTACACACACAAATAAGGGCTAAACTGGATGTGGTGTGGCAGCCATATGTATTTTATTCCAGGACCTACCTAGATCCATCTATTTATTTGCTGCACAAAGGGAGTTAAACCCTCCCCATTTTACCCTGCCAAGTAGGGCCAGGACAAGAGATGGTTGTACTTGAGTTGCCACTCCATCACTCTTCCTCCCCTCCCCTGCTGGCGGTAGGGCCCCTCATGGACCTCTTTATCTCTGTTCTTCCATTCTCCCCCCCCCCCCGCACGCTTTGTTGCTGCTTTAGTAGAGGCCATGCTGAGTCTCTGTCTCCTCCTGCCCTGCCCTCCGCATCTCACTCTACATGTCCACGGTTCTTTGTCCGATAGAGGAATTCAGTCTGCAGTCCTGCAAGTCTGCTTGCATTATCCCAGTTTGCTGTGGTTGCTATGTTATTCTTCTATATTTAGGCGTACTGTGGGGGCACCGCAGCAAACCACAGCAGTTCACCCCCACCCCGTTGAGGGTTCAAAAATGGTTTATGAGGGCAGAGCAAAACAAGCGTCCTGATATTAAGCATTCTAGCCCATTATGCACATACCACTTTGTGTTTCAACTAAATGTTACTTGAAGCACGTAACAGGAAAGGAAACTCAGAAATGTCAAAACAATAGTGGCAATTTTTATATAGCCAAAACCATCATCTGGCAGCCAAACAGAAAAAACACACACTTTTTTGTGGCCCCTTGTCACTAGGTTATTTGGTCATTTATACCCTTTTCACACAGAGAAGGGGACTGTGGGGTTTCACTGCTAGCCTTGCCCCGAGGTTGTGCAGTTAGGTGTGGCTGTCTACAGGGAAAAGTCTCTGTGTCACCACTTCTACATGCACCAGTTTTCCCAAGTGTTCTGGAACCCAGAAAGTGTGGAAAGCCCATGCATGTATGTTTCCCCCTGCTTAATGTGTGAACATGGTGGGGGGCCTGGGACCCCTGGGGCTGTTGCCCAACAGCAGCCTCTGGCTATCTGCAATGTCCTCTTATGCAATTCACATGAGAAGGGAATATGTTTTATCAGTGGAACAAAAGACTATGCTGTGTGGACTCCTCCTTCCTTTTCTGCTTGTGCATTTATAGACCTATATTTGGTGAAAATTAAAGGAAGCCAGTTCAAGAAACAGACTCAATTCCCTTTCATGCTCAGTTTTATTTTAATGTTCTTCATAAGTATAAATAATTTTATTCAATACCCAAAGGTTAGGTCATCCATGTGGATTTCTTAAAGAAAATAAGACTGCAAACACTTTATTGCACAGATCCTAACTTTTTTTTTTTTAATAATTTGATAATCTACAGTAGGAAGAACTACAAAGGGTCATTCTAATATACAACCAACACATAGACTGACAAAAGAGTACACACTAAAGAGGATCTCTAACAGTTCACTGTAAGGTAAACATCAAGAACAAGGAAACTACATGAATGCAAGCTTATGTGCCACTACATTTCTAAAATAGGTGGGAAGTATTTGGCAGAAGTGATAAAGCACTATACAAAATATACATAAAAAGATACATTTGTAAACAAGAGAGCTAGGTGTGCTTTAAGGGAAACAAGTGGAAGGTTTTTAACTTGCAAGCAAATGTAAACTATGGGATAACTCCCAGATAGAAATGTCATGATTTTGGAGTGCATTAGTGTTTAATTATTTCAACCCCCAAAGCACAGATATAGGCTATAAATGCTAGAACTACTCACTTCAAAATGTTTCCCCCCAGTTGATTTTAATAATTCATGAGCACATGGAAAGGAAAAGAATATTCCATCACTGTATGGAAAATTACAGGGACTTGCTGGTAATTTTATTTTCTTAACAAGGATTTCAAAAATGAACAAAATCCCAATTGGTTTACTCATTTTTCTCAGGAAAATGCATTTAGCATACTTGTAAATACCTTACAAGCAGCCAATTCATAATTGGGTTATGCTTGGGTAAATATAGCTAGGGAAATGGTGTGTGGGGAGCGGGGAAAATGCCCTGAAGGAGGGTCTGCATTAAATGAGCTTTTGCAAGGAAATATAGAAGAAAGAAAGCACAATTGTCTTGTGGATCCCAGTCATTTTAGCATACTTATCTGTGATAATCTTTCTGGAGTGTTGCTATACATGTTTCCAAAAAACCAAATACTTTCCCTCCAAATTTAATCAGACAAATTCAACATAGACATATTCCACTATACACAAAATTCAAATAAGGCTTAGCAAAAAGTAAAAAGAACACCAACATTCTAGCACCAAAAAGCTCCAACAGCCCCCCTTTTTTCTACAAAAGAATGCCTTTTTCATTAAAAAAAATACATTTACTTCTTTTGCATACAAATAAAGATCACAATATGAAATGTATAGAGCTACTTAATGTACTTCAAGAAGAATGTTAAACCTAGGATGACTTGCTAAAAACAGCAAGATTAATCTACAACATAAGGCCCCAGCTAGGTATTAAAATGTTATCAGGTGTTTGATATATCATCTAGATACAATGCTGAAAAACGCTTCCCCTCACTTCACCACTTTTGTCATAAAATAGAAAAGAAAGCTGAACTGCTAAATGCTCACATCTACCTATCATGACAAAGATGATTCATTTGTGTACATGAAAATTGTTTCAACACTTTATGCCATGCACATCTGTATGTTCTTCATACCAGAAAGGCCTGGACAGAAATAAATGTGAGCTGAATCAAGGCAGCAGGAACTAAGCTCACAAAGGTATTTTAGTCTAAAGCCCAGGATGAGATGAAAGAACACAGGACAATTTCATATTACCAGAAAACTATATTGTGAATGGGATGGTGTACCCATGATAATGGAGACTTCTCTTTCCCATCATGCACATAGTCTACACAAGAGGCAGAAATTGTGTACTGAAGAGCTCCAGTTTTAACTGACAAAGTTAGCTCACTACAATAATACCAACCTTGCTAGCTCTTAAATACAATTCTAAATTCACTGAAAGTCATTAGATTTATCACTTCTTCTATTTTAGAGTTGTGCACAGCTTTTTGAACAAGGAAAGAATGGAGCGTCTTTCTTCTCCCTTCAGACCAATATATATTTGTGGGTTCTGTTTAGGCCCAAGTTTTAGTAATTCTGCTTCTTCTTAAATTATGGCAAACTAGTGGCAAAGCAACTATCATTAAAAAGATACAGTAAACAATGCAATCAGCAGCAAAGTAGAGACACTACATAATCTAAATGATACACACTAGTAAGTATTTACAGATAATTTGTCATCCCACCCGCCCACAACCTGTCTCTCAAATTGTAAAAGTATTTTTGTACAAATACAATATGGTAACAGTTTAACCGGTTACATTTGGGAAGGAATTTTGAGGGGGGAAGGAAACCAGTCCTTTCTTTACACACCCTGCTTAAGTGGCGCTGAATATTTTTTTTCTGCAAGAAAATACTACACAGTGCTGAAGGTAAGACAAGACACTAGGTTTTCAACTAAGCAGTCCTATTTGCAGGTCTTGCTATTGGGAGGGTTTTTTGTGAGGGCTGCTTCGGGAGGTGTCTTTTCCTCGCCTCGGCCGGGCAGAGTCTTTGTCGGCTGAAAGTGCATTGGGAGAGTCAGCTGGAGTCCCTGACTTTGGCAAATCTTTACCTACATTCGGTTTTCTCGTGGCAGAAGCCTGAGGCAGACCGGGGTCTTTCCCCTTCATGTCCACAGCAGAGTGAGACCTCTCTTGGCTTTTGTGCTTCCCCGCCAAGTCTGAAGTGGGAATGTTCTCTTCCACAGGGGACGGAGTATAGTGCAAGCCCAACAGGGAAACACTTTTAGTCATTTCTGCCCTGCCGTCTGCTGAGGAAGAGCTGGCTTGCTTTTTCACTTCCCTGCTGCTCAGTGCAAGTGGCTCGGAGGACCCCAGGCTAGCCTTTGCTGAAGGCAGAACAGGGGCTTCCGGCCTAGATTCAGGGAAGCTGGGTGGGCACTCAAGCTGCTTTGAAGCTGCGTGACATGAACTCTGCAAAGCAGGGGTGGAGGAATGTTTTGCAGCATGCTGCTTGCTCCCCTCGGATAGCTGCTTTTGATTCATGTGCCCTTTTCCTTTAGTGTCGTGAAAGTTCTTCGCACCCGTGACTGCCTTTTCCACTGCTTTTCCTCTGGCATCACAGCTAAGAAGGGAAAGGTTAGGATCTGGCTTCCCATGGTCAGTTTGAAAATAAAGTGCATTGGTGCATTTCCCCCCTTCAGGTTGCATTTCCGCAGAGGTGGTCTGAATGTTCGGGCTCTTGTCGGCTGGTTTGCTCAACAAGGAGCCCTCTTTTACAGCTGGCGATGTCTTGGGAGGCGTGTTCTGCTTGGTACGTAGACTGAATGGCTTTTGATCAACAGGATCGTTTAAACTTGCCATCTCTTGCCTCTGAAAATGCTTAGCACCATCTGGGGCTGCTGCCACCGCCTGCTTTTTATTGGAGGATTTAAGCTGTTTTTCAGGCAAGGTGCTATTGATGTGGATTGAGGGTTCTGACCCACATTCTATGACCAGATACCTTTCTGCCTGTATTTGCTCATTATTTAGCTTTCTCCGAGAGCTTGGAGGGTGTGAAAAAGAATCCAGTGCAGACTTATTGATGTTTTTCCCCTCCTTCACAGAGCCGGCCAAAGCATGAGGGCCAGTTTCTTTTTCTTTCACGTTTGTAGCTATTTGCTTTTGTGTCTGTTTTTCAGAATGTTTCAATTTTGAGAAACAAGTGTCAGGAACTGGTCTAGATTTAACAGTGCTATTTTCCATGTATGTTGCAGGTCTCATATTATCTTTAATGCTGCAGCAACCAGGAGCATCCACTACACAGGGCCTGTTTAATAATTCTTTTGCAGCGGGGAGATCAGAATTGCTTCCTTGTTGCCTAGAAGCAATGCTGGACTCTTTGTTACCAGCTGGAGGCTCCGCATTTTTGGGCTGCTTCTGTTCTTTTTCCCCCTGGTCCGTTTGCACGGTTACACCAGCCAGAAGTGATGCTTCAGGCTTGGAACATCCACTTGCTTTCTGCAGGCCCAACTCATTTGCTGAATAGTCTCTAGTGGTGTTATCATCCTCTTTTACGGATGGCTTGAGCACATCTTTGAACTTTGATTTCGAGCTTGCTATTTGTACTTTTGCTATTCCACGTATCTGCTGCTGAGCAGCTGAATCAAAGGAATACCTCTGAATGCGTTTTGCATCCTGATTTGGTGACACGTCTGTAATAGATTTCTTTGATGGAGAAACCTCAACTGCCTTAGGCTTCTCTGGAAGGATGCTATCACTTGGCTGAGGCCTTGTGTGGTTGTCTGGTCCTTCTTTGTAGGTTTTCTTCTCCTTCCGTTTGGCTTTCTCAGGATTTCCCTGTGCATGGGCAGATTTGCAACTTGTCAAGGTGGAACTCTGGTTTTGGGAACTGCTGGATTTAGCCTCATGTGCAGAAAGCTGAATAACCTCTTTCTTCTGATTAATCACCTTTACAGAGGAGTCACATTTAGCACTGAAATTGGAAAGTGTCTTTTCTGACTGCTGTTCAGTGGTCACAGGCATTGCTGGTGAGCTCTGAGTACTTTTATTTGGCTTTGGAGACTGGAACTTTACTAGATTAGATTCATAAGGGCTGGATTGTTGAAAGGCTGGCGTCTGCACTTTCTGACAAGACGGCTCAACCTTTACACTGATGCCTCCTTGGCAGATGAGTGGTTGGCCATCGTTTTTGGCATTTTGGCCTCCTGCAACTGCACATGAAGACACTTCTGTCTTTGAAGACTGTGGCCCAGAAATTAAAGCAATATCTAAGGTTCCTTCAATTGGCTTCAAGCAAGACACAGACCTCCCTTCTAACTTATATTCTGAAGGACTCTTTCGGACAGGTGACTCTGTGGAAATCAAGGCTGATTTCTCCACACCAGCTTCTGTTCGGCCAGTCAATCCTTTGAGAGGAATGAAAGGAACAGAGTTAATCTGAGTGGCATGAGCACTGCTAATAAATGATCGGCTTTCAGTCACCGAGGTGGAATCTTGCAGCATGTTTATAGGTCTGACTGCACTCAGCTGATGGCATTCATGTACACTTGGTGTCAGTTTGGACTTTAGCACTGGGCAGGAGTTGTCATCTTTTTCTTCAAAGGACATTTTCTTCCGGAGATAATCAATATTTGCAAGCTTACTATCTAATCTTTCAAATTTGACAGGTTCTTTTGTCGGTGCAGTTTTATCTACATTTTCTCCTTTCCCATTCGGCATCTTGTCAGATGAGTGAGGCAGAACATTTTGCAATGTACATGGAGGGGGTATTCTTTTGAAGTCATAAGACAAATGACTGAGCTCATTAAGTGGAGGCCCTTGACATGGTGTATGCGCATCCAAAGCAGTGCAATCATTTGATCTCATGCTTGCATTCTTCTGAAGGGTGTCTTTTAGCATGCCACCTACTGGCTCTGTCTCCAGAGCTGCAATTTTAGCTTCAAAGTGGTTTGATCTTTCCAAAGCTTTCTGAAATGCTTTTTTGCCATCTCTCTCTTCTAAGCATGAGGCAACTGGGTTTTCTGATTCACCACAAATTTCATGTACGGTGCTTGCTTTCTGCAAATATTCCTGTTTCTCTGCCAGATCTTGCTTCTTCACAACTATCTTCACCTTTAATTTTTCTTTATCCAGCTCATCAACAGATTCTTGCCTGCCCAACTTCCTGGAAATGGGACGTTTCAGGCAGCCTTGTTCAGCAGGTCTCACTCGTGTGAGTGATGGCACATCAGAAACATTCTCCTCCAGGCTCTGAAGGGTTGTATCCCATTGAGAAACCTCTCTATTAACTTCTTCCTGAGTTACTTCCAGGCTGTGCTTGCGAGAGCACAAGTGTTTCTTGTCAGTGCCATAAGAAGGGGCAAGTTTCTCTTCTGACTGAACCCTCTTGAGCAAAGGAGACCTTGGTGGTTCTGCACTCTTAGGCCTCACTATGTGTCTGACAATAGTGGGAGGAGAGTGCATTTTTGTAGGGAAAGCCTGAGCTATTTTTGTGTTTCCAATTGAATGCCCCAGTAAAGGTGATGGAGACCGCTGAGGAGATGTTGGTTGAGGTGTTGGAGAAGGAGTCCGTGCCAAAGGAGAGAGGGGAATGCTGCCAGCTGATTTGCGTCTTCCTGACCTGTATCTTTGCCCACCAAGCTTGGGCCCCAAACCATGAAGTGTGCTGGGCCTAATATGCCCAGAACCAGCTGGAGAATTGGGTGCACTTGAACTTGGAGAGCTACTCTGAGAAGAATTTGTACCTGGAAGAGAAACAAACAGAACTGCACTAGAACCTTCAATCAACGCTTGTCAATAAGCTATAAAAGATGTTTCTATACAGACAAGAAGAAAATAATAATCAAACCCAATATGGCTTGAAAATTACTGGCTTTCAAAGGTCAAATCTCTATAGCTTTTTCATCCTCCTTGCCTGCATTTCCCCTTGAAGTTTAAATTAACTGAACTTGGCCTACTTTCTGAATTTTCTAAGAGGACTCTGCTATATGGTCTAATACTAGCCGCCTGAGCTGATATGAATATAGAGTGAATACAAGCCACTCTCTATATATGGCTGAATAATATAAGCAGCTCTTTCAGAAACTTTTAATAGTGTGATTAGCTGGGGTTTTCGACTACTGAGGGACAGCATCATCCCAGAGGCCGTCTGAAACATGCTCTGGGAAGTGAAGCAAAAAAAGAAATACAGAATAGATGACATAATGAAAACTGCACTGAAGTAATATTTGCTGGCTTAAGAATTTTTTAATATTTTTTCTCTAGTTCAAGAATTCACAGGAATTCTCAAAGTTGGTTGTTTTGTTTCGGCCTTTTTTCTTTTGTAAAGTTAAGCTCTTCACTTGCTGAAGATGCAACAAAGCTGCCCAGTACATTGAAGTGGCTGTGAAAGCCTGCTCGTTGGCCCTTAGGTTTCATTAGATAATCCCTCTTTCCTTTCAGTGGGTATCTACTGTCAGGCATCAGAGGAACCAACCTTAACAGCAGCTTGCCAGGAACAGATAAGACAAGGAAAAGTCCTTAACATCTGCTTTTTATTCAATATTCACAGAGAGAAGCTTGGGAATGCAGCCTCTTGGAATAATAGCGTTGTCCTGAGTGAGTCTCCACCCCTTCCCTCTCTCTCATGCGCCATAGCTATGGGTGCTGAAAAGTGCCCTCTGCCTTTGAGCTCTTTGCTCTCCTACTTTCAATGCCCTCCGGGTTCTGGTAAGGGGGTTCTGAAATGCTTTCTAAAGACACTGTCTCCATCAGCTGTCGTCCCCCCTGGTGCTTCTTCTTCCTCCCTCTCCTCACCCATTATTTCCCAGCTTTCCCCCTCATCTGTCTCTGAGCTGTATTTTCCCTCAAACCCCTGTTGTAATTCTGAACTGTCTTCTTCTTCTCTGGGTCAGGCTGGGGAGGCAGTCTCCACCATTCCTCCTCTGCCCAGTCCCTGACATCCATACTCACCTGAGGGGAAATCGGGGGTGGAGCGGAGGCTGGGTGTTGGTGAGCGGGGAGACAAGCTGTGAGTTGGAGAACCAGGTAAGCTCTCCCCTGATGAGAGGGATCGGTTCAGGCAGGAGAAACTCCGACTAGTATGAAGGAGGGGCGAAGGCTGCTTAGCCAGCTTTTTGAAGAGAGATCTTCTCCTAATGTGAAGACAAGCGGTCTTCTGTAAAACATGCTCCCAACAACACGGCAAAAGCAGGGTATCATAGTACTATCTCAGCAATAACAACATTCCATTTATCCACAAGGACTACCAAGGTTTTAGGCAACACTGCAGCCAAAGTTTTAGAACTGCAGTTGTGTAAACTCTACAAACGCAGATCTTGTGGTATTAGAAATGTGGAATAGAGCTCTGATTTGTACCGTGTGGCTTTTAATGCAAAAATTATTTATTTAAATAATAAATTAAAAGAAAATAAAAAAGTTGTCACTGTTGCAGGTGACAACAGAATTTGAAAATAAACCCAACCCCCAAATTTTAAGTTCTGAAAAACTCATCACAGTTTCATTTCATTTATGAATCACTTCCTATGAAATATCTCAGTGCAGTTTCACAATACAAACAGAACAATGTACAATTGTAAGGTTCTAATTAGAGGCGGTGTCATGTTCTCTGGCCACAACCCCACCTTCATGCCACAGGAGCCACTGGTTACAGAACAGGACTCTTTACATCAGGGGTTGAGAACCTTTTCGATTCTGTGGGCCGGGTCCTTATCTGGCCCCACCCTATGGGTCAACTTTGAGGTGGTGGTCACAATTGAGAAGCATACTTTAAGGCTCCCAGTTGTGCACTGACAACAGGTTTGGGACAGGTAGAGAGACGTGCTATAGGAAAACTGCCACATGAGATGAATCTGAATATCTGGCAGGCCAAGCTTGGCCCACTGGCTGGAGGATGCCCACCCTGCTTTGAATGAACAGACAGCTTCTCAAGGGGAAAGGCACTAATAGGAGGTATCTTGCTAATAAGACTTCAGGATGCTGCTGAGACAACAGGAGTTCTAGTCAACACTTGGAACAGGTAACTCTTCAGAATCCTGAGCAGTTTTGCCTTGCCCTCTCTTGGAACTGGCAGCAACAACCTGGACTGAACTACTGGGTTTGACTTACTATTAAACTTGATTGGACCACTGGACTTGTCTTCATATTTGAGATGAAATGACCGCTTACCCTATTCCGTGTGGGTGGCGGGTGCAGTCCCTTGCGGGTCTGCCACTATCGTAGGGCAGTCAGGGGTCAGGTAGCTGTTAAAATCCACCCCGGATGGCTGCATTGCAAGGCAGGACTGCCTGCCAAAACCCCAGTTTTGAATCGGCCAAGCAGGGGTCCCCAAGCAGGCAGATCCTTGCTGGTGGACCCTGAGCTGGAGGTTTCCATGCCAGTCCACCAGCGATGAATAAAAGCCAACTGCACCGGGCACATCCAGCACAGTTGGCAAACCCTCCCTCCCTCCCTCCCTCTTATGCTACTGTAATTTTCTTGTTTTCTACTGTAATTTTCTTGTTTTCTACTGTAATTTTCTTGTTTTCTTGTTTCTTCTTTCTAGGCCACTTGGTGTTACCATCAATCTAACCATATTTTGCTTTCTTGGTTGCTTGTTTTAACCACGTTTTGCTTTTTGTATTACCTAACCTTGCTATGGTTACCAATGGTTGCCATATTCGGAACCAGGAAGGAATTTGGCCTCGTTTGCAAGTTTTCCCTCACCCATAGCAAAAACTTTTGGCAGTTAAGGCATTGGGTGGAATGCTACTCATCAAGATTTAGGGTGAATTGGTGCACCAACTGGATCGGAACCAGTGGCATATTCCAGATACTCTGTTAGAGTGGTCCTGGTGGAAATCTCTTTCCAGAAGCCGATTGTGGGGCAGACAGGCCATAGAGCTTCCAGAGGCAGCCTTAGGATGGCCTTCACGGTAGACTGGCATCTTGCGGAGGCCATAATCTTTGGTGCAACCCTGAAAAGTTTCAGCCCCCTGGCAGGATGCTGAAGTGGATATACATACAATGCCTGAGCCAAAATCCACCTACATCTGGAATCAAAAAAATTGCAGAATGTTGTCTGCCTGAGTTTGTTCATTATACACTAGCTGTAGCCATGCATTTGGGGGGGGGTGCAACTGGGACTGCAACATTTCCCTCTTAATAGCAAAGAGAACAAACTTCAATTTATTCTGTATTAAGCAACCACAACTTACCTTTCCAAACTCTCCTTCTTTTTTGTTTTCTTACTCCGTCTAACCATTCGGCCCCTATAGCTATTTCTTCTAGCTGGTCCTGTTTTTATTGAAGTATTCTCAAAGGCTGTTGTAGTAATTGACACTTTATTGCCACTCTGTCAAGTAAGAATTTTCAAGGCGTAAGTTGTTACTGAACCATTTTCTTCCAAACAGAACAGCAGATCAGGAGATGTGCACCATTACATAGTTAGGAAGAAAGTTTCCACTTACATCAATACCACCAGCAATCATTGATCTTTACTGGTCCCACCTACCCGAGTCATCCTCTTATTATACCAGTCCTTGCTTCCGGGGCTTTTTGAGGGAACATTTTCATCACCCCTCCACTTTGACAGCACCACGTTATAATCTGGATGATGTGGTAATATATAGTGGAGTTCATATGTGGAAGAGTAGGTCATAGGTCAACAACTACTACTGCTTATTAATACAACACTGAGCCCGTGATTTCACTGAGCTAGGCAATTCCAAGTCCAGATCTGTAGAGTGAGCAATTCTTCTTTCTGCTGTTAGCTTCCACTTAAGTTTTACATTACAAGTGAAGTCAGCTGCAGAACTCTAAGAGATCATGAGCAGAACTGAAAAGTGGTGGCCAAGATCCAAACAACTGCACAACCGGCAGCAGACAACAAAGGGAGCTTTGAACTTGTACAGCAGTCCCACTTGCTGCGTGACAAATCTCTTTTGAAACTGAGGGGGCTGGTGGTGCTGGTGAGGATCTGCTCTTCAAAGATAAAAAGTCAAATTCCACTGGGCATGGCCAAGCTCTTTGTATTTTTCAAACATGCTCAACTGTTTATAGTTTAGCAATTTGTTTTAGGGGGAAAGCAATGCATGTCTTCTTCATGGACCAATCAAGCTAAAAAGGACTGAATCCTGCAATTGTCACTGAATGGCTACTGGCTGAAAACATTTGGCTTCAGCAGAACTCTGGCTCCAATGTCAGATGCACCACTGCGGACATGCATTGAGCTCTGTACAATTTTGCTATCAGAGTGCTACCAGAACTGCTCAATTACATCCATGAGGTGGCAGGGTTGTGTAGTTCATTTGATAATGAAAAGCCAAAATTGCTTGCATTCACCCCTGATCTATATGCCACTTTTTAAAAGAGTCAATCCAGAATCCATTGAACAGTATAGTTTGGTTTTGTGGCTCAAGTTTCAATTGTTACAATTTTAAGATGTGGATTCACTTGTGAGCTTGATTTTTCAGGGCTTACCACATTTACCAGGAAGGCACTGTTCAAGCTGAGTTTAAAGGTAAAGGGACTCCTGAGCGTTAAGTCCAGTTGCGGACGACTCTGGGGTTGCACGATCATCTTACTTTACCGGCCTAGGGAGCCGTTGTTTGTCCGCAGACAGCTTCCGGGTCATGTAGCCAGCATGACTAAGCCGCTTCTGGCGAACCAGAGCAGTGCACGGAAACGGCGTTTACCTTCCCGCTGGAGTGGTACCTATTTATCTACTTGCACTTTGACATGCTTTTGAACTGCTAGGTGGGCAGGAGTTGGGACTGAGCAACGGGATCTCACCCCGTCGCGGGGATTTGAACTGCCAACCTTCTGATCGGCAAGCCCTAGGCTCAGTGGTTTAGACCACAGTGCCACCCGCGTCCCTTCAAGCTGAGTTTAGGAGGTTATAAATGCTTTGTTAGCAAAGAATGTAGTTCTAGCCACCTTGAAGGAAGTGGTTGTAAGACCACTTCTGAAATAAGTCTCTTTGGACCACAAAGGATTTTATCAACACCTGGCTGGTTTCTAATGTTAGGCAAAGTGTTGGAACAAGTGGTTCTGGGTCACCTCCAAGCACTGTCAAATCAAACTGATTATCTAGATCCATGTCAATCTGGATTCTAGCCCAAATCTGGAAGTGAAACTGCTTTGCTTGCCTTGATGGATGACCAGTACTAAGAAACTGACAGAAGGAAAGCAAGTGCCTATTATATATGAAGAACCCTGCCTATAAGCTTAGAATCCAAGCAGTGGCAGACCCAAATATGCTGATGTGCTTTCTGGGTAATATAGACTATACACTAGTAACACAGCAGGACATATTCACTTATTTGGAGAGCAGAGTGTTAAAAGGGAGGAGAGAGAGAATTAGTGGCATGCTCAAGTATATATGTAGGCCCGTTCTCTTTCACTACCTGCTGGATTGATGCTGCATCTGAGTAATCTATTTTCTGCAAGTAACTAAGACAATTACTGAAAAGAATGGCTATCAAAGTTGTACATGGTGACAAAACTGGAGAGGCCAGGTCCTCATACTACCCTTTAAAATTAAAAATTAAAAAACCCTCAGTGAATTTGTTGCAGCATACCTTGAATCACCTAGCCTTTCTAAATGACAAAAATAGAGTTATATACAGGATGCACTTGATAGAAACATGGAAAGGACTAGAGTGCAATTGAAAGGGCCAGCTGCTGAACACCCGCTTTAATACAGCAGTGACATTTGTTAGCCGTTATCAGAAAGACTGAATGAGGATGAAATAGGATTACACAGTTCAGAGGATTGATAATTGCAAGAAGTGCTTCATTTTATATCATTACACTTGTGCTATTTTTCTATTCATTGACTTGGGAATGCATCTTCACCTACACTGCATGTCCCATCTCTGTGTGGGGAGCATTCAGGCTTCAGCTTTATTATGTTTAAGTGGTTCTATTAATCCGTAGGCTTTTAGCAATTTTCCACTTGACTAGCCAAATATATGTGGTTCAAAACCACCACCAAAGGAGGGTTGTGATAACTGAGTTATTTATAGGTTCTGAGAGCTCCTCTAGCTTCAAATAAGAGATGAATATGAAAGACATACCAAATATTGCAGCGGAATTCTTTGATGCCTTTATGCTCCATTTAAAATTACAGCCAGCTAACTCAGAAATATGTTTATAAATTGCTTAAATGCTGGGTTACCTTAAATTCAGATTCGTGATTTTAAGTGCCAAATGGGCAGCGCTGGGATATATGATATGACAAGGTTGTGTTCGAAATATTCCAATGGGGATCTGGTCTGCACCGAACCTGTGGCTGCATCTTATTGCTCTCACTGTAGTCAACTTGGTGAGCCCTGGATAAATCAGCTTTAAGGCTGGATAAGCACCAGTTGCTAATAGCTACTAAGATTCAGCCTCCAGAAGGAAAGGCATCTATTGAATGAATGGTAAGCGCCAGGTTTCTTGGACAAAACTTTAAAAAATATGAATAAATAAATACTGTACCTTTAATAACAGTTCTATGACTTCAGTATGAACAAGGCCATGCACTGGTTCTCCATTGATATGTGTGATGAGGTCACCAGCTTTCAATCCAGCGTGATAAGCTGAACTTCCTTCTTCAACATTCTAGAAAGCAAAGAGAGGTATTTCTGAACCAGAAATCTTATTGGAATTATATGATCTATGTCTAAGTTAGGGATAATGTAAATTGAGTGTGTAAAGGGCAGAGTATAAATAATTAAATTATTTTAGAATTTTGTTTTGGTGTCCAGGTAAGATGGAAAATGGAACTTGAAAATGGATTAGAGAAGCCAATGGATGTTGGACTAAGCAAATCAAGTGGCTCAGCTGCAAGCAGCAGACTGTGATGCAACTTAACTTTTTTGGATCTGGACATATGATATCTGAGTTAAGAGAACACTTAACAGATGCACAGAAAATTCTAAAATTGGTCTAGGTCTAGAATGGCATATAATGAACATACTGCCCCCTACAAGGTCACCCAGATAGCTTGTTAGAATGCCAGCATGTTGGGCCATTTTCATCGGATGTAGACTTCAAGCAACAAACATAAGCCTTACCCAAACAATATGCTGTACTGTGTAGATATCACTATCACCCACATACACTCTGATTGCGCGGATAGTAAATCCATACTTCTTGCCTGAGGTGTGAATTATGACAGGCTGATGAGGACTTGCAGAAGCAGCTGAAGAATCACGGCTAGGCGAAGAATCTCTAGAAGACGAAGGATCTGAAGACACGGAATGGGGGGACATTGGACTTCCCAAAGGGGACACACCAAATATATCTGGAACAAATGGTCCTCTATATAAGAGTACATTCTGAATTTATGTTCATACATCCTACATATGTAGACTAGAAAACTAAGCAGATGCTTAAAAAAATAATTCTCTCCCCCGTAAATTTCCAAAACGTTTACAATACAGTGGTACCTTGGTTTACGAAATTAATCTGTTCCGGAAGTCTGTTCTTAAACAAAGCGTTCTTAAACCAAGGTGTGCTTTCCCATAGCAGTGAGGGACTCAATTTACAAATGGAACACACTCAACAGGAAGTGAAACATGTTCTTATTCCAAGGCAAAGTTCACAAACCAAAACACCTACTTCCGGGTTTGCAGCGTTCTTAATCCAAGCTGTTCATAAACTAAGCTGTTCTTAAACCAAGGTACCACTGTATGTATCTTTTGTTGGGTAGGAATTTTTTTAAAACTGAATAAATAATCTAAAGGTGCGTTTACATTAAAATTTCCTGTTCTTTTTCCATGGAGATCCCTACATATACAAATTATTATTCTCCTATTTACAAAAACAAACAAAAAAAATATTTTAAAAATATTACTTCAAATTAAATACCTAGCAAAGTTGCACTAATATCACATTGCATAAAGAGGAAAGGGGTATATACAAGCATATACAAGTATCAATTTAATAGTTATATTCATGATCTCTACCTCCTGGAATCATAAGGGATAGAGCACTGGCCGAGAGGGACTTTGTGACTTTTCCAGAGATTTTCTTTTTCTCTGTCGTTTCTAATCGCTGACGAGCCATATGAGATGCTTGCTCATTGGAAGGCTTTGAGGAATTATCAGTGCTGTCCACACATTCACTTCTTCCATTTATCTGATCCAAGTGCTCTGAAAAACTTCCAACTGCACAAAAGAAAAGAACAAACAAACTGAAGAAACAAACAAACCAAGAGGTTGGGGCAGAATCATACAACACTGTAAAACAATCTCATTTCTAGAAGCATATAAATACACTAAAATGTTATGCCCACTATTGACTTAATTGTTAGCCATCTCTAGGGATCAAGAGTGAGCCAAAACAATGGTCTCCTTCCCCTTCCATGCACTAGACTTCCCATATTTGTGGAAATCTACAACTTTAGACTTTGAATAAATATACTTGATAAGGAAAGGAGTGAACAGCTAAGATGTCCTGCACAATTTATACTGTCATGTAAGTGTTTATGCAAGACTTATACAACTAAAAATATAATAATTTAACAATGAACAAAATGTATCCTACTCTTTTATGTGAAGTGTCTATTCCTAGGTTAGGTGATTTACGCAGTCATCGGTTACAATGGTAGCTGATGAATCAATGATCCACATATATTTTTTTTATAAGCAAAAAATTGATCACTAGGCAAATGAGATAGCCTGCACTGACAATGGCCATGTTTGCACGTCATACTTACCAAATCATGCCTTGACATAAACATGCTAGCTCCTGAAGAGGAGATGGCATCCAATGTGCTCTTTTCAAGAGGTTTTGGCTCAATGTGGCACCTAACCCAAGGTTTGGCTTAGCATGCTTAAGGTCTATCTTTCTTGCCAACAAGCATGAGCCAAGGTTTGTTCTATAGGCTGAAGTTTCTGAAATCACATTACTGCAGTGTGCTATAGATGGGGATGCCTGTGAAGATGGTTCAGAAACTGCAGCTGGTGCAGAATTCAGCCCCCAGGTTGCTTCCTGGAGTAAGATGTTCTGAGCACATAACACCAACCTTAGCCCAACTGCACTGGCTTCCAATTAATTTCCAGGCTTAATTAAAATGCTAGATTTGAGCTATAAAGCCTTATGTGGCTCAGGAACCCAATACAGTGGTACCTCTGGTTAAGAACTCAATTCGTTCTGGAGGTCCACTCTTAACCAGAAACTGTTCTTAATGTGAGGTACCACTTTAGCTAATGGAGCCTCCCACTGCTGCCACCGCATGATTTCTGTTCTCATCCTGAAGCAAAGTTCTCAACCTGAGGTACTATTTCTTGGTAAGCGGAGTCTGTAACCTAAAGCGGCTGTAACCCGAGGTACCACTGTACTTCAAGAACTGCCACTCCTGACATAAACTGGTCCAGTCTCTGCGATTGTCCTCTGAAGCTCTTTTCTGAGTTCCCCCTCCACTGAAGGTCCCGAGGGTGGCAACATGAAAATGGGCCTCTTCAGTGGTGGTTCCCTACTTAAGGAATGCTCTCCCAAAGGAATCTTCCCTGACACCATCTTTGTCTAGTTGTAGGTGTGATGCAAAAACTTTCATTTTTACCTGTGCTATGGACACTTAATTTGAAAAGGTTTTTAAGTATTTGTGGCCTCTTTTGATGGGGCAGGAGTCTAGACCTTTATTTTATTTGTTTGTCTTTTAATGTTTTATTGTGTTTATTGTAAATAGTCTTAGTATTTCAATTATGTCTGTAAGACACCAAGTCATTTCTATGAGTGAAGCAATTAATTAATGATACAGTGCCCATGAAAGTCACTGCCATCCATGTATGTTGTTCATTAAAAGAGAAATCCCCAATGTTCCATTACCCATTTAAATTATGCATTTTGTGTCGCATGTAGTTTGGCCCTAAAACTGAAGACATACAGTAATTTTGATCTTGGAATTTAAGAAGGAGAAGGTCAGATGAAATGTCTAACTTTATACAAAACAGATGAACTAAACACACATGCTGTAGAAAATACTTCCATACTTGAGACTTACCTGACAGCGTGGAGCTACTGATTGTGCTTGCTGGAGTTGTTACCTCCACTTCATCTAAAACAATTTCCTCACTAACAAATGCAACCTTTTCTTGATCTTTGCAGGATGCAGCAGAACGCAGTGATTCTTCTTCATCTCCTTCAGCTGATACTGACAATTTTGGAAGTAACCCTGAACTGTGACGTTGCCTAGAACTTTCAGTACCAGAAGACAAAGATGTAGATAGTTGCTGCCTACATTTAAAATGATATTTACACAATATAATTAAATAGGTCAAATCAAAACCAGAAAAACACAAAATTTTGCAATGTTGCATTAACAGAAAAATTAATCAAACACGATGGTGTTAAGAGAGAACCAATGTCCTACTGTACACATCTCATGTTATGTCTGATCTCTGGCATGTCATTATAGTTTGGCCTAATCTGCTTCATAGGATTATTGTGAAGTTACTTTATGATAATTCTACATACTCTATTGGCAGGGGACAAATATGAAATAAATACTTACATTTCAGAATATTCTGAGCTCCAGCTTAAAGATTCTGCAGATGTTAGTACTACATTCTTTGTTCTCTCTGTTGTATCTTCCTTCTCTGCAGTTTGATTTCGAGTTCCTCGATCTATACTGCTAAAAACCTGTGCATGGGGGCAAAAGAAATGATAGCTAACAGTTGTTTGTATCTAAAAGAACTTCAGAAAAATACATATCATGCAGAGCTCTGCATGCTCTAAATACTTATAGGCAGTACCCTGGAGTTTTAAAGGACTTCAGTAGATGAAGTTCTTAAAAGGATTTTCAATTCTACTCTCCTTGGTATCTTTGCTAAGCAACAGGGTAGCTAATGGCATCTTTTCTATCATGAATTCATCTCATTTCTTCTTCACCTTTGACTTTATGTACTATGGACATGCATGCTAAACCTATAGATGCTTCAGGATTTTTATATCATAGGATCAGTGCATATCTCAAATACCTCTTAAGCATAAAGTCACTGAAAAACGAAAACAAAAATATCAGCAAGTCATATAATGGCCATCACTCAGGAATGCAAAGTGGTAGGGAGAGTGAGCTGAAATTGACTGTGAAGATGAGAATAAATTACTTGACTAAATGATTTAGAGATTTGGCGGGGGGGGGTGGCCATAAAAAAGCCAGTTGTTTATCTGACAACCTGCATATTGAGCTTGTTTGCAATGAAAAAAGTTGAGCTTTTAAGATATCAGTATCATACTATTCTTGTAGTATCCTATCTTACAAATGCACAGAAGCCATCCACAAAGAGAAGATTTAAATGCTTCTTGCTGTTTGAGAATTGGATTCTTGCTGCCAAGTCATGACAAAGGTTTAACATCACTAGACGGAAAGCAAGACCTTCTCTTGCTTTTCCCGCTTGCCCATTCTTAAATTGCCTCTACAGATGAATGGGGATTATGGATTTCTACAGATAGGGAAGCATATAACTATGCACAAGAGGAACAGAAACTTTAAAATCCCTTGCATTTAATCATATTCTGCAAAAAGCATTTGGAAATGGTATACAGTCACCCACCGAGATTATTTATTTACACATATAGCCCATCACATCACAGGGGTTTAGAGAAGGTACTGCAATAGCAGACAAACTATAAAAAGCATATTTTAAGATGTTAAAACTGCTCCTGCCCTTCCCTGAAAAACAACAACAACAGTGTACTCGGGGTGGACAAAATTACAATGAGGGGGAAAAGTATTTGATCCCCTGCTAAATTTGCCCTTTTGCCCTCTGACAAAGAAATGGCCAGTCCATAATTTTAATGGTAGGTTTATTGTAGCTGTGAGAGACAGAATAACAACAGGAAAACCCCCAGAAAACCAGAAGACAAAAGTCAGAGATTAATGTGCATTATAATGAGTGAAATCAGTATTTGATCCCCTCTCAATCAGCCAGATGTCAGGCTACCTGGTATCTTCACTGTATGTAACGAGCTGAGATTAGAAGCACCTGCTGTAAGGGAACAGTCTTACCTGTAATCCCAGCTCGTTACAGTACCTGTACAAAAACCACCTGTCAACAGAAGCAATCAATCCAGCAGATTCCAAAGTAGCCACCATGACCAAGACCAAAGAGCTGTCCAAGGATGTCAGGGATAAGATTGTAGACCTGCACAAGGCTGGACTGGGCTATAAGCAGCTTGGTGAAAAGGTGACAACAGTTGGTGCAATAATTCGCAGATGGAAGAAACACAAAATAACTGTCAACCTCCCTTGGTCTGGGGCTCCATGCAAGATCTCATCTCGTGGAGTTGCAATAATCAGGAGAATGGGGATGAAGCAACCCAGAACTACATGGTGGGAACTTGTCAATGATCTCAGGGCAGCTGGGACCACAGTCACCATGAAAACAGTTGGTAACACACCACGTCGTGAAGGACTGAGATCTTGCAGAGCCCGCAAAGTCCCCTTGCTCAAGACAGCACATGTACAGGCCCGTCTGCAGTTTGCCAATGCACATCTGAATGACCCAGAGGAGAACTGGGTGAAAGTGTTGTGGTCAGATGAGACTAAAATCGAGCTCTTTGGCATCAACTCAACTCGCAAACTCAGTGGGCAAATTTAGCTGGGGATCAAATACTTATCCCCCTCACTGTATGCTTACGTACTCATTCATTCACTTTATTTGTATACCATTTTTCTATGCACAGAAATATGCTTAAAGAGGCTTGCAACCAAGAAACAGGGATACATTTCAAACACACAATACAAAACAATTTCATTATAACACAGCAAAACAATAACATACCCACATTTACTTAACAACATGACAAAACAATAGCAAATATAGTAACATAGAGAAAAACACATTCCAATACTATAAATAGAACAGCATGCAACATCCAATAGCAAAAATAACGAGGGAGCTTCACAGTTTCACCTTAGCCCTTAGTGCTATACTAAGGAATAACTAAGTTAAACCACACAGAATATTCATTTTTATATATTCAATACTGCAATAATTATGCTCAAAACAGCAGAAGCTTACTTTGGATAAGTTAAAACTGAACTAAGACCTAAATATTAGCTTTTGCTATTTTCGTATGGGGTCTCTTCTTCGTCACTTTCTCACTTTAAAAATCCAGGAGCAATGCTTTTAGTTACTTTCCTCTTGATCTCACATACTCATCATATGGAAACATGATGAACTCACAAAGGAGCAAGTTACAGGTGCGGGGGGCGGGGGGCGCTTATTGTTTTTTGACAAATGATCTGGCTGGGTACAATGGAAGAAAGTGAACCTCTAGCTTAGGGTTTGCTATGGAGTGTGACCATTTTTGTATTTGTTCAAAGGAACTGAAATGCATAGTGCTAATATATTTACTTATATATTTACTTAATATCCAATAATTTGGATATTTTCTCAAACAGCCCTAGTAAAGTAAACCATAATAAATTAACAGTAGTAGTATTTACAGGAAGGTCATTTTTTAAAAACCCTTCAATGGACGTGCCAAAAATGCCTCTCAATAATTCACCACTACAATTTTCTTCTGTTTTCTCATGCATTACACTCACCACAAATATGGTATATCTTATGGTACATGAAAATGCTTACTTTTGAAAATCGATGTGAACATGAAGAAAACTGCCTAATCTCCAAATTAAAATCTTCATCATTTGTATCATCCTCTTCTTCTGTTTCCATGTGGTGGTATTTCTCAGAACGAGCTATAAAGTACAGGACAATCTGTCAGAATTTACTGTAGTTTGAAAACTAACTGAAGGACAGTTTTATTTTTGTTAATACATTCAACTTCTAGGGCAGTAAAACATAGCATTAAAATTATCGCTTCTGTAGAAAATTAAACATACTGTCAAAGTAGCTTGTGTCATCTTCAGATTCCAGCTGAGGAATGAATTCTGCCTTCTGTCTCAGCAAACTATTCCAATCTAAGTTTTGGAAGAACGGGTGCTGTTTCACCTCATAAGCACCACCTGGGGGAGCAAGAGAAGCCTGTCTGGATTAATTCTACAAATAAATTATTCAGTCATATTTATTTTAAAATAATAATGCCATTTATTTCTAAAACGGTTGCCATGTTGTCGTTGTTTTTAAATGATTATCTTGGATTAACCTGTCTTTAAAAAACAAACTACAAAAACTTGAGACTGCTTCCCAGTCCATCCTAAGTAGGTAAAATGTACACCAGAACCGGTATTTACTTTGACACAGAAGCAAAGCATTAAACAAACCAGTAAGAATACATTAGAAACTTGAGCCAATGAAAAGACATTAACATTTGTTTTAATGTTGAAAAAATAGTCTATGAATATTACCAACTGTTTAATTACTTTTGTGAACTACATTTTCATGTTCTTCTTCAATGGATAACCTGAGCTCAGGCAAGTTAGAAGCAACACAATGTCTGTGATATCGAAAAAATTAAAAACACCCACTATGTCATATGAAATAATATTAACAACACACTGGGAAATAAACATTGGCGATCTTGCATTTTTATTTGATGTTCATTTTGTTGTCTATATTTTAAACTTTATTTCAAAATAAAATTCCCTGTTAAAAAGGCTATCTTTTTCCTTAAAAACAATTTATTTTTTGGTAGTTGTACACTGAGGGGACAATTTGGGCCAAGATGCACTGGAGAGGGGAAAGGGAGCTGAATTATATATAATGGATTGAACTGGTTAGCCAATACTTTGGTGTTTCTGCATTCAACAGGTACAGTATTTTGCATAGTATCTAGAACAGTAGTATGCAAACTTTTTTTTACTTACAGACATGAAAATTGCTGGTGGGTAATTAATGATTAACACAATGATTCTTTTTTTTTTGCCTGTTTTATCAATTGTAATGTGCTGTGCTAGATGCTGTATGTTTTTTAATTGTACTTTATTGCTTCTTTCATTTTTTTATTTTAAAAGAAGCAATAACAATACAATTAAAAGTTATACGAATATTTTATATGGTGAAGGTGCCGTCTCTTTTCTTCAATCCCAAATCCAGACACTACATAACAGTTATAGATTGACTTTCTAAGAAGACCTTGGGGGGGGTATTGGTTTTTTATTCTTGTTTTTATTATGCCTTTTGTGTTTTTCATCCTCTATTTTTATATTGTGAACCTGGTCCAGATTGGCTACCTGAAATGTTTAGGGGGGAGGGAAGGGGAGGGTTAATAGGTTCTTGTTATTGTTGTACTTGTCAAAAATGTAATTTACAAGTACTCTGGAAACCAATGTATGCTTGTATTTTTTTTTGGGGGGGGAGGGAGGGACCCATAAATAATAACAATACAAAGAACCAAATCCAGAGATACGCTGCAGACCACCAGAAGGAATCTCATGGACTACTAGTGGGCCATGGACCAGAGTTTGAGAACCTCTGATCTAGAATAACAGTGAAAGTCAGAAGTTTACCAAAATCTGACAACTGGTTTTAGGCAAATGCCAAATGCATGAATTTCCAAAATAGTATTATTTCCGAATTTTTAAAAGTCACTTTTGCACAGCATTCCAAATGTCAAACAATCTAGACTCACCAAAAATTGTGACTGTCAAATTTTCACCTCCAACTCAAATGCACATTCTCTAAATGAATAATACTGTCATTCAAAGAAACACTTTTCAGTCTCTCTTTATACGCACAACTTTATCACAAACCAAGGCAACCAGCACTGCTATTACCAGCACATTATCAATCTCTCTATGAAAAACTGGAGCACAAATTACAGCCAGTCCACAGTACAAAAGACATAGCTGTATTCATCACCCCTTTCCTTTTATCTCCTTCAATTTCTCCTGTTTTTTGCTTCTGCAAAAGAATTGCACTGAATGAAGAGGATAAGAAAGCATTATGTGACTCAAACTCAAGCCTTTTCTTTGTATTAGTCAAAAGAAAAGTTCAGTCACTCACACTAGCATCTACTGAGATAATTGTTTTGACAGCGTTAACTGTGGCACATGAAAATGGCATTCTATATTGATTAACCATGATGTAAACTTTGATATGCTATAGAAGAATCGGGGCTCTCTGCTGAAGTGCTATTACTAGACACTGCCTCTGTATAGTGGGAGATGTATGGGATTCCTTAAAGTTTGGTACAGCTTAGTCAATGTGCTATGGGTGCCAAGATGCATTATACAGCCAGGAGAGCAGTAGCTATGGTCCCCCTTGTGAAGAAATGGTCCCACCTGTGCCTTTTGGTTTGTATATCACTACAGCGTTCAGGCATGAGGTTATGTATGGCTTCTTCTGTGTGTATGAGTGAGGTGGACTGAGTGAGTAGCCAAACAAGACATAAAGCACATAGATCAGATACATTTTCAGGGACAGAAAAGGGTTCAGGATAGGACTTCCAGAATCCCATTGCTGATTGGCACTTCAGTTGTTTCCGCAAATCGTTTATTTCAGACCCAGTAGCATGTCTTCCGATGCCTGAAGCAGAAACTTTAGTGAAATACCCACAGGGTGGATATGTGTCCATTCCATCATCACAAACACCACTCCAGGATATTTAATAGGAGTAGTTGCTTTCACCACAAACATACAGTTTTGGATTTCCTCCCCACTTTGTTTTCCCTTCTGCATGAGTTCAGTTTCTTTCCTGTTTGCGCCTCACCATGTTTGGTGCATGTATGGTTATGTATTTTTTGAACGTTCAATAACAATTAATAATAATTTTTAAAAAACAAATATACACTTTCAGAACTGGGGATCTATTAATAGACTGTGATGTGATTGGGAAACAGCATTGTCTATACAAACCCACATTTGGCCCTTTGCAGGCATTATGAACTCAGGTTGCAGAAGTGCTGGCACTGGCATTTTCCTTAAGAAAATATGTTTAGTGTGTGAAAAGCAGTCTCAGTATTCATCAAAATATGTTGGAAAAGCACAACAGGAACAGTACACTGTGGAGTCTGGTCAAATGACTGCTTCCTTAAAATATTACCGGTGAAACAAAACTAGATGTTGCCCTTGTAATAAATGTTCATAATGCATTATTTCTTAGTCAAAAAGAGCAAGATAAAAAGGCCTAAAACAAGCCAAGAAGATACTATTTCTATCATCTTGGTAAACATGAGTGTAAAAACCATGCTTTCTAACCTGTTCCCAATCTCTCCAAGGGGTTTTGTCTCAGAAGCAAAGTAATCAGTTCCTGGGCATCCGGAGGTGGTGCTTCATCTTTTTCTGGCCAGTTGATCTCATCTAGCAGAGAAAGATACAAATTGTCAATCTTTTTTTAACAGTCTATCATTCAACATTGACTTATGACATCTATTCAGCATAACTTGGTGCAGCATAAGCGCAGCCTCAGGGATCAAGGTGGAAGTGTTGCTGTGGTTCACTGATCTTCGGCCATGCTTACCATGAGACATCTTCATTCGGGGGCTGGCCTTTGGTTTGACACTTGGTGTCACACCAGAGAGAGAGAGAGAGACTGGCGATGCTGTTGCCCAGTAGTCTCCCTAACAGAGCTAATGCAAGCAGCCTCTGGTGTCACATTGGAGGCTGCTCTTGTTGGTCTGGCTCTGGCCCTCATGGCCTCCATGACAACCATGGGGCTCTCTCAAGTGGTCACCAACCCTGACCCATAGCACAGGACAACTTGTTTTTCTGCCCCTGGTGACGAAGCTGATGATCTGTAAATAGGGTTTCTGTGACCCCCTAGTCATGATCAGGCCACTTCCTGGTGAGGTTGGGCTAATGGTACCAACTTCCCTCTGTAGAGATGGAAGACCCACTATTATGGTTCACCCCTGGAGACTTATGGATTTCAATGGATTCCTGAATGCTCTGGGGGATTTTTCTGGTGGATAGAACTGGCAATCCTGTTGAGGCCAATGGAATTGTGAGACTCAGAAGGCTGTAGATATAATCATGCCTGACCCCCGTGGAAAATGTTTGGCACCCTGGTATACTGGGAAGCTGTAAGTAATGAAACAGTTTAGGTGATGGCTAATGTGCAGGTGGCAGAAGTCTCATTGCAAAGATGACCGAACAAGTGCTAGAGCACATAATCCTGCCTACTATGTGGAAGTGAATGCAGCACTTTGCTGCTTCCATCACATCCTTGATAAGTAGGTTAGCAGAGCACTTCAGAGTGGCCCATAGCCTACTGACACCTATATTGGTAGACAGAGCCTGAGACACCTGAGGGTCCCTCTGTGCATTGCTTTGAGGACAAAGTTAGTTACCTTCACAGCAAGCTAGATGCCAGGATTGATGGTGTTCCAAGTGAGTTTTCCAATGTCCCGTCAAACCATGTTTTGTAGGATCATCTACAGGTGATGGGTATTGGGGCCACTGTTCTGCAGTGGTTCTGGTGTCATCTTCAGAGATGGTTTCAGAACACAGCATACTTCTCAATCCCAATAGGGCACCACAGGGTCTCCTGTGCTATTTAACATCTACATTAAGCCACTGGGAGTTGCCATTAGGCATTTTGGAGCAAGGTGTCATCAGTATGCTGTTGATACCCAACTCTGTTTCTCAGTAACATCTGAATCAGGAATGGCTGAGAAGACCCTGAACCAGTGCTTGGATGCAGTGGTGGACTGGATGAGAACTAATAAACTGAGTCTGAATCTTTGCAAAATGGAGGGTGGGTGGGACCAGGAAGTTGGTAAGTTGCCTGCCCTGGATGGAGTTGTGCTGTCTTTGAAGAAGTGGATTTTGGGGGTGCTCCTAGATCTAGCTCTGTCACTAGACAGGTGTCCACAGTGACTAGGAGTGTCGTATGCTAACTATGGCTGTTAAGACAACTGTGGACATTCCTGTATCAGAATAGTTTGACCACAGTGGTCCATGCATTGGCAATCTCATGGCTGGATTACTGCAGTGGGGTTGATCCAGAGGCTGCAGCTGATGCAGAACTTAATTCACCTTGGACAAAGGCAGGAAATGGACTGGATGAGGACAGGAAATAGCTACACACTCCTTGGCTCTGAACATTTCCTGCCTTGGACAGTAGGTGGTGATGTTTACCTATGTAACAGCCTGACACCCAGAGGAAATAGTCATGCAACTTGCAAACTATATTCAAGATGCAAGACCAGGTCCTATGGAAAAGGTCACAACTTAATTGCAGTATTCTCCAGAAGGGCCAGATTAAACATCACAACTATAATGGGCCACATGCTGAATTTTACCTAGGTGGATTTACACAGAAATGCTTTTACTCAGAGTGAAAAGCAAAAGACATATTTTTCAACTTGGTTGAAGCAGATTTAAACACAAACCCAAGCCTTCTGAGGAAGCCCACATTTGGAAGACCTGATATCTGAATCCTGTCAAATATGGTTGCCCATAGATCTAAACACATGCTGAAGACATCTATCATGCAAAAAGCGATTTCATGGTGGAATAAACCATAGCTTTTAACTAACTTTTTTTGCATTTATGTTTTGTAATGAGGTAAATTACTCCAATGCGCAGGCACAGAATGGGGTATGAAAAGCAGTGGAAAAGGGAGGGAGGGGTGTTAAATAAGAAGCTATGGCAAAGACACATTCTCTGAACTCAAGAGAATCTGACAGATACAGTCTTCCTTTCCCCTAGGGAGAAACATATAAAGAATCTCATAGCACAGAAGAAATGCACCAGGGAAAAAATTACTTCCTAAGCAATGCCAATACTTTGAATTGAAGCTTGTAACCAGGTATTAATTATACTTTACTACAAGTTTTTAAAAAAATATTTAATATTTATTTAGTATTAAAATACACAGTATGGAAAGTGTAGTATCACTTAACCATGGTAAAACAACTGACCACTTTTTCGTCTCCGCTTCCTCCTCATACATTTATTTTCCCTACTGGTGCAATTGTTAACTAGAATTTGATTTCAACAAGAATTTTAACCTAGAATAAGATGCACATTTTCAGTCTCTGCAACTTCTGCTAAAATACTGAATCGTCCAATTTCTTTTTAGATATCTGAAGCTTTTGGAATGTCCTTCTCCAGCTTATTACTTTATTACATAATATCATATGCATGCACCCAAATGTACAAATGCACATAAGATAAACACAATGAAAGCATGACAGTATTTTATTTTTCCTGCCTACAAATGCTATTTAAATGCATTCTGAAAAACAAAATATGAAAATTGTTGCTGCCTCAGGGATCAAAAACAACAACTGCTTGTTTTAATTAAACATTTGATTGTCCCAAAAAAACAGTATGTTTTTAAATCTATAAACAGCTAATGTATTGTATAAAGAGGTTATTTACTGTAGGCAACCAACAAATCTATTTCATTAGATTACAAGCATGCCTAGCTGGAAGATCTAATAGGACATAGACATAATTGCAGCCTCCCCTCCCTTGTTCACTTCACTAGTGTACCTTTTCATTGCATTTTATGGAATGGATCGGGAAACAACTAGTAAAAGAAATGTCATTCTAGTAAGCATTTGGCATAAACTGTGGCCATCTACATGTTTTGCATCTGGAAAATATAAGGGAACAGCAGGTAGGATAGAGATAGATACTGTTTAATTATCATTTAGTTTTGCCACAAGCTGCATAACAATACTTAGGGCCGGCCTGCAGGTTAAGATCTAAAAGGTTATTGAATTTTAAATGAAAGAAGAACAGCTGTTACAGAAATAACATTATACTGTAACGGCCACTAGTGAAATCATTAACAATCTGTGAACTGCATTTGAATCCTTCTTTTCCCCATTATTTATTATTTGGGAGACATTTGTTTTAGGGTTTTATTACATTTCTGTTAATTTATTGCATTGTGCCCTTAGGCATTTTCCCATTTATGCAAATTAAGTACATATCAACCTTTTTTTTGCTGATTTTTAAAATTAATGGCTGAAAAGACAGTACTAGCTCCAAAAGTATTAACTATCCAGATAATAGTTCCTTTCTGATTAAAGTATTTATCCTCTTCTTTGTGACTAACTCTCTTTTCCTTTTAAAAAACATTTTCCTCTTCCTTTTCTAGTATGACTCTTCTAATATTTTTCCTGATCATATTCTTGCTCACCAGCACTGATAATTTTGTTCCTTCTTCTTTCTATTTCTTTGATCATTTCATGCCTTAGACTGACAGACTGCTGACGAAAATTGCTCTGAATTTTTATATATTGTAAAGTGCTTCCTACATGTTAAGCATTATAGAAATATTAAATGTAAGCACTGTAATATTATCAAATTATAACGATATTCACTGAATTCAGTCTTGCTCTGTTTCACAAGTTCACATACCAGTATTGTAATTCTGGGGCATTATATAGACAATTACATTTTTAATTGTGGCAAATATGTTAGTAAGCAATATGGATTTAAGTGGTTCTTACACTGAAATATATGTCATTTTTCCTGGAAGCTCCTCTGGCCTACAAACATTGACCCAAGTGGCAATTCTTAGAGAGGATGGTTTTAAGGATAATAATTCAACTTTTCTGATATTTACCACTGATTACTTGTCCAAATAGCTCCTCCGGTGTATCACCAAAAAAAGGAACACACCCAACAAGAAACTCATAAAGAATAATTCCCATAGACCACCAGTCCACTGGCTTGCCATAGCCCTGTCTTAGAATTACTTCTGGAGCAATATATTCTGGCGTGCCACAGACCTAAACGTGAGAGAAGAAAAGCAAACCTGAGTTATATTTCTGTGCATAAAACTGTAAGTTGATTGCAATCAATGTGTTAAAAGAAACATATTGAGAATTACAAATTTTGTCATGACTTTCTTTTTGGCTGCATGTATTTCAACTTTTCTGATGAAAGCACTCAAGCAACTAAATGCAAAATTCAACTGCAATTCAGATCTCAACTGAAAGCATGAAAAAAATACTTTATATATGTTGTTTGCTAATGTGAAGTCACAGTAAATTACATATATTTATACTAAGCACAATTGGCTCCTTATTATAACATGAAAACTGCAATGGATTTACCTTAAGTAACTCTTACAGTGAACAGATTGTGGGCAAATGGTAATGAGGCATGCTTAAAGGGAAATGGGCCATAGCTAGGATTTTTAGCACCCTTGATTGTGCAATGCATCATGAGTTCCACAAGTACTCTGCTGAGACTCCTGAATTCTTTATAAAAACAACTTTCCATTTGTCTCTCTTACAATCTCACTTGCTCACAATTAGATCATTCATCTTATTAATAGACCATAATTGAAGGAGGGAAAGTCTAGAACAGTAAAGGTAACTCTTACATATAGATTTGTAACAACACTATAGAAATAAAAAAGCATCTACACAATTTGCACAATTCATCTAGTTTCTAAAGTGTTCTGCTAATACAAAAGGAATGACACATCTCTTACCTGTTTATCCAGAAATTCTCTAGCATCCTTCTCAATGTGACCCTCATAAAGATTGGTGGTCATACTCATGAGGCCAACCTTAGATAGCCCAAAATCTGTTAACTTTATATGCCCCATGGAAGTTACCAGTAAACTGCAAATGAGAATGATAGTAGATTACTATTACTTTCTACTTCACTGCTGTAACAGCATAATGTTTTCGCTGTAACACATAAATTTAAACTCACATTACAGTCACAGTATATCATGAAATTTGTTGGAATAAAGCCAGCAAATGGATATGACAACTGGCAAGGGATACAGGATGTGTTATGTGGGGTCTTAGACTCTGAGAATGTCATGGTCCCATAATAGCACAGCCAATTAGTAGGTATAAAGAATAATTCAATGGAAGTAGCAGTGTGATTGATCTCTCCAATGGGTATAATTTCAAAATCTCATTTCCTTTTCAGACAACACATCAAGATCAGGATGGCCTTGTGGCACCAACCTTAGGGCCAGAAGAGCAACTCCACTCATGCTGCCACACTGAGTGCCCTATGCATGAATAAATGTGCAAATAGAGCTGGTAATTAGGCCTTATTAAATCTTAAAATAAAGTTATAGGCCTCAAATCATCATAGAAGAAATTGAAGATGTCTACAAAGAGGTGAATAAATATGCATATAAACTGGGGAAGAGGGAAAGCATTTATAAAGTTATGGTAACTATAACACATATTTTTTTCCTTCATTTAGTAGTAGGAAGCAAAAAGAAATCCAAAACTATGGAAACTAAATAAAGATGTTTCTCCATAGATGGTGGCCATCATACTACAAGAATGTGACAAAACACATTTGTGCAGGTTTTTAGACAGCTCTAAAAAAGCTAACTTTGAAAATTCTGAAGTGTCTTCATTCAGCTCTTGTTTAATATAATCCACACCTGAGAAAAGCTTTAACCCTCTTAACTGGACCATTATTGTCCAAAGGTGAGTCTGCAAACATTTGCATGATCTGACACATGAAGAAACTGCAATACCTAACAAGTGTCAAATGGTGTCTAAAGCATATAAGCATATAAGTGTCTAAAGCATATAAACAACTGTTGCCCTCAGCTACGGACTATGACTGGAATACCTCCTTGAAATGCATTGCTGCAACGAGTTAAAAATAAAAGAGGAACCAGTCAACAAATTCTCTATAATTGCAGTTCTTTTAAAAAGAAACAAAGCAGTTAAATGATTATATTCTGAATTTATCTATCAATAAAATTTTATTACATGGACACAAGCCCATTAAAATAAAATTAAAACCCTGGAAGTCATTCAATATGTAATATGAAATGAGTAGTACACATATAAACCACGAAGAGGAAAACCATGCAAACTACACTATACTTCATTTCACTTTGCCCAGAGGCTTCATATACGATATCATTAGTTTTTCAAGCAACTATTAGTTACATGCTATATACATACTTATCTGGTTTCAAATCCCTGTGTACTATTCCATAGTTGTGGAGATACTCCAATGCCAGAACAGTCTCTGCAAAATACATTCTGGCCATGTCTACAGGCAGAGGTCCCATATTTTTCATTAAAGTAGCACAATCTCCACCTGAAATATAATGTGTATTATTAAACCTATTCCACAATGAAGAGATGTTTCAGGATTCAGTTTGACACACAATTATAATTAAGAACAGTGTATCCTTAAGACTGTGAGCAGACATGTTGACTGTAATGGAAACTATTATAGTAATAGGACTTTTTTGCCACTTTACATCACAAAAAATAAACTAATATTTTTAAAAACTGTGTTACATACACTCAAAATAGTTAAAGAAACTAATGTTGAACGTTTTAGGTATGTGTATCTCTTTTTAATATTTGCCCTTTACCAAAGGATTTATGCAAATTCACTCACAGAAACACGGACAAGAAGGAAGAAAAGTTCTATTTCAGTATGAACATCTGGCACTGGCAGAAGCATGAGAACACGTGGAGGGGATGTGTGAGTAAGCAAACTATCTTATCTACTTATAATACTGATGGGTGAATCCTCCTAAGGAGCTTGATTCATAACCGAGCCCAACTAACCCAAACCAAAAAACAAGCTCACTTATTTCTGAAGATAGTTACAAGTCAACCAGACCACATAGCTTTCCAGGTATTAAGTACAACATGGTCCAATTCCGTCACCAACCCCATAAGCCTCCCCACTCAACTACCTCAGCTGGTGGTTGCTGGTTTTCTTCTACAGCTTAAAAAAAAAAGGAAAGGGGGGAAAGAACACAGAACCATCGTCATAGTAAGCAAAGTGTCTCATCACCCCTAACTACCCCTAACCATTTTGCACTCCCCCAATGACCTCTCTAATATGCTACAAGGAAAATCTGGGAGTAATTTCAGATCAGCCCTTATAACGCGCCCTGCCTTTTAAGAAGGTGAACATTATGAATTAATGGGATTTATCTTCTCTCACTCTTGTCATTCCTAATTTCTAGTATGCATTGTGGACACTGAAGAATGGGAATCTGAAAGGTAAAAATATTATCATCTTCTAGTATTACACTGCACATGCCACTGGATGTAGAACAATACTGTACCTTCTACATATTCCATGACCATGCATAAATGGCGTCTAGCTTCAAAGGAACAGTACATGCTGACTACAAATGGATTTTCTGCAAATGTCAGGATATCACGCTCAACAAAAGCCTGCTGAATCTGGTTTCGAAGAATGAGATTCTGTTTGTTAATCTTCTTCATCGCAAACCTCTGTCTGGTTTCTTTATACCGCACCAAATAAACAGCACTGAAAAGAAAAGAGAGAGAAAAAATCAGGATGAAATTGTTTTTAAATCTACTATTTTTAATGCACACTATGCTAGAATTCCAGAATTCAATTTCTGACCTAAGTTGCCACTTCATGTTTTTGTCAGTACTCACTAAAAGGCTTTATGATGGGGAAAACTATTATGGCGCAATATAATAAACCTGAGACTGCTTACTCTGCGAGTGTGCATCATATTTATGACTCCACCTTTGACTATTAAGGATGAAATCTTGAACACAAAGGAGGGAGGATGAGAGCTTCATGATGAGACAGCTTTTCTTTCCAAATTGTGAAAGTGGTACACCCACTATCCTAGACATTACCAATGAATAAAATTTATCACTACTAAGGCAGCTGTGCTGTGGCTGAGTCAATCTGGAGTTCGCTGACATCATGGCTGCTACATAGAAGCCTTCCAACCTCTGATCAAACTCTACTCAAGTTCAGACCCCTATATATTTCTGAATATGGGCTGAATTATGTCTATTTTTATTTGTACCCCCACAATCTTTTAAAAATAACATCAGCATTATCTTTTCCACATAGTCAAAGTTCTGTCCCTTATTACCACTACAGGAACATTTCTTAAGATACACTTTCTCTTAATTTCTGTCATTCTGACAGCACCATTCCCATTTCAGTGCTGGAGCAGACAAAAGAGATTGCACCACATTGAAATCAGGACGACATAGCACCTTAGGCAAAATATGAATCATGTTACATCCTTTGTACTTCCTTTAATGAAGCCATGTGACTCAGCCCAATAACATTTTGAAACTGGCTTCTGCTCCTTGCAATCCCCTCAAAATGTGTGTGTGTGTGTGTGTGTGTGTGTGTGTCCACACACTCAATCAATAAAGTTCATTTCCTTGCTGCTGGCCACAGAAATTATGGCATAAACATATTTAATCCTTCCCTATAGTTTAGGTTCTTTATCCCATTTGTTTCTCTGCACTACAAATCCTCTTCTTTGAACATGAATTATTTGCCCTGTTCAGCCTTGAACTCTTCTCTTTGATTTCAATGCTGTGAGCTCTTGTTTATCATATATACAGGAAAGTATATCATTTGCATTAAGTTTGTCAAAAGGCAAGAGCAATCCACCCTGCTCCGCTTTGGGGGTGGGGTGGATGGGATAGAGATGTCCCTCTAGCAACCCTGCTGGCCTCCTGCTGGTCACCACCTGCAGAGTGATACCAGCATCACTCTGCTGGCAAGGAGCTTCCACTTCTGCCTGCCAAACATGCAGGCAAACAGGATCCTCGCTAGCAACAGCCACCAGAACACCCTCAAATGGGACTGTCTAGGGGCTGGGTCAATCTGTGATCTGCCAGATGCCAACCTGGCCCTACTGTAGTGATGTGGTGGCATCAGGTCTGATCTTGGCCCTAATATTTTGCCACTTCCAGGCTGTCAGATCAATCTGCCTGCCAACCACCTACTGCTCCAGCCACCATGTGTAGGAGGGCTACAGATGCTACAGTGGCTTGCTGCTCTGTAAAGTTTCCATAAACAGGAAAGTTTAGGGATGAGGGGAGTTTGGACTCATCCCCAATACCCTGAAAATAGTTAATTAATCAACTGATTGTGCATAAGAATATAAGGCTTCATACATGCTACACCTTTAAAGCACATTTGAAGTACATTTTCCTCCTCAAAGAATGCTGGGCAATGGAGTTTACATATCACAGAGTTACAATTCCCAGCACCCACAGTGCCCAGAATTCTTTGAGGGTAAGAATGTGCTTCGAAATTGCTTTAAAGGTACAGGCAGCCCCCTGCTTACAGGCATTCAATATGTGTGTAATAGTGTATGTGCACATCGTGCTGAACCCAGAAGTGACCCAGAAATGTCATAAAGACATCAGTGAAACGTCATTAAAAGGGCAGAACAGAGGTGGGGCGGGGGGAGCAGGGTGGGGTGTTTGCAGGCTTTTTCAATGGGTTTCAATTATACTTTATTTCACCGACACTCGTGGTGCATCAGAATGTAACCCCCGCATAAACGGGGAGCTGCCTGTATAGTGTATACACACTCTAAAATGAGCCCTGCTGTATAAAACCAAAATTCCTTGCCCAAAATTCTGTTCCTATGGTGGCCAACTAGAGGTCTATGGGAACCACACAAGCAGGGCAACAGTGCAAGAGCCCTCTCCTGCCCAGCAACTGGTCTCAGGGGGAAGGTAGCTCCAACACTGGAGGCAATAACAATCATCATGATTCGTAGCTACTGATAATTTTGTACAATATTTAGTCTAAACCCGTTTTAAACATGTCCAAGTTGTAGAGTCTAAGCAATAACTGAAATCAGTTGTGTGAAAGAAAGAATAGGCTATACACCATACACAGTATGGTTGCTTAACCACTCTAACAAAATTTAAACATAAATGCTATATGGCATATAACCACATACTCAAGACCACAAGTACCATTAATATGGCATGAGAGAAACTGCACAGCAAAAGACACTGTGGAACAAATGCATCCTGTTTAAAACCTAGTCTGCTAGAATATTCAATAATCAACTAACATTATCAATGAAAGAGAGCTGCTACTGTACTGGGTCTTCTAGTCCTCTGGCAATCAAAACCAACCATGGAAAATGAGTGCAAGTGATACATATTACTGGAAAATATTCCACAGTGAGAAGCTAGAGACCCCTCTCACTTTCACACAATAAATGACTCTGCCACAACTGGCATGTGACTAATATGAAATGTGGCCATGTTTCTGTCTTAAGGGGGAAAAATTGTAATCTTCCTTGGCGCATTGTCTATATGAAAACATAACAATGTGAATGTTATTACTTCTTTGCAGTCTTTAATATTTAATTATTGCACAGACCAGCTACAGTGGTACCTTGGGTTAAGTACTTAATTCGTTCCGGAGGTCCGTTCTTAACCTGAAACTGTTCTTAACCTGAAGCACCACTTAGCTAATGGGGCCTCCCGCTGCCGCCGCGCCACCAGAGCATGATTTCTGTTCTCATCCTGAAGCAAAGTTCTTAACCCGAGGTACTATTTCTGGGTTAGTGGAGTCTGTAACCTGAAGTATCTGTAACCTGAAGTGTATGTAACCCGAGGTACCACTGTACATTTGAAATCAAGTGATTCTCTTGTGACGGTTCCACATTACAGTTGACATTACTGATTTTCCTAATCTAATTTGCTTTTTTCCAATTCTTCCTCAATTCATTTTCATTATTACATCTTCTATTTAATTCTATAGGCTGGATCCAAATGTACTTAAGAATAGACCCATTGGAATCAATGGGACGTATTATTATAGGTCTACTCTAAAGTATGCACATGTCTGAATCCAGCCACATATTTGTTTATCCATACTTTTTTTGATAAAGTTTTTTTAAAAGTTGTTGGTTTTTTTTAAAGTGGAATGCTATGAAAAACTCATGCATATAGGTCAAGCTTCAGCCAATGGGCATGTTCACACAGCAGAAAATCACACACAGCCAGAGACTGACGTCTGGTTTCCTTTGTAGTCATTGCTAGTGCTAAATAGAGACAAGCAGTTCTGCAGTAGCAGTCCAAAGTACCTGAGGTTCACTCCCTTGTTCACAAATCTGTTCTTTGGAATCTAGTCAAACTACATTGGAAAGCTAATGGCCAAACATAAGGTAAGCGTCTTTTAAATCTGAGCATCAGAAAGAAGAGCTGTTTATCAGCCAACTATGTCTGCACAACAGCTTGATAAACATAAACAAAAACACAGTGATGCTTTCCTTCTTTCACTTGACTGATTTAACCTTAGAAAAACATATTTTTACATATAAAAGAATTATCTTCCTGCTTTCTGCTTTCAGTCAGTTTACAGGCCAAAAAACTTCATTAAGAGCACCATATTTAGGGCAGGTCATTTATTTATTTGCATTAAAGATTTCTGTGCTCCCTTTTTAATCAAATTGTCCTCCACTGGCATTTAAATAAATTAATAATGTTAATTCATTTATTTCCCTTTTATTAAAAACACATGCCTTACACCCAAATGGAGCTCCTGTTGAGAATATATTTTCCAAAATATGCCTCAGAAAACACAGGATGCAGGGTAGTGGCCAGCTGGAGGACCTGGGGAAGAGGAGGCAATTTTCTCAGATTCCTACTTCTGCCTGCCACCCCTATTCCTCCCCAAAATCTATACCACTGCTTAGGAGATTGGGATACCCTCTGGAACATGGGTAGATAAACTAAGGCCTGGGGGCCACATCCGGCCCAGCGTGTTTTCACATGAGTAGAATGTGCCCTTTTATTTGAAATGCATCTCTGGGTTATTTGTGGGGCATGGGAATTCATTCATATATTTTTTTCAAAATATAGTCCGGCCCCCCACAAGGTCTGAGGGACAGTGGACTGGCCGGTGGGGGCTGCAGGGGAAAGGGGCAAAAATAATCCCCGCCACCTTGTCTAGATCTAACCCATTATGGATGGCTCATTAGGATGAGAATAGGGCAGAAGTGTCCCTACACTGGCAAAGACAAGATCTGAAATATTTTCCCCACAGTGCTAATAGTAATCTCTACAAATTAGATAGTTTATTTAGAAATGCTTTCTATTCTACTAGGAAAAATGAGAATAAGCACTCTTCCTTTAATCCCAAAAGCGAAAGAGCATCACCCCTCTCAAACTTAAAGCAACACAACTAACAATAGGTTTTGTTAATTATTTTGTGTATGTATCAGCCACATATGTTTATTTCCCTGCTGCTCACTAGCAAAGTCTCGAGAAGACCTAATTGTAGTGCACAGCAACTGTATTTATGTAACCTTCAACAAAACTAGAAATAGCTATTGAACTGTTTCACCAAAACATACCAATGAGGGATTAAGCAAGTGCAACAATTGTGAATGAAACTTCTGTTCTGAGGTTAAAATAATTGGGGAGGGGGGGAGAGAACACATTGCATTTGCAACAACAAACAATTTATGCACAAGAAACACAAGATCTGGCTTACAGAGGAAAGTCTTAGACAAGACAGCTTGTGAGGATATTAATGACTTGGCCTGCATCCTACATGTTTACTGATTCACAGCTTGTTTAACTTCTTGTATATTCTCAACCATTCATTCCCAATAGCCTAGTGTATCTCATGTGATATAAAGTATTTTAATTCACATGAATGAATTTATTCCCCCATACAAATGAATTTATTCCTCCAGTTCTCAGCCAGCTTTTAAAAAACATACTTACTGAAACTTAGGGAAAAGGCTCACATATTTAATTGATCAAACTTAATAAATCTGATAAATTTATGCCAAATTATGCCAAAATCAAGAATTATATTTTGAAACACAGCATGTAAGCTCTCTAATGAAGGCACCTAATTCCATAACAGAACCAAACAAATAAAGATCAGAAGGTCGGCGGTTCAAATCCCCACGACGGGGTGAGCTCCCATTGCTCGGTCCCTGCTCCTGCCAACCTAGCAGTTCGAAAGCACGTCAAGTGCAAGTAGATAAATAGGTACCGCTCTGGCGGGAAGGTAAACTGTGTTTCCGTGTGCTGCTCTGGTTCACCAGAAGTGGCTTAGTCATGCTGGTCACATGACCCGGAAAAACTGTCTGTGGACAAACACCAGCTCCCTCGGCCAGTTAAAGCGAGATGAGCACCACAACCCCAGAGTCGTCCACAACTGGACCTAATGGTCATTGATTACCAAATACATACATATTTGGTTCAATCAAAATGCTTCCATTTGGAAGAAACAGCATGTTACACTATCATAATAAAAACATTAATGAACTACATCAGAAAAATATACCCGGTGACATTTCTGAAAATAAATCAATGAACCATAAGCTAGACCTCCCTTATTTATGGGACTGCAGAAAATTAATGGCCTGGAAAACACCAAAAGGAAAAATGTTGTCTGACAACATTAACTTTATTTTCAGTTTATACTAGTAATAAACAGCATTAAGTGCCTGTGAAACAGTTTATTGCTTTGCATCCACAAAAGAAATAGTATAATTATTGTTTAATGGTACTAAAATTCTTAACAGCTAAGTTATTAGTAAGTGCTACCTTTTTACTTAGAAATAGTGGTCCAATTTGACTGAACACAGGGGATCAGAATTCTAACCTTCTGAACTTAGCATTAATAACCCAAACAAATAAAGAAAACCAATGAATGTGTTTTGTTAACACTAAACAATGAAAAAACAATGAAAAAGACAAATGATTTCAACATAAGCTTTATGCATGTGCTGCATATTATGCAAGGTAAAGAACTCTATTTTAAGCAGAAGTTGTACCAAAGATAAAATAATAATAATAAAATGGGAACCCCTTTCCCCATTTAAGAGCTATTCATTTCATTACCAAAAGAAGAATTATTTAATTACATTTTTCTATACAAACTTGTTTACCAGCCAAGAAGTAAGCAGTTTCATTTTGAACAGTATACAAACTTGCATGCAAAAGCTATGAGCCTTATTTATTATAAGAGTACTCACCCATATGCTCCATTACTAATCAGCTTAATTGTCTCAAAATCACTTTCACGAGGCTTCCTTTTAAGTTTAAGGGATGCATTGGAACTCTTTATAAGAAAAGAAAAGAAATCCAGTTACACTAGGCATAAAAAGTTGCAATATACCACAGTATATACCACTGTATACGAAGTGGGTCTACAGTGGTGCCTCGCAAGACGAAAAGAATCCGTTCCGCGATTCTCTTCGTCTAGCGGTTTTTTCGTCTTGCGAAGCAAGCCTATTGACGGATTAGCGGATTAGCGCTATTAGCGGCTTTTAGCGGCTTTTAGCAGCTTATCAGCTTAGCGGATAAGCAGATAAGCGGCTTAGCGGCTTAGAAAAAGGGGGGGAAAGGGGAAAAAAGTCGGAAAAACTCGCAAGACATTTTGTCTTGTGAAGCAAGCCCATAGGGAAATTCGTTTTGCGAAGCGCCTCCAAAACGGAAAACCCTTTCGTCTAGCGGGTTTTCCGTCTTGCAAGGCATTCGTCTTGCAGGGCACCACTGTACTTAGAACCGGTGTTAGAAACTGAGATGTGAAAGCTAGGAGCTAAATGGCACCTTAAACCTAGGTTATGGGCACAACGACAGAATGTCTAGGTGCTGAGTCCTAGAAGTGCTCTCTTACTGGACAAATTGCTTGATTAATGAATAGAATGGCAGTGCAGATAACCATTCTCTTCTATTTCTCAAAATGCACAAATTACTTATTTTTATTTTTTATATTACTATAAAGCAAAAATAATATTGTCAAAAAAGAGTGGTCTTTGATTACAACTAAATACATAAATAAGAGAATAAAGAAAGTAACCCTCCAAACTAATTTCTCATATAACTGCTACATTTATATTGATTACTAAAGAAAAATAGGATGTATGCCGCACACTTTTATAAGATAATGAAATGAAACAATACAGCCAACTGTTTATTTTGAACTCATTATAAGAAAACATAGGCCAATGTAGCAAAAGACTTACACTAACTGATTCATCAGTTTCTGGAGTTGCTGCAGTTCCACTGTCATAGTTTGCTAGCTGGGCTATTTCTACAATATAAAAACAAAGTACACTATATTTTAAGAATACAGTTTGAATATTTATTAAAATAATGGGCTAAAAGACAGAGGGTGCAATGTTTTAACTGATACAGGGAAATACAATTTACTTAAGGCATAACACTTTTGAAGTTCAACTACATCTTCATTTAAACTGGTGTAAGAACAAATAATACAAAGTCACGCTAATGAAAGTAATACTTAAAAAATGTGTTTGTAGTGCCACCTCCCTGATAAAATTTTAAGGTGGTTGGAAAAGAGGAAATGGCAAAAATCTTCACCTTGCCCCATTTGTCCAGCACTAGTGTACCTCCACTGAGCGCATATCAGGATCCAATCCATAGTATATGCATGTCAATATTGGGCTATTGGCCTGATCCTGCAGGCCCTTCCTATGTTCTTAAAGAGCCTGCTGAATCAGGTCAACAGTCCATCTAGTTCAGCATCCTGTTCTCACAGTGACTAAACAGTTGCCTATGGGAAACCAACAAGCAGGATTTGAGCACAAGAGCCCTCTCCCCTCCTGTGGTTTTCAGCTGCCTCCAACGGTGGAGGCAAAGTATAGCCATCCTCACATCAGCTTTAAAAAATAAAACACAAAGGAAACCATCCCATAACAGCAAAAACCAATTCATAAACTAAACACACACACAGAGAAGAAATCATTAATACAATCCAAGTCAAGAATGAACGTAGGTGTTTCTTTTAAATCAAAGCCAACATGTTTCCTCACTTAAGTTAAGGCCACCTACAACAACAACAAAAAACTTTGTATTAGTTTTACTAGTAAGTTAGAAAATATGGGATTTTATCATGGAACTGCTGAGAGTGAGTTTTCCCATCCGCTTTTTTGGCTTGGCAAGACCTAAGCCATTAATGTACTTTGACAACCTTTTCAATCCAAAAATTATATTCATAAATAAGAAAATTAAAATGGTTCCGTTTTAAACATTACTTTTGCAAAATAACCATTATCTGAGAAACACACATTATTTGTAAACAGTAGGTAGTAATGGAATGAAACCACGAGTCAGCTTTTGAAGCAGGAAGTTAAGGAACCATTTTGCAATGCCTGAAGACATTTTTTAAAACTCATCTAAATACCATTAAACATCTGCTTTTTTATTCCATTGATTTAAACCATTTCTAAAGACTCATGATTCAAAAAGGTAAATATGGTAATTTAAAAGCCATGGGGAAACATTTCTCCCCAGGGAACATTTCTGAAATACAACAACCAGGCTCCAATAAATGATGAATCTGTTGTGCTATTGCTTTCAGTACAGTATAGGTTATCTGGCATTATCTTGAAGTACTGCATGCATCATTTCACTTGAAGAAAAGATACTTTAGAAACTATAACAAAAAGGAGGAAAAACATAAAGGCTGAAATCCTAAGCACAATTACTGGAAAACAAATTTCATTGTCATATTAAGAGGCTCAGTCGCTTACAACTGAAAATATATCCTTGTTATAAACTTGTTTTTATAAACTTAGTCAACTAGAGCTGACCTGATACTAACAATGAAGGTAAAAGGTAAAGGTAAAGGACCCCTGGATGGTTAAGTCCAGTCAAAGGCGACTATGGGGTGTGGTGCTCATCTTGCTTTCAGAAGCCAGCGTTTGTCCACAGACAGCTTTCTGGGTCATATAGCCAGCATGACTAAACCACTTCTGGTGCAACGGAGCACCATGACGGAAACCAAAGCGCACAGAAACGCTGTTTACCTTCCCGCCACAGCGGTACCTATTTATCTATTTGCACTGGCATGCTTTCGAACTGCTAGGTTGTCAGAAGCTGGGACAGAGAAACGCGAGTCTCCCCTATAGTTTCATAAATGTGTTTTCTTTTATTTCCATGTGTTTGAATTTACATACCAACAAAATTATTAACATGCTTCAAAATCTGCAGATGGGATTGCATGTTTCTTTAGATAACTTTCAGAAGTATGCAACAGAAAGCACCACTGCATGCTAACGTTGTTGTAACATGCATAATTACAATACAGTCCTATTCAAAGTCCAATTTTGTTTATATGGTTTTAACATTAAAAAGGCAAGTGGGCTTAAATCACTGTTTGATTAGCCTGAAGAAATGAAACCTTGCAATAAATTAACTATATGGATAAATTATTTAAGAATCTGTATGCAAACAGGTACTGCATGTTTTTGCGGGGAACACAAGCTGTCCTCATCCTTCAAAAATACTAAAGAATACTAAAGAAGGTCAATAAGTGGTGTATTTCCATGTTCTATCCCCATGTGCCAACCAGAGGATTGTTTTAAACCAGGGCAATTTGCTATACTGATTTAAATAGGCAAGAAGACTAACCTGTTTCCCATGGGAGTTTAATACATTTTCTAGAGAGGAATGCATGCCATATTTAATGTTTTGGTATAAAACTAAGTAGTCAATAGCAACCTAAGACCATAATCCAAAAGCTTTGGCCATGTAGTCTATATGTCTTTTGTTCTGAAGAATTGTATCTGCTTAGAGACAGATTTCTGTGTGGCTCGTTCTATATAAATACAAGGATAGAGAGTGTGATCATTTACTTAAATGTAAGGCTGAAATTCTATGCACACTTACTTCATACCTCTGGACTGCCCTGAAATTTTCTTTTAAATCAGATTAACATACAAAAACCCATCTCAAAAGCGTTACTTTTATCTATGCTGCTACCCCCTTTACTATTGAGATTTGCCCAATGACTTCTTTCTGGTTCTCTGAGTGAATCATATTAAAATTATTCAGACTATCCAAGAATGTTTTGATATGCTCTAACATAACTTATATTCACATCATCCTTCGTTTATCCTGCCCTATGACTTGACCTCACCTGCAGCTGTCCCTGCTTTTCTCAAAACCACTAAACGTCGCACCACAAATTTCCACCATGAAAACATTTAATGAGGGAAGGCATTGAGAAGCTCAGTCATATCTTCCCTTATCAGCAATGCACCTCCTGAGATGAAAAATGAACTGGCTTTATCCTTTATCTTCCTTTTTCTTCCTAACAACTTGCTATTTTCTAACACTTGATAGATAAAATATTATATATTTTATTCCATGCTGTTTGTACATCATTATAAAGATTGAAGTAAACTAGATAAAGAAAGTAGAACTAGCTAACATAATAAACTTGATTTAAGAGCTGTTTATTATTAGTCCATGGCATTCTCATACCTTCCAAAGGATCCTTATTCAATCCCAGTTGACTGATAATATATCTAGGAATGTCAGTTTTAATGCCCTGTCCCTCTTTTGCATGTCCTTCAGCAGCTTCAAGAAGATAGTAAAATTCCTCAGGATCAAATTCCTAAAAAGAAAAGAAAAATCACTGCAGAGATCTTGTGTGTTTACTTAATTTTGTTGCAAGTCATTAAGATGCCTTTCTTATGATAACAATTTTGATGCATAGCATCCCCACATGCTGAAAACACCACCACTGCCACAACCATTTTGGAATGGCTTATCATTGCAATCAAAGGGAAATAACAACAAAATCTAAACTTTAGAGAGTGTACAAATTCCAATTATTTCAGTTTTATTCTAGCAGATTTCACATTATTTCCCTTTTGCAATTCAAATGTTTCCGTTCATATATATTTGTGTACTGTGCACAGCGAGTTCTATTGTTTGGGGTAATGACTAAATGTAGACTGACTGAAGGCAGCTTTATTGATTACAGCTTGCCAGAATTTTGCAACGATCCAAACACTGAGCAACCTGTTTGTTGGCTAACGTTGCTGCCCCCGTCACCATCCTGAGTGTAAATCTTCAGGGAGTTTTCTGACTACTAAGCCTACTATGGCCCCTTCTGAGGGTTCTGTGAGCAACCTGGGTATGTTGTGGCCAAAAGCAGCTCTCCAACCTGGGGCCATAGTGTGACTCCCGCAAGACTTCTTATGGTGATCCTCCTCAGTCCTGCCTCTCCTCAATGCTCACAACAAACATGGTGACAAGTTAAAGTTCTATTAACACCTATGACTGATTACTGATATGGGGAAGGCAAAATCCTTTCAGTGCCAAAGCCAGCTGCAGACACACACACTCTCTCTCCCCCACAAACCTCCAGCTAATCATTTTGTGATGGAACTGATGTATTGAAGGTGATTTATTGTTCCCCATTTTTATCAGTCTGTTTCATCAAAACCACCTCTCCCTCTCTCTTTCAAAACAGAAGACAGTCCTAAAATGGAAGTGCATACAAGACTCCTTAAAGGGATATCTGTGACAGCAGTCGACGCTGATGTGCACTGGGTAAGAGCCACCTAACAGCCGGTGCCAAATTTCTTTGCTCCTTATACACCTCCATCATGCACCCATTTACTTGCCTTTTTCTAAAACGTTGTAACCTTTCCTCATATGATTTAAGTCTCTTCCAGCTATACTGAACTGCTTTTTCGTTTCGTTTATTTGTATTTGTACTTCCATTATTTTTATTGCATTGCTTTGTTTGAATCACTTCGATAAAAATTGTAAAATAACAACTGCTACTACTACCACTACTATTACTACTACTAGAGGCCATAATGGTTATGCAACACCTTTTTTCTGCTGCCCCCACCCCACATAAATGGGTGTGGCAGGGAAATCTCTAGGCCCCATTTCATCCCTAATTACATTGTGAGGAAAATACTCATGCCTAATAAACTTGGAACAAATCTGATTTTATATAGTATTTGTTTGGGAAATTTAGCAGACATCCATTAAAATAATCTGATTTAAATGGACCCATTCCAAACCAGACCACTAGAGAATTCACCTATCGCTCCTAATAAGCTTTCCCCACCATGACCCTCATCCCAAACACCTATAAATACATGAAGTGATAAGCTACTTGGAGCTTAGTAAAATATGAGGCTGGCTGCAAGCTTTTTCCACGGTAAGCAACTGATTTCACGGAGACCTGCAGAGTGTCTCCCAAACAGGTATATAATTATTAATCAAAAATATAAGAGCATGGACTTCTGGCATACAGGTAATAATACACAGAAACCGATGCTTGTGAAGAAATAAAACCTTAACTTTGAAAATGTCAAAAGATAAAACAAAGGGCGTAAAAACACTACACACCTACCAGCCAAAACACTATCTTTCAATAAACCAATAGAGTAGATAAAGCAGAACATATGCATTCAATCCACAGACCACATGGTTCAAACATTTGCATTCTATTTTCCTAGCTTTCACTCACTTGCTCCCAGAGATCAAGAAAGGCAAATAAAAAACAATTTCACCAGTATTAAATGCTTACACTGTATCCCAATCTAAGCCTGCAATTCGTTGTTGGGGGGGCATACTAAAAATGTACTAAAAGCAACAATATTGAATGAAAAGTACTCATTCATTGGAGCCCTTCCACTGACCTTCAATGGCAACCCAACTGATTAAAAAAGCATAATCTTACCAAACATTCCAGTAAGCGAGCAGGACGTGCTATGACAATAAGAATCTTTCGGACGAGCTGCTTAATAAATGCCAGTTCTCCACTTTCTGATCGTTCTTGGGCCTGATAAAGAAAAAGAGACTTGATGTTATATATAGACATAGAGAAAGAATTAATATGACAAACCAAACGTAATACAGTGAAATGAACTGTATATTCTTCCAACACAATCATTTCTACAGTCACATGGGTTACCATCTCAACATAGCCACCATGTTGATAATACCAATGCCTCTGTTGTTAAATGCACGGCCTGTGTGTGTGTGTGTGTCCATCCATCTCCTATGTAAGGGGAGCATCTTAGTGCAAGTGCAAGAGAAAGCTTAGTAGAATAGTCATGCTGTAGAAAGAAACCCATAGTTGGTACACATATTTGGCAGATTAGTTTTAAGAGGGCTTGTAAGGAAATGGTTTTGTGAGGAGTTCTTCTTTAATTTTGTTTTGAATGTTATCATAAGTTGCTCTGGATTTACTGAAAAAACAAGGATAACATTTATAGGTAAGTCATATAGCTAAATCAATGCTAACTGTTTGGTAGCTTAGCTAACTCCAAACCATATTAATGCAGGCACCGGTGCGCCCTACCACCCCAAACAATGAACTGTAATGTCAGGATTGACAGTACAAACTAGTTAGTTCTTACATTTGAATCTTGCCTTTGCTATGTGCATCTCAGGGTGAACATCTGTCCAACTGTATACATGTGGTAGAAATATGAACTCAGTTCATTAAGAATCACTGCTGGAATAGCATAGGTGCTGGATTAATGATTTTTTTTATTAAAAAAAAAAACCAACACTGTATGTTTATGTGCTCACAGATTATGTTTAGCAAAGCAATCTATGGATGGAATCTTGCTTCTGCACATGGACTGCCACTGCTGGATGAGAGCAAATTTCCTTAGATCTGAGCTGTGCAATCATCTGCCTTAGGAGTAAACATTTTACCTCTATCTGTGGAAGCAGCAGCAAATAAAATGTACATGGGGGGAAATAGCAGGTGAGTAATCTAAGCAGAATTACTGGGATGGCAAATTCAGTAGATGATCAGAAAAGAAATTGAAAGTATAATGTGAAAGAATGGGAACAAAAAGAGCACTTTTTTGAAGAAAGAAAAAGCTTGGGAAAGAAATTGCAAGAGGTTTTGTACTGCATTCCAAATTTCTTTCAAACTTTTTTTTGTCTAGTAACAAAGAATAGACTTTCAGAGACCTAATGAATGCAAAGAAGCCATATGTTGCTTCTCCTGGCTGAAGGATATTGACGCTCCTTTGTTCATATCGCAAAAAAGGCACTTCTTTGTCTGAATAATAGAAGCTGCAGGATAAAGTTCAAATTACATTCACAACTTATTCTCCAGTGTACTGGTAGATATCCACAAGTGTGAATCTGAATCAATCCAAATTAGATGGTTGATTGCATTACTAGAAACTTACTTTTCAAAATATTTTTTTTACTTGTGAGTTAAAATCCCATACATGTTAACTCTTAATTAAAACAATATGAAAAATTAAGTTCAGGATAGGTTTTTTTTAAACACCTAGAAGTTGAAAGGCAGTATGTATAGATTATTGCATTTTATTGTATGGCAAATTTGAGAGAAGAAACAAAACGGGAAAAATGATTTTCACTATTCCAGTCTAGCAAACATTAGTATGTTGAATGCATTACTATTTGTATCAGATGCTTAAACCTGCAACAGTAGGTGAGCTTGTGAACAAAAAGATCCCAGGAAAGTAAAAGGAGGTTGCTCCAAGAAAACATTAAACTCAAATTGACCTTGACCTTAATACAAATATGTCAGCTGCTCAGATGCCTTGTGACTTCCCTTAGCCATGCAAAGCAATAACAATGTGCCAAGCAGCAGGAGACACAGCTATCCACTGAATGTCACAGCTGGGAACTGACAACAATTGCATCATCAGAAACCCAAAGTGTGTTCCCACAATTTAGTTCCAGCAAACAGCAGGCATTCCTGCAAGGATTTATGTTGAAATGAACACTATAAAGGTAGCAAAAATGGGAGTTTTCATACTTGGGAATAAAGGACACCTAAATAAAAACCATAAAAGCTCAGTTTGAGCTCAAAGATACTGTTTAAAAGTGTACTTTGGAATCAATTTTCTTATCAATAATTTAATGTTACCAAACATCGTGCAAACCCAAGCCTTTTTTTTAAAATCCCAAAATGTTCTTTAAAACTTCAGCATTATTCAAAAACCTTATTATTTTTGCTAACATTTTAATAGCACTTGACCATGGACAATTCAGAAATATTATTTCACGTTGTACTTGGACAGAAGGCATACCCAGGTCTGTGATACACTTAAACTACATGTAATAATTTTGCCTGTACTCATCTTCATCAAAATGTTCAATGATTTGTTAATACAGTAAACAAATTCACAAATAAGGACCAATGGTCTCTTCCCTCAAGCATGTAAATGACATCAGGTGTGATATACCTAAGCTGATTCATGTAAAATGAAGGTCTGCCTTCTGAACTAGGAGAACATGCTATAAGACAGGGGTCAGCAACCTAAGGCCCATGGGCCACAAGCAGCCCATGGGGGTTGTTTAACCAGCCCATGGACCCCTGCCACCCGCTCGGTCAGCTCCTGTGCACCACACTAAATGAGCGCGGAGCAGAGCAGGGACCGCCTTCCATGACACTAGCTGGCTTCCCATTGGCTGCAGCCAGTGGGAAGCTGCGCACACCTCCTCCGCACCAGAAGGAGTGCCAGAAATAGTGTTTGCGCATGCGTGCGTGCAGCACACACACTCCAGCCCACTGCGGCATCTGCGGGACTGTCAACCAGCCCAAGCCACAAAACCTTCACTGACCCCTGCAATAAGACATGTATCATGAATGCTGCCTTGGCCAAAGCATAAAAATCCACCTTATAAGGCTTAAAAAGATACTGGGACTAACCCATGTAGCCAACTGACTGACTTTCTGCAGAGGCACATTTAAGGAAAATGCTGCTGGAGTAGCTTCTGCTCTTGCTGAATGAGCAAAAATCTTGATGGATGGAGGCAAATGAATGATGCAATTATACATTTTGAGCCACCTTGCCAACATGGTGGATGGAGGAGGCTTTCTTACCCAAGGAGGAAGGGTGAAATATACTAAGAGGAAATCTGGCTGGTGGAAGGGCTTGGTACATGTAATGCAGATTTTCAATGCCTTCTGCAAGTCTAATGAATTTCACATTCACATTCTTTTGTATAGCTTTTCCTTAGCCACACAATTATTACTAGATTGTATAAAATTAGCCAAAAATTATTAGACTGCACAAAATTAAACTTGGATATAATATTCCTTTTGTCTACGACAGAGGAGAGTATAAGACTATTTCATCGGAGGCACAGAGGGACTGCCTAAGTTACATTCTAGGATAAAATAAGCTAGCTTTCAGATACTTCATATGCCAATTATATAGTAATATGCTTTAAGGTCCCTTAGACAACCACGAAGGTCACTGAACTGACCGGACCCACTTAAAGAGCTGTATGTGTCTTATGTATTTATTTTTATAGGTCAGTTGCCATAACTATTTCCAGAGCTGCATTTTCTTCAACTAACATATCTCAGCAATTTCTAAACCGTATTTATGTGGTTCATACCTCTTGTAGGAGCTTATCCAATTTGTGCTGTAACTCAAAGAAGTATCGTGAGGTGATGAGGCCCTGATGAGATTTATCCAAGCAATCACGAGCCAGCTCAATGATCTGGTGGTGGGTGAAACTGAGAACTCCATCTGCCAAGGGAAGGACGTTATCAGGAGAGTGGTTGGTGATAATCTCCTGAAGTCGCTCTTCCATCTGAGCAGTAGCCTATCAAAATAAGTTTTATGGGTTTAATCAAGAAGCTATTAAACATACTTAAGATTTAAATTAAAATCCTTGCAAGACAAAACAGAAATTTATTGAACCTGTAAACTTGATTGATTGATTGATTGATTGATTGGATAGTTGCTTTATCTTCCCCAGGGATAAAGCAACTTACAACCAACCAACCAGGCAACAACCCCCACATAGGAGAATAAAGAAATGCATTAAAAAGAGACAATGCATGTACTTTTGTAACCAAAGGAAATCTTTAATAAATTTATTTAAATATATATCCTGCCCATTTCTAAAAAGGCCACAGATGGTGATCATATAGGCCATACATACTAGCCTGGCTTTCACATTACATGAAAACATAGTTTAAAACCAACTATGGTTTAATGTGAACAAGCAATGTGCTTGTGCACGTTACTCAAAAGTTCTTGTGGCACTCCTCTCCAGTTTGTGCTGCTACCACACAGAGGACAAAACCAGCCAGAGTCTGACTTGTCATGTAGTCCAAAGCAGGGGCTTGTGGTTTGTTTGCTCCAAACAAACCACCAGAAGTAACCACTTTAGCTTGTTTTAGCTACAGTTCAGAAGGAGTGGAGAAAGAGTATCATGAAAACTTTTGACCAGCATACAACAGCACACTGCTCATTCACATCAAATCAGCTTCTTTTAAACTATGGTTTAATGTGGTGTGCAAACTGGGCTGTAGAAAGAGGTAAAATTTTATCCCTCTTTCAAACGACCTGGCATTTTTAAAAGACATTTATACTCTCTTTAGAGGAAATCCTCCACAAAATGGACTGTAGTACATTATAAAACCTTTTAAAGCACATAGTCAAGTCAGCGAAACAAACAACATTAAAACCACTAGCATAAAGCAGTAACAACCATACTCCAGTTAAATGCAGTTAACTCACCAATGCACAAATCAAATGTTTTGAGAAAAGACAGGTTTTTAAAACCTCCTTTTTAAAATTAAGACATGGGTCTTCCTGAATGCTAGAGCAATTCCATTTCATAATTGTACAGCAATCACAAAAAGCCCTGTTACTCTGATAATTCAATACTAATAATATCTACACTAAAAATAAACATATATTTCTAAAGCACACACTTGCAAAAGTTGCTTCCACAAAGTTATACATGCTGCTTCCACCAGGATTCCATGTATTTGCAAGGAATTATCTGGGCTCTGTGTCCTGTCATTGCATCTTACACTGCCAAAGAACCTTCTAGAAGGTTATGTACCCTGTGTAACTGTTACCATAAAACCAAAGCTTTTTGGAAAGCGACGAGAACTATAATGCAACTTTGACATGATTGTTTCTGAGACAGATCAGCTGACAAATATTTTAAAGAATATTGTTGCTTTATGATAGCATTTTTGGCTTAAATTAATCTAATATACCAAATATAACAGAACACCTTTTTTTAGAACACAGATTTCTTATCAAGTCAGCTTTAGAATGCAGTGAATATTCATCTTTACCTTTGGGAATCTTTCTTTGTATACATGGTTCATCATAATGATTTCATGGTCACAGCAGGCAGGAGAACGTCCAGGGCTGCAAGTAAAGCAAAGCCAATCATCCCTTGGATATTGTATTGAATGAACTGAAAATGAGGTCTATAATTTATGTACTCTCTTCTGTAGGCAGTCAGTATTATTATTACTACAGGACAAGGGGGGCTGCAACGAAATGTGGCAGAGTGAAGAGGTCTTAGTCACTGTTCTAGTCTGTCTGCCATGCCTTCCTCTGCAATACTCCATTCTAGTCAACCCTCCAACCTGGTTTTCTGTCCTGTCCCCTGTCAGCCAGCTTGATCTATGAACATGCTTTTTTGTAAACTGATAAAAACAATGTTTTCAAGAGCTGGGAGTCAGTCCACTCCCTGTTTCCAGAGGTGTAGGCATGTTAGTTTTGCTGCAGCAAAATCAACAGTGTCTTGTGACATTTTAAGACTAACTTAATTAATGATGCATTTGCTAGTCTGAGGGGCACAATATTTTTGAACTCATTCCTAAATACTGCAGATGCAAAAGGCTGCTTCCACCTTTCCTACTTTATAAGAAACGAAGAACGAGCGAGTATGTATTTCCTAAGGCTAGGCACCTGATAGGCCCCTTGTATCAAAATAATTTCTGCGGGTTCTAAAACTACATAAAGCAGGTTTACATGAACTGGGAAAACAGGTTCTAATGCACACATATCACTAAATCCTCATCAACTATCTTTAAAGTAGAATCTCTGCTCTGTTTTGTTAGGCCTGTGGCCAAATTCTGTAAGATGTTATGTAATATAATGAAATATAATGTAATGTAGTTGCACTGCGTTTTCATTGGGGGGTGGGGAGACTGTGCAAAAGACACCGAATTTCAGGATAAGTATACATGTTGACTATTGGAGAATTCCATTTTATGCAACAGAGCCTACTGACCTCTGAATAACAGGACCCAGTTGTGACTCTTGCACACCAGCTATGTCACTCTAGACAGGTTCTACCAGCTACTGTCCTCCTTCTACTTCATCCAGAATCTATTTGCTTATTGCATTTTGTCCCCTCTCAAGCCTCTATATGGCTAAGGGAAATTAAGGAGTGGGGGTGGTACAAGAGGAGCAAAGTGCCCATTTACATTAGACTGACTTGTTTACGCTGACACTAACACTACAACTCACTGTTTTTTCATAAGGAGCTGCTGTTTCATTAAATCTAGAGAGTGACCACAGCCTCCAGGATACATGCAACACAGTTCAGAATAAAATTTATCCTTCTCAGATAACTGGGAATCAGAAGAATGTAACATTTCAATCTATGAGCTAAGGCAGGAAATCTCTGCAAGTTGTAGTTTCTGGAGACACTAGTTTTATATTAAACTAATACCTTAAATATTTTGATTTAGTTCTGAACAAATGAAAAGATCACCTATATTTCTTTCTCTTTGTTGACAAGCTTCACCTCTACTGAGAACAAGAGAACTTCAAACTCTTGAAAAGAGCAAACCTATCACCCTATAATTTGGTTTCTCAACAAGTAGTCTATTTCTCTACAGATTGTGAATGTAGCTTTTCTTATTAATCACCATAATGTACTCAGAACTTTGGGAGAGGAAGAAATTTAAACTAAATACTTTTTTGTGATGGTAGGAATTCTGAATAATTTATGTTGCCACGCAGCACATTTTCAATCATTTCAATAGATATACTGAGAACATTTTGAAGATTATTAAGCTAGGAAGCAACTGAAATGAAAATTATAAACTTAATTGTGAAGGTCATGATTTCACATTTCTAAGGGCAAGGCTAGTGGAAGACCATTTGAAAACTAATGTGCATTTTTTAAAAAAGCATAAGACACAATTAGCTCTATATTTTACTGCAGTTCAAACTTTAGTATAAGCACACACAAAAAAACATACCGTTTTATCCAGACTTTCCCTGACACACAATTTTGGACCCTGTTATATGTTTTGAATCTCCGTATTTATTGTATTGCTTTACTGTTTTTCATGTTTTACATTCATGAAGACTGCCCAAAATATTAAGAGATTTGGAAATGCTTTTAAACAAGGTAACAAAATATAAAATAATGTTATAGTAACATGCATAAAAAGTATAGTTTCTCATGAGTTTCCACATGAAGATATCATTTCAATTTCCTGGCAGGTCAACCCACCTCAGGCTTCTGGATCGTGGCCGCATTTGAGTGGTCCTACATCTATTATCACTGGCAATGCTTTCAGTGGCACAGAAATGTTTAGACAAAAAATGTAGTTCGTCTGGAGTTGGTTGGTATGGTAACTGGTGCAACTTCTCTTGGGAGGAACAGGATGACTGCAATAAACATGTGGAAGATAAATTCGTACCATAACCATAAAGTCACGTTAAACATTTGTCTGGATTGTACACAGAATAACTTCCTTATTCCTAAACTTTCTGAACACAGAAAATAAAAATGCAACCTTAAAGAGATTATAGAAGCAATAACATCATACAAACACTTTATATGCATCTGTACAGATACAGCCTTGCAATTTCAAGGACCCTTCCTGTGTATTCTCTCAGCCCTTGGATTTAAAACAGACAAAACTGCTAAGCATATGTATGAAACTAGTATAACATGATCATCCATTAACTACAGCTATCCTTTTTGATTTGCTGTGCTGTAATGCAACTTTAAAGATAATTTGGTGCAGAAGGTGACTTATCAAGATGATGCGCTGGAAAGTTACAGAAGCAATTTTCAGAAGCAATTTTGAGGAAGGCTTATAACACAGTGGTAGAGCACATCCTTTGCATATGAAAAGTCCCAGGTTCAACCCCTGGTGTTTCCCATGTAGAGCTGGGAATAACGCCTACTGGAAACCTCCGAATGCTGCTGTCAGTGAGAGTCAACGTTACTGAGCTTGATGGATTGGCTTGGTATAAGGAAGATTTCTATATTCCTATGTTCCACTATCACTCCACTTAATACACTTTCCTACATGGATATTTACTTTGGTGTAGTAAAGAGGCACATTTGCTTTGCAGAAGGAACACATGATGGGGAGCAACAGTTCGTTTCCTTCTAACAGGTTGCTGCTGCTTCTAAATCCCGAGGCAGCAATACTTCACCTTTCTGGAGAAATGCCTTACAGAAATTTTCTATGCAGTCTCCAAGCATGTGTTCAGTCAGTTATTCAGATTCACAAAGCAAACATCTTGTCAGGGAACTGCCATCAGTGCCGGAGGGAGAGAGCAAAATCCAGAGAGATTCCAGAGAGCATCCCGGGATTGGGAGAGGCAGCCCATCTTCTGGGGAGGAGAATCAGCGTAGCACCAGTGGAGAAGGGGGGCAGATGGGGGAGGCGGCGAGGCGGTCCCATGATTCCTTGCCGGGGACCAGCGGGGAGAGTAGGGGTCCTCCACTGCCTACGCCCTCCTTGCGCAGAAGGCTTTCGCGCAGAGAGAGTAGGTGGAGACTAGGTGTCAAAGAGCTTCTTTGCTGGAAGAAGTTTAAGAAACACCCACTGATGGATTCTGCCAGCGACTGAGGCAGCCACGGGTGAGTGGCTGTCCGGACAGAAAAGGTTCACTCAGGCAATCCAGCCAGGTGTTTGCACCGGCTTACGCACGAGCAACCCCTAGAACCATTACACATCTGTATAAATCTTGAAGACCAAAATAGTTGCTTGCTTGAATATTACTATGAATAGATTTTCTTTTGAAATACTATCCTCTTTGTTTAAAATCTAGGATGAAAAAGCAATGAGCAAAGGAGTTTTCTATTAATTTTACCTTACCTATGCTTACATACAATCCTTAAGTTAAGTGATTTATGCTGACAGCTTCAGATTGATCAGTTAAGAACAGGGCATAGGCAAACTCAGCCCTCCAGATGTTTTGGGACTACAACTCCCATCATCCCTAGCTAACAGGACCAGTGGTCAGGGATGATGGGAACTGTAGTTCCAAAATATCTGGAGGGCCAAGTTTGCCTATGCCTGCTTAAGAAGTGTGAGAAGAGTCATGCTGGATCACATCACTGGCCCTTATAGTCCAGCATCTTGCTCATGTAGTGGCCAACCACAAGGCTGTGGCAGATTTAGGGGAGTGGGACTGGTTTGATCACACTAGGTCTGGAGCCTTGGGAATGCCACAAATATGATTTAGAATGGAACATGAGAGGTGAGGAACGCCAATTCTGGGGGTTGCACAGGCCGCTGCTGAAATTTGAGACCCCAAGGTCCTCCACTCCCTGTGGGTAGCCTGCAAGGAGGACCTGAGCGCAACAGCACTCTGCCCACCTACAATTGCCAGCAACTGGTTTTCAGAGGCATATTGCCTCTGACAGAAGAGGTAAAGCATAACCATCACGACTTATAGCCACTGATAGCCTTCTCCTCCATGAATTTATCTAATCCTCTTTTAAAGCTATCTAAGTTGGTGCCCATAGGTCCACAGTTTAAATGTGCACTGTGTGAATAAACGCTTTCCTTTATCTGTCCTGAATCTCCCAATATTCAGCTTCACCAGATGTTCACAAGTTCTGGTTTAGTTCACAAGTTCCTCCATGTTATACATAATCTGATAAGCTTTTCTCATGTCACCTCCTATTTGCATTTTCTCTAAACTAAAAAGTTCCAAATGCTGCTACCCTTCCTCACAGGAGAATTGCTTCATCTCTTCAATAATTTTGGATGCCCTTTTCTGAATCTTTTCCCACTCTATAACATTCTTCTTGAGGTTTGGAAACCAGAACTGTATAAAGTATTTCAATTGTGGTCACACTACAGATTTGTATAACAGCATTATGAGATTGTCATAATGCTTTTTCACAGCTGCCACACTCTGGAACTACATCTTTATCGAGCTGTCCACTACAACCTCAAGGTCTCATTCATGGTCAGTCACTACAAGTTCAGACTACATGAGCATATATATGTGTGTGTGTGAAATTAGAATGTTTTGCATCACTTTACACTTGTTTGCACCGAACTGCATTACTGTCCATTCATTTCTGTTGGAGCATTTCACAATCTCTTTTTTGCTTTAACAAACTCAAACAATATCATTAGCATGCTTGGCTACCTCACCGCTCACCCCTAACTTCAATTCATTTATAAACAAGTTAAAATGCACAAGTCCCAATACCAATCCTTGGGGGACTCTCCTTTCTCCATTCAGAGAACTGCCCATTTATTCCTGCTCTCTGTTTTCTGCTAATTACCCAACCCCTGACCCATATGACGACCTCTCCTCTTAGTCAATGAGTGCTAAGCTTACTCGGGAGACTTTGGTGAGGGACCTAACTGAAAGCTTTTTGAAAGCCCAAGTATGCTATGCCAACTGGATCACCCCTGTGAGCTTGTTCACAATCTCAAATAACTCTAATAAGCTCGTGAAACTGGTCTTGCCCTTGCAGAAGCCATGCCAGCTCTGCTTCAGCAAGGCTTGTTCTTCTATATGCTTGGTTAGCTTATCTTTAAAAAGACTTTCTGCTAGTTTTCCCAGGCCAGACGTTAAGCAAATTGGCCTGTAATTTCCAGGATCTCCCTGGATGCCTTTTTAAAAATTGGTGTTATATTGGCTGCTTTCCAGTCCTCTGGTATGAAGGCTAATCTGAGTGACAAGTTACATATTTCTGTTGGAAGATCAGCCATTTCACATTTGAGTTCTTTGAGAACTCTCTGGCGAATGCCATCTGGACCCAGTTGGCAATTTGTCAGTTTTTATTTTATCTGTGTTTATTATTCAGAGCCATCTTCCCAATAATAGATAGTTCAAAGGCTTTTTCTTAATTTTCTCAACATAACAGTTTACATGAAACTATTTTCCAGAAGGTTTAAAACAATAACAGAATATGGCAATTTATGCTGTGATCTCTTAATAACCTACCAGTAGATTAACTGTGGTTCGTATTTTCTTATAGCTATCTAAACGTCACCTAATCTTAAAAATTAGTATGAAGAGCCAGGTTGTACCTATCAAGATATGAATATGTAATTATTCAGGCATCCAAACCTATCTTGCAGTGAAAATGATTGGCTTCAATAGAACATGGATTTACTCCAAGGGAAATGGGCCCCAAACCGTGTAACGGGAAAAATAACTATTTGTATTATAGCTAAGCGATGCATGGAATCCTGCTAAATAAAAAATTCAAAGTGAAAGTGAGTTATGGGAGGATACAAAGTACCTTCTGGCATATATAAAATATACTATCATGTTGTACTGTATATTATATGAAAGAAGGGAAATCAACAGTGGTTATAACACACGGTGTGCCTGTTGAAGGAGGGACAATAACAAAAAAAGTGTATTTGTTAGAAATACAGCTCTACTTGAATAGCATTTTTGGGCAGAGGATCAGTGCAAGTTCTCTATTATGTCAGTGAGGCTGCCTTAACAATTACTTATTAGCTAGCATGCCTGTAACTGTTTTCAAGCACTGCACCTAATTTTTTTCCTTCAAGTTCAGCAGACAGCATCTATTGTATGAATTATGAGAAAGGAGCGGGGGAACTCATTGCCAGAAAAAGTTAAAATAGTAAATATTTTGACAAGCATAGTGGGGTGGGCGACCCAATCAAAATCCTTTAAAATGTTAATAGATGGTATTGCTGGGATAGAGCCTCCCCTATCTCCCTATAGTCCTACCCCAACTGTAGATACTAGTAGAAGTCTACATTATTGTTTAAAATCTTACAAGGGCTGAATCTGAGAATATATAACAAGCAGAAGCTATTTATTTATTTATAGATAGTTACTTACTGAAACAGTTGAGCTTGGAGTATTTGTACCATAGCCAGAAGAGGGGAGAGATGCCAGTGACCAACGTCGTCCATCAGTCCTGTTGGAAATTTGAGTTAAGCCACATAAGATAACTGTTAACACTACAGTATTATACAAAAACTGTTGGAATAGAATCCACGAAATGTTGTGGTGTACCATGAGGAAATACAGACAAACTCATAAGCAAGCGTTCTTACAAGGCACTTTTTTAAAAAAAGCACATGGAATAATCCAACTGTGAATGGGATGTTTTAGGATATCGGTTAGAGACAATGCTAAACAGGAACAGGATGGAGGAGAGACAGATGCACAACAATGACAGGCTAGAAAATGGAATGTACATGGAAATGCATCTAAAATGCACCCAGAATTACAGAAGGTTGACTTGCAAAACTAAACATTTTCATAAAATTATAAATTTTGGTAGAACAAAACATTTACCATGTAGGACAATTTCAAATTCTGCTACATGTAGTCCACATTCAGACATAGGACTGCCAACTCAAATTTTCAGCTGGATGAGGCCTAAATACTATGCTCATGTAACATGTGCAGTTATAGTGCCTGTGTTTATAATTCCTCTGCTACAGCACTACCATCCATGTCTAACAGGAGGCTACAACTGTTTCACAGACAAAAGTAGAAAATAACATACACATGATATGCACTGTCTGCATCCAACACAACTGATAGCTCTGTGATTGCTAATCAGTGCCGGGGGGGGGGGGGCAAAGCAGGTAAGCTTGCCAGCATCAATGGTGAAGAGAGCTTCTTCAATGCTGTCTTCCTGGGCTCCAGTGGTGAATGAGAGCCTTTTACATTTTTGTGACTCCTGTGACCTGTGTATGCAATAAGGTTACATAGTGCTGCTTAACTAATAGTTAATCAGCTTTCCCCACCCCACTTCAGCAACACTGTTTTGAGAAAAAGGGAAAACCCTGGCTTGGCTGGTTTGTTTCTAGGCAGTTGGCAATCCTAGTCAGAAATTTACAATCAAATTAACAAACCACAAAAAGAGAATAGTAAGTTTTCGTGACAGTTACCTCTCATTTCGATGCCCATGACTGCATTATAATTGCGCAAAGTATATTTAAAAAACAAATGAAGAAGTAGAACAACAACTTTCTAAATATAAGTGCATGACAATCAGCATAGACAGCTTCAAAATATATGGGGACGTACCCTGCATGGCATTTTGCAAAAGATATTTCAATTTTACAACAGATGTTAAAAGAAACACAACTCTGGGGTGGGGGATCTGTGGTACTCCAGATTTTGTCATGTTACAACTCACATAATCCCTGATCAATATCCATGGCAGCTGGGGCTGATGGGAGTTGGGAGTCCAACATAAGGAGGGCCTCAGGTTCTCCATCCCTGACATAACTGAATGATGCAACTTTGTTGTTTATTCAAAGCCCATTCTCTATCTTTTACTCAACTTTGGTAAGTGCAATGACCTGCTTCTATTTACACAAACACCCTGTTGGTGATTTTTTTCATAATGCTACAGCAAAGTGCTGTCAGACCAAGGTGACTTCTAAAGTGGAAGTCCCATGAAGCCCTATTTCCCCTGAAAAATAGGGAGATGCCAGTCTTGCTACGTTTCCAGAGAAGGCCAGAAGAGCAACCAGTGGCGTCCATTCAGTAATAGGATGTATGAACTTTTGCTTATTAGAAATTCGTTGTGTTTTAAAGAAAACTGCTGTGTTGAATAGATCAGTAGTTCCCAATTTTCCCCCCTGTGGACCACTTGGTTGCTGAGGGTCTTCATGGACCACTTAATTATTTTTCTAGTTGTTGGAACAATTGTAACGTGCTGTGTTAGATGCTGTAATGTTTTTAATTGTATCTTTACAAGCATGCCAAAGACCATCTAAATGAAGTTAATGGACCACTGATGGTCTTGTGGACTAGACAGTCACCCCTTTCATGTTACCATACTATGTTTTTTGGTCTGCCAACTTTTTCACTTGCATGGTGTGAAAACTAAGTCTCATATTGTGATGTATCCTCACATATATTTCAGGATCTTTACTATATGCACAGCAGTCAGCTAGAGTGATGACAATTTCACTCATATTGGAGAGGGGTAAATAGGGAGTGCTGGTATAATGGCACTTTGCCACTTCTAGCATGCTCATTAAGCTATGAAAACAAAGCAATGAAGAAAATGCATTGTGTAAGACTTGCTCTAATCTAGAAGGCGGGGGGACGAGAACCTCTTTCTAAAGAACAGATTATTTCCTCACTGAAAAATAGATTGTTGCCGAAAGTAGTAATTCAGGGAGAAACATTTCTATGAACACAAATATATAATGTTAAATATTTAAAACACATATCCTAAACACGTAATGGCAGTAGTTAGGTAGACGTTTTTTTCAGATTTTTGAGATGTACAGTTCTTTTAAATGAGCAAAGTTTGGATGAACCAATCACTTTTCATTCCCAAAACTCTTGGGTTGGGCTTTCAATAAAAAACATGTGCATAAGATCCTCTGTTTTATTCTATGAGCAAGGCAAAACTTAGTCTTTACAATGGGAAATTCCTATATACAAATAGAAGAAGGGGCATTCCTGGCTTTGATTTTTGCCCATGGTAGCAGTCACAACTCAGAGAATCAATGCAATTTATTATGCTACAGTTCTATTTTTTTTCCTATTGGTATTTCCTCTGGTGTATAAAACTGACACACAATGTAAATTAGTTTTCAATCAGCTATTCTGAAATACATAGTAGTGGTTTATGTTTCTGAACAAATATGAAAAGAAGATGGAAAATAAATTGGGAAGGAATAGTATATCCTTAAAGAAAATGTTGAAAGAATAGAAACTGCAAGATAAATCAATCGGAATTTTCAAATAAATCTGTATATAATCAAGATGTAACATTTTATGCATCTGTCTCTCCCAACATTAATACTTATATGGTTTTTATAAGGCCGTGACAAATGGAATTGTATTCAGGTTTGTGGCTTTCTTCTCACTCACCGAAAAAAGAGAAAAGATCACAGGCAAAAACTGCAGGAGACTGCAGTTATTTGGAGAAGAGGTATTTCTTACCCAGGTTACTGAATCCACTAGAGAAAGGGGGTCATTGTCCAGCATTTGACAATTATCATGTTTGAACATTCCAGTTTTAATGTTATTTTCACATCTATTTATGGTTGCCGAGACAGGTGGGGAGGAAGGTGTAGCATTTGAATTTCATGCTACATATCAGCTGGTTATCTGTGCATGCTTCAAATAACAATTTTTTAGAAACCACTGGTTTCTTTTATATAGAATGGGTTCATTTTCTTCAGGTGACCAACAGATCACTTATACTGATGCAAGAGTACTATACAATCACAAATGCATCTTCCAAGAACTATACAAAAATTAATCCTCACAAAGGGGTTCCTAGGTAGACAAATACTATGCCAGATGAGGCAGGACCCACTCTTTTTCTAACACAACTTTCACTCTGTCGTATTTTCTGGGTTTCGTTCTGCTAGGGGCATCTTCATCAGTGGAGTCACCCTAATCAACAATGGCAGCTCTTCTCTGGGTGACTCACTACACACCATTGTGGCTTAATTAATAGTTCTGCAGAATGACAATGTAGTGACAATCTCTTTTGACAGATTCCCATACTGTACTCCACCCCAGTTGGCTCCTTTCAGTGTAGTAGGAAACTGGTTTTGGAAATCACTGAGGTAGGTAACTCCTTCAGTATTTCCCATAACAACACACGTATCATTACAGTTGTGGAAGAGCTAGTTTGAAGTCAAAGGACTCTCTCTCAAGATGCCGCATTAAATAGCACATACCAATTTATGAGTGGAAGGTTTTAGAATGTACTGATACCTATCATGAGAAGTGATGGACTCTCCTTCCTTGGATGTTTTTAAGCAGAGGTTGTATGGCCATCTAATCAAGGTGAGATTCCTGCATTGTAGGGTTGAACTAGATGACCCTCAAGGTCCTTTCCAACTCTACAATTCTGGGTTCCTATAATTCACTAGTACAGTTTTGCAAAGGCTGGATTACAGGCCGCTGTAAATTCTATACGTGTTTTCTAGTCTTTTTAAAATTAATTAAATTAAATTAAATTACTATGAAGGAAGGGAAAGAGGTGATAATCCTGGTTCTTATATGAATGAACTTTAGATATTGCAAGAAATTAGCAGTGTCAAGAAGCAAGTTGTGAAGACTATTATAAATTGAACTGCATTTTAATGCAACATATATTGGTGTTTCTTACCTCCACCAGCATATTATAAATGCATAAATGCAAAGCGAAGCATGATTCCCCACTATTAATTATGACACATCAAATACACACAAACCCATCCTACCTTCGTGCAAAAGAAAAGTGGGCTGAGGCACTAGGAGAAAAATTTCTAGGGCTATCTTGAGGACTGCTCCCTGGTGAGAAACAGAAGAAAGTAGGAAAATTATTTACAGTGTCGTTCAATCATAGTAAGACTCACTGAAAATCCTCAGAAACGTATTTTGCTCTGATTATCATTTGTTTGTATAGCACTTAATGCGTATCGTGCTTAATGACAAAGTTTGTCAGATAGTGTAACCTTCAGTTTCTATTCCAGCCATATACATTGGGCTCGCTTGGTGCTGCCCTGATTGCTTTTGTTATGGAGTGGCATATAAAGTAAATAAATAAAATATAATTATCTAAAATGTAAATAAAATGGAAGCCAGACTCTTAACTTCCATCCTGCTTTTTATCTGTGGTTCTCTAAATATTTTTTAAATGTGTTTATTATTTTATTCGTTGAATTTGTATACCACCCTTCATCTAAATATTTAAATATAACATAAAACATAATATATAACATAAAAATACAAAACAAGAACACAAAAGACATAACAAAAAAATAAAAACAATTATTACATCATCTCAACCAAAATTAGTTCACCACAGCTACAGAAATATTTCTGTTTGGGGGGGGCAGAATATTAAGACTGAAACTCTGTTTTTTTAAAAAAAGTATATAAAATATGTATATATCTGTTCTCAATATATCAGCATTTAAGGACATTTGCAATAAACACTGATATCCACAGTTTAAAAATGTTATTTCTCAACATTTTTCTTGCCCCCCTCCTCCTTTAAAAACCATTCTATATGCCAACAAGCAAACCATGAAAATTAGATAGAAAGTTATTCCCAGGACTGGTAAGACCAAGGCATGGGGAGGTGATCTTAAATGATATGAAGATGTGACTGCTCATTGTGAAGAGAACATTTCCTTTGGGGCCTTGTTACTTTCTCACATTAGACCACTCAACCTGCTGCTGAACACTGAGAAAGCTTGGCAGGCAGCTGTTGAGGGAAAGTTCACCACTATCCCAGCCTGCCTCTCAGATGCATAATTAGAGCATGTGGTCTGTCTACAGGGGAAACGTAAAGGCGACACAAGCAAGAATGTTCTTTTTATGAGCAGTGGTGTCTGTCAAGAAATACATAATCATCTTTCTAGAGAAACACACAACCCACTAAGTTTTTGATAAGCACACAGTCCAATATATAGAAACAAGATTACACTGTTCAAGGGAATAAAGTTGAGTTATTGCACGCAAGGTTTGTCTTTTTCTATTTGACAACATTATTTAGTTTTAAAGGTAGCAAATAATTATCTAGTGTGTGTACTAAAGAGTAATGCACTGCAGATGCTTAAACAGTAATTAACCAGCGGTCATAATAAACACTAGAGTTCTACTAGAAAATGTTAATTATTCAACTACTGTATAATTATTCTATTATAGTCATTCCTCAAGATTAATTTTGGTCATCAAAGCAAATCTCAGAGGTGTTCCGGGCTCCATTAACCAATTTGGTGTCGACACTCTATGGTCCACCCTGAAGGGCTCTAATGGCTGATTACGCAATGAAGTGATGGAAGCAGCAAAGTTGGCCCTGCTCACTGCCCACATGGTTATGTGCTCCAACACACATTTGGTTTTCTTCATAGCAGGGAATTCACCACCTGTGTTCTACATTGTCTAGCCTGTTTCATAGCACATCTCTCCCCAGTATACCAGGGGCAGAGAATGTGTTCCACATTCTCAGAGAGGACACTCAGTACTTCTGGTCCTTTGCAACATGCCATTTCACAGCAAGATGAGAGCCTCAGAAGCATCACCAGCTTTATCCACCAGAAAATCCCCCAGAATGGTCAGGAATCCATCAGAATCCGTAAGTTTTGGTGGTTTGACCATCCTAACTGGGGGCCCACCTCTGAAGGGAAAAGTTGGTAGCATCAGCCCACACTTCACTAGAAAATCTTGTCTTGAACTCTTGGGGCAAATAGATCTTAAGCAGAAATATTATGAGGAAGATGCTTGGAAGAACACACATCCCTACAGCTGAAGATTTGCTTTTGCTGAATATATTGATTTTTATTTAAAACTTTATTGCCTTTGCCAGTCACTAAACTCAATATTTAGATGCAAAAGAGTTCACAGCATGTTGCACAGCTGACTCGTTTAAGTATTCAAATAACTCAAACAGACGGCAAGAAAACCCAGAGACAATAAGAATAGGAATCATACTGCTGCCACGATTTAAGGCGTGGCATTTCAGAAAAGCAACTGGAGTCTCATCTATGACCTTCATCGCTCACAGCATTTCTCTCAGTACTCATCCACCTATCTGCAAGTCAATACCTGAGAGGTTTTCAAATGACAACCAGTGCCGGTTAATTCTCTCCCCATATGTGCACTGCTTCCTTATTACTCAAATCCTGCTGTTCTCAGGGATTTTGCTGGCTGTTCCAGCTTTCACACATTTCATTTGCTGTCGAGACTACTACTGACGTTTCTGGCCAGATAAAGTAAACCTGATTGGTAGGGTCAGGCATTATATAATTAACACTACAATCTCCAGGGAGAGGCAAACACTGAGAGCGAGTAATCAGCATTTCAAAATACTGTATTTAATGGCAATATATTAGGAGCTGTGTTGCATACATGTTGCATTATGTGAATATATTCAGAATGCAGAGCTTCAGAAATCCTGAAGAACTCAGAGAGCAACTACTGCACTGACTATAGATTATTGCTGTGCTTTAGTGCCTGGAACAAGTGTTTTGATACACAGACGGTACTAAGGGAGATTAATAACATCTTTTAGATTATACACAGGATCAGTTAGAAACCTTGTTGTTACCACTTGACCACTCTCTTTAGTGCCTATCCGCATTTATCACCATAGCCACAAAATACACTAGTAACTACTCAAATTTATTAGTTTGTAGTAATCTGGCAAATTTTATAATTCAGGCAACTATCCAGGAAGCTATCGTCTCTGTTTTGACACCCTAGAATGTAACTATGCTGCAGATGGCAGAAAAATAATTTTCCAAGAAACTGCCAGATGATTTATGTGGGAAAAGGTTTCAGAATATGTTGCTGAGCTTGATTAAATGTAGATGATCCCAGAAGATAACAGAACTCACTACAGGAAAGTTTCCTATCTCTTATATCTGATTATCTATCAGAACATGTAATTTCTGAAAGGAAAATGCCTTGTGGCACTAGCAGCAGGCTTGCTTTGAAGAAAGCTTTCAATTCAATGTCTCCAAACAAGCCCCTGGGAAAGAGTGTTTGGGAAAATTTGAACCTACAGAAATGTTGGTGGCTGTCAGTACAGTACTACAATTTATTTGTATTACATATTTTAGTTGGTCTATATTATGTCTCCTAATGAAAAAAAAAAGCATAAAATCAGTACTGGAAAATGACAGTTCCCAAACTGTAAATATATTTCTGATATATAATTTTGTTGTATAGGCATTTTGATTTGGTAAACTTTAGTAAGATTTGCAGTGAAATCAATGTGTAACTTATCAAGTATTCATGTTTCACAGAAGTTCTGTCATAGTACAATTGCTTTAAAATTACAACCATAATGTTATTTTCTTGTCTCTCCTTCTGTCCTCATGTTTTATGTTAATGCTTAAAGACTCCATTCTTTGCTTAAATGTATTTCTGTATGACACTGCTGTCTCTCATTTCTTTCATTTGAATTGTGTGAACTGAGCATTTTATGTGCATGAAGCTTTCAACCCAGAGCTGGAAAAACAGTTCCATTTTAGGAACCAGTATCAATTATTTAGGCTAACTGTGAATGGAAATGAATATATATTTGTGATCAGATATTATGCATGTGATCAGCTATGTAGAATCTTTTTTCTATACAAATGCAAATTGAAAATCACTTAAAACCAAAAGGTTTTTTGTGAAAATGTCAGATCCACAACCTGATGATACCTTTATTCCCACCCCCACCCCCACATGCTGGTGTTTTTCCTGTGAAACACTGTTAAGTCTGAGGACCTAGAGAAAAATTAGTTTACTTATCAACCTGTCTATGTACAGCATTAATCTGCAAATAATTTTCAGTGTCTCTGCTATTCGAAATGAGGTGGGCAAGGACCAGAGGGATGGCCTTCTCTGTTGCAGCACCTTTTTAATGAAATTTGTCTGGTCTGAGCACCAGGCAAATAGCTTTTTATTTCCTCTGGACTTTGTTACCTAAGGAATTTTCTGGTGTTGCTGCTGCTAAAACTTACCATTAATGTGTTTAAACCAGCATTAAAAACTAAAATTTCAAACTTTCATTCTAGTCTGGTTCCACAGTGATCATTGGAAGTGCAAGGGTACCCCAACCCAGTCACGCTATATAGTTACAGACTACAATATTTCTCTCTTAAGTCTATAGAAACAGTGGAATTTACCTGCATGAGCTGAAAGTGGCGAATGGGGCCGGGGCATAGCTGGGGACTGTCCATTGCATATCAAACTTTTTCGGTTACTTGTCCGGCAACTGTAGGAAGAGAAGAGAATACTTAAAGTACAAATGGTTCAAATATGTAGCATCCCAACCCTATATTTAATTCAGAATTACTATCTTGTGATAGGCATTCTGAATTCAGGGGAGAGGAGAAACCCTAGAATTATACCACACACTGAATGTTAAATGAGTTATATCCCATATATCAGCAGGAGAAAATGCATTAAGGTTAATTATAACCACAATTTTAATGCAGATATTATCCCCAAAGAAATCCACCTGCCACTATGACATTACATTATTAACACTGATATTTTATCTGATACTGAACAACAGTCTTATTTATAATACATAAAAATGTCAGAAAAAAAGATGACCATTTAGAACCACCATTTGATACATGGATTTCCTAATTCCATCCAGGGCAATAATCTATCTATCTTATGATATACTAATTAAAAATCTAATTATTGAAGCAAATTTCACATCTGCGTCTTTTTGTAAATAGACCAGGCACATCCGACAAAGATAAATGTGTTCTTTCACTCACATTTTTCATCTCAAGCACTGCAAATCACTATTTTTCTCCATTACAGATAATTATGACATGAATGGCAAACGCATACATCTACTAAAAAGCAGGACTTCTGCAGCTTTAAGTGAATTCATACTCTTGTAATTATAATCAAATACACCTAAGAATATCATCTTCCACCTTGAAACACACATGTAAATTATTTCCCCTAAGATAATGAAATTGTGAATGAACAAAAATGTGTGCATCAAATATGTTAACATTTGGAATACAAATTATTCCATTACAACATCTTCAGAATGAACATAGGAAACTGCCTGATCATACTATTTGTCATACTATTTGTCAATCTAGCCTAGTACTCTGACTGACAGTGACTCTCTGGGGTATAAGGCACAGTTCTTTCCCATCATCTGCTACCTGATTCTTTTTAACTGAAGATATTGGGAACTATACCTGGGGCATTCTGCAGTGAAAGTATATGCTCTGCCAGTGAACTATGGTCTGCTTAAACTAAGGAAGGGTGAATGCATACATTGAATTCACACTGTAAGTCTTCAAACACATACATGCGCGCACACAAGCAACAAAAATGCAAATAGCTCACACTTCTATAGGCAAGGAAATAAAACACTGATCAAGTTCCTGCAGAAGGGTAGTATCCAGCTAAGTCATACTCAGAGTAAACCCATTGAAGTAAACAGATTTACAATAAATTCATCCTAAATCAATTAATTTCAATGGACCTACAAAGAGCATGACTTAGTTGGATACCACTCAATCTGTTTTTGCAGTGGCATAGTTGTGGAGTTACAACCCCATGTAAGAAAATCCATCTGTGAAGGCCAATAATATGATTTCAATGAGAGAAGCCATCTCCCAAATAACACAAATAAAAACCAAACCGAAATAGGATTTTATCTGCTCCGAAAACAAGTGGTAGATAGGGCTCTGAACATGAGTGTTCTACAGCAGTGGTGTCAGAACTTCGAATGCCTTTCACAAGTTTCTAGTTCCTTAAAGAAACAGAAGTATTTGAGTACTCTTGTTAAGGAACCATAGTCTACTCAGTACTCCTAGGCAAACATATACCTTCACATATATTTCCTGTAAACTACTTTCACCACTCGGGGATCCAATTTTAAATGTTCCAACCACAGGTTTTTTTGTTTTTGTTTTACAGTTCTGCTAAATGAGGACCATTTATTACATTATCGTTTTGCTTTAAAACACTGCTATATTCAGAACAGCTTATATTTAAATGTCAGACGTCTATTAAAAAGAAAAGTATGGCATGTCTGTTTCTACATGTAAAAAGACATGCTGCCCTATTTATTTAATTGCCTATTAACTGTTAAAATCAACTTAGTGCTGGTGAGAAAGGTCACATTTGAAACTGAATATTGTTACTAAGAAACCACTAGCAATTCTTATGCCCTCCCCATTTCACACTCTTTCAAACATGGGCTACAATCGCTTTGATCATCATTTAGTGGCTACAGGGAAGGCTCCACTAGCTGGGGGGTTTTGCACATTGGATAAGAGGTCATCACAACTCAAACCACCAACAGCTGGGCAACAGCCTTCTGTCAAACCCCTCATATTACATGAATATACTAAGGGAGCAGATCAAACACATAAGTAAAGGTAAAGGTACTGGCCCCATACGGGCCAGTCTTGACAGACTCTGGGGTTGTGCGCCCATCTCACTTAAGAGGCCAGGGGCCAGCGCTGTCCGGAGACACTTCCGGGTCACGTGGCCAGCGTGACATCGCTGCTCAGGCCAGAGCCAAAGCCGCACACGGAAACGCCGTTTACCTTCCCGCTGGTAAGCGGTCCCTATTTATCTACTTGCACCCGGAGGTGCTTTCGAACTGCTAGGTTGGCAGGCGCTGGGACCGAGCAGCGGGAGCGCACCCCGCCGCAGGGATTCGAACCGCCGACCTTTCGATCGGCAAGCCCTAGGCGCTGAGGCTTTAACCCACAGCGCCACCTGCGTCCCACCAGATCAAACACATAAGGACCCATAAATCAATATTTACATACAATCACATTGCAATGTGGTGCTACTAAGTGCAGCTTTCAAGATAAGGCAATCAGCAGCACAGATAATGGCCCTGTTAGGTATGCTACCATTAATGTTTCTTCTTCAGAGAGAGTCGTTTACTATGAATACATGGGTAAATTACTGGCAATAAAGGTTAATTGCTAAAAAGAGCTGGGTGAAAGGAATGTGCTGGCAGCAATTGCTTTTTATCACGCTTTTCACTTGAAATCTGACATCTGTTTTAATCATTTATAATAATTTCATTTTAACATCCTTAATTATTAATATTTACACTTGTAATGAAGATGGATATATGGGCTGTAAACTATTATGGCAGAACCTTTAACAGCATACACTGACTATTGTAATGTATCCCTTAATTTTGTTGTCATTGTAATGTGCTTGCTGGTTGAGCAGAAGATAAAGCTTTAAAAGAATATGTGTCTTTGTATTTGGAAAGCACAACAAATGAAGTGCTTTCTAAACCAATTTTAAATTCCAAATATCATGTAGGAACACAATATAAAGTGATACATGCAAGGATGAATGAATGGAGGATGGAGGCTGCAGGTTTTTTTACTATTAAAAATGTACAGCTAAACATCATCTCACAGAGGTAGGCTACCTCTGGCAAGATATGGTATGTGTCCACTTTGTTTACACTAGATAAGTTTACATTATATTCAACATGATGTGAAAGCTGACTTCAGATTTATTTGCTTTGCTAAGCACAGATTCCAGAGTGCCAACTCTGTTTATGGCACAGCAGCCTACGGTGCAGATGATGATGATGATGATGATGATGATTAATAATAATAATAATAATAATAAATATTTATACCCCACCACTCTGGGTGGCTTCCAACACAATATTAAAATACAGTAATGCATCAAACATTAAAAGCTTCCCTAAACAGGGCTGCCTTCAGATATCATCACTAAAGTCTGGTAGCTGTTGTTCTCTTTGACATCTGGTGGGAGGGCATTCCACAGGACAGGTGCCACTACCAAGAAGGCCCTCTGCCTGGTTCCCTGTAACTTGGCTTCTCGCAGTAAGGGAACTGCCAGAAGGCCCTCGGCTCTGGAACTCAGTGTCTGAGTAGAACGATGGGAGTGGAGACGCTCCTTCAGATCATCTGTTCAACATAGGCTATGAGAGCAACAAAGGACACAGCAATTTTTTTGGAACAAAGCCTCTATAAATGTATTGGCAAAAATTATGCCAACATGTTTTCACCTTTTAAAACTATTTTACTTCAGCATCCTTATTAACTTCAGACAAAAAGGTTTTTCATCTATAAAACAATCTTGAAGCCAATAGCAGTTAAAGCTATTACTAGTTATAACCGATTAGCTTAAGTACTACTAGTTAAAGCCATTTGCTTAGATCAAACCTAACTAGGGTTACTTGTTATGAAAACACACCTTGGTGTACCTCAAAATCATGTGCTTCCCTTTGCCCTCTCCATATGCAAGGAGACTGAAACATTCTGGTTTCACTTTTTCATAAAGCACAATTTCCTCCTACACCAAAACTCTAGGAACTTTGCTTTAGTCTAACTAAAGCTAGATAAACATCAGAAGAGCAAACCACATTTTGATAGCCTGTTTTACAAACACAAACAATATATACAATTCTAAAGCTTAAATTGGAGAGAGGTGAAGACATACTGGTACTTTCCCTGGGTATAATTTGGTTTAGGACTGGCTCTGGTATTTGTCATCAAGCTCCTGACTGTAAGAGAAGGGTTAAATCTTCCTTTTCCATGCCTTACACACATGCACAATGCAATAAAATTATATAGTAAGTCAGACTATCAGCACAGTAAATTGTTCCTGAGACCTGCCTTAGTCTGCATTGTATTTTTAGTTTATTATCCATGTAATGCAAATATACACAAGATGAAAAAACACATAAATGTTAAAATTTAACTCCAATGGGGCATGAATGTTTAGTACCATATTCTTGTTACGCAAGGATTTACAAAGCATGGTTGGTTTCATAACTACGTTGCTACTTTCAGCAAACTTAATTTCACAGTACACAAATATTTTGCCTCGCCTCTGTCTTTAAGGGCAAAAACTGAGCATTATTTTTTTAACAGCTTAAATTTATGCCAGAGCTTTGTTTTCAGTTCCAGGGCTATATCCAAAAATGTGTGAAGAAACATGTATCTTTGTATCTGCAGGGTATGTCACTGCTAAAATGGCCGCTGTTTCTTTAATGCGAATAAAGCTGGGTCAGCATGACTCAGCGGTCTGCACCAAGTTGTATATATAAGTGAGAAATGTTAGTTTGTTGCTGAGGCTGGTGTTTGGGTTGGTTGGTTGGTTGGTTGGTTAGTTAGTTAGTTAGTTAGTTAGTGCTGGTGTGTATTCTTATTCAGTCGTGTTTTGCACAAAGACTTTTAAGAAGAAAACTCTGCAAGGATATTCTCGTGGACTCTTTTATGCAGACAAGGGTCCGAGGACCAGGCTGAGGAGACAAAGGGAGGTCAGAACCCTTTCCTTCTTTTTTTTTGCTTTTTAATAACACTGACAGGGTGCATTTCACATATTGAGGAGAAAAGCATTAATGGCTATTTTTGTGACGTATTAAGTGGAAGTTTGTTTCAAAAGAAATAACGGACCATGCTGATAATTGGGAACACTGGTTGAGAGCTGAAAAGTGCATGTTAAACTGATTCAGCCCATGAAGCTAACAGGGCAGAGCCTAGAGGGCAGGCCCATGCAGGGCTTGTCTTAGGCCTGGGGCAAGAGTCTTGTCCACGAGATGCAGCACCTAATCTGATCTAACGCTACATGCTAGTACAGTGGACACTCAGGTTGTGAACGTGATCCATGCGGGAGGCACATTCTCAACCCGCAGCATTCGCAACCTGCAGCGCCGCATCTGCGCATGCGCAAAGTGTGATTTAGCGCTTCTGCGCATCCACCGAAACCCGTTCCGGTACTTCCGGGTTTTGGCGCATCCGTAACCCAAAAAAACGCAACCTGAAGCGTCTGTAACCAGAGATACAAACAGTGTTTCTGCTCAGTTGAGATCTAAATGTGAAGCACATAGCTGGTGAATACAGAATTTAATATATATTTCTATATTACTGCTAGCAGTATTTTGCACCATTCTTTGCTTTATTTCTGATATTATAAAGCACACATGAAAATATCAGAAATAAAGCAAAGAATGGTGCAAAATACTGCTAGCAGTAATATAGCTATGTGCTTCACATTTAGATCTCAACTGAGCAGAAACACTGTATGACACAAGTATTATCCCCAAGAGAATTTATAGCATGGCAGGGCTTTCAGGTCTCTGGTTATCATTTAGTTAATATCTAGTTGGTTGAATCAACATTTATTGAAATGTAAAAACTTCTTGAGCTAAGAAGGTAGTACAGATGAAGGCAGGCAATGGCTATATTATTCTGTACACTGGAAAGTTTCAATGATCAAACTTATTATTACTTTATATATTTATTAACAAGAGTGCATACTGTTTTCACAGTGCAGCCATCCCACCCTTCCTGGTGACTTTTGGGGCTCCGCGGGGACTTTTTTCTCAGCCTGATACTCCCACAGTGGACACTCGGCAGCTGGGTTGTCTTTCTGGCAGGGAGGCTAAAGCTTCAAAATCCTGCACTGAACAGGCAGGTGGAAATGGATGGCCTCCCTAGGACCCTTCAAACTGTGCAAAGAAGGAAGAGGAGGCAGTTGCCCAAGGGCCTGTGGCTTTGTGCCTGGCTGTGCTTTGCTGGTAGAGTGTTTTTCCTTCACTTTCTAAATCTCATTCATTGCATCAACGACCCAAGTTGCAGAACAAGTTTGAGTCAAGTTCAATCAGGGATAGGCAACCTAAGACCCAGGGGCCGGATGCGGCCCAATCACCTTCTCAATCTGGCCCGCGGACGGTCTGGGAATCAGCCTGTTTTCACATGAGTAGAATGTGTCCTTTTATTTAAGATGCATCTCTGGGTTGTTTGTGGGACATAGGAGTTCGTTCATTCCCCCCCCCCAAAAAAAAAAAATATATATATAGTCCAGCCCACCACATGGTTTGAGGGATGGTGGACCGGCACACAGCTGGAAAAGGTTGCTGACCTTGAGTTAAATGATGCTGAAAGCACCATTTCAGTGGAATTCACTCCCACCATTCCTCACTGCAGCCTGGCAATGCTAAATGGCCTTTTGGTCAAAGTGAAGCTGATAGATCCCTCCCTAAAAGGTTTAAGGTGAATGTACACATAACCCCTGGAACACATGTCTCAGAGCATGCAGTAAACAAGCAACTGACTGACAAAGAGAGAGTGGCGGCTGCCTTGGAAAACAACTACCTGTTGGAAATAGTGAATCAGTGTTTGCATAGTTTACTTTGGGAGGTAGGAAAGATACCCAAATTGCTTGTTCCTGGCATCAATTGGACATATTTCCCTAGCAAGTTCTAACGTTTAGTCTTCTTTCTGTATCTTTTGTCTTGATTTCATGCTGGAGAAATCAAGCAAACCAAAACAATAATTCCATGCAAGACTAGGACAAGTTATCCCAAAGAAGCATGATTTTAATTACAACAGTCAGTTCCTTAGCAGTTTTCATCACTAGGCTTTCAATATTTACTGTATGTTAATCCTTTATTTGCAAAAACAGAGAAATCTGTCCCTAAAGAGGTATTAAGCCTTGCATACATAGCTCCCCTTCTCCTCTGCAATTGTCAACACATCTACAGCATCCACAGTTATAGGTTTGCATTTTGCTGTATAGTTTCCAAAGATGTTGTGATTCATAACAGTCTCTAAGTTGCAATTCTGTGTTAGCTTTCAGGCAACAATAGCCTTATTTTGTACAAGCTCATTTCATATTTCTCACAGGTACCTCACATAAGCCTATTTGGACATTTCTTCATAGTTTAAAACCATCTACGAGTTTGAGGGCAAAGTTTGAAGTGGGGAGCAACCTCTATCTGATTCCATGGAGACTCCATGCCTGATTTAAAATCCTGGCTGTGCAGGGTTCTAAATTGCACAGGGAACTGCCACACAAGAAGAGGGCACTCCCCACGCAGTGCTTCATTGTGAAACTCCTGAAGGGCTCTAAAGAGTGTACACTGTGCAGGTGATGTGCTGGAGAGAGCAGAGCTTGATTGTGCACCCCCACTTCTCACTTGTTTGCTTATCTTTAAATAGTCTTCAGCAAAGTAGGTTGGCATATTTTGATTTTAGAAAATAGGTTTTAAAAAAGAAAACAAAAAATGCTGCAAAAAGACAAACTGATTAGAGGGAGAATTGAAGAGAGAGCTCCAAAGGCATTGCTGAGATTGCTCTATTGGCAGAGGAGAAAATGACATGCAGTACAAAAATTTGCATTCCACTATATATTCTTAAAATGGAACAAAACACAATTTGTCAGCAAATAACTAAACTTCTGTAACATGCTTTTAAAATCCCACAAGCTACTTTTCATTGTAGCCTCTATTAATGCATCTTATTGAAAGTTTACATTTACAATTTCATCAAAATGCTGCACTGCTCCATTAAATATAAATTACTAGCGTAATATTGATTAATTTTTATACTGACGAACACTGAGAGTTCTACCTCCCCAAAGTCACGCATCTTGTCACACTGACAGAATTAACCTTAATTATTTCACAGCAAAAGACCTAGCATCACAGCACATATGCAAATCTAAACAGTTAGGGAACTGCCCTTTGATTCAAATGTTACCTTTCAAGCTAGATAAGGCCCAAGTGAGGAACATATGAAAAATTAGTGCAGTCAAATTTTAATGATGTGGAAATAATCCTGAAACGTCTTACGAGCACTTAAATCTGCCACCAAGTACCTGCTTTGCACATTAACAGTTTCCACTTTTGGACAGGAAAGGGGGGATTTGATTGCAAAGAAGAGGTCTATGGAATGGGTTTTCTGTATAAACAAGGAAACAAACTTTTTAAAAAGCTTTCCTCGTACCCCATCATAAATTTACCGTATTTTTCGCTCTATTGGATGCACTTTTTCCCCCTTCAAAAATGAAGGGGAAATGTGTGTGCGTCCTATGGAGCGAAGACGCCATAGCCCCACGACCCTCTATAGCAGGAGCCTCTATAGCAGGAGCCTCTATAGCCGTGCGTCACCTCTCCAGCCGGAAGAGCTCACGTGGTGTGCTAAAGCAGCCCCCCGCGACCCTCTCCCGGCTGGAGAGGTGACGCACGGCTATGGCAGGAGCCTCTATAGTAGCGTGTCACCTCTCCAGCCGGGAGAGCGTGCGTGGGGCTAAAGAAACACCCCGTGACCCTCTTCCGGCTGGAGAGGTGACGCGCGGCTATGGCAGGAGCCTCTATAGTCGCGTGTCACCTCTTCAGCTGGGAGAGCGCGCGCGGGGCTAAAGCAGCCCCCCCGCGACCCTCTCCTGGCTGGAGAGGTGACGCGTGTCTATGGCAGGAGCCTCTTTAGCCGCACGCCACCTCTCCAGCCGGGAGAGCCGCGTGGGGCTAAAGAAGCCCCGCTTACTCTCTCCCAGCTGGAGAAGTGATGCGCGACTATGGCAGCAGCCTCTCAGCTGGAGAAGTGATGCGCGACTATGGCAGCAGCCTCTCCGCTGCACCTTTCCGCTGCTCCCTGACCTGCTCTTTGGGGCTGGTGGTGGGCTTCCCCCCGCCAGCCCCAAAGAGCAGGTTGAAAGGAACCTGAAGCCTGGAGAGCGAGAGGGGTTGTTGCGCACCGACCCCTCTCGCTCTCCAGGCTTCCAAGGTAGCCGCCTGAAAGCACCTTAAACGGCACCTTGTTTTAGAGCGGGAAAACAAGAGGGGGGAAATTCTCCCCCTCTCTGCGCAGCACCTCCTGCCGCTTCGCTGAAGGGGCGCTGGGCAGAGGGGGAGATTCTTTTTTTCTTCTTGTTCTCCCCCCTCTAAAACAAGGTGCGTCCTATTGTCCGGTGTGTCCTATGGTGCGAAAAATACGGTAACCTATTTTTGTTTGTGACATTATTAGAAGGATCTCTAGAAGACTATGGCTTATGCTGCTCCTGTACAATTTTTTTGTGTTGTCATTTTGTATTATGTCAACATGACATTTCAGTGAGAATGATACATTTCCTTGGATTTTTAAATATCCTGTTACATAATCTGGAGTACTGCTTGATATAGACTTCAGCTGAATATGTGACTAGTAAAATATATGGTGTTATATGATTAGCTGCTATATAAGTCAATTTACTATGTGACAGGGTACACTTGACAGAATTAGGCAACCAGCCAATTTTGTACATTGATGCCTTTATGAATAGACAATTTTAAACAGTATTTCCACCACACACCTCCTTGAGTCGATATCATATTCTTATACTTTCTATGGATCCATTGACATCCAGCTTCTGCTCTTAGGAGGTGGCCAAAACAGTCCAAAGCTAAAGTTATTTATTCTAAAATATTTATTAAGGCCATTTTAACAAAAGGAAGCTAAATGGTTAATAATTAATAGCCTAGGAACATTTATTGTCACAAAGAGGGTTTTAACAATTCACTGTTTCTCAGCCCATTCAATTTATTTAGTATATTTCTAGGCTGTTCATTGGTAAAATTCTTTGGATGCTTCAGAAAATATCAACAGCACACAATAATACTATCATATTCAAGTCACTGCCTCTACTGATATTACCAATTATGGTCAAATTTTATCATTTTTATGGTGGGAACAGCTGGCTGTCAGCAGCTGGAGTATCAACAAACTTACCTATTAAGAAAGAATACTTTCATCTTGATATGAAAGAACCTTATCAGGCCGTTCTATATCTTGATAGAAACCAGATTAGACACTTATAGCAGAACAAGAATATGTTTCTATAAGATTATATGATCTACTATGATTTCCAAGTTGGGCTACAGAGTGAGATTTAAGAATTTTATTGTCTGAGCACCTTGATGGTATCAAACAATTTAGCTTGGGTGTATATTCTTTTATATCTCTGCTTTATAATGAACAAACAAGAAAAAGACAAAACATGAAAGATTTATTATTTATAATTCATTAATAAATGTATTTATTGATGGAATAAATGTATAGACCAACCTCATCCCTGAACATAAAGATCGGGAGGTGGCATAGGGAGCAAGAGATCTTAAAGATAACATAGTCCTAAATTGTTCATGGTTTATAAACAATAAGTAAGCATTAAACTTAGCCCAATAGTGTAAAGGCAGAAAAGGTCAACTCTTTCAGCAATAGTGATATACTCTGACAAAAGGTCTTCATGCAGAGGAACCAACTGCTGCATTTAGCTGCTGTAGTTTCTGGAAAGAAACATCCCCAACACAGTGTGTGTTGCAAGCAATCTGATGTTTATTACTAAGACATGCACCACTGTGGCCAAGTTATCCTTTTCCTGGAAAGTCCATAGCTGATATACCAACTAAAGCTAGCAGAAGATGCAGACACTTGGTCCTCCAGCAACAAAGCTGAATCTAGGAGCACTCACAAGCTGCAAGCCTGTTCTGTTAAGAGTAAGAGCAACCCAATCCAGAACATGTAACTGACCAGCTCCCAGATGTGAGAACCAACCATCCAAATAGTTTCTGAATCAGACGTTACAGAAAAAGAGAGCTGTGTGTCATCAGTGTGTCAATGACATCAAGCCAGAAATCACCTAATGATCTATCCCAGTGGCTTCATACAGCTATTAAATAGCACCGGAGATAAGTGATAGCCCTGCAACATCCACAGCATGATTGCCAAGGGTCCAAAAGGCTGTTCCCCAGTGCTACAGGTTAGGGAAAACTTTCCGCAAAAACTTACTGTTTATTTTGAGGACCTGCCCTTGCATTTATATTCCAAGGCAATACAGTGGTACCTCGGGTTACATACGCTTCAGGTTACATATGCTTCAGGTTACAGACTCCACTAACCCAGAAATAGTGCTTCGGATAAAGAACTTTGCTTCAGGATGAGAACAAAAAGTTGCTCCGGCAGCAAGGCAACAGCAGGAGGCCCCATTAGCTAAAGTGGTACTTCAGGTTAAGAACAGTTTCAGGTTAAGTACGGACCTCCGGAACGAATTAAGTACTTAACCCGAGGTACCACTGTATATTTATATGTCACCCTGTCATTCTCCTAACCAGAAACAGTTTTGAAAGCTCAGTTACCGTACTTTTACATCTTGATACTGGTACGAGTCTTTTTCTTTGGATCTCTCATTTCTATACCATGTAAACACCACACTTTACAATTTGCCATTATTTTTAGGGTGTAATGTAGGCAAACACTTATGAGTCCTAAATAAACAAACCAGTGAAATCCAATCAACAAAAGCCAGTTCCTGAAAACTTGCCCATCACCAAGGAAAACATGGATTCAGCTTCCCTATGACCCAATAAAAATATGTTTTATGCATAGGCTCTGTCTTATGTATTCTCTTTGTTCATAAATGTTTGCAATAAGTTATATATGGAAAGGCATTGATGTCTTCCCCAATTACATTTATTTCATTTCCCCTCTTAAATCAAACATTTAAAATAGTATTATGTAAGAAGAAAAATCAAACTTTAATTAGAGCTACCAAGAACAGTCCGAAATGTGCTGCTCAGGAAAGAAACATGTGACTGCAACTAAGATTACTTAATATAGACAAGCAACAAATGCTAATGAAGTGTAAAGAAGGGCTACAAAAAGGATGGCACAATAACAAAAGATGTGATATATTAATGGTGGTTGAAACACACAAGGCACAAATAAAGCCATCTCTTAACATTATGTCCAAAATAAATTGAATCTTCATTCAAACGTTGTTTACTTTTACTGAGAATTTATCAAACTGAAATGTATCAGGTAACAATGAGTTAGGGTTCACACAGGTAACAGGATCTGAGTTCAACCATACCATTCTCATGAGAAAAATTATATCTGACCTGGTGCTGTGTGAAATCCCAACATTTAATTTTGGTTCAATTAAATTGCAAAAACCTTACCATCCCCAACACTATTTCAAGAATCTAACAATGGAAATAGAATGATACAATTAAGGAATGATGCAATTAAGGGTCCCTATAACGTCTTTGCTGTCAGAATTCACCACAGCTGATGCATTTTCAGGCTTCCACCCACACACTTTCATAACAGCCATATACTGTATCTGCTTTGTTTTGTTCCTTTTAAAATGACAGCTTAAGTTATTAAGATATGAAACAATCTAACTGGTATCTGATTGGGTAGAGAGGATGGAGGAAATGGGACTCTAAAAACTTCCTTACATTAAAAAAAAGTTAAACGCAAATGCAAAACCAAATGTCCCATAGTGCAGTTGTCCTGTGCCATATACTGTACAGTGGTACCTCAGGTTAAGAACTTAATTCGTTCCGGAGGTACGTTCTTAACCGGAAACTGTTCTTAACCTGAAGCACCACTTTAGCTAATGGGGCCTCCTGCTGCCGCTGCACCGCCAGAGCCCGATTTCTGTTCTCATCCTGAAGCAAAGTTCTTAACCCAAGGTACTATTTCTGGGTTAGTGTAGTCTGTAACCTGAAGCGTATGTAACCCAAGGTACCACTTTACACTAATCTATCTTGGGTATATCCTAAGAAAATTCCTGCATGCAAGTAATTACTGTCCCTAATTGAAAAAGTAGCACAACACCTTATAAGTTCAAGGAGCTGCTTCTACATATTTAGAAGGCTCCTTGGCATAGACTGTGTTTACACAATTACCATTCTTCTCCTGACCGTTTTCTAAACATTCATGGGCCATTGTGTTTTTCTGCTGTCTTGTGAACTATCAAATATAGCAATCCTTTTGTTTACTTTTCATGATCACTTATCATGAAGAAAAGAGATGAGTTAAGGTTCCTTGTTCTTGCTAGGGATTCTTTCCAGACACTCTACTCACTTCAAGCTTTGAGTCATACTTTGTGTACACAAGCCACTGGATAACCGAGTTCAGAGACTGTTAACTTAGAGAAATTTGGTAAACAGCAGCTTTCATGATGTATCTTTCACAACTTCTGCCATACATAATGACAAATTCATTCAAATATTTTATTTTAATATATATTTTGGTCAGCATTTTTACAATCAAGAATTTTCCACCTAAACACTCTATTAATTTTATCCAACACATTGTTTAGCAACTGTTAGACATAGTGTTTACTCTAATTTAACAACATCCGTGAGGGAACATATGACTCTAAACCATGCTCAAGGAGTAGTTCAAAGCACAACACAAGGACAACAACCCAGTTCATGGCATCAACTGATGTCTTCTGTGTCTTGTGATAACACAGTCAATGGAACTTTTTTTGTTTCAGCATTGAATGTCACTCACCGCTCTCGTTACTCCCCCTGTTATGTATTTAACCTTAGAAGTATATGAACTGCCACACAGCTTGCCATGACAATGCATAACGTAGCCAAAACATCCAATCACACAAAATTGTGTGAAAACTGTCTGGGTTTTCTTGCAGAATGATATCCTGACACATTTTTCTTGGAAAAGGAGCAATATTAGGGAGAGATCAAAGGGTTGTTTTTCTTTTCATTTCATTATAGTAACAGTGAAAACAGGATATGTTGAAAACTCTCTGGAGCATGGGGATGGCACAGAGGAAATGGGTGAGGGGGAAGTCCCATTGTGCTAGCAGTAAGCCTTGCACACATACAACTATTTTGTTGTATATTGCCCACAGATAGAAAATGGCAGTTAAGTTGGTTCTAAATGAACCTTTTCCTGTTACTAAAAGGACTCTGATGTTCATATTATACCAACCTTTTTTTTTATTAAAAAAAAAAACTACATGAATGTTCATATAACATCTTTGTTTTTTAATTTAAGCCAGTATGTAATGTTGCAACTTTTTTCTAGCAGACCTTAAACTACTTTCCTTTAAAGAAGACTTCAAATTCATAATGGTGGGGTCCTAGCTCTTTAATAGTTGCTTAACACAAATTTAATGGTAAGGGCATTTGTCACTTAACATAAGAAGTTTCACAGCTTGAATATCTGCTTGCCACCAACCATAGCAACAGAAATCCCTGGAGAGAGAAAAGTACAAAAAAGCTTCTACCATACAGGCCTTTCCCAGTTTTCTAGTTTACTGAAGCTACCGGATTTAGTACAGATGACTAGTACTCTTAAGTCCTCTGCTGAATGTACAAATAGGAAATAGAAGATGGTATAAATGGAAAAATTCAGTTCAGCTCTGAAACTACCTCACAGATTATATGACAAGACAATTACATCATGCTATGCTCATTTTAACATGAGGAAGTAGCAGGGAAAAAGCAGTGAGTAATCATGCCTGAAGTCAGAAGAAACTTTTGTAAAAACTCTCCTGCTTTCTACATGTCCCTTCTTGTGCCCTCAGCAAAGGAAGGCATGGCCTATTCATTAATAATCTTTGGGTGGCACAGCATCAGTCATGTGCTTTGGCATAAGCCTTCTAAGTGAAAACCAGACAGCCACAAAACTTGCTTAACTACTTTTCCTTCTCTTTCAAGCAGTATGTGCTTATGGCATCAAAATTATATACGAGAAATTATGTTGCCAATGTCGTTTTATTTAAGTTGAAAAATAAAAAGCTGTAGAATCAGAGACATGGTCACAAAGGTTTCTTTAAAAAGTTGAAACACCATATTTAGATAGATGAGAAAGAAACAGAACTCTGTGATGCTCATTTGCTTTCCATTGGACAACATACGGTACTCCTAGTCAACATTAAAAATAATCATTATCTATAAAGTTGGACTTTACTCCAAACGAAACGGGTGTTTCTGAAGTAGGTAGATTCCTTTTGATACGAAGTTTCTAATGTGCCAAAAATACTCGGTAGAAAACATTTCTCTAGGAGACAGCCTTATACTAGATGAAACACCCTTTACTCACTGTTACGCAGTTTAAATGCAGGCTTCTTCATTGCAAAACAGATATTGGGAGGAATAAGGCATTAGGAAACAAAGTAAAAGGAAGAAGCATGACTCCAGCTCATAAGGTTATGAGTCACCAAACTGACTTTACTACAAAAACATTTAAATATAGTCGTCATTGTTTGGAGAGAAGAGTTAAGACCTATTGCACACCAAGCACGGGGGAGGCAGGCAAGTGTGAGCAAGAACCAAACAAAGGCAGCATATGGGCGAAAAACGAGGCCACAGCTTTATTGGTTACCAACCCTGTGGGGTTTGGGCATGGCATGAGGCAAGGATCCATTCTTCCAGGCAGTCCACCAGCTGGCCCAATCTCTCATCCAGCTGCCTCCTTGGGCAACCTGAGGAGATGCCAGCAGGTGGTTTTCCACCACATAGTGGATCAATTTCAACCATAGATATAGTTGCTTCCCAGCCCTATCAACCAACAGCTGTTTGATACCCACCCCAATGTATTTCACTGAGAGTAGGTGGGTCAGTTGGTGGTGGCTTCAGAAGCTTCAGGGCTGCTGCAGCGCCAGGTTTTATAGCCCAGGTGCACATAAAGGCCAGCACAGGCTTCACCCTGGTCCACACCCAGATCCCAGATCTGGCTTCAGGGCTCACCAGTCTGGCTATGGATTAGAATCAGGTCTATGCCCTTGTTTGCTTCTTCAGTACTGCTTTGCTTCTATTTCCAGCTCAGTAACAGTAGAAGACAAGCCACCCCCAGGTATGAGCTGTATACATAGTTTATTGCACACTAAGAACTGCAGAGTCATAATTTCGACCTCAGCTTGTGACATGTTTGCCAAATATGGTGGCCACCACTATTTTAAGAATGGGAAGTAATAAGAAATTGATCTGTGTTTTATACTCAACATACTTTTTGACATGCTCATGGAAACTCATGCTCATTCAAACAACTGCTTTAGTATTACTGTGCAGCCTAGTACTACTTTGCATAAATACTTTATTTTTAATTCAGACTTCTTAGTGTTTAAAATCCATTTAGCTTACTTGCTAAAAAGTATGATTGACTCTTGGTGATCAGGTAGCCATTCCACCAGTACTAATAAGAATTAAGTTGTGTTATGTGATCTCCAAGGACGTGCTCTATTGGGAGCTGGCTTCAGGCACTGGGCCATTAGCAGACCAACTCTGTGTCACAAAGATGTCTGCAAATGTGACACGAAGGCTGACAACATTAACCCCGCCATGTAGGAATCCCTTGCAGAAAACTGCAGTGCCTGAAAACAAGTTCTGTATCCAGAGCAGTGACCAAAGGAGGAATGGCCACAGGAAAGAACACAGAAAGAAGAAATGCCATGGAACACCTGCATCAGGACAACCGGACACCTTCATTTGCCCCAAGTGCAACAAAACATGTCTCTCCTGTATTGGTGTTTACAGCCAGTGGAGGCCCTGTAACTTTCCAAAAGTTTGACTTCACCCCCAAAGGTGTACTCTTTCAGATGCCAACCAACCATAGATTCTCACATACCTTTTCATTTCACATTTAGTTCAAGCCTATGTGTGTTTACTTAGGTGTATGCCGATGAATGGCCACTGAGGAGTCTCAGTGGAACTTGTTTTAAGGTACTTGTACTGCACTCTTAGGTAAAATTAACCAGTAAAGTGATTTTGTAGTACAGTAATCAATGTACATTGCAACATTTTAAACTGAGCATTTAGACACATGAACTAGTGAAAAGAGGAGTCATTTCTTTTAATTACAGAGGGTCAAATCCAACATTGCCTTCCATTCACACAATTTATTATCCTCTCCTCCCCCCTACAATCCCCTTCCCAGCGTTCCAGTAAATGGGTTTTTTTTTGGGGGGGGAGGGGATGCTGCAGTGGAGAAGTGAGGAAGGCCAAGTCCTTTTGAAATAACAAGACATCTGTTCCCACCTGTGTGCAAACACAATTAGATACAACCTAGAATAATTAATTCAGAACTGTGTTGAAATGAATATGGATTATAAAATTTTAGGAATAATATGCATTGGAAAAAAAATTATGTAGGGACAATTAAGGGAGAAAATGAACTATGGCATTTTTACTGACACCAGACCTGATGAAATAACACCTTCAGACAATAACAGCTAGTACGGATAAACTGCAGTACAGTTTGCTTTTTTGAACCTTCTCCAATGGGCAAATCAATATGGAAGTAATCTTAGTGTCCCAGACTTCTGAAACTTGTTTCTATCTATTGGGACTAGTGCCTATCTTCAAACTGCTACTATTCTACATCTGCTGTTTCTCTGCTGGATCATTTTCAACAGAATCACAAGTCTCTTTTCCCCTGATGATTAAGATTTCACCCCAAGCTGTTTTGCCCTTCCATTTTATTCAGGTTTGAAACAAAGTGTTCTACCACAGCAGGTCTAAGTAATCATAAAGGATGTGAATGTTAATTACACTCAATGGTTCTGAAAAGTAGTATCAATGAATACCAGCATCTGGAGCAGCTTGTAATTACTTAATCTGAAAATGTGAAGCTTGTGGTTTCTGAGAAAATGAATAATATTAGGAACTGGTGTACGGGAATAAACTTATTCCTTATCAAATCTTGATTTCCATTTCCATTTCCATATATCCAAATTTGTTTAAAACAAATGTCCTGCTAATACAAATAATAGACTGACTTAAAGTGCAAACTGTTGTATGAAAGCAGAGGCCACACCTAAGAATTATTCTAGATGTGAGATTAAATCCACTTGATGAACACAGGCAAGTCAAGACTAGATTAACCATTGGTCTGATTGTACATGGAATAGCCTGGAATCTATTGTATTTTTTTTTTTTTAAGCCAGCAAGTTAGGATATGCAATATACAAAAACAAAAAAGCTACAAATAAAGCCAACACCTTAAAGATTCATGAGGAACGAAATTAACAATAAAGATAGAAACAGAGTCTTTAACAATCACTCTAAAATCTCATATAAAACTTACAATCCCAAAAGGAACTCTTTAGCAAATAAACATGGGTTACTTCATATATACTGAACAACCAAATTTGTCCTCAATGATATACCAATGTTGTTAATAAACTCAGCTCTCATATAATCACAGGAAAAAACGATGTTCTGCTTTTCAGACCAACTGCCAAACGCAACAACCCAACACAATTATATGGTGATGTCACAAAATAAACAAAAAGTAAATTATTTAAAGTTCTTAAAAGTTAAACAAATCTGTGCAATTCCCCCCTCCAAAACCCCCCACCAAATTCACCACTTGAGAAATAATGTCCCCATTCACACTTAACATTAAGTCAAACCATGGCTTAGCATAACTGAGCAGATGCGACTGCCTTCAGTCTCAGTTCCTGCAGCTGCCATGCTACCTGGGGCTGAGCCATGGATTGCCTATATGTTACAGCTCAACCAAGGTTTACATTTTTGTCTTTCTGAGCCGTAAGCTGTGATACTTTTATAGAAAAAGAGGTGCCAGAACTCACCAGGAATGCCTCCCTTGCTCTCATATAATGGCAGTGGCACCCACCTGAGAGGTGCCAAAACTGAGTTCCAGTGAGTTCTGGCTGAAAAAAAGCTCTGGCCAAAATAAAGTTTGATTAAAGCTTGTGCTTTATCTGCAGCAAGACAAACCACAAGCCAAGGTTCAAATGTATTGCTAAGCCAAACCATGGCTTAGCCCCCAATAGCACAGCAGCAGTCAGACTTGGGGAGAACCACTGCAGCTAAGATCTTTACATCAGGAACTCACACATTTGCATAAAACCATAGTCTGGCTTTGCAATATATGCAAAATGGATCAATGCACTACCATACCAAGGACAAAACTAACAAGCAAACAGAAAGCTTTTCATTGCTTGTTTGTTTATTAGTGACATTTTAAATGAAAAGTAATTCAAAGCAACTTACAAAAAACAGAATAAAAAAATTCCTTCCAGTAGCACCTTAAAGACCAACTAAGTTAGTTCTTGGTATGAGCTTTCGTGTGCATGCACACTTCTTCAGAAGAAGTGTATCTGAAGTGTATCTGAAGAAGTGTGCATGCACACGAAAGCTCATACCAAGAACTAACTTAGTTGGTCTTTAAGTGTATCTGAAGAAGTGTGCATGCACACGAAAGAAGTGCGCATGCACACGAAAGCTCATACCAAGAACTAACTTAGTTGGTCTTTAAGGTGCTACTGGAAGGAATTTTTTTATTTTGTTTTGACTATGGCAGACCAACAAGGCTACCTATCTGTTACAAAAAACAGGACATGCATTTAAACAAGCATAAAACTAAAACACTGAAGGAGGTCATTTCATATCAACAGTTTGCACGGCACACTTTAGAGATAGAAGGGAAAGAAAAGCACCCCAGTTTACTGATTCATCCATTGTACAGTCACGTGAGGTCTTGTCACAAAGACTGCATTTGGTGTTCTTTTTATAGTCTCAAGCTCCAGTTCTGTATCTGGAAGAAGCATCACTCATGCCAAGCATCCATGACTCCATAGCAGTCTCCAATGTGGTGCCTCAAGGGCCTGGAAGAGGTAACTGTACCATTCGGGGACCGGAGGGGGAGAAAAGCTTAGGTCCTATCAAGCTTTCTGAGGTCTGGGATTCTGAATCTTCAAAGGGAAACAGCCCACTGGGCAGTGGAGGATCAGGACGTAGAAAAACAGTGCAACTACCTGACATTCAGAAGACATCTTAAGGCAGCCCCGTTCCGGGAAGTTTTTAATGTGTGACATTTTAGTGCATTTTTTGTCTCTGTGGAAGCCACCCAGAGTAGCTGGGGAAACCCAGCCAGATGGGCGGGGTACAAATAATAAATTATTATTATTAAGGGGAAAGAACTATCCTTAGCAAAGTAGAAAATAGGTGTGCATATGCCCAATGATTATTTTCACTGGCTGAGCCAATGGTGGATTATATAGAACCAATACAAAAATTAAATACTAAAGTTAGACTGGAACACAAAAGAAAACAATCTGTTGCTTATATGAGGCATGTGACATTAAAACACTGGATTAATAGCATATACGGTTGCCATTTAACACTTCCAACTTTGTGTTTCCAAGCCAACCTGCTATCTGCCATAATGAAGCAGCCCTGCTTGGGAAAGGCACACCCTTCTGGTCTCTAAGCACACTAATCAATTGTGGGCTCCCATGCAGTGAAGTTGTGGGTGGATGAGCAGGCAGCAAATAATGATACAGGGCCGTGTGGATTAAAATTACTGATTACAGAAGTATAGGTTTAACATAAGCATTAGGCATGCATCCATTACTCAACCTGCTGTCAGCCAACAGGTGGGGATTGGTTCACGGTGTGGCCTACTTCTAGTAGACCTGATTTGGCCACTGGCAGGGGATACTATGGCCCGTCAGCCCCTGAGCTGGGCTTCTGAACGAAAAGCACCACCTCCACAATCCCTTCCCTATCTCTCCCAACTAAGGATCCAGCCAAATGTCTCTCCCGCCATCAAAGGTTGTGACGATTCCTATGAGGTAGGCTAAAGCCACAAGCCAAAGCAAATTTGCTTGTGAGCAAAATTTCTCCCCAGCCCTGAAACCAGCAGTCCATAGCAAAGTCATTGGTCAGCAAACCCATTCCTGCAAAGAAGAGGTAAATTAAACAGGGGGTGGGAGGCTGAAAAAAAGCCCAGTGCAACTGGTTAGGCAAGCAAACAAGGCATGCCTTCTATAGGCCAGGAGCAGACCAAGTGGAGCAAAGTCTTCTGTCTGGTCTGCTCCATGGCTCAGCACCCTCAGGACACCTGATTGGCTCCCTGAAGTCCCATTATGCCCCCATTTTCCCACGATGAGCCTGAGACACTGGCCACTCCCCTCCCCATGTCAGGCCACAAATGGCACTCCTCAAGTAAATCAGGAAAGAGGATATTCTTTTCTTACCCAGTGCACTAGCAAAATATTTTGTAATCTGACATGACAATCAGAATGAATGTTTCTATAGGTTTAAGCCTTGGATTTAGCCAAGCTTATTAGTTATGCACATTAAGGGGCCTATGTAAAACACAGGGCTGGATTCAAACTTGCTCTTGTGCAAATGAAAAGGCTCCCTGCTGGAGGGAAGGGCAATGAAGCTATTTCCATGGATTTCTCTATCCCTAGGCAACTCACAAAGGGACGCGGGTGGCACTGTGGGTTAAACCACAGAGCCCAGGACTTGCCGATCAGAAGGTCGGCAATTCGAATCCCCACGACAGGATGAGCTCCCGTTGCTCGGTCCCTGCTCCTGCCAACGTAGCAATTCGAAGTTCAAAGTGCAAGTAGATAAATAGGTACCGCTCCTGCGGGAAGGTAAACGGCGTTTCCATGCGCTGCTCTGGTTCGCCAGAAGCAGCTTAGTCATGCTGGCCACATGACCCGGAAGCTGTATACCGGCTCCCTCGGCCAATAAAGCAAGATGAACGCCGCAGCCCCAGAGTCGGTCACGAATGGACCTAATGGTCAGGGGTCCCTTTACCTTTATGCAACTCACAACTGCCTTTGTGGTTCCAAAGGGTCCCCTCCCTCAAGCAGCCATAAGACATTATCCAGCCCCAAAACATTTTAGTTTAGAAAAAAACACACACAAGAAATGGATGGGACAGGAAAATTATGCATGGTATGAAGAAAGTGAATTAAGTTTTCCACCCTCTCATATACACTATAACCTGGGGTAATCCAAAACTGAACAGTGCGAGATTCAGGACAGATAAAAAGAAGTATAACTTTGTCTAGCTAATAGTTAAGCTACAAAATTTTCTACCACAAGATGTACTGATAGCCACCAATTTGGAAAATATTAAAAAAGGATTAGAAAGTTTCATGGAGCAAAAGGCTGATAATGGCCGCTAGTCATGATAGCTATATATATTGCCTCTATCAGAAGTATGTGCCTCTGAATACCAATTGCTGGCAAACTACTGGAAGAGTGTTATTACGATCATGACTGCTTCTAGGCTTCCCACAGATTGGCCATTCTGAAAACAGAAAGCTGGACTAGGTAGACCCTGGTCTGAGTTCACCACAGCTGTAGTTATGCTCCTAACAAGAGTTTAGCAATGTGTCCACATCCGTGCTAACTATGGTTCAGTTTAAATGGGGCAGCATTTAATTGACTCAAAAACTTCCGCTGGTTCAAAATACAACAGCCAGATTCCTGCCTAGGGTTCCATTTATTGCTCATGTTATCTCTTTATAACAGCTATACTGGTTGCCAGTTGGTTTCTAGGCCTAATTCAAGGTGATCACATTCATGTTTAAGTCCCAAATGACTTACTCCTCAAATATATGAAAGACCATCTTCATTATACACCTTTAGGTGCCAAGCAAAAACATCCCTCTTTAACCAGGCCTTTGGCTGACTGATATCTAATGGCCTTTTAAAATGTGGTGGGGGGGTGGGGGGGTACTGGTTGCTGTTTTTTATTATGTATTTTGTGTTTTTATATTGTAATTTTATGTTGTAACCGCCCTGAGACCTATGGGTATAAAGGGTATACAAATTTAATAAATAATAATATTTATTTATCAGAACCACTCAGGTATTAAAATCAACAGGGTTTTTCCAGAGGTTTGGGATGTGTGTGTTAGGAGAGCGTATTCACTGTGGCAGCCCTTACATTGTGGAATTCCCTACCGTGAAGGAGGGGTCTGGCACCTTCTTTACAGAGCTTCTATCCTATGTTGAAGGCATACCTCTTTACCCTGGCTTTTTGACACCTGATATACATTTTTAGGAACTACCCTAGTCCTGTGACTCTCTTGTTTTAAACTGTTTTGAATTTTAAATTGTTGTAACCCACTATGGGACCTTAGGGACGCAGGTGGCGCTGTGGGTTAAAGCCTCAGCGCCTAGGGCTTGCCGATCGAAAGGTCGGCGGTTCGAATCCCTGCGGCGGGGTGCGCTCCCGCTGCTCGATCCCAGCGCCTGCCAACCTAGCAGTTCGAAAGCACCTCCGGGTGCAAGTAGATAAATAGGGACCGCTTACCAGCGGGAAGGTAAACGGCGTTTCTGTGTGCGACTCTGGCTCGCCAGAGCAGCGATGTCACGCTGGCCACGTGACCCGGAAGTGTCTCCGGACAGCGCTGGCCCCTGGCCTCTTAAGTGAGATGGGCGCACAACCCCAGAGTCTGTCAAGACTGGCCCGTACGGGCAGGGGTACCTTTACCTTTACCTTTATGGGACCTTATGGTGAAGGGCAGGTAATAAAGTGATTTATTATTAATAATGATGATGATGATGATGTATCCATAAACAGATGCAGACTGTGCCCAAAGTTTCCAAGAGTCAATAGACTATTTACACATCAGTAAACCATGAGTTACACTAGCCTAAGTACTAAAATGGGTCTTCTCTGTTGTGGTGCCCTGGACATGGAATTACCTCTCTATGGATGTGCACCTGTCTCCTTCACTGGCGGTCTTCTGGTCCCAGCTGAAGATCTATGGTTTCCCTTCAAACTTTGGAAGTTGTGCATTAACTGAATTCCAAAAGTGGATGAGTTGCACCTGCTATATTAATTTTTTATTATTGTAATTTGTTTTATATAATGTTTATATATTTTAATATGACTGTATGATGTGTATCTTTTATTTGATTGCTTTCAAACCCACCCTGGGATTCTAGCTAAAGGCAGTCTAAAAATACATAAATAACTACATGTGAGGCATAGTGTAAAAAACACTTGTTAGCTCATTTCTAATCAGTTTTTTGTTTCTTCTAACATAGCTCTAGTTTCTAGTTTCTACCAAATTCACTAGTTATGTACTTCAGTTTAGATCTTGTCATTATTCTGTTACTGCTTCTGACTGAAGTGAGAAAAACTGTAGTTACAGAAATGTACCTTAATTCTTGACACACAAGTAGTATCAAAACATAGACCAATGAAAACATCCTGCCAAAATTCAGAAAAAACTGATTAAATACTAATCAAACTGTCACTCAACAAAAAAGGAGCCCCATTATCACAGGTTAAGCAAAAGCACCAGATTAATGCAATCATTTCAAAAATAATAATCCAAACTTTATTTACATGCCACATTTCTCTAGTTATTTTAATTGTCTTCCAGAAAAACATTTTCCGATAAACAGAAAAATCACAGTATTAACAAGTGGCACTCCCCTTCCCCCCCCCCCAGTTAAAGAACCCCTTTCTGGGGGGAAAGTGAATTAGATATAGAACATTAATTTGAAACTGAACTTTCTCTACAAAAGAGTTATTTACTAACCTTGAAACAATAAAAGGTTCAGTGATTAGATTTCATTGATGCACAAATCCAAATACTGAAACTTTCTTTCCTCTACCTATAGTTAAGGTAGCCATAAGTCTACAAACTAATTATAGCCTACTGAGTGTTAAATGTAGCATGAAACCTCAAAACAAAGAAGGCGGAAGTGCTGAAGCAGTATTTACCTGCATTACAAGCTATTCGGCAACTGTATGTGGCCAAAATTTATTTACATTTTGAAAACTTTATAAGAATGGCAACAAACAACTAGAAACATAAGCTTCCTGAACTCAGTTTTTACCTTTGTGTTCGGCGGAGTCTGTTTCCACTTCTCAAATGAGGCATTGTAAAACTTGAGAACACAGTCCAAAAATGTGGATCAGACATATCCATATTCCTTCCTTAAACACACAAGTTGTGTTTTTCCCCTTTAAAAAAGGAGGGATATATACAAAAAGAAAAAAAGGAAAATAATCCCGATTTGATTATCTTCCTCCCCACTGAAAATGTAAACATTAACTCCACTCAAGGCAACTTTAAAGCACAGCGAAGCAGCTGGATACTATAGGCTTCCTTAGTAGCGAACAACTTTCTGTTCTCAATTAAAAATAAAAAACTTTTCCTTTTCTGTGTAAATGATCTGATGCGTATGCTGCTAAGCTTTAAATAAAAATTACAATAGTTTTAGCCCTCCCATTCTGCTGAAAACCCTGTCCTTGTACGTGTGATTCAGCCAAAGGTACTTTGTCATCTGTTTGGAAGATACCATTCAGGTTCATTCAAAGGGGGGAAGGTTATAATCTTTGTTTTTTTCTGTAACTTTCTTGGTGGTCATAATTTCAACGTGGAATTTTGTTTTAAGAGTCTCATTAAATAAACAACATAGCCAGTTTTAATTCCTTTAGTATTAATGAAGAATAAATCTCACACAGAATAAAGTTCACACAGTTGTTCCCCCCCCATGCTGCTTCAGAAATGAGATCATCTTTCAGAGACTTTCCCAAGACTTAAACCTATCACTTTTGATACTATCTTCCTGATTATTGAGAGGCTGTGAACAAAATCAGGGTCTCCTTTACTGCAGAAGAAAAAATCTTCCTACTTTAATCTTTCCACTGCAAATACACATTTCTTCCAGAATTCTAGCAGTCACTGATATAAAAAGGAGAGGATTTCAGTAAGAGGCTTGCAAAAAGCTTTCTTTCCCCCCAACCAGAGGGTACTCGAAGCACCGTTCACAGCAGAAAAAAAATAAGTGATTCACCCCAGAAGTGTTATTGTACGGAACATATAATAGGCAAAATAGGTATTCTATTCATACCTAAAACCAGTAAATTTGTATGTTTGTCTTAAAGAAAAGTGACACCAGGGAGTTCCATGTTAAATCTGTAATTGTTAAATAACAGATGTAACTCTACTTGCTCGGCTGGGAACTTATTAATAATTGGCAAAGCTGCAATACCTGTACCATGGGTGAGGTGAACAGACCAAGAGTGGGAGGAGAAGTATCCTGCCACCCATCTCAAAACTCAAACTCATTGCCCATTCATTCCAGCACTGAAAACAAAAAGAAAAGAAAAAAGAAAAGCCAGAATACAGGGTGTGGCAGGAGAAACTATTTAATAACTACAGCTACACCTCATACTTTCTTCCACTTGGAGGCATCTTGAGCACCTACTCATTAGTCCCAATACTAATTCTTGCAGCTTTGCAGTTTTATACCCTTAACCGCATTTGGATTCATATGCCAGAATCATCTCTCATTCTCACTTTGTTCCTTTAACTTCAGTTCATGCTCTATCACCTTTCTCAAGTTTTCCATTCTTGTGTTACCCTAGTTCTAATGCTGCCCTAGTTTCCTCCTGTACAAAGAAGTACGCCTGGCTATTTTCAAAAGCAGTAAATTGGATACAGTCTTAGCCATGCTTAGAACAGAAATTATTTCTAAGCATGACAAATGCTACAATCCTAACTTCACTTAACTGAGAGTCAGCACTCATCTTCATTGCTATTGGAAATGTAAAGGCATTTTCTCATGGCTACCACACATGATGCAGTAAGAGATGCAAAGCAAATCCTATCCCCCTTGTGAAACTGCATGTAAACAATTTCCTTTTTATTTCAGCTTTGGCTGCTTCACCAGCCCCTTTTGGACAAAGATGACTTGTCCTTCATGCTCTGGTAGATTATGCTCTACATGTGGCTGCCCTTGAAGGCAACTCAGAAACTTCAAAGGATCCAAAATGCAGCAATCAGATTGCTGGATGGGGTTCTGTTTACATCTCAAACTACCCCTGCTCTAAAACATCTCCAATGTTCATTTCTGGGTGCAATTCAGGATTCTCATGTTAGTATTTAAAGCCCTAAATGACCTGGGCCCAAAATACCTGAAAGGCTGCCTCTTTTCCCACAGATTCTTTCAGATGCTAAGATCAGCAGAGGGGGTTGTTCACTGCCTGGTTGTTCACTGCCTGTGGAAGTTTAGGGACAGGGGAGGGTGTCCTCCCTGTTAGCCCCTAAGTTGTGGAACTCCGGCCCCACAGAGATGCTTCTAGCATCTTCTTTATATGGGTTTTGGGAAATGCTGAAGTTGCACCACTTAACCCTGGCCTTTCAGAAGTATATTTTAAGAACCCACCTTATTTCTAGATTCAGGCAGGTAGCTGTGTTGGTCGGCCGCAGTAGAACTATATTAAAAAAAATTTAAAAATTGTACAGTAGCACCTTAGAGACCAGCTAAGTTTGTTCCTGGTCTCTAAGGTGCTACTGGACATTATTTTATTTTATTTTTATATATTTCAACCTTACTTCTGTAATTGTAAGTTATTTTAAACTGTTTTCAATATTGTTGTTTTATTTGCTGCCCTGGGCCCTTAGGGTGAAAGGCAGATAAACAACAACATGCCTAGGTTCAAAACAATGTAAAGCTGACTTCTTGGGGGGGGTGGGTTGCCCCATCCTTACAGAGCCATTGCTTTAGTAAACAGCGGCTAAAATTGGCTAAGCATTTGTACAACGCTTTTAAATATTCAAAGTGTATTCTTTTCCCGACATTTTGCAGATGAGGGAACTGAAGCTGAGAGAGAGTGGCTTGCCTAAGGCTGTTTGGTAAATACATTTCTACAAATTCAAAGTAATATGAGCTTCCTGGAGAATTTGTATTGGACCACAATACCTCAAGGACCATCTCCCCATATGAACTGATCTTTATTACGCATTTTATTTTCTCATTTTGTATTTTTATATTGTGAACCGCCCTGTGATCTTTGGGTGAAGGGTAGTATACAAATGTAATAAAATACATACATACATACCACCACCCCTGATATCTAAGACAATTTTAAGATCTGACTAAGCATGTTTGACATATTTAGTAACCACAGTGCTGTTGTGAGGGTTAGCAAAGCCATGTACTGTGTCAGATTGTCTTCCACCACTTCCTGCTAAACCTTACTGAGATTACAATAAAACCACCTCAAACAAGTGTCGAAAGAGTAGGCAACTGTGCAAGTAACCTGGAGAGAAAGGGCCTCTCATTCGTCCTTCTCCCTAAAAGCTTAACCTTTTAACGGCAGCTTAAAATTTGTCAGAAAACTATACAACACATTTACAATTACACCTTTACAAACTCTATAGGAAGGAAAGGAAATGGTGCAGTGATGAGGCTCTGAATGTTAAAATGGGGCTGAGCCCAACAAGCTGGAAATCTCCAAAGGGGCAGAATCCTCCCAAGACTTGCTGTAGTTGGTGATACTAGGCTCCAAGAGTAAATAAGTACTTCAGATGTAAGGACCAAAATGCTCAGGGTGATCTTGAGATGGAGAATGAAATCAATGAGACATCCAAAAGAGAAAATGCTGAAGTAATAGGTGACTCCAATCACCGTCACACAGAATGGGGAGATTTGTCTTCCAGGCAAGACAAAGAGGTAAAAACTCTAAATGACTATGCCCTGGAACAGCTGGTTGTGAAACTGACCAAAAGGATGGCAACCCTGGACTTAATCTTTCACATACAGAGATACACAGTTTCTATATGAAAAATCTTATGAAGTTTACCATTTCATATTTGAATATGTGGCAGGAAATATATAGCAAAACATACCAGAGCTCAAACTAGAGCTTCACTACTGAAGACTACATATAGCCAACCAACGTTATGAGAGGAAAATATACAGTGGTACCTCGGGTTACATACACTTCAGGTTACATACGCTTCAGGTTACAGACTCCGCTAACCCAGAAATAGTACCTCGGGTTAAGAACTTTGCTTCAGGATGAGAACAGAAATTGTGCCCCAGCGGCGCAGCAGCAGCAGAAGGCCCCATTAGCTAAAGTGGTGCTTCGGGTTAAGAACAGTTTCAGGTTAAGAACGGACCTCCGGAACGAATTAAGCACTTAACCCAAGGTACTGCTGTAGTGAAGATAGAATCCTTTCTGTTTTACCCTAATCACAATGATTGACCCTTCACTCCCTCTAGTGGTTACAGTTAATTAACTGCTACCTTTTTCAAGATTTTGTTTCTACCACATTCATTGCATTTCTTCTCTGAAGAGTGAGAGAACTATAATCTGGAGAACATGAATTCCAAGTTATACATCATGTGTGTTCAACCCCTATTTATGCATGAGTTGAACCATTTATATTCAATCCATAACAAACAATTTGGAGTTCAAATCAAACTTCCACTGGTCTACTAGCTTAATAAAAAGCAAATGGGTTGGAAAAATAGAAGATAGTTTTGTGGTAACCTGTTTATCTCTCCTGTCATCTAAAGGATTAAAAGCATTTTACACCTTAACCTAGAAGAATATCAAGGAAACATTGGTTTCATGAGGCTGCATCTATAGACGTTCTTGCCACCAACATCTCAGCTACAAAGCAAAATAGAGTGAAAATTAAGAAAAAGCACAATAGCAGCTGGAGATATGCTGTTGAACTGTAACAAACCAGGGAAGAAAAAGTGATATTATATATCTTCTGTCCATTCATTATTTTGGTTTCTGTGTGAGCCAAATGGTCCGTAGTTGAATTACCAGTCTATCCTCTGATGGTACTGATATTAAAAAGCTGAATGCTTTTTAATGTCCAAAATAACAGTCTTCATGCATTATTTGATTGTAAATGAATGGGCTGATCTGGCCAGAATTACCAAGACTTTGGTGGATGATTTGGATTAAGTCTGTCCTCAGCTTCCAGATATTGTATTCTGTTCAGCCCCAGCAAAGAATTGAGAGTAAGGGAAAGAGAATTACTGTGGTCAACAGGAACTTCATCTCGTTCTCAAGGCTATCTGTTTGAGTGTCACTCTTGAGTGTTTTTATCGTGTGTTGGGCACTCAGATTAGGGATTCCGCAAGTATAATGCCTATCCAATTGTCTCATCAGTTTCCCTTCCTAAAATGACAGACATGGACTTGGATTTGATGAGGATTCCTAGGATGGCTGTCCTGGGGCATCATCATCCATGTTATGATCACCTAATCTGCGATGGCATAGGACTTCATGACTGCTATGGGCTGCCCAAAGCTCTATCTTGTCCAGTATTTTTTGGATGACTTTCAGTTATTAAAGTCTGAAGTCTTGGTCAAGTGTAACTGACCACTTGTATGCTGCTTACCACACTCTCCTTTTAATATCCAGCAGAGATGGAATGTATACCTAGGTACAGGAGGTGGCGACTTCTTCTTGCAGAGTGGGAATAGCCCGAGCTGCCTTGAAATATGTTGTGGAATGGCCATTCCTGCACAAACCCACCTTTAATCCTAAAGACATAAATTATTAGCTAGTAGCCAACATTTATTTCCTACACAAAGTGTCCCAGTTGGTAGATGTCAGCCAACTCCAACCACTCAAGGACATGAAACCACAGAGTGAAGTCATCCAGAGGTTTGGAATTAAGTGTCATCAATATCCAGATGACACTCAACTCTACCTTTCCTTCTATCTAATGCAAATGAAGCAGTGGGAGTGCTACATCAATGGCTGTCACTTAAAAAGGCAAAATATATGCCTCACAAACAATTATTGATTAAATATTGATCTTCCTCTTAGGCTTTGGCACTCACAACAGGCCTTTTTCATTTTCCACCCCATCTCCTTATGATCTTTTTGTCCTTCAGAAAGGCAGGGCAAAGGCTTCTTCTTGCTCAATCTATATAGCAGGGTGTCTGTGTCACAGTTGCTCGAGGGGAGAGGTGAAAATGTTCACCAGAAGAGATGAACCAGTTCAAAAGGACAGCAGAAGCAAGATAATTGCTTTAAACTAAACCAAAGGTCACCAGAAGAAGGCAAGTAGCAATTACCAAGCAACAAAGGCCCTCTATAGTCATCTCATGAAGACTGCAGCATAACTAGGTTTAGACATGTACCTTAGATTTGAGCGTTGTATCACAGAATTCTAGATCAGTCTTCACCAACAATAGAGTTTGCTAAGACTGATGTTTCAAAACACATGGAGGGCACCAAACTGGAAGATTGTCTTACATTAAAAATCAATCAATCAAAGCAATTCAATGTAAATGAGAAAATATTTCATGGGAGGTTTTTTCTTCAAATTTTCTTTTCCTTTTTTCAAAAGCAAGAGCATTGTTGCTCTGGACCTGGGATAGTTCAGTTGGTAAAGCATGAGATTCTTAATCTTAGGGTTCTGGGTTCGAACTCAACGTTGGGCTAAAGATCCCTGCATTGCAGGCGATTGGATTAGATGACCCTCAGGGTCCCTTCCAACTCTACAATTCTATGATTCTGTATGTCCCCCTCCCAATATTCACACTCTACATGGCAACTCAGATAAAAAAATGTTTGCTTGCTGGAAGTGTTGCTAGTCTGCCATTCAACTAAAGGTTTCAGGGCAGCACAAAGTGGACATTAAAATTAAGACGAAAAATCTGAAACAAAATAAATTGAGCACCATAATTAAATTAATAACAATCTTACATAAAACATGCAGCAGAATTGGAAATGAAGTATCACTGTAAACTCATCGCTCCACAAAGCCTGGGCAAAGGAAAGTGTGCATGTTTACCTGTCACTGGAATGAAGCTGGAAAAAAGTAGGGGTGTGGCATACCTCAGAGGGGAGGCTATTCCAAAGCTGTTGGCTCACTGCAGAGAAAGCCCTCCTTCAGACCCTTGCATTGTGCTCATTGATTGGTGAAAGGACCACCAATGGGGCTTCCTCTTTAGGCAGGCTGGTATAAAATGAGGGGTTCTTTCAGATATTTAAGGGGGAAATCATTTGGGAGACATAATAAGCACCTTCAATGAGGCCTGACAGACAATGCGACTCTTTTAAAGTTGGTAATGTTCCATTATATTTGCCACAGCAAAAGATGACACATGGACACGTATCATGGAAACACAGCCACAGCCAATTCCAGCTCTTCTGTGGGCATCCAGATATTTCTGGATGTTTATTTCCCCCTTCATATGCTTATTATAACACAAGCCAGTAGAACATTAGGGTATCCTGCCTGTCTAGAGTTTGAAGTAAATCAACCTACTTTGATGCAAACGCCAGTCAGGGTACTTCCATATGGGTTTTTATTGTGGGAGCAGTGCTCCTCATGCACTCAGGTGCTTTGCAGTGCCCATACAATGTCACCGACATCAAAAGGATAGTCCATAACCACCACCACCCGTCCAATCCAGATTTACGCTTTCTGGAGGAAATCCAACAAGTTTTAAAAGCCCTGTTGCCAATGGGCCATTTGTGATATCTCAATGACTCTACTGAGATTGTGTTTTCTTTAATAACTAGCCACAGAACTTAAGATAAGAAGCACTGGATAGAGTCTATATTGCCTGCACAAGAATCAGGACACATTACTAAACTGGAGATTAAACATAGAAAGATGAAGAAGGAAAAGAGCTGGGTAAACTTGTTGCCATGTTTAAACACTGTCCTCTCAGTGGCTTTCATTTCATAAAATCCGGCTAATGAGCAAAGCCACACCACATACACCTCCAAAATAAAATAGACAAGAACCAAAGATAGATAGATAGATAGATGATAGATAGATGATAGACAGATGAGAATTGCTGTTATATAACCAATAATTCCCTTTCAGCCCTCACCAACTCCAGGCCCTTGAAACGGAACAGTGCAGCTGCAAAACAAAGATAAAACTTTAAAAGAAACATTAATTCATTCACAGGTATACAAAAGAATAATAAGATACAGCTTACAAGGCAACAACAGGCTTACAAAGACATGTTTTATGCGCTACATTTAATTATTTCCTAATGACAGCTCTATTTAACATTGTAACACTTAGTCACCAACACGTAGATCACATTCATAAGATAGTATTCAACAGACATGTTAATGATTTGTCAGGTATAACCCAAAAACTAACAAATAGAGGGAAGCTGAATAAATGCAGGGTCACAGTAAGGAAGAGATTCCCTGAGCATTTCAGTTTGAAAAAGGAAACTTTAATATAGGCCAGCAGAACTTGTGGCCCATCAAACCCAACACAGGCCACCACAGCTTTCAAAGTCTCCTGTTTTTTTTGTTGCATATCCAGAACTGCACATAGGATGGATGGGTTGTCAAGTACCTAACAGGTGAGCCTTCTTGATGAGCTTGTTGTGTAACAGGTTTTCTTAGTAATGTTTTTAGTAATATTGTCATCCAGGCTGAAGCATCATCTGATAATCTAGATTAATTCAACATGTAGACTAGAAATACACCCATATTTTATTATTTCAAATATTAATACCCCACCTATTACTGATCAATCAAGTTAACTTACAATGTATTTAAAATACAATATGATCAGAAAGATGAAGTCACTCAGTGGGTGGAGTTTCCTCATCCAGCCTGTTGCTGCTATCTTCTGCAGCTCCTGCCTCTCAGCAGCAGACACAAGGTAATTGGAGGAAAGGTACAAAGCTGAACACAAAGCCTACTCCAAGCTGTCAGTACCACCCCTGATAATAATAATAATAATAATAATAATAATAATAATAATAATAATAATATAGTTGTATACCACCCTATACCAGCAGGTCTCAGGGCAGTTGCAACATAAAATCACAATAAAAACAAAAAATACATAATAAAAACAAAAACAACCCAATAAACCCCCTCCTCATGCATGTTAAAGAGGCCTTGTATTTGCTTGTTGCTGGTAGCTTACATTAAACAAATTGATGGTCTAAGTCCATCACAGTGAAAACCATGCCCCATTTCCAATTAATATATCAACGGTCATATCCAACGTTTATATATAGGTTAGTAACTAAACAGTGATTATACTTATAAATCTACTTCAATGCCTACATATTTTCACAGTATTGATATAGTTTACACTGTCGTCTACCTTCTAATATTCCTGCAAAGCTTAACAGCCCAAAGGCTGTTAAAAGTACCCAACACAGCCAGAATTCAAACCTATATCATGCTTACGTCCCACATACATATACTAAGAGCTTACTGCAAAAAAATAAGGATATCTGCAAAAAACAAACATGCTCCTGATGAAGCCTACCAGGCAGTAGACTAATATACAGTCTTACCAAATCATATTAAGAAACCACCTGCCAAAGTTCTTTTCTGCACTTCAAAACTACTTGCAACACTCATCTGACCTTCATTACCACAATGTGCCAGTACTTTGTTCCCATTCTCCCACTGCCAACATCCTAACCTGCAGCAGCATTCAGGCAAGTTTCCAAAGAAGAGTAAAAGATGGGAGGATGGAAGTAATTGATCTCCTTTTCTATTGACTGCTTGGAATTGGTACTTTGTGCCAGCAGAAGCAAGAAGTGTTGGCATAAACGGGGGGGGGGGGGGGAGGATTACAAGAACCACATGTGTGTTGATCTGATGACTGCACAAGGGAGAACTCACCCGGGCCAGAACTACTACCAACCCATTTCGGCCTCTTATCATTTCAAAAATGCACTTTCATTAGACAGCAATGTAGAAAAGTGAAGCAGTAGAGCACAGAGGTGGTGCTAGGGAAAGTAGTAGGCAACAGATATGATGGATGACAAGAGGGTAAAGGGAAACTGTTTTCACACAAAACTGAACCAACATTTCAAAGGGGATTTGTCTAGAAACCACCACTCTGCTTCAGTGATAACAGCTGCTATTTTGCATCAGGAGAAATTGTAGTTTGATTTGTGAGTTGGCAATGATTAGCACAGATCAATTAGAAAACTGGTCCATTAATTTTGTTCAAAACTCCCTGAATTTACACAATAATCCAAAAGTAGGTCACAATTTACAACAAAGCAGAATTGTATATGCAGCTTGGTTAAATATATAAAACATCGTTTGAATGCATCTGCTTTTAAAAAACTGCTCATCCATTTTTATTTACTATCAAATATAAAAATGTGCATCCATCTCTTAATTCAGCAAACACTATAAATCTATTGATTCAGCAAAGTATTTCTTACCCTGCCAAACTATATGCATATAAAATTCAACTAAAATAAAGGTAGAAAAATGCAGATGAGTTCTGTTGGGTAATTTAAAAAATGTGTGCTCATCTCTTGGTAATTGCAGCACCATAACAATTTAGTGCATCTTGTGGGGATCTGTTCTCCTAGCATTAAGAGCTGGACTACAGAAAGGCTGAACAGTTGAGTCCTAACTCATACCCCCAGAACTTTACTCCAGAGTTCTGGTAGACTCTCACTGTGAAGTGTCTGAGGACAGAAAGGGAAAAAAATCTTTACCCACATAAGTCCTACAATATAGGTTCTGTTCATAGCAGTTTCCAGCTCAGGACACTCCAGACCTTGTGTGATTCTTTATAATTTAAAGTTCATGAACCAACCAGCAGCTGAGACAACCATCCATTCAGTCCAAGGTGGGAATGCAACAGTTTGGTGGACAATGATAATAACTGCTCCATATACTATACACTTGGTTTTTAAGATATTGCTTGAGATTCAGATCAATTCACCACTATTATCACTGCCCGCAAAGCACCCAACAAGGACAGTCATGAAAGATAATTCAGTAACTTTGGTTTTTTCTCATTGTCTTCTTCTTTAATATTAACCCTGTGCTCAGTTAATATTGTTGTTTATTAAGTATTTGTTCAATCATTGTGTTGTGTTGTGTTGTATTAAACTTAGAGCTGAACCAATACTCCCATCACCCCATATTATAGGCCATGCTGGATGGGACTGGTAGAAGTAGGAGTCCAACAACATCTGGAAGACCACAATTTAGTGACTCTCGTTGCAGAGAGTGGGAGGCACAGATATAAGAACTACTGCACAACCTGTGCAAAGCAAATACATTAAGTCTATCTAATTTTGAAAAATTATTCCAAAACATCACAGACAAATACAACATTTCAGAATACAAAAATATTCTGAACAGAGCTATGAAGTACTAAACTTTTGAGCTGGCAATCGTAATTATGATTGACCAGAAGATTAGCTGAATTTTAGGCAACCCACAAGTGGTCAAATAATTTCTGGAAAAAAGGTTGAACTGATAAATTCAGATGGTGTGCATTTGACAGTATTCTGAACAGCAGAGTACAGTAAATGCAAAGCTACCAGGTACTGAAACAAGACATGGCAAGCCTTCAGTTTGTATGTTGCTCATTTTGCAATGGGATTGAAAATTTTGCTTCTGTTCGAGACTATCTGCATCTTGCTGTTTTGTCTGAATATGACAAACTCTGGTTAATTTTAAGAGTTTGTTTAAAACAAATCAACTTCAAACCATGGATTATGAAAATGGAAGGTCTCCTCTGGTGCTGGAGGAGAGGAAGAAAGAAATGTGTGAACCCAAGGCGTTTAACTACAGATCATTCCTGAAAAGATAAATCACATTTTATCATGATGGCCAAACTGGTGCATTAGTAAGGCTATTCACAAACCTTGAATCTTCAGAAATCCAAAAACTGCTACCACCTCTAACTCTACCAGTATTATCTTACCACACATGCAAATTAATTTACTTTGGTGAAACATTTTTAAAGCTACCAATATTTGCTTGACTATGCATGCATGCATGCATGCATGCATACATACATACATACATACATACAGGCTTCAATTATCTACTCCCCCTCTTCAATGTGGAAGGCAGAGAACTGCAACAATGGAAGTTTAGTTGCTTACCTCCAAAAATGAAAAGCGTACAGAGGACTGCATGGACTGCAAGGGCTTGTTGGGGTTGGGCTCAGGCTTCTTGGGGTGAGACTGAAAGTTAAAATAATGTCATCTCTAGTAAACAGAAGTTGAGTAAAAATCCTATAGTATGACTGAATTAAGGGAGTATGGCTCAAGCACAATCAGTAGACAGGAAACTGGTTTTCTCTACATTGAGGAAAGCCAAACAAAAAAAATTATGTCAAAAGACCCCTAAATTTTCTGTATCTTCCTAATTAAATGGGGGGTGGGATTAACCATGCAAATATTTTCATTATAAGAAAGTGTTCAAACACACGGAGCATTTTTTTAAAAAAAAACAAATCTTGTTATAAAAATTGCTTGTAAAAATGAAATTAGCACAAATTTGAGTGCACAAATTGATGCACAAAAGAAAGATTCTGCTAACTTTCAGGAGAACTGATTGCCCTCAATTCTGAATTGCCATGCACTGAGGGGAAAATCAATTAACAATGATCATGCCTCAGATGAACCTCATTGGCTACAATATTGCACTGTGCAAACGCTGAATGAAAACTGGCTGAAAGAAGTATTGAAAACTTATTTCAGTACTTTAAATGCGACACTAACACATACACATAAGAAAAATTACAAAAGAAAAAATGCATCAGGCCTAAAGGAAAATACAAGTAAAATAAATAATAATGAAAATATTACTATTCATTTTTAGTTTTGAGAATGCCATTTGTGAAAATATGGTACAGTCACTGACAACAGCAGTATCTAAACATTGAATTATGAATACCTGATATCTTAAATACTTGTTCCAGAAAGACATCTGTAAAAATTTAACTTGACTGTGCTCGCATCTAATGCAAACATCAAATCTGTATTATTGTGCCTACGGTAATTCCAGCCTATGTTTATTTGTGTCAATAAACCTGGCACAAATTGTTTGTGGTAAGAATTTTCTTAAAATACTACCTATATAACTCCACCAGTCATAACACCAACAATAATGGCAACAGGCCAACTACCAATATTAAAACTCCATGTCATCCAAATTATTCTGAACAATGGCAAATATCATAGTTAACTGGGCAGAACTGAGGTACACAGGCCAGAGACAGTATGGAAACAGAAGATATAACTATGCCTACTGGAGTCCATGGCTCCCTTCAGGAATACTGCTATTTTGATTATTAATAAAATGTTTGCAAAATGGAGTTAAAGGCTATCATTTTTTCAAACTCTCGAGTCTATCAAAGGAAAACATCCTACCCAAACTTTGAATACCCGATTCTTAAGATGAAGCCCATTAATGCACCAATTTTAGTGGAAAATAAAAATAAAATTAGTAACAAAAAAATACAAAGTTTGCCAGCTGTCATTGTGTCTAAAAATTGACCAAAATAATAGTTAAGAGTTAGAATTTTATCAAGTTGCCAATGCAACGTAATGGATCATTTTTACCTTAGAAACTTTGTAAATGAAATATGTCAAACATTAAGTCAGACATAAAAGCTATATAACAGAAAATAATAAAATGTTGAGACTAAAAACAATCACATCCCAATACTTTACAAAATGAAGAATTTCTTACTATTATTTATTACTTTTATATATGGTAAAGTTACAATCAAGCAAAACTCCAAGTATAAACACTGGACTCCATCTTTTTAAAGGAAGGTATGCTCAAATAAAATAAACAATAAGCAAACCATTATCACTGCATTTATGTAATTCTTTCAGGGTACTATCTACACATCACATACAATAAATGAAACACTGACAGAAACTACTACCTTTATTAATGTCAGTGTTTCTGTAATCTAGTTATCAAAGGTGGTCAAAGATACCAGAATACCATTTTTACTAACAGAATTAATATTTTGTATCAGTTACAACTCACTAGAAGTGACACTACATGCATAAATGCAAACGTATATCAAATAACATACCTATTTTGTAGATGGGTAAAATGGTTCACTGCTAAGTAACCTGACCTTACAGATGACCTATTCTCTTTAGGAAAGCAGAACAACTGGCACATTAAATCTATTCAATACCTACAAAAACAACATCTTGAGAGAATACTGCATGTGTGTGTGTGCTGATACACATCTATATCTATGCAGCAAATTGTGGTGGGACACAAAAATAAACACATTTTGCACTGGCTGATTAATTCAGAATCAATGGACTGGCACTTTAAAAATCAGACATTATGGTCAACATGTTCACTGTAACATATGTTTTTATGCAGCTGTTTTCTAAATGCAAACTGGAATCATTCAAATGAGTCCATCAGTCCTAAAACATCACTAAGTAAACAAAGCCCTTAGCTACACAAACACATTTAATGCAAAGACTAGAATACCAAGCAGAAATGTCAGAATGCAATACAGTTCACCAGTACTCTACACAGTAAAACATGGATCATATGCAATGAATTTTCACAAATAGCATTCCTCTTATGCCCTAATCTCTTGCAGAGCTCTCTATTATTCAGCAGAGAAAGAGGCCTTTCAAAAAGGCAGCACTGGGATAAACAAACAGAAACAGAAAGGGTGTGAGAGAGAAACAAACACCGTGGCCTACCGAAGCATTATTTCACAGTATGCTTTTAGGATGCTCACATTCATGCATTCAGTGATTTTAAGTATGCAGTATATTTTAATCTGAAATATACTGCAATATCCTTGCTTTAGGCTCACACATTTGCGAACAGCAACTGAAATGCATTCTGAAAATGTTCCTGCGACCTAAAGCTGCAGTGCTCTGAGCCTGTCAGCACAAACGCATGTTAAATAACTACAGCTCGCACAAAAGCTAGTGCCATGCAGAAAGCATTAAAATATTAAAAGGCAGACAATACTTACTCCAAGGTCAGCCCTGGAATTTGCAGCCTTTCGCGTTGGGCTTTCATGGCTGTTACGTTACCACATTCTACTGTAACCATGACACACATTCAGTGGCAGCATCCTGGTGATGACAGAGAGCCCAAATGAGCCACTATAAAGGAATGGACTAACAATCTCTTGGGGGAGGGAGCACTGCAAGTTTGGGTCCTTCCACTTCTAGCTGTCACGAAGAAATGTCAGCAGCTTTCTTCCAGGTTAACCGCAAGCGTACTGCACTGATTTTGCTAGCAGAAAGAAGGCTTCAGGACTGTATCTCAATCGACTCATGTCTAATATTCTAAGAAGCAGTTTGCTTCCTAAAATGCAGACTTTTCTCTTCAGAGGAATGAAAATCTGCCCGCCCCTTGCCACAGAGACTGTCAGATTTCGGAACAGAGCAAAAAATTAAAAAGTGCAACAAAATATGCTTAAAATGCTATTCTTCAACACACATCCAAGATACAACAAGCTTTATGACCCTATCAAAAATGATTTATCCATCTTGTTTAGGTTGTCCCATTATTGTTTTACACATGAGCAAAATTCTGTTTCTGCATAAAATCACAGGAAGTTAAGTTCCTTCCCTTTGCGTCCAGAAAATTATTCCAAGCTTAGGAAGGAACACATGACACTAAAGCACAGATGTTCCTTAATTCATGATCGAAAGTTAATCATCTTATTTGAAGGAGCTTGTACTTGTGCTAAAAAAAGAAAATGTTAAAAATATTTTATTAAAGCACAATATGAACAAGAAAGGGAATCCGAAAGAAAACCCATTAATCTCATAGGGTAATTATATGGCATGCACACAGCAGTGATTCTCAGCTTGTTAATTTATTTATTTATTTTTTAGGTTTCCTGGATATTTTTAAACCTTAAATGATTAGATAACCAGAGAAATAGTGAGAATGCTGCTCTTTTGCAACCATGGGCATACCCAGGGGGTGGGGGGTGGGGGCAACTGCCCCAGCCAAATCAACCAAATAAACAAAAATACTTAACTGACCAATTGCATCACAGATAACTCAGTTCTGCTCCCCTAACATAAAGCCTGTCCTCCTAAAATAAATTCTGTCTACGCCCATGTTCACAGCCATCATGGATCAGCAAATAAGCTTAACTAACAAAGACTCATCATTACCAATTCTGAACACAAATGGAAACAAAACTCAAGACAGCCTGATGGTGTCTAGTAGGGGTAACATGTCTCAAATCTTTCCAGGTGATACAAAGGTCCATATGCCAAGATGGGAAGGCAAAAGATAGACTGCATTTCCTAAGCCTGGCCTGTTAGTAACTCTTGGAACCACCAATGGCCTGAAAGAATTCTGCTCTTGTATTATTTTGACCTGTGTTTTTGTGCATGTTTGCTTCATTCAACATTTTAGGGTTTTCACTGCCTTGGGTATATTACCATAAAGTTATATAAATGCAGTAAGTAAATCAATTAAAGTTCTAAGAATTTGTCCGAGTCCTATGAAACCTCCCCTATGACAACCTATGTGACAAAATAAGAAAAGAATGCACCACTGTGGCCCAGAAGGCTGAATAATGAACATTGTCTGGGCTCAACTTTCACCTAAGCCCCAGACTCAGTGGCTAAATCTTGAGTATCACTCTCCCATGCCTCAGTTTCTCTTCCACAAAAAAAATAATAGTAACATATTTTGCAGTTTGTTACAAGGAAATGCAAATTATAGATAATACAGAACTGTGCATCCAACACCTAAACAACCTGCATTTCAGAACTTTTTCCATCAATTGTGTTTTATGGATTTCCAATTAATCCCCAGAGCTTTCTCTCAGCTCTTCTCTTAGGAGGCCAAAGTATTTCTCCAAAATTTCAAACTTCAACTCTTACCTCTTCTAATCATTCCCAATAGGGATTCATTCACAGCCCCAAAATCTGACTGCAGATATATCAAACACACTGATCTTTTTTCTGAGGAAAAATCTACATAAAGGAACTGCCTGCAAAATGTCAACATGCACATCATTTAGCACTCGGTGAACTCCTCAGGCCATCTCTGACTCAGAAACTAGGACATACAAGTCACATTATTGATTCAAATCAAGGATGCAACCATGTATTAGGGCTTTGAAATACCTGTTACATGTTTACCTCTGTGAAGTCCAGAGTAGAAGCTGAAATAGCTCCAATAGAATTTAAACACACAGGGGTATCTAATTTGTTTTCACAGTGCTGTTGCACCAGCAGAGGCATCTACTACCCACTCATGAAAAAGGAGAAGGAAGTGTTTTTCCCATCTTCCCCATACCCTGACAGCACCATGCCCAAGCACCACAGCAAATATGTTCCTCCCACAAACCAATTCCCCACTGCCAATCAAAACCCTTATGCTCATGCAAGGGTACCAACTGGCTCTGACCCAACTGATATTTGGTGATATTTGGCAGGGAAGAGCATAACTCAGCTGTCTATGCAGAAGATCTCAACTCTTAAGTTCAATCACCAGCATCTCCAGGTAGGACTGGGAGAGAACCCTGTCTAAAATCCTGTCATGCAGGCAATGCATAGCTAGATAGACTAATGGTCTGACTCAGTAAAAGGTAGCTTTTTATGTTCCTACCTACATTTCCAACATGAATCCCAAACTTTGCTTTCAGAAACTCTTGCGGCCCAATCCAACACCATATGCAAATAGGACATTTGCAATACTGCTGTGGGGATTTGCATCACTAATGCAAAACTCCCATGTTAGGTCCTATTTTGTCTCACCTGGTACAGCAAAGAGAAACGAGGTGCGAACTGAAATAATGGCCATAGTTTGCACCAGAGTGATGGTGAACAAGGGTACTATAAAACACCAGATGCAAGATATTTCTTACACAACTTATTCAACCTAAAAAAGATGAAAATCACAAATAGGGTGTGCCACACCTCAGAACCCTTAAGTGAAATGTAAAAAAAACAGCCTGTGATTATTTTTGATTGCATAGTGTGTTTTTCCACACAGCTTCTATACACAATATTACTTAAACAGTTTACAAACTCTCCACATCCTTTGTGCCTACTTAGCTGCTTGCTTACACAATCTAGGCTCCAAAGAATCTCCCAGGGTTTCTAAACAAGCCCTCTATATTCCAGGGCATTCTACCAACACCTCCCTTCAGTACTGAACATCTCAGGTCAAAACTTCTAGGAATTTGGCATAAAAGAGAACAAGTCTTACTGCTCACCTGACGCTTGTGAATTCTTACCTTATGGGAGCAAAATGGCTGCCATATCCAAAACAAATCCCAGGTTTTCCCAGGACAGAGATTCTCTTTCAGATCATTTCAGCTTTTGATTTATATTATGAATGCATAAACAAGTCAAAGACTGGCAGTGAATCAAAGGATTCTTATCCCAAAATAAATATGAACAGATCTGAGTCTTTTCCCCATCCTGTGCCATTTAAAATATTGTTAACAAACACATTTTAGTCTAGTTGGTTTAGTTCATGGTCTCATCAACTTTACCTGTTTGTGCCCAATTTTGGGCATTATATTGCCGAGCTGGAACATGTGCAGAAGAGGGCAACCAAGATGATAAAGAGTCTGGAAACCAAGCCTTGTGAAAAACAGTTGAGGGAGTTGGTATGTTTGGTGTTGAGAAGACTGAAAGGTGAGATGATGGACATCTCCAGATATGTGAAGAGCCATCACATGGAAGATGGAGAAAATACGTTTTCTCCGTTATTCTTCAATCTCATAACCATGGATTTAAAGTACAAGAAAGGAGATTCCAATTAAACCTTAGGTAGAACTTTCTGATGTCAAGAGCTGCTTGCCAGTGGAATGGACTACCTCAGAAAGTGGTGGACTCCCCTTCAATGGAGGTTTTTAGACAGAGGTTGGATGGCTATCTCTCAGGGAGTCTTTAGCTGTGATTTTTGCATTGCAGGAGTTTGCCTAGATATATGGTATATGGTACTTACTCAAAAGTTGAGAGCATGAAAAATTTTGTCCTTGCTTAGGGCACCATATTACCAAAGTCCACCCAAGCTTGGGATCCCTTCCAATTCTGCAGCTCTATGATGCCATGAAAACAGGAGATTTGCCCATTTCCTGACTTAGTAAGCCTAAGGTATTATTTACGTACTTTGTCTCACAAGATATCTAAGTCTTAGAACATGAAAGCATATACAAACAAGAATGAGACTCTATTAGTGCACAAAAATGTATGCTTGTGAAGGAAAAAAATTTCCATGTGAATTCATCTTCATATACAGCAGCCCACAGCTTTGCTGTATAGAATAATATATCACATCTCATAATGGTTGCAGAAAATAGCATGGGGCTTTGCACAAAGCAGAACACTTCTAAAACTGTTCTGAACAGAAAGTACAGTATGGTTTATGGCTTTCACAACAAGAAAAAGATCAACATTTATATCAAACTCATAATTTAGATCAAACATGTAACATAAAATGCCACCTATCATTTGGAACTCATTGTGAAAGATTTTACATGTTAGATCTGCTGCAGTTTTAAGGAATCTTTAAAATCAAATTTTATTTATACTATTAAGTGGTTTAAAAGAAATAATGACATTAAGGACAGAAACGTTTTCTTACTGTGAATTTGTTTTGCAGTTGTCACATAGAGAGAAATCCTGTCTCTTGGGATGACACATTCTGCTTGCTGATAGAGGCACAACATGGATTCTTCTAGCCATCTTATCAGAGGGCTTACCCCACCCTCCAGACCAACTGCCAACAGAAGGAAAACTCCTCAACCCTCATCAATGATTTCACAGACATCCATGGAAAGAAAACCACGATACAGGCCACTGAGCCACCCACTTAAAATTAAACTCGGTGAGAAATGAAACATGGGGGGGGGGGGGGGATACAGTGCAAAACCAAGAGGAGAAAGGAGCCACTGATCAGGACATTCTAACACCAAGCGTGCAAAGTGCACACAGAAAGCACTAACATAATACGATCATGCTAATCCCATAAAAGAAGGGCAAGTAGAAAGTATTTCATGAGATAACTGGAAACAGAAAATCATGATAAGAAAATTTCCATTCCACCCCACCCCCACGCCATGTTGTATTGAGAGCATTTCTGTCTCTTGGAATGTATTATAGTCATAGGATCCAAGGTGGGTGTCTGGGATCAAGCAGCCCTTCTGCAGAACCTTCAATTTTATCATGTTTGGCAAAAATATGGAGGAAACCCAAGTGGCTGCCCGACAGATATCCACAATGGTGAAATTTTCCTTAAAGGCAGCTGAAGAAGACTACTCCGACCCCAAGAGAATGGGTGGGCTAATCCTGTCCCCTGCCCCGGTGGCATTTTCCCCAATGTTTGTAAATCAGTTTATTTCTTGCAAAATACTTAGAGGTTTTGTTATGAACAAGTGGTATGGAAATTTTGTTAAAAATAAATAAATTCTATGTACCCTTAAATGGAGACCTCCTTAAAATCATAAAGAGATATGAGACACAGCCACTTTCTTCCCTAAGGAAAAGAGATGGAAAGACACCCTCCCCTTCCCTAAATTCAGCAGTTCCATCCAAAGAGAAGCAGAGAACACCACAGACATCTAGCATGTTGCATACTCTTTACTGGACTTGCAATGGGTTTGGAGAAAATGTGGGCAGAAGAACCTCCTGTGACCTGTGAAATACTGAATTAATCCTAGGAACAAAAGATGGATCTGAGCACTACTACTTCCTGATGTAAAATACGTAACAGGGGATCACAGGAGTTTGGAGACCCTTCACATAGATTTAACAGCCAGCATGAATACCAATTTTAAAGTCAGGAACTTGAGGGCACGTGTGGCCATAGGCCTTTTAGCACTCAGTTCACATTCCATTTAGGGAACTGTGAACCACGGACAGTTTCTGCTGCCCCATCGCCTTGAGGAAGTGCTAAAATAGTGGGGTAGAAGAACAGTGCATTCCTTCCAATGGTGTCAAAAATGCTGCGGTGATTTTGGTCATCCCCTACTGTTAATACTATTGAAAGAGTAGAATTTACTACTCTGTGGATACCACAATGGTTCCAACAGAAGGAGGGAATTTTCTTGTTGTAGCTGGGAGGGGAAAGAGGGGGGGGAGTTTGGAGTTTGTTCACCACCCAGCTGTTAAACTATTGCAAGTTGTCAACAATTGCCTTTTAGATATAATGTTTTCCATGCATTACTATAACGTACTTATCATCCTGGAGCAAGTATGGATAATTTAAAAATAATCACATGGAATATTAATGGACTGGGGTCACCCATAAAAAGGAGATGGGTTTGGAAGGAATTAAGAAAAAGGGAGACCAGATTTGATTCTGGTCCAGGAGACTCACCAGAGGAGAAGGGGGACTACAATGAGTACGTCTCCCCTCCACTGGGGGACAGTGGTTTGTCTCTCAAGGAACATCTAAGGCTTGTGGGGTAGCAACATGGGTTGCGGATAAATCAGAATTTAAACCTGAACAAACCCTTAGTGATCCTGATGGACGTTACTTGTTTATCAGGGGCACATAGCAGGACCAATGGCTGACTATAGGTAATCTTTATGCACCAAACAACCAACAGGAAGAATTTTTGGGGAAAACATTGATGGAGCTGGAAAATTTCAAAATAGGTCAAACAATCCTGGGGGAGATTTTAATTTAGTCCTAAATGAACATTTTGACAGAAATTGTTCAGGTCAGGAAAAAAAAGGTCAACAGAGACTCCCCATCAACAACAAAAACCCCTGCATAGAATTCTTAAAAAATTCAATTTATATGATATCTGGCGAATGGCAAACTCTGATTTAAGGGACTATAGTGATTACTAAAGTGAGATACAAACTATTCTAGAATTGATTATTTATTGACAACAGAGGGATGGATCCATTGGATCCACTCATCAGAGATCAAAGCAGGAGAAGTCTCTGACCATGCTATGGCTATTGCTGAACTGTTGAGAGAAGGAGGATACCCAAGGAACCCAGTATGGAGACTTGACCCATGGCTACTGCAAGATCAGCTGGTTCTCGAACGGTTGCAAAACGAGATACCAGAATTTTTTAAGAATAATGATACAGGATTATATAACCCATCTTTAATTTGGGATACAGTAATTAGAGGAACGGGACGCAGGTGGCGCTGTGGGTTAAAGCCTCAGCGCCTAGGGCTTGCCGATCGAAAGGTCGGCGGGTCGAATCCCTGCGGCGGGGTGCGCTCCCGCTGCTCGGTCCCAGCGCCTGCCAACCTAGCAGTTCGAAAGCACCTCCGGGTGCAAGTAGATAAATAGGGACCGCTTACCAGCGGGAAGGTAAACGGCGTTTCCGTGTGCGGCTCTGGCTCGCCAGAGCAGCGATGTCACGCTGGCCACGTGACCCGGAAGTGTCTCCGGACAGCGCTGGCCCCTGGCCTCTTAAGTGAGATGAGCGCACAACCCCAGAGTCTGTCAAGACTGGCCCGTACGGGCAGGGGTACCTTTACCTTTACCTTTACCTTTAATTAGAGGAACATTAATCAGTGAGAGGAGTAGAATCAAAAAATGAAATCAAATATTCATCTCCAATTAAATAAAGAAATAAAAGAATTAGAAGAAAAACATTAAATAACATGCAGTAACAGAGTATATCTCAAATTAATTTGGAAAAGGAAAGAATTAGACATGTTAGAAATACCAAAAATAGCAACATCCCTTCAATATTTAAATCAACAATACTACGAATTTAATAAACCAACTAAAGTAACGTAAATTAAACAGAACAATCCACTCAATAAAAACAGGCAAAGGTGAAATAACACATAATAAAATTAAAATTAACCAAGCCTTTCATGCATTCTATAAGACCTTATACACTTCTGGAACACCATTGCTAAATGCCATTCAGGAATTTCTGACCGCAGTTAACATTCCAAAATTAACAGAAGAGCATGCAACTTACTTAAATCAACCCTTTGTTTTCATTAATAAATGTTGATTTAAAATTTCTTACAAACATTATTACACACAGGTTAGCGACAATTGTACCGAATTATATATATTCAGATCAGACAGGTTTTATTAGGCTAAGGTCAATAACTACCCCAATTAGGAGGATCCTCAATGCAATATACTGGGGATCAAACCAACCGGCACCAACAGCCATCCTTACATTGGATGTAATGAAGGCATTTGACCGTCTTGAATGGAATTTTCTTTTTGAAACCTTGTGAGGTTTTGGCATGGCATGGGAGCCCCATTTATTGCACTGCTGACTACCTTATATCAGGATTGCACCACAAATATTTTGATAAATGGTATACACTCAGAGCCTATATCGATGGGCCAGGGCACGAAGCAGGGCTACCCATTGTCGCCCCTGCTTTTTGCCCTGGCCATGGAACCCATGGCTCTAGCGCTTAGGGGAGACCCTGAGGTGTCTGGAATACAAATTAATGGGCAGACTCGTCTGGTCTCACCCTGGAATAAGCCTCCCGGCTGTAATGAAGATTCTTGATGCTTACAGAAAGGTCTCTGGTTTTTGTGTTAACTATAGCAAATCAGACCAGCTATGCATTCATATGCCACCTGAAGTACAACTACATCTTCAGCGCTCCACTGGAATAAAACTTTGTCAGAAATATTTTAAATATTTAGGAGTTATTATCCCCAGGAACCTTCAAAATTTGGAAAAGCTTAATTTTGGTCCAATGATCCAAGAGATTAGACAAAAATTGAAAACTTGGAGCAAGGGTTCGCTGTCATTCTTGGGCCGAATCGCCACTATAAAACTGATTGTGCTGCCGCACCTCCTCTATCTCTTTAGAGTCTTACCAATTGCCATAGAAGACAAAAAATAACAAAATTGGCAAAACACGCTTCTAAAATTTATACACCAGAATAAAAGGCCAAGGTTACCATATAAAGCGTTATATCAACCAGGCAAAGTAGCAGCCCATCTACATAGCATTTTTCTGGTAATTCAAGGATCTCAACAAATAGCTTGGCTAAATATGGAAAACCCAAATGAACAGAATTCAATAAGAGGGGTCCCATTTTGGCAAATTAAAACAAAAAAAAAATATTGAGGTAAAAAACCCCAATTTATTATCTAATCTAAAAGTTTGGAAGAAATAGTTCCCACGGGTGGCCTCTCAGTCTTCTCCTGTAATACCGCTGGCATTTCACCCTACTTTCTATAATAGAGACAGAACATTCCCCTTTGAAAAATGGGGAAATGTGGGCCTGTTTTGGCTTAAAGACTTTTACAAAGAAAACACCCCATTGTCTGGATTAATACTACGAGAAATGGTTCAAAACTTTTCCCACAATTGGATGGTAATCCATCAAGTCATCCATTTTATAAGTAGCACAGAAATCCACAAACAAGAGATGAAGTCACTAACTGCATTTGAAAATATTTTATATACCACAGACCCTAGAGGTAAAGGTCTAATTGCTTTAATCTATAAAGCGACTGTAAATTTCTCAACCTCAAAGCCCTCCATGTTGAAGACTAGATGGGAAAGAGACTTGGGAGAAGGGATTGATGATGGTTTGTGGGAAGGGATGTGGCAAAAAGCCCCCTTACGAGCTATTTCTGCCCAAATAAGAGAAAACACCTTAAAGCTAACCCACAGGTGGTACTTGCATCCCACATTGCTAAGCAAAATAGACAAAAATATTTGTGGTTCGAGGACCCGACCCCCGCAAAGTAAAATGAAGACACAGGGACACGTGATATAAGGTTAATGGGCTAGAAAAGGCCACAACTTTATTGATTACAGCAATGAAAAGGTATTGGCTTAGGCACTGGATCGCGAAACAAGTGGGTTTATTCACCAGGGGTTCATCACCTGTTGATGCTAATCCAACTATAGGCTCACCCCTGATGTCACCGAGGGTCGTGCCATGGCCTCCCGCCAGGCAGGCTTTGGACGGAATACACGACCGCCAGATTCCATTAACGGAATACCCCTAGAAATTGAAGGCATAGGCGATGGCCACACCTAGCACTTCGACACACCACAACACATTATTCCAATGCCTAACCTACCCACCAATACCACCAAAAAGTTGTGACGATTGCTACGAGGTAGGCGAAAAAACCAAAAAGCCTAATGCCAAATGGAAAAACTCCTACCAGGCCCCCCGGGCAACCGGGGCGACCAACCTAAGGTCCATAGCAAGGCCAATGACCTAAGCCCTAACTCAAAGGGAGTGGAGGGTGGGTGACTCGCCCAGGACGACAAAGAGAAATGAGGCCGGGGGGGGAGGCTGGCACTGCAGCATAAAGGCTGCTGGACACGCCCCCCATGGCACCTGGTTGGACAGCCACCGGGGGGGGGGGGCGTGAGTGCCAGCCAGGTGAGCTGGAGGCAGGGGGCAACGCCCCCTGCTAGGAGCGGTGCTCGGGCTCCCGTCCACAACCACTCCCCTCTCTTTCAGGGAGGAAAGTCTTTCTCAGCAATGTTGGTGAGATTGTGGGAATGAAGGAACATTTATACACATGTGGTGGAAATGCCCATTGATTAAAAACTTCTGGTTAAAAATATTTAAGGAAATGGAACAAATTACATCTCAATCGATCAGTTTAGATCCCAAAATAGCATTGCTTTCTATATTTGCAGACGAAGCACAAAATCTTAGAGACAAAGACTTAATTGTGCGTCTTATAACTGCAGCATGTCTGGCTGTTGCTAGACACTGGAGGACATTAAACCTGAACCTATATGAAGTTTGGTATGCTTATGTCTGGGAATTAATTTTGATGGAAAAGTTAACAGAAAGGGTACGTGAAAGAAAACAATGTGAGAAACTACATAACTTACATAACGTGGTCCTCCTTCATTATATATGCATCAAAGAAAGAACATGCATTTAAACCACGTAAGACACATGGGAGCATGTGGAATGATATTTTTTAAACCAGCAACTGTAGAAATAATTATTTATTTGATTCTATTACTAATGTAATTACCTGGACGTAGTTGGGGCTGTTTTTTGGGGGGGTAGGGGAAACTGTATTTGATTGCTTGTATTTGATTATATGTTGTTCTTATATTCAAAAAAATATTCAAAAAAAAAGTTTGCAGCAGTACAAAAGAATAATAATCATTTTTTAAAAAGGAGTGGGGTGCTAAGAGGAGATAGGGCTCCAAAGACAGCCCAAGTGAACACTTAACATGCTTAGTGGGCATGGAATGCTGACTGTCTGAAGTCAATAACATTGGGGGGAAACCCACATTAGGAACAATAAAGCTATTCTTTCCTTAACTCTGAAAAAAAAAATGCTGCTCCAGAACGTGTCCTGACACTTATTTTTTTTTTTAATAATATTTATTAAAAATTTTCCAGAATAAAAAGGAAAGATAGCAAGAAAAAAAGAAAAAACAAATATGATTTACACTTGGTTTCAGTGGCATCTTTCCCGGACTTCCCCCCCCTCCCCCTCTTGTATTCCATTTCCCTTAAATTGATTCCACAGATTCTTACCCCAAATTTTAAAACCTTATTTGTAATTTTAAATAACCCATTTATTCCAAATTAATTTATCTTATTTATCTTAATGAACCATTTCTCCTTATATTTTATATAATTCCCTAAGATCGACCCCATTTCCCTTCCACGAATTCCCCTATTTTCAAACAACAAACATGAAAAAAGAAAAGAAAGAAATAATATATAATTTTACAGCCTTTGGATTCCAAATCTCCCCCCCCCCCCCCATTCCCCGGTTCCAATCCCCAAAGTTCATCCATTGTCTACTGCCAGCCTGGTGTATCCACGTCTATATCTCAACTCCACTTTGCCGTCTTTTGATAGCTTTTAATTTCAGAAAGTCCAATCTCGAAAAAACTCTCAGAAAAAGTCATTGTTCTTCCATCCAGACCTCTATGTTTAAGAGTCTAACTTAAATTCTATTTCTTGGTCCTTTTAAAGTCTGGATGTTCCAAATACTCCAGCTTCAAATTTGGTCCAGCTCTTATTCCTCAGGTTGCTTTTTCCTGTTCTGCTGCAGAAAACTTCTAATTCATAAACTTCTTGTTCTCCACAGAGGCTTTTGTTATTCAGGAACATAACTTGCGTCAAGTCCCTTCCTTTCTTCAATAGATAAATCCATTGTCTCCTTTAGTATAGAAACCTCTGTAGACAAAATAATGCTTCGTTTTTGCAGCTTTCCCAAGAGATAACAGATCCTGCTCAAATTCATAGTATTTTTCCACTTGCTGCTACTGTTGCAATGTCCCAGCCTCCCTCTAGAGGGAATATGGTAACTTAATTTCTTTCAAAATCAGACCCAAAAGTCAAATAACTTGTTGCCTTTATTTCCAATAATTTATGTCCAAATTGTAACAAATCTAACCAGCAAAGCCATCGTAACAAAGTTCTCTTTTATTTTCCTGCTTTGACAGCTACTTTGACAGCTGTCAAAGTTTCTGTGTCTCTTCACCAGTCTCTCATAGCGGATCGTTCCCGGTTCCCGGGGGGGTTGCATTTTAGTTCCCACAAATCAGTCTTCTCCTCCAGCACAATTATTGTAATTTCCCTTCGTGAAGTTAAAAATTTTTTTCAGGTAAACAAGTTCATCTCTCGATCTTAGTTGTCAAATCCTTGCGTTGAGCCATCTACAACGGGGGGGGGGCGGACTTCCTTTTTGCACTCCCCCCGCTCGCTCCAAATTCAAAGATCAAATTTCCCTTTTAAGTCCAATCAAATTACTCACAGGTTGTTCCTTTTAGTCCAAATCCGAAATTTTCAAAGAAGTCGTTGCTCTCCGCCGAATGGCATGCGGCTTCGCTGGGCAGGGGAAGCATTGGACTCACAGCACCACACCCCCCCCGTCACCCGCTCCGCAGCCTTTAAAAAGGCTCCTTCACGGGTCGGGGGCGCAAACGGTGCCCGCCGAGTCACCAAGTCCATGGGCATCTCCGCCCATGGTTTTTGAGGGTCCCCGCGTCGCCGGCATGGCAGGACCCGACCCCTACCCAGCCGACTCCCTCCGGAGCTCGGAGGGAGTCCGCCATTCAGCGATGGCGCCGACCCGGAAGTCCAGAACGTGTCCTGACACTTAAAGGTATAAGTGTATCGCAAAACTAGGAGAGGGACCTATACAAGAACAGATATTCCCTGAGATAATCACAGTCAAACAGTTTAGAAGTCAAAACCAGCATCATGAATTGGGCCCAGAAACAACAACCTGATGATGATGATCCCCCACCCCCCAAAGATAGCAATACATCAGAAATGTTTTGTTCCAAGTAAACTAATACTCTGGGTACTCTAAACTCCTGCTATCTAGCTCCAGTCCATCACATTTCCTCGTAAAATTGACTTCTTTGAGACAATATACAGAGGGGAATAAACCTAAGTTCTAGTTACTAAAGATGTAAAAAATCAAAGTAATCTAGAACTACCTGCATTTGGTAGGTCTGGTGTCAAATGGACACCAAATACGTTTAAAATATTCATGGAAAAGGCTCATGAAGAAATTTTGTTTTCCATTTTGCTAGGAGCACTTCATTCTTATTTGTACATAGAAATTTCAGGTGATGTCATTTACTGAAATGCTTTAGAGTACATTCTGTTTTATTCTCTAGTGTAATGTCAGATTCAGCAAGTTTGCAATCAAAGTTTTTAGTCCCTGGCAGCCAGCTAGAATTGAATGTTGGCAGGCTCTCAATTGACAGGCTCCTACTGAGGTGCCATTGAACCATTAAAGAATAGTGCTGAAATGAAGCTGCTGGGATCTGATTATTTTTAAAGGAATGGCAAATGCTTAAAAAGATCCATGTGGTTTAAAGTTAGACTTTTAACTTTTCAATGAGACAACTAACGTCAACTTTGAAGGCAATGAAAGAACCTATATTTAAATAATGTGAGATAGGACTGTGTGAAATTTCCAGTTATATTCACAGCTAAACTTATGGCTTTCAAACAAGCATAAAAGAACAGGAAATCCAAGAAAAGAGTAAGAAATACACAATGCATACCTAAAGACATTTTAACCTTACTCACAAGACTGACTCACTAACTCATGGGGTATCAAAGTTGTTAGTGTAAAGTTGTACATGAACCAGAAATTTGAAATTTTGCACACGTGTCATCCAAGACAAAAAAAAGGTGTCACATTCCAATATGAGGAGATATACTGCAAAATGTTTAAGGTAAAGAAGCATTATCTAGAAATTGGAATTCCAGCACAGAGGAAGCCAAGCCAGGAATAGATTCAAAGGCTCAAACTGCTTGGCTTGGCTTGGCCTACTAGTCAAACCAACCGTTTATGGTTTCCATGGACCAGTCTCTTCTCTCACCTTAACTCTTATCCAGGATGCTACAGAATCAGGCTTGAAAGCAATTATATGTAGCCACAATAGAGGCATTAGAGAAGCAGAGGCCAATTGTTTAGAAGGCAAAGGATGTTTCTGCTCAATAGTTATCAAAAGGCTGCAACAGTAATTATTGTAAATTTAGTAGCTTAAACTAACTTGCTTCTATCAATGTTTGAGAAGAAGTTAGGGAGGAGCAGAGGCACAAATCAGAAGGAAACTGTAAATGGAGATGAAAAAGCTAGTCAATATTTGTTAGCCATAACATAGCCTTATCATTGTTGTACACTGTCAAAGCTTTTTGCCCTGGGTACAATCTTTTCCATGTTTAGGGCTGCCTCTACATTCAATTATTTCATTTGTCTTACAGTTTTATACAAAAATAACATAAAGACATTTCCCTCAAAACTGCTTCAGTCCTTAATACTAGATATTACCAAAGTCTTTCAGCAGCAGTTTTTTTTTTTAATGAAGACAGATAAACAAGAAGTTTTAAGTATAGTAACATTTGCAAATGCTTATATACACAAAAAGTATATTGCTTTTAAATCTACACTCTCAAAGAGCTCCAAAGGGTCTGATGAGTCTGACCTTCCCTTTGCGGAAATCATGATGCTTCAGGCAAGGCTTGTTCCTCTATAGATCTTAAAATTCCAAAGTTAGTAACACTGAATATTCCTATCCACAAAATGCTACTCCTACTTCCCTACATTTCTTTATATTTTAAACTCTGCATCCCACTTTTCTACCACAAACAATCCAAACCATAAGAGGTGATTAATCAAAACAATGAAAATAGTAAATAAAAATACAACAGAATATGGAAATAACATAGGAAAAGAACTCCCTTTGCTACAACCTCCTACAAATCACATAGATGTGTAATGCATTTTACCAACTAGCTAGTTAGTGAGAGGGAACCCTGAATTACTGAAGCCTCAGATACTGGGGTTCTCTCATATAATTAAGATAGCCAGAAGTGAGAAGGATGATGACGGGAGAGTGTTATTTCAACTATAGCACCCCATCAGTTGAACATCTCCACAGAAAAGCTCACCTGGTGCCTACCATGTCATATTGTCAATGCTAGGTCCTACAGATTTTTGCTCTCCCTGCCAATCTTCTGAATTTTCTTTACAGTGTTTTGGTTTTATAATTATGGGTGCAGTTTTACCTGTCTGATTTAACCATGCAGGAACTTGTGCTTATATAAAATCCATGTACAACAGATGAGAATTAGCTGGATCTTGGAAAGGTCAAGGGTACATAAATATTTGTTCCTTGCAAAAAAAATAATTCTGCATATAGTAAAGCATGTTTTATTATACCAAATTCAGTTTACCTATGATGTGTAATCGCATTCATCATGAAAACAATTAAACCCACTGAAAATGTTCTTTGATTTAGGGCAATTTCTTCTCTATCATTTTCTCCTATCTAAATCTCCACAGGCTCTTGCTCCATTGTTCCCTATTTCTGAGCCAAAGAATGAAAAGACTAACATTTAAAAAATGCAGGATCAACAGGTCAGGGCATAGGACAAGACAAAAACTATATGAAGAGAAGCAGTCTACCAGATATACAAAGAGACTGAAAAAAACATCACTGAAGCAACACATAAAATAAGATTGGCAGGTGGTCCGCTTTATTTCTTTCTGACTTCTTCCTGCTTGCTGTTTCCGCCCAATTTTGTCAGGTTCATCTATTGGGTCTTGTTAGTGATTGCTAGAGACCTTTTACCTGCAGGGTATTCTTTTCTTTTAATAATGATACGCTTCTCCAGGAACACATATGCTGCACAAAGGAAGAGGTGAAGTGAGAAATATAGAACGTGCACTAAAAATCCACTGTGTTCTTTCTTTGGCTTCTCAGCTGCCCTTTTCAGGTTGATAGGAATTTCTGACATGTTGATTTGCATTCCCTAGATCATATCCTGTTACTCTAAAGAACAATTTATTTCCAGACAATAGTGTTCAAAAGCAGGCACAATTTTTGTCACATTGTGTTTCATTCTAAGAGGTGGTACTGGTATTGCAGCAATAAATATTCCCATTATTCATTCAGGTGTCCACATAATCCACAACCAAAAAATGCTGCAATAGAAACAACCAGGGCAGGCTCAATCTCCAAACAAGGGACTGCTGGAAGCAGCAAATTAGGAATGTTGGCACACTTCTTGACATGAGAGGGTCAAGCATGTATAGGTCTTGTCAGCACACCAGTCTCCTAAGAGAAGAACTGTGTGCCAAAGGAACACAGAGAGAGTAGGTAAGCAGAGGATGGAGAGGATGGCTGAGGGGCTTCTTAATCACACACCAAACAGAATTCACATTCTTCTTTTTTCTCCTTCACTAATACTGCAGCAGGAAGGTCATCTGGTACAGAAGCTCTCTTCTGGTATTTCTGATGCTACGTTTTAGCATTACATGATTGAAAGGAGCTCTGCAATATGATGTTGATACTGACAGAATCAACAAAGCATTTTAAGTGACAAAGGCCCCTTCCAGTCTGGTAATCCTATTCTGTCTTCCTCTCCAAAGACTTCTGCATTCACTACTACTACATTGCCACCCTCTTTCCTTCTCTTCTCCTTTAACTGGCCACTCTCCTCGGTTTGTGTCCTACTCATGCTTTATCCCTATTTCATGCTCCCCATCCTCCATCCTTCCACTCGCTGGGGCATGATTTCAAGTTTATTTTCCCCTACTATCCCCAACGTATTACAAATTAAAAGTGCTTGCCAAAGGGCTGGCCTCATCTCGTTAAAGACTAAGAGTAGTGAAGCTTCTGTGCAAAACTGCATGGACTTAAGAACTGTTGGTTTCTGCTCTCTTCACTGTGCAGCGAAGTGCTTGTCACGAGGCAATGGACTTAAGAAGAGTAAATCAACTACAGATAGGTAGCCGTGTTGGTCTGCCATAGTCAAAACAAAATAAAAAAATTCCTTCCAGTAGCACCTTAAAGACCAACTAAGTTAGTTCTTGGTATGAGCTTTCGTGTGCATGCACGTATCTGAAGAAGTGTGCATGCACACGAAAGTAAATCAACTGTAAGAGATGTTAGGTAAAGGTAAAGGGACCCCATTAAGTCCCTTTAGGTCCAGTCGCGGACGACTCTGAGGTTGCAGCACTCATCTCGCTTTATTGGCCGAGGGAGCTGGCGTACAGCTTCCGGGTCATGTGGCCAGCATGACTAAGCTGCTACTGGCGAACCAGAGCAGTTAACGGAAACACGTTTACCTTCCCGCCGGAGCGGTACCTATTTATCTACTTGCACTTTGACGTGCTTTCGAACTGCTAGGTTGGCAGGAGCTGGGACCGAGCAATGGGAGCTCACCCCGACCTTCTGATCGGCAAGCCCTAGGCTCTGTGGTTTAGACCACAACGCCACCCGTGTCCCACGTAAGAGATGTTACTGGCTGCCTAATCTCTAAAAGAAGAGGCAAATTCTATGTTACACAGCTGATCATTCTGAAAACGGTACTTTGCTGCTTTTGCTGCTTCCTTACTATTTGTAAAGCAAGCAGTACAGTTACATGCAGGTAAAGGTAAAGGGACCCCTGACCATTAGGTCCAGTCGTGACCAACTCTGGGGTTGCGGCGCTCATCTTGCTTTATTGGCCGAGGGAACCGGTGTTTGTCCGCAGACAGCTTGAACTTTGATGTGCTTTCGAACTGCTAGGTTGGCAGGAGCAGGGACCAAGCAACAGGAGCTCACCCCGTCACAGGGATTCGAACCACCGACCTTCTGATCAGCAAGTCCTAGGCTCTGTGGTTTAACCCACAGCGCCACATGCAGGTACTCCCTGCTAATGACTAATTCTCCTAGACTATTATCACAAACCTATTCAACACTGTTGGGCCAATATTGCAATTTGAAACAGGCATGCAATGCAGTTTGGGCAATTGTCTCTAACCACATTTTTTCCACTGTGACACAAATCTAAAATCAGATATTAAATCTGTAGAGTTGAACAAAGTTAACAATAGAAAAATAGAGACTTCTGCATAAAAAATGTAATACTGTCCCATTGTTCTTTTATTGTTTGGCTGTAGTGGGAGGATTTCATTCTATTTCCTACCTTTATCTCTTCTTCCCCAAGGTAATCCAATAATCCACACTCAAAATCACCGATAAACAGGCCAATTACAAACCCTTATCAACTTCTGGGAAACCTGTCAGAATGAGCCTCAAGCAAAAAGAAGCTTAACAATTCCTATTAAGTTGTATGCATTTGGAGTCTTCTGTTCAGCACCTCATCTGATGGTATCAGCTGCTTTCCATCCAACACATAATGAGGTTTATGATCATTATGTGGAAAACCTGCAACAGCCTGATTTTTCTATGTGTGAAAACTGATTGAGATAATAGAATAAAATGGTCTCATGCAAAATTTTCACAGATTATAGTTTGCCATATTTCATTAAAATGAGATTCAGTAAAAGATAAATAAATCTGATAATATGTTGAAACCAAAAAAACACACTGGTACAATTCTATTCCAAAACCCTCTACCATATTTGTTAAGTAAACTCTACTATTCCTACAATAGTTTTTACCCACATGCACAGAAGAGCTTCTAACATATAAAAGTAAATTCATGGCAAGGGTAGTATCAAAGTTACGTCTTCAGTTAATAAATGTGATGTTACAATGTTCCAAAGCCATAATATTGAAAAGGATTTCCTTGTCAGAGATTATTTTGTTCCCACACTCATAACATTCAACTTCAAATGTTAATTACAGCAACAGCTTGGTTCTGCTTCTATTTCTGAAAAGTACATGCAGTTCTCAACCTTTTTAGTCCAATGCAAGATATGTGGCGCTTAAAGCAAAAACAAAAAATCTGAAGACTACGTGTTCTCCTCATTAATACAATAAATAGTGGGTAAACTTGTCTGTTTCAAAACAAAAATAGACAACTATTAATGGTGGTCCTCAACTTGTGCCAATTTTTTAAAAAGAGAACATTGCCATCATAACTTGAGAAATTAGGTATAATGAACAAGGAAGCAATATACATCAGAGCTAAGCTGACAAGCAATTTTAGTTTTGTTTTCACTTGCATTTTCTGACCTCCAGTTTTTTGTGAACACTTTTGACTGCACCTTCAAATATGCCCTCTATTTAAGAATCCGAGACCAGGGAGAAGAGTTGGTGGAAGAAGACTGGAAAAAGTTTAAAGACTATTTACAGAAATACTGTAAAATTAATGAATGTTAGAAAAATGTTAGAATGAAATTATATGGCTTCAGTAGAAATGTTATAAGGAATCAAATATAAACAGATTAATAGAGTATTAAAGGAAAAAATAAGGTTAGAATGTGTTAAGATAATTATAGGATAGAAAACAGAGGAAGATGGAAAGGAATTGCTGAAACAATTAACAGAAGTGGAATACAAAAAGGGAGGTGCGAGGAGGTCGTTGAAATAAGTGAATGAAAGACAAGATATTGAAATTGTTTGATGTGTTTTAAACTGCTAGTTTAATGTGTTTGTGTTATGTAATGTTTTTGTATTGTATTGTTTTGTTCATTTTTTTATTTTATCTATGTTTGTAGTGTTTAAATTGTTGGGAAACTAATATATATTATTTTCCAAAAAAACAACAACAAATATGCCCTCTATTTATATGGTCAAAAATTCACCAAAAGCTGGCTTTTAAGGCTCCTGAGAACTGTATAGAGTGCTGAGGTTGCCTACATGAGACCAGAGCCAGTTCTTCTATTTAGGCAACAGTCCCCAAGGCAACTGCCCCACGGGTTACCTGGTCTAACAGCATGGAAGTGGTGCCAGCATCAGTGCTGATTTTGGCTAAAATTTTGCCCGAAATCATGTGAGATCTTGCTGGTGCTGCTTCTCCGCCAGCAGCGAAGGAGGTAGTGAGGGAGAAGAAGCAGTTCCCGTGGCAGCAAGGCAAGGCGGCACTTCCTGTTTTGCCTCAAGTGGCAGAACGGGACACACTGCCCCTGCACAGGACAATACAAGGAAACACCAAAGCCTTGGGGACAGGAGTGCTGAACGAGCCCTGGGTGTTTCAGAACAAGCTGTCAGAAGTTCCTGAAAAACTGATCTAAACCTGAATCCAACATCATTTATATGTTTTAAAACAAGGAAATCATGGAAGTACATTGAAGATTTATGGAATTTCTCAGAAGTCCCTCTTTGTATTCTCTAGAGCCCTTCAAGTCAGCTGCTGGCTGTCATTTTCTTTAAAAACCACCAGTACCTCCTAGGTGGAGCTTGGGGCAGGAAACAACAGGCATCAGTGGGGGGGGGGGAGGTGCTATTCCCCCTCATCACTACATTTGAGGAACTAGGGGAAAAGAAAAATTGCAGCCTCTAGCTTCCCAAAGAAGATTCACTACTGGCTTAAAAACAGCAACAAAAATCAAAATCAAAAATAGAGAGACCCATTCAGACCACAGTCATCCATTTTACCCAAGCATTGTAAAGAAAAATATACAACTTAAAAGCACAAAAAGTAACACAGGCCTTAAAAATTAACTGCTTAAAATGTACTTTGACTGCAATTCTATGCACACTTACATGGAATTTAACAAAGTGTGACTTACTGAACTTTTTGAACAAAGTGGGGCTTACTTCTGAATAAACATGCCTAGACTTGTGCAGTTAGACAAACAAAGTCAAGACACACAAATTTACCCAATGCAATTATTAACCATGAGGTGTCAGCATATTTAACTCATTAATTTTCCAAACCAATACAAATAAATGCTTGCAAGGCTCTAACAATCCATACCTTGATTCTTTAAATATTATATTAGCTATCCTCGCTTGGCATTAGTTTAATTTTTAAGCTACTTTATTTTTGGCATCAATATTAAGGTTAAATTGAATCCATCTATGTACGTGTCTCTCTCAGCTATTTTTTGAAATTCCAAACATAACGAGTCCAAAGGAACATATCCTATACTTGATTTATTTCTAATGTATTTTTAATTGATAGCCTTATTGATACCCAGAATTCTTTCATGTCTTCCTACTATAAATTATTAACTAATACCAGAAGAAACATTCAGTGAAGTACAGTACAAGGACATGGCACATTGTACAAGGACATGGCGCATTGGTTTACAATGTTAGCTTTTTTGTGCACAATCAACTGCCACACTTAACCTTCATTTCATTGGCCACTGAGAGAAGGAAGATATATTGAAAAACTGTCAAGCCCTATGCAGAGCGCATTGAACAAAATAAAAAGAAGAAATTTCAACTACTTACAAACTTCCCCTTCTTGGAAGGCTCAGTTCCTTCTGCAAATGAAGAAAAATGTAATTATAAAATGAATTCTAAGCATACAATAAGAATATTTTTCAATCATTTACCTAAAATGCCACATATGAATGGTTCAGACATCTTATTCTAGACTAAGATTTATGTTTTTAAAACTACCTTAGTTCTTTGTGCACTATTTAATATTACAAAGTTGAAAATTGCCTTAAGTGATTGCCTCTTATTTTGTTATACAGTATATGACACTCTAGTACTTAATTCTGCGATCAGAAATCCCACTCAATGCCAAATCTTTGGGAGGAGCAGCAACTGCATAGTTAGCTTCAGAAAATTCTTGGCTTCTAATTACCAGGAAACAGGCAGTTTTCCATTAATAATAAAATAGAGCCCAGGCAGTTTTCAGTCAGACTCACCTTTATGGTATGTAAAATGGGTCCTTACAAAACATTATATACTTTATTTAAACCCTTACTGCAGGACTATAGGTTGAAGCCCAACTTAATTGTCTATGGCAGAAAGGTTCTTTCCATCCATACAGAAGGCTTTAATCCAGAGGAGGGAAGAAGAGTTGGGGTAATTGTCATCTATTTCCCCCTGTATCTGTTCCATAGTACAGTACTCCACAGCAGCTTCTAACTCTTCAGAGATTTTTGAAGGTTGCAAGGGACTGCAGGGGAGAGGGTGAATTGGCAAAGTATGATCTCCCCCACCAGCAGGAGCAACACCTGGATGGAACTCCAATCCAGGGGTGCTCACACTAGCAAAAGCAAAAGGCCAGGATCTAAGACTATATATTTAACACTCACACAATATAAGCTTGCAGCACAGTGAGAGAAAATGTATAGCTCTTGTTGTTGCTGAAGCCACATTTTAAATATATTTGCTCATCTTTGTTGAATCTCAAAACCTGAATTCAACATCAGATGTATCATTTAAAACAAGAGTGTCATCAGGATACATTGGCAATTTGTGGCAGTTCTAAAAAGTAATTTTTCTCACCTTAAAGTTATTATACACAAACACACACCTCATTTGAATTCCAGCACAGCAAATGCTACTTAAACATAAACTAAAATAAAACACGGCAGAGAGAGCAAACTAACAATACATTGGTAAAGTTTCTTTCTAAGTTCTATTTTTAATTCTATTTCTTCATATTTTTCAGTTATGCATTATAGTTCAGAATATCAAAAATAAATGCTGAGTTATTGTACGCTTGAAAGCATTCAATACACTCACACAGCAACAAATTTCCTTCCCTCTTTTCATACTCTACTGTATATAAATGAAGGATTCCCAGTTCCCATCTTATAAAGAATTAATGCCTGAATTTATTTATTTTCCTGCAAACAACCACCATCCAAATCTTTTTTCTTTTGCATTGCACTATTTAATTTTAAGTGAATGGTGATGGTTGATGGGTTGTTGCTTTTAACCTAGAAATGTTGGGGCATAATAAACTTTTACCCATGTTCTGAGAAACACAAGGATTTCCTACAAAGGGATTTTGCACAAATGTAACATTTCTTGTGGTGCCACATACTAACGAGGTCTGTTTTGGGATTAGTCAGAAGAGAATGTTCTCCCCTCTCCTCCCCTTGCTTTCTTCAGCCTCATATTTCTCTTCCACCTCCACTGTCATGTTATTTAACATATCTTCAACAAAGAAAACTCATCTACCCTCAAATCTAAATTGAAACATGATAACCAGTGAGGAGAAGCAGGAGAACAAAGGTATGCGGATGAGTGTTAGTGTCAAGGATTTGGGAAGGTGGTCCAGAGAAAGAAACGATTTGGTATGATCCTGAGAGAAATAATTAGTTTTGAGCTACTCCTAATGAAGTTTTTCTTAGGCTTCTTCCAAAATTAAGCAAATAAAGCAAATTATAGGATTTTATCATACTTTTCATTTCATATTTCAACACACCTATCATTTAGAGGTCTACATCACCAGTGAACACTGAGAGTTCATACATAGGAACTATTTACTTCCATATACGATAAAGTTGCCTCTACTTAATCACTTATTTGTAAATACAATATTAGAAGAAATTTAATATATTAATTCTGATGTGTAGCTCTACACCGGGGGTGGGAAAATGTTTTGTCCTTGTAGGCCAGATCTTCATCTCATCCCCACCCTATGGGCCAACTTTGACATGATCCACTTGCATCATTGATGACATGAATCATAGGTGAATAATCCAATTCTGTGCTAAACTATTATTTCCCATCTAAGTACTCATATATTGTTCCCTGTATTATGGCTGAACCAACTGGAGTGTCTTCCTGTATATGCATCTTTCACACATGAAGAAGGGAATAATAACCTAGGTGCATAAACTTAAACAAAACTAAACATTTATTTTATTTTTCATATTTATTTTATTATATTTTAAAAAGTATACCTATTCATTAAAAGCATATAGTGCTAATAAAGAGGATATGGGAAAGCTGCAAGAATTTTTCACAGTTGTTACACTATTTCATCACAGTTGTACAGTCTAATTTGAGAATGACTTAGTTGAATGCCACCCATTATGCCATGGGGGGAGGCAGACCTCAAGTACCTTGATCTGATTAAATGTTTATTCAGCACCATAATTAAAAATCAGGTTTATTTAATGTTAAGAAGTTCAAAAGGAAGCAACTTTCTGATTGTCACAAAGGCCAGTCATCCAGCACATGGCATATACTCCTGTTAGCTACAAAACAGGATTAATATGTTTCCTCCCGAGCTCAATCTGATGAGATAAAATTGTACTTCTGTTCAAAGCACTAGAAATACATTTCACAGTAGGCTCACTGCTAACAATTTTTATGCCTGGCCACACCCAAATTTCCTCTTCGTGTTGCATGACATAATCTTTGGGTAACAAAAGTACAGAAATGTTACCACAATCTGGCTCTCTGAATGCAACATCATTATTCTTTTTTATCTTGCTATCCAAGTTTTTCCTCTCATTATCTGTAAATAATCTCATGTAATATTAAGAGGATTTTTAAAAACCTTGATGTAGCTGAGGGAAATATGCATAACTGTTTCAGTAGTTCTTTGCTGCATTCAGTTGGCACTGAACTGTGGAGTTTGTGCCTGCTTACAATTACAAACTTAGTGAATAGATTGGCAGACCAACCTACTGAAGAGAACTATAGAAATCATGTTGTAATTGTGGAGCCCTCCTGAAATTTTGAATACTCTCTTAGTTATGTAATTTGCTTTTCTGTATTGATTTGAATGTCACTATATACTAGAGGGGTGCATGGGGTGTGAGGGGAGGGGCTCTACGTCTGGTGTGGGACACAGTGTGCTCCTTCTGGGTTGTTTGTCCTCTTTTGGTCTCCACCCTGCACTCAGTTCTCACTTGTGGCTCCTAGAAGCTGTCAGCATGCAACAGTGGCCACACTCTGGGAAACAGTTTTGACTGGTAAGATAAACCGAGTGAGGGTAGTTGATGAATTTCAACCCACTGTTGAGTTAGGTACTTTCCCTGTATGCGAAGACAGGGTCTGGCGGATTGAGCAGACGAGATCAATAGTGGGTCAAATAGCTAAGAAGGCAGTTTCTGCATGTGCTGTGGAGGGAAGGGAGGGGCAAATGGGGCTAATCAACCTGGCAAGGTAGCTTCTGATCCTAAACCTCAGATATCTTCAGAAGAAGAAAAGGCTGAGGAGTAAACCCTATACAAATCCGGAGTGAAGTTTCTAAGATGGTTGGATGGGGTCTTGTATGCCTCAACCTGGCAACTCCTGCAGCCAAGCTGGTGCCAAACATATTGCTCTGCTTTCCTTTGGACCACATCAGTGAGGTCAAGAGTGGAGTCTTGTCATCTGCGCAGCCCAGGACCTCCATACACACTGCCCAGGCTTGCGCCCCAGGGAGGTCACTGAAGTGCTTCTAATGCATTGGTCTGACTTCACCCCCAGAGGCACACTCCCATGTCTCCCAAGACAGATGCCAACAACAGTATACTAGAGATGTTGGAGAATTCAAAGAAATGGAAGCAGAAACTGCCCATGTTCACTTATTCATCCCATGTCTGTAATGGAAATCAACCCAGTAAATATTATCAGTATTCACTTTTGTTGCTGTCTGCAAACAAAACATAAATTATTGCCTCCCCCTCCCCATTTGCATTATTTCCTTTCCATTGACATGAATGAAATGAAATAACATAATGACAACATAATTCACATAAGTTACATAATTACTTTCATAAATTACTTGAGGTATGTAATTTCACCACAGTAGTCAATGAGACACACAACATAGTTTTGGGTGGAAGACAAACTGCACTGTAATGGAAACAGTGCTGCATGTGATTAATATAGGGCAGAATAGGGTAGAACTGTACACATGAAGCATATAAGCATTCATTATTGAAAGTTTCTCATTTACTTTTACCAGTTCCACACTATTTTCTTTCCCCCACCTTCGTGTGTGTCTGTGTGTGTGTGTGTGTGTGTGAGAGAGAGAGAGAGAGAGAGAGGAGGAGGAGGAGGAGGAGGAGGAGGAGGAGGAAGGGGGAGAGAGAGTCCGCTATATAGAGGGAAATCTTTGAAGTCTGAAAGCCAGGCAGCTTGACAAATGTACACCAAAAGAACAAGCAAAACTCTTAACGGTATTAAAAGCACAAGTAGTATTTTGGTTTTAAACAGCCTTGAACACTCAATACATTCTACAGTAAATGAAACCTGTTCAGTGTTCCTTAACATATGACACATTTCAGAACATCATGGATATGCACATAATTTCAGTATCCAGCTGCATTTCCAGCTGCAGGAACAAAGACTTTGACTTACAACAGAGTATAGATGAAAAGAATATATGCCTAGCTATACCCACAATACAGAAATTCTGTCCATTTGTTTATCCATTACTAGTAAATTACTGTAAATTCAAAATATTGATCTGGACACCTCTATATGGAAGCAAAGAGGTGCCATCGACTTTTGTTGTTTGTTGCTGGGTCCTATTTCCTGAAATCAATAAAAGCTACAATGTTCATAAACTGCTAAAGAGATGGCTAATGTTGTAGATATGGGGAAGCTTTTAGAATAAATCTACTTTCAGCTTTTGTGGCAATGTTTTCAAATATTGAAGTAATCCTAATGCATTTTCACAGTTACCTAAATATACTCCAGGAAATTTCTCACATGTCACATTTGTGAAATAATTAGGGCTTTATAAAAAATAAAACAAAAGCTATTCTACTTTCAGGTCCTTATTCTACCGCACACATCACCGTAACAAAAGTACGTAATCTGCTGCTCATAGGCAATCTACAGAACATCATGGCCATGTTTTTTCCCCAACAAAGAGCAACAAGTAGGTAAGAATGTATCTTTTGCAAGAACAACTCTACTGGTAAAAATGTATAGGCTTTCAAGCTCTACAATTCCGCAAACAATTTAAGGAAGAAAAGTTACTCTGTACTCAAATTAATGCATGTGTAAACAACCCAGCTTTAAGTAAGGATTTCCGTTTTTCCAAGCAAGTTTACACAGTTGCAGAGACTTATTAATCCACCTGGGACATCTTGAGTTTTTTGTCTCACCTGGGGTGTGTCTGTATGCTTGCCTATGTGTCCTATAAGAAGCAAAAGCCTAAGAGGCTAGGAAAGCCAGAAAGCCCTAGACCCGGGAAACCAGTCAATCCACAGTAGTGACTGATCTCTAACACACTGGGTTTAAAAAAAATGAAACAATTAATAATGCAAGTACAAAACTGCTAAGTATCCAATGCAATTGCTGTGATGAGTCTCCATATATTTTTAATTGTTATAAATAACCTCAATTGTGTTTGACATTTCTGTAAGCTACTAATAAATTCAATTCAGAATCATGGGTTGAATCCAACACAGTCACTGCAGAAGCAGTTACAGATAGGTAGCCGTGTTGGTCTGCCATAGTCAAAACAAAATAAAAAAATTCCTTCCAGTAGCACCTTAAAGACCAACTAAGTTAGTTCTTGGTATGAGCTTTCGTGTGCATGCACACTTCTTCAGATAGAAGCAGAACAACTCATGTAAATTAACTTTCTCTCCCTTTTGTCTCCCATGTGTGCATGCACACGCGCGCACACACACACACCCCTGCAAATCTGCTCCAGGGTGTTTGGGGAAAATTCAGAGCAGAACTGGAGGGAGGAGGGGAGAAGAAGGACTGTTCAATACATACAACTCATGTGTTTGTATTTCACAAAGTGGTCATTATTACAGTGAAGATACATTTACAGCATACTCAGATCCCTGTCAATGACATTTATTTCCAGGTCAGCATGTATAGCAGGGATGGAGAAGCCTTTGGACTCCAGCTCCCATCAGTCCCATTCACCATGGCCAACAGTGAGGAATGATGGAAACTATAGTATAAAAGCTACACTTCGCCATCCTTGATGGATAGGACTGCAGCCTTTAGATATCTTCATTTTCAAGCATGAACCATACAACCATGTTTTTCAGCCGTGTTTTTTTTTCCATTCTATGTTTAAGCTGAACAAAAAACTTTGGAAACCTTTCTAGCCACAGTAATGAACTGAAGTGGCAGTGCACACATTCTTAAGAGCATTAGAGTTTTCTGGGCCAGGCCAAGGGCTCATGTAGTTCAGCATCCTGCAAGAGCAAACTCCCTTACCTGTGGTTTCTAGCAACTGGTATTCATTATTTATTTTGTATTTATTCAGAAGCAAACTGCCTCTGATCATGGAGACAAAGCATAGCCAGCTTCCTCTGTCACAGGAGAAGGTGGCAGAAAGCCTTGCTTCACTGAGTGTACAATAATTAAATGGATAGGGGATCCACGGGTGCAAATTGCCCTCCATATATGCCGCCCAATAAAACAGTCTCATTCTGCCACATTACTGGGCCAGACCTAGCTGGGCTAATTGGTTTGTCAGGACTGTAGCCAAGATATTGTTCTGTAAATCATTGTCCCATTTTTCAGACATTCTTGTCAATCACAGTTTTATTAAGAGTAAGCGGTTAGAGTAATTAACTTCTGTGCATGTGCCAAAAAATGGCTGCTGATTTTGAGCATCTAGCATGAGGAATGCAAATTGCAGAGAGATTAAAATCATCACAAAACCTCATATTATTGATTTGATAATGAGCAGAGGATGCACTTCAGTTCAATGTAGTTTTTCTCTGAATACCTTTGGACATGACAAACTGGGAAAATTCATTTTCCTACTTGTTATATTTGAGCTTTTTTGTGGTATCACTAATTATACCTTTATCAATTACAGAGGCACAAACAAAAGCAAAAACCCTGGAATAGACAAAGGCCAAAGTACAGACTATTGCATTCAATGTGACATACTTGGCACTTCAAAACAAACATTTTCTAGTCTGCTTTATCCAAAATCAAAATATTGTTCTTGTGTTATAACCAAAGAATACTAAAGATAAAAAGGAGGCTGTAATAACAACAACAACAACAACAAAAACACTTGTCCCTTTAACTTGAAACATAAATTAGATATACAAGGGGCATTCATCAAATATATCCCCTGATCCACTTCCGGTTATCGTATGAGGATGTAACTGCACATGTATAATGATACATCTTTCCATAGGTAACGTAGTAATTTGTAGCTTTGAACTCCTAACAGTTTCTCTGTTAAATGTGCTAACATGGAGTAACGTCTGATAATCGAACCAGTTGAATGCAGAGCTGCCATCAGGTTCTTGTACTTGAAAGGGTGCACACCACGGGAGGTGTTCGATGAGATGAAAGGGACTTACGGGGAGGCTGTTCCATCGTATGGCATAGTCAAGCACTGTGTTGTCAGTTCAAGTGTGGTTGAACTTCGGTGGAATGGCTCCCATTCCTGGGTGACCACACCCCTCCATTGATGAAGACACCATTTGGAAAGTGGAGGCTGCCATTTTGGAGGATCGCCTCATAGCCGTTCGCCAACTAGCTGCAGATGTCAAGATCAGTGTGGGCTCTGTAGAAAAAATAATCTATGACCATTTGCACATGGGAAAGGTGTCCGCATGGTGGGTTCCCCGTCTGCTGACGCCTTTTCAGAAGCAGGAACGAGTCACATGGCCATGTGTCACAAAAACCATGAAGACTTCTTCGCCAGACTAATTACTCAGGACGAAACATGGGTCCATCATTATGACCCAGAGACTAAATCCCAGTCCAAACATGGAAGCACTCTGCCTCACTACCTCCAAAGTAGACACATGTCCAACTGTCAGCGGGCAAGGTCATGCTCATGGTCTTTTGGGACCAGCGTGGAATAGTGATGATGAATTTCCTGGCAAAGGGTACCACAAGGGACATACTACAGAAATTGTGGAAGGCCATCAAAATCGAGAGGCGTGGTATGCTGACCAAAGGTGTCCTTCTCCTGCAGGATAACGCCCCAGTTCACAACTCGCATGTTGCTCAGATGGAAGCATGCAAAATGCCGACTTCTACAGATGAGGTCTCCACAGCTGCATAAAGTGATGGGAGAAGTGTTTGACTCTTGCTGGTAGCTATGTAGAGAAGGACTAATAACTGTGCCCAGTTTCGTTTGTCTCAGTCCACGGGAAGTATGTCAGGGGAAATCTTTAACGAATGCCCCTCGTAATATGCACACCGTGCCATTAATTAAAACATTTTAACACTAGGGGGGGAAATGAGCTCCACAATAATAGTGTGGAGCCTTTCATAACTTGATATCTCTTGAAGTTTGATCAAATGAAATTCTCAACAAGAATATACCTTACAAAATACTCTTCCAAAATCAGTTTGGTTAGCTAAAAATCCCAAGCTAAACAAGAAACAGTGAATTTGTAAATACCAATTTAGTACATATGCAAACTTTATAAGGTAGCAACATACAATTAAATAGCAAAAATCCTCAGCTAACAAAAACCTGAGTTGCCCCAAGCAGCCAACCAAGAACACAACCAAGACAGGAAATTTGTAGATTTGTATTATTCAATAATTGCTTCAACATCTGTGCAGCTGAAAGGAAGGATACTAATACTGAACTAATAGTAGAACAATCCATTATTACTCATGCCAGATGGAGACTGCAATCTAGGCGATACTATGGGTCGTTCTTGGTGTGATCAGATCCATAGAGACATAGTAACCAACACTTCTCTATAACCTTATAATGCCCTTCCATGACAGCAGAAATACAGAGCAGTGAAAATCTTCTTAAAACTAATCCCATTTATCCACTCAAGATATTCTTCAAATGTATGCTCTGCCTTCAAGAAAGGATATCAAGGAAACATCTTGCAGTTGTAAATTGCTGCCAGGTCAGATTCCCTAGCAAAGATTTCTATTTGAAACGTGATTTGGGATATAACAATCTAGATAGCCTCCTGCTGAGTTCTGAGATAGGAAAAGCCAAACAAAACCAAGAAAATAATAAGGAAAAAAGAAAAGAAAATATTTCCATAATGTCATTTTTGCCCTAATACATTTATCTGGTTTCCTTGTTTCTGGCTAATTAGGGCAGTAATCATAGAACTTATTTCCATGTTTGTCTGCACTGGGGGGGGGGGGTGAAATTATTTTTGCACACACACACACACACACACACTGCAAATGCTTTGTCAGAATTGGTCATATATGTGGATTTTCAAGAAAGAGGCAATGAAACAGATATTGTGATTCCAGCCAGGTGCTTTCATAGCACTTCCAAAACATTAGAATATCTCTTTATCACTATTTTCTGTAGTGACCTTTCTGTGGGTGTCTGCTATAGAACTCCTGGACAAAATGAGACTTCGATGGTGCCTTCCTAGAGGAGATTACCAAACATTCAAAAAGAAGATAGTCATGGGAGACTTCCAACTACCCCAATATCTGTTGGAACAAGTGTTAGAAACTGAAATATGAAAGGTAAGAGCTAAATAGCACCTTAAACCTAGATTATAGGTGCAAAAATCGAATGCCTAGGCACACTTTTTTATAACAAGAATATAAAGCTGAAAACAAATGAACTGCAGCTAAAATCTTATATTTATTTTTCACATGGTCTAGTCCTCATCTGAAAACTGCAAAGAAAAAAACCAAAGCCATGCTTCCGCTGCCTACCTCCCTAATATTCTTAAGAGGGTCTCTTCTCCAGTCTTCATAGAGTGGCTGAAAGTGGGGAGGCAGAAAAAGGTCCTCCTTTCCTTCCACTCTGCAGTTTTCAGTGGAAATCTTAGGCGCAGTACTGCGCCCAGAACTCAGTAACTGCTTGCGCTAATGAAATTCCTTGTCACAAAACACATCTAGAATGGGAGTTTCGAAGGCTGGTTGGGACTCCAATTCTACAAGAACATAAAGTCCAACAAATTCATTTGCCAGAAGGTGGAAGAAGCAACAAGGGGATCACCTCTCTTAGACCTGGTCCTCCCCAACAAGGAGGAACTGATCAACCAAATGGAAGCACTGAAGAACCTTGGAAGGAAGTGACTGTGCTCTCTTGGGTTTCATTTTCTGCAGGAAAAGGAAAGCTGAGTACAGTCTGACATGTACTCTGGACTTTAAGAAGCTTAAGAAACTAACGGGAGAAGTCCCATGGTCAGAAATTCTCAAAGAGAAGGGAGTCCAAGATGGATGGGAGCTTCTTAAAGGTGAAATATTGAAGTTGCAAAAGCAGGGAATTCTAACAAGAAAGAAAAATGGGCGACGTCTAAAGAAACCAGGGTGGCTACATAAGGAGCTTACAGATAAGCAGAGGTGTAAGAAGGGAATGTATTAGAAATGGAAGAAAGGAGAAATCACAAAAGAAGAGTATACACAACTAGCCAACAGTTGCAGGGAGAAGGTCAGGCAGGCCAAAGTTCAGGTTTGCAAAAGAGGTTAAAAATAAATTGAAAAGGTTTATTTGGCAATGTTTAAAGCAAGAGGAAGAACAAGTGGTATTCCCCTTGTATGGCGAAGACTGAGAAATGCTACTGAGTGACAGCGGGAAGGTGGAACTGCTCAATGCCTACTTTGTCTCTGTCTTCGTCCAAAAGGAGAACAGCGTCCAACCTAGTGATAACAGAATAAACAATGCAAGCAAGGAGCTGCAGCTCAAGATACAAAAAGAGGTGGTAAGGAAACAACTAGCTCCTTTAAATTAATTCAGATCTCCAGGGCCTGATGCACCCAAGGATGCTAAAGGAGTTTGCAGATGAAATCTCAGGGCATCTGTCTATAACCTTTGAGAATTGTTTGAAAACTGGTGAGATCCCCGAGGACTGCAGGCAGGCAGATGTTTTCCCCATCTTCAAAAAGAGGAAAAAAGAAGTCCCAGTTAACTACTGACCAATGAGCTTGAAATTAATGCCAGAAAACACTTTGTCTGTGAGCACTTAGAAATGGATGCTGTGATTACTAAGATGTAGCGTGGGTTTTTCAAAAATAAGTCATGCCAGACGAATCCTCTCTCTCTCTCTCTCTCTCTCTCTCTCTCTCTCTCATTTTGCTGGTTTGGGCCGAGTTCTCCAATCTGTTAAGGTCATCTTGAATTCAGATTCTGTATTCTGCTGCATTGGCTTCCCCTCCCAGTTTTGGGTCATCTACAAATTTGATGAGCATCTCCTCAATACCTTCATCCAAGTCACTGGCTAAAGATGTTGAACAACAATGGGCCTAGGACAGAATCCTGTGCCCATTTGTCACTTTTTCCCAGATGACACTCATTCAGTCAGACAACCAGCTATAAATCCACCTAACAGACATCTCGTCCAACCCACATGTTACCCAGCTTCTCTGCAAGAATATCATGGGGGATTCTGTCAAAAGCTTTACTGAAATCAAGATATACTATGTCCATAGCATTCCCCTAATCCACCAAGGTAATGTTCATGAAAGCTTTGAAATATTTCCCTTGTTTAGCACATTTAAGTTCCACTTAAATTAACTCACTTTTGTAGTGGCTGGTTCCACTAGTCTCTGGCGATGTCTTGTTGAGCTGAAATGGCTCTTCTGAGGTGTCCCTTCCTGACAGTGAATAAAAGGTGGCAAGGGGGGGGGACAAAAAGGGGAAAGATGGATCATGGGAAGGGATGGAATGGAATGGAAAATGACCAGGGAAGGGAGAAGGAGACTATTTAACTAAAGTGTACTTTCACTCTGTTTCTAAAAAACCAATAAACAATTGCAACATTAATGTAAAGATATATATAGAGAGAGTCAGTAATTACACAATGTAATAACTTTGGATGGATCACATCCATAGTAAAGTGATCGTTCTATTAGTTTCAGTGGGAGACATTTAAGCACTTGCTTAACTCACTGAATTCAACAGATTTTCACAGTGCTCAATGTTGGATTATATCCTATATGTCTAATAAATACAGTTGTTTTAAAAATGCACCTGCTGTCCATATTAATTTTATTATAGGTAGCCCTGAATCAAATCTTTATTATACCCTTGGCATTAACAACTACTGTCAAAAGCACAAGATAAAAATGTACTAAGATTTAATATATAAAAATTACATTTTTAATATTAAAAATAGCTTTTAACATCAACATCATTCAAAACAACTACTTTTAATTATTAAATTAGTTATTTCCTAAACAATACACCTTTTAAATATGTCAAATTAATGGATTAAACCCATTTGCACTTACTTATACACTTGTGCTATTGGTAAGTAAATTTTGTTTATAAGAGAAACCATGGCACCTTGTAATGTTTAGAAAACTGGGGTGCTAAAAAGTTATTTTTTATATCAAGTGACATTTTAAATGTGAAGTTTAAGGCTGCAATGGTCTAGGGCAGAGGTGGGGAACCTGCAGTCCTCCAGATTTGGGGGAGACTACAACTCCCAACAGCCTTGATCATTGGCCATATTGGTTGAACCTGATGGAACATGGAGTTCAATAGAATCAGGAAGGCCACAGGTTTCCATCTCTGATCTAAGTTGGTATCATCCTGCTTGGTATCTCCATAATATTCTACCTATGGTATACATGCAAAATGCTCTATCTCCACCTTCACACACCAACCCACTCATGACATCCAAGAGATTTTAAAAATCAGCATGATGTGGATATGGAAAGCAAGTTAAAACTACTGTAATATCACATCAGCACTTTAAATGCATGCAGATAGGGTCTCATACATACAGGATTCACAGGGAATCAGGGAATCATGATCAATCAAGTACTTAGAACATGAGATTTAAGGTATCTTAATTCCTACTTTGTGTCTTTCATTTAACTTCTTAAAATAAACCTAGCATTCAGAGCGTAACACAGAGCGTTTTTAAAACACATATGCACAATATATCTTGTGTGTCCTCATTATACAGTAGATTTGTATTTATTTATTCCAGTTTATTAAAATGGGGGCCTGCCTTCCATCCCTTCCAAGGCTCCTCCTTTCCCAGATGTTTCCCAAGCAGTCTCAAACTGTGTCTGCACCCTTCTGGTCTCTGTTCTGCCCTCCTCATTATTCTGAGCATTCTTGGGGTAGGAGAGCTTGCCACAACAGGAGAGGGAGATCCCCTGGATTCTTCAGCAGCCTCTTGACCCTGCTCCTCTGCTTCAGCCTTGAGTCTGAACTGATCCCTGTCACAGGCCCTTTCTGCTCAGTAAACCCTGTTGCCCCTTCAGCATTCATCTCCTCCTCCCAATCTTCTCCCTCTGAACTCTCCTACATGTCCTACCACCAATCCCCTGGCTCTGAGCCTTCCTCCTCTGGGGTTCCCCGGCTGGTGCTTCCCACCACTCTTCTTCATCCAGTCAGTCCCTGATCTGGCACAGCTCTGAACACCTGGGTTCACAGTATAACACCTAACCAGACTAGAGGCATTATCAAAATTCATAGGAGTACATACTACACTTGGGAGCTGGCCTGGAGGGCCGGATTCTGACATGAGGTCCTGAAAACAGGTCGACAATACTCTTGGTATACTGGCCAACCTGCTACCCAATGGCCTCCATCACTGAGCTGGCTGAGTTGTCTCCAGTGTGGTGTTGAAGGAGTCCAGGCCTGTGGTCCTAGACAACTTCAACAGCCCAGCCAAGGATCAATGTAAAGTTATGTAGCAGTGTCTAGCATCTTGCCAATGTTATCTGTCCACTTGCTGTTAGACAAGGTCTTCCCATCAAGTGTTGTGATCAAGTGTCATAGGGGTGGAAGACACAAACCAACCAAATCAGCTTACGACCAATCTTGACCTCTACCCAATGCATGATACCACCCTTCCAGCCAGTGTTAACATTTATAGCATCAACTCCAATGGCCTACAGCCTCTTACCAATGCCCTTATTCATGAAATCTACAAATTATGAACAATAACCTCAGTTACATAGTTTTTCTCTCTTTGGGCCTTTCTCCAGAGTGCAGAGGTGGAGATATCTTTCACCTGGCTCACTGCACACAGAATAATGCTGTTCTCTGATGATGCTGGGGGAACCGCTGATCCGCATTGTCTGCTTTCAGAATAACTTTAGTTGTATTTTCATGGCCATCAAAAAAGATGCAGTCCTGTTCACCCTTCTGGCAAAGATTGTCAAATTCCTGATCCAGGGATTTCATAACGTTTTCTTGGGCCCTCTTGCCTTTATTATGATCAACTATAAGCCTCTTGTCCTCTTCAGTGATCAAGCCAGCATCCATAAAGGTGGCAGTAGTGATGGCAGCTGTGGCACACAGGCCAACACCGTGTCTGGTGCTCTGCAGAACAACGTTATGTATTTCTATTGTGATGTAATCTGTCTTTTTTTTAGAATTGGAAGATGTACTTGGTTTTCCTAATGTCAATTCTTAACTTCCCACATTTCCATCTTGGGCACCAGCCATTTATTATTCATTTTCATCAGCAGAGAAAATATTTCAATTGATGATATTGAAGCATCCTGCTTACTGTTCTGCTTATATTGAGTAAGACTTCTTCTCTCGCCTTCTTGCCACCTCCTCTTTTTGACTTGTCTGTTATGCTCAGGAAGATCTGGCAAGCCAATCAGATGTGGTCCAGTAGAACTAGTCCTCTTTCACTCTGACTTTTAATGAAAACAATTTCCTTCACAGGGATTTTCATTTCAATAAGGTATATACAGTTAATGTGAGCTTCCTTTTTGCAATTAACAATATATAAAATATGTATAATATAAAAAAATAAGAAAAATATTGATATATAACATTAACTACAAGAACTCGGCATCATTTTTAATTATTTTATGCAATTTTACACACATATTCTCCACAATTTTCTTTTTAATAAGACCAGTTTGAAGTTACTGGCACTTTCACAAAAACATAAAAATCTCAATATTTTTATGTAGTTATTTACCCTGCAAAACTAACCAAAATATGTTCTGAATTCCCAAGTCATGTTACAACTTTTTAGCACCCCTCATTTTTGGAATTTGAAAGTGTAAAAATTCAACACATCCTATGTTATATATAATTATCAAGTCACTGATAAACATACAGTCTCTTCACCATCAAGTTTACAGAAAAAATGTTTTCTATGCAGTAATTCATTTGATGCGTTAACAAAGCTGTCTGGAGAGATAATAGCTCAAAAGAAATTATCCTTCAATAAGTGCATTTCCCAAAGGTCATTTTATTACTAAGACAGATAATTGGCACTGCCACAATCTGACAAACTATAGTTCTATTCTATGGGAAGTGGCATGAACATGACATATCATATGAGTAGAAACTTTCCTTAATTTATGCAAGAAACAAGTGTTTATATCAATGTTAAAATGTATCTGAAAATTCGGTGGTCAAATAGATTAGGTCATAATCTTAATGAAAATATATAGTATTGTTAAGAAAAAATATCAAAGGAGGCAGAAGGACAATTATTCTTAGAAACATATTCATGCAATTAGATGAGAGATATACTTTTACCATATTGTCAAACATTAATAAAGTAATAGTCTTGTCTGGAAGGTAGGAACAGAAGCAATTACTTTTAAATTTGTCCAATTCAATTTGAGAACCTGCCACGCACAATTTAGGTATCTTCTATGAAAAATAATAAGAATGAATATTGGTCCATATCCAAATACTGAAAACATCAAATATTGATATTCTAAGGAACAGGTTGGCTGATTTGGAAAGTACAGCTAACTAGCATTCAGAGGACCGTGAAAATGGTGCTTGGTACAGGTCCAAAAATGCAATGGAACTGGATTCAAACCATCCTTGGATACCTCTATAGAGACATATTGCTTGCTAAAGGATTTGACATGAAGGAACATTAAGTTTATGGTTTTCCTTTCAAACAGAACACCAAACCGTCAGCTTTGTAACATATTGTACACATTATCAAGAAATGTTGGTGCAATTATCAAAAGGCATTAATGAGAAGTACGATACAAGCTGTAGACATTTAGTTTGGCCAAATGCCAAACGCTCCAGCTATTAATGTAGCAGCTCTTTTTTCTGCTACACGAGGCCACTAGACTACAGAAGGAGTGAACCCATGGGAAACAGTGTTAACTCTTTTGTGAAGCTTAATATAGCTTTAATAATAGTACAATTGACTGTTACAAATAAAGAGCCTTTGAGATAGCTGGGCAAACACATAATGATAGATAAATGGCTTGAAAACATCAGACAAAGCAAGCAAATACACTGCTCTCTGTTATGCCAATAGAAGCATCACCTAATCAGAAAATAATTTGAGCAGTGAGCCCAGTATAGAAACACAATCATAGTGTTTTGTTCTGATGTACAAGCTTCTGATAAGGATCACGTTCTCAAGAAATACATTCTTCCTGTTTGCAGCTGAACCTGGCTGTGCAGAGAGCTGGTTCGTTGGTTCCCTGCAACTCATTTCCACCTGCCTCTTCAGAGCTAAGGGTTAAGGTGAGAAATGTCCATGAGCATACATGCAGCATTTTTAATTTTTAGCTCCCCCGTAAAGCATGTGTGGCAGGATAGGCAAAATAATATACTGGTTTTGTGCTTTTATATTGTTGCAGTATATTTTTATGATACAGCATTGTATAATACTTTTTTTTTATAAACAGATAGGTAAATAAATAGATACATGGCATTCCAAACAAGGGAGGAAGCTACATTCACCTCACTGGGGAAATAGGCATTTTGACTCCTGTTTGCCAAAATTGTGGATTTAAATTGTGTGGAGATGAAAATGAGGTCAAAAGGTATGTCATCTGAAAGCCACTGCATTATTCTGTTTTAGAAATGTGCACAACAGCTATTGATGTGCTTCATTTAAGCATTATAAGAACAATGCAGAAGTTTCCTATTGTTATGACAGAATAAAGATGTTTAGCATCCAGAACAGTACTCAACTAAACCTGTAAAATGCATCTAAAAACTACAAAACAGTGAAAACTGAACTTCTGACCTACTATAAAAATATTAGATTACATGCAGCTATGGTTTCAGAATGTGCAATCAAACTTTTGTATGCTCAAGTGCATAACTGAGAATATTAAGAGTATTAATGGTGTATAGCCCATTATAAGAACAACAACAAAAATCCATGTGGAATATATGAAACAAGACCTCTGTCCCTAGGGGGAAACAGTGTTTAGCTCCATTCTGATCCATTTAGTATATACTAAAAATGCTCTTTATTCTTTTTTTTAAAAAAATGGTCTAATGAGCAAGTTTTCTTTTCTGTACCATTATTTTTTTCATTACCATGCAATTACTGTGGTAAATACTGATTAGGACGTCTAATTTCTGAATAATCAATTAAATCAACAAAAGGAACAATCCCACACAAAGTCTCTGGAATTTTCTACTATCTCACTTCCTCATATATAAAGCATTGTTTTTCATTAATACATATAGTAATGTTTCAACTCATTTGTGTACTTCCAGGCCCTTACCAAAGAAAAATCATTTCACTATGAGCAACAGGATGCAGAGCTTCCTTTCCCACCCTAGATTAATTACCCTAGATTTCTGAGACCAGGAATGCTAAAAATTAGGTCAGAACTCAATCTAGACTGTTGTTTATATTTTTTGTACTTGTTATGAGTTTCTTTCGATAAGCAATTTTGTAAGCAATCTTTATTTGATTTCACTGACACTTTGAGTACTTATTTTCTCTCTGTTTCACACACAGGGGGTGGTGGGGCAGGGGGACTGGATTACAATGAAAAGGAACTATCTGTGTACACCTAGGGATACTCCACATACCATGCAATTTCCTCTGAGTTTTCAAACAGCTTGTCTTGTTGGCTGTTGGGAGTTCCAGCTCCTTACATGGTTCCCTCACCCACTCAAATGACTCATTTGATTACAACCTGAATCTGCAGTTTGATCATACTTTCTGTGAGAACAGAAATATGCCCAAATGTACTATAAATGATTAAATCCCCTAATGGTTCCTTCACCTGGAAAAGTTCTTTGGAAGAACAAAAGTAAAAGGCCTAGATTGCTTCCCTTTGAACTTCATCCAGAAGAAGAGCTTGCCCTCTCCAAACCACGAAAGCACTGTCTCAGAGAGGCATCTGTGCAGCAGCCAGTGCCAGGCAGCAGCGCCCTCTTCTGCTGGCCTCCTTCACTGGGCTGGCTTGCTCTCGTGATGAGAGATCAGTAGGCCAAACGGCCTTAGCTTCCCCTGTATTGAACTGCCTTGACCGGGGAATTTGCCGCTGTAACTACAACTATCACAATTGTAACTGCAATAGCATATAAATTTCTGCTGAGGCTGTCAGGAACACGGGCAGTGGTGGGTGCTGCTTTTGCTTGCACAGACCTTCTCTCTTTTCCTAACTTTCTCTAACTGAAGACAATGTTTGTGGCTTGTCAATATAAAAATTAGTTGCAACCCAACTGACTCACTCAGCAATTGAGTGAGGGTTGGAATTTTTGCACAAACCCTGATCTGCAGTCTCCATATTTATTGAGTCCTGGTGTGCACAAGCACTATTCCTTATTGGGATTTCACTGGAGTTTCTATAGTGGCATTAAGGCTGCCCCCACAGGTATTTTGTGCCACACAGATTCTGAAAGAGGCAAGATGGAAGGTTTCTGCCTTTAGGAGCTACACAACATAGGCAGAGGAGAAGAGCTTTCAAGGGCTGGCTGGAAAAATGGGCTGCACACCTAGTAACCAAGACCGCAGAGGGCTTCTACTGCTTAGCAACTCTGCAGCACTATCACCATCATGGAGCAGCTGAGGGCCTCCTCTTCTGGACAGCAATTACTATCTCTGTTGCTCTCACTGCTTTGCAGCAGTGGCTTCTATAGCCACCATTTCCTGTTCCAGACAAAGAGGCAGACTTGACATCTGCTTTGGTGTTAGCCACCTTGTGATTTAGTAAGGTTGGGAGCATGCAATGCAATATCCTGGTGCCCTGTCTTCTTGAACTGGTTATGGGGGAAAGCCCTGCCACAGAGGCTGACAAACATTTTAGGCTGAAATTGGTCTTCAACAGAACCAGTAGTCCTCTCAGAATGAAAATTATGTTCCTTGGTGTAGAAGGTATACCCTGAAACTGAAAGGTTCAATTGACAGACCTTTGAATACTTTTTAAGGACATATTAAGCTGTCCACTAACTAAATTTACATAAAATTATAAGCAATTTACAATCCCTTTTGTATTTATCAAATCCTTTATGCTGTCATCATTTTCTTCTCTTTCACTGCTCTCCTCTCCATTCTACAGTTGTCTCCAATTTAATTTTTCCCCACACTCCCAATGCACCATGGGTGATATACACTGAACCCTGCACCCCAGTAGCACAGTGGGTCTGACTGTTAACCAGCAAGTTGAGGGTTCCAGCCCACCCAGGGACAGTGAAGGGGGTTGGAATAAATGACCCTCAGGATCCCTTCCAGTTCTACAATTCTATGATTCTATGAGATCTCGAAGTTTACCAGAACCACACCTTATGATCAGCCATTTCCCCTTATGCCTCTGTCTATACAGTGGTACCTCGGGTTACATACGCTTCAGGTTACATACGCTTCAGGTTACAGACTCTGCTAACCCAGAAATAGTGCCTCGGGTTAAGAACTTTGCTTCAGGATGAGAACAGAAATTGTGCTCCGGCGGCGCGGCAGCAGCAGGAGGCCCCATTAGCTAAAGTGGTGCTTCAGGTTAAGAACAGTTTCAGGTTAAGTACGGACCTCCAGAACGAATTAAGTACTTAACCTGAGGTACCACTGTATTATGGTTTCTATAAATGAACTGGAACACTTCTACAGTTCAACTACTAGTAAGTCCTAATTCTGTAATCTCAGTCTTTCTAGAAGTTCTTGTGCTGACAGGATGGCTTTGTGGGATAGAATGTATATAAAAATTTTGTTTTAAAAATTACAATAAAATTCTAATAATTTAAGAAAAAGCACAGAACTTGACAAAACACAACCAAATATACCCAATCACAATAGACGGAGTAAAAATCACAGCCAGTTGCACCTTAGAAGACAATGAGATGCGGAACAAGGTTTCAGAAGGTGAATGAAATTCCATATTATGATGTGGTCTTGAGTTAAAGTTTGTAAGCCAACCCAGTACATTTCACTGCAAGACAAGGTATAAACAAATAAATGTATTAACAACATAAAACTGGGTAGCAGATTATGTGAAAGCAAACAGCCTCTTCAGATATCTTGATCCTAAACAGTTAAGAACATAAGAAAAGTTCTGCTGGATCAGACCAAAAGCCTACCAAGTCCAATATCCTGTTCTACAGTAGACAATGAGATACCTATGGAAAGTCCATAAGTACATGAGGACAATAGCTCACTTCCGCTGTTGTTCCATCCAGCAACCGTTACTCAAAGGCATACAGCCATCATGATTCCTAGTCACTGAGAACATGCATTTTTCTAATTCCCTTTTAAAACTCACCAAGATGTGGCAACAGCCACCAATTTGAGGAACTGAATTCCATAATATACTTATGCACTGTGTGAAGAAGTACTTCCTTTTGTCTGCCATGAATGTCCCACCATTCACCTTCCCTAGATGACTTGGCCACTGTACTCCATGCTCTAGTAACTTCCAGATTGGATTATTATAATGCATTCTATGTGTGGCTACCCTTGAAGATGGCTCAGAAACATTTTGTTCCAAAATGCAGCAAGCAGATTACTGGATGGGGTTCCTTTCATATCTCATGTAACAGCTGCACTGGTTGCCAGTTCACTTCCAACCCAAATTCAATTTATGAGGAACGGCTGAGGGAGCTGGGCATGTTTAGTCTGGAGAAGAGGAGGTTAAGGGGTGATATGATAGCCATGTTCAAATATATAAAAGGATGTCACATAGAGGAGGGAGAAAGGTTGTTTTCTGCTGCTCCAGAGAAGCGGACACGGAGCAATGGTTCCAAACTACAAGAAAAAAGATTCCACCTAAACATTAGGAAGAACTTCCTGACAGTAAGAGCTGTTCGACAGTGGAATTTGCTGCCAAGGAGTGTGGTGGAGTCTCCTTCTTTGGAGGTCTTTAAGCAGAGGCTTGACAACCATATGTCAGGAGTGCTCTGATGGTGTTTCCTGCTTGGCAGGGGGTTGGACTCGATGGCCCTTGTGGTCTCTTCCAATTCTATGATTCTATGATTCTATTCTATGATTCTATGATTCAAGGTGCTCAAGTTATTGTTTAAAGCTCTAAATGACTCATGCCCCCAAATACCTGAAAGATCGCCTCCTTCCCTACAGACCCTCTCTGGGGCCAAGATTGGCAGAAGCAGCACCCTTAGTTGTTCTATCACTCTTAAAAGCTCGGGGGGGGGGGGGTGATGGTCCAGGAGGGGGCATTCTCTGTGGCAGCCCCTAACTGTAGAACTCCCCACATCATCTGTCTCTGTCAACAGTGCCATATTTTATGCCATCCAAAGTCTTATGGGAAGTTCTAATAGGAGGGCATAACAGCATAAATGATGATAATAGCTATATCAGAATTAATCAGATACTGTTTCCTATGAAAAGCATTCCAAGTCACTGTCCCTTGAAGAGATATGCTAGATGATAAAAGAGACAAGTATCAATTCTACAAACTATATAAAATGTTTGGGCCTCCTCATGACTCAAGGTGTATTTAACCAACAAGCTATAAAAGGATGCCTCAATATCACACTCCCACATCAAAGGCTAATGCATATAAAATACTGTGATCACAGTATCTCCCCTGCCAGGTAAGTAGCATATAACAAATATACTCTGGTTTCTCTTCAGATCACATACAAAATATTATGATGTTGAGGATATACCTTGCACCAGGAGTTGAGATCAGCTGAAACAATCAAGTCTACAGGGCCATTTATCAGACATGACAGTTCCACTAGACAGCACCATACACAGATGCATCAGCAAAACAAGGGTAGGTGGGTGTGTTTTGCCACCTACATTGCTATGAAATTCTGTTCTTTAAAAAAGATACTGCCACAGATTGTCTGCTACATATAGGTACAATATGTGCCCCTCAGCTGCCTCTCTGCTGAATAGTTTGAAATGCACTGTATGCCAGATATCTACATACATTAGGAAGGTCTCTGTCCCTCAGCCAATCCTCGTCCCAAAATTCATGTTCCTTCACACATCAGGAGAGAAAAAATGTACCCATGTCTTCTAAGTTAACACAGACATCAATATCTGCAATAATTTTATTCTGAATCAGATATAGTCTTATGAAAGCTTTTATGGAGTGTTAAGAACCCTCACAGAGGAGAATACAGTAACTGATACACCTCAGTGTAGAGGTGCTCTTTAATAAGTGAGACCATAAGGCACAGTGACATCAGCAAACCTAGCCACGTGTCAACAATGCTAATTGATGCTTTAAGGACTCATATTTTTCATACAATCATACAAGCACAATGGTAGAAAGACAGAGTGCAATGCATAAAGAAAAGGTGAATAACAATAAAATATTGTCCTTTAACAAGTACTAAATGCATACTGGTAAAGTGGAGAATAGGTCTTCCCTCTAGGCATGATACTTGCTAGATTTTGACACCTTAATTTTCAATAAAAGAGGGGGAGAAGTATACGGATTGTTTAAAACTTTTTGAAAGCATGCTACAGAAGTTAATAGCCGAAGAGTGTGGTGGTGTATTTTTTGAGAAATTGCTTGATTTTTATTGAAGATAGAAATGTCCTTTACAATAAAAAAACCTGATTGGTTTTATGCAAGCACTATATTTACTAAAAATGTAACAACTTTGGCTTTTTAAATCCTATATTCAAGAAATTTGTTTATACTTGCAGCAACAATAACAAGAATGGTTCACTTTAGCCACAGTCATTCCAATGTTTTAGGATACATGAGTTCAACATGAGGGTCTTTATTATAAACTATGATTTTTCCAATAGTATCAATGAAAACAAAGGAAACAATATTATTTTTTTAAAGGCTCCAGAGTCCAGAAAGCTATTTTCTCAAAATGCCTCAAACAGCTCAAGTTATCTAGCATTGATAGTTTGTAATGTAATATGGTATTGTTGGTACATGAAAACCACTACACTTTATAACACTGAACAGTTAACAAAGCATCTTTAAGAGCTGAAGAGTTTACAAAACTCCCAGCACTCTAAAAATATACAAAGCTGCCATTTAAAGCCCCTCTGCACTACATACTGAAACAATGGGGTTGTATAGCAAACATGAGGAAGGAAGTTTAGTCAAAGATGAATGACCAAAGCATATTCATTCCTAAACAATAGACTGCAACAATGAAGTTTAAAAGTATTGGTACACCCACCTTCAGTTGTAAAATTTGCATTACTTTGTTTAAAATTCATATATAAAATGTTGGTTCATATAAAATATTGATGTGATTGTGCTTAATCCATCAATGTGTTTTTTTAAAAAAATTGCCACTCACAAGTCCAGACAACAAAGGTATTAACATGCCTGAACAGAAAAATATAGTAACTTTGAAACCTTTAGTGATAGGACAAGTATTCTGAAGTTATTTATTTTGGCAATGTATTCAATGATTGCCATAGTTTTGTTCATATTCCCCCCCCCAAAAAAAAAAGGTCCCAGTAGTATGGTCCCCCCCCCACCCATTTTTACAACAAAAACGATAACACATCCACCTATGAACCGGAAATCAATCACACTCTAGCATAACTTTGTGCTTTATTCCTAAAACATAATACTACAAGTTTCAAACTTGCAGTGAAAAAAAACCTCAGTACCCATGTATGCTATTTAATTCTGAGAATAAACCTTTAATAGTTACCAACATTTATTTGAATGCTAAATGGTTCCACACTTAAAGTTATTTTTGCACATATCAGTCATCATAATGCTACTAAATATCACATTTGTAGCTCTTTAGTGTCAGCTTATTTTAAAAATCAAACTTCTTTCCTCAAGGAAATGTTGCTAGAGAGAATTATTTTTCACCCCTCCTGGGGAAGGATGGCAGACAGTTTTCTGACAAGGAATTCTTTGATGAGCCATTTATCATGCTGTACTTGTGGCATGACACCCAACACTTTAAAATTATCCCTAGGTTTTTGCATAATACATGAATGCAAATCAAACTTTTACAACACAATTCCTCACTGAGAAAGCATAACTCATGAACTAGGTAACCTACCTGAAGCCCTCGTCTCCTCAGAATGCTGGACTCGTCCATTGCTTCCCTCATTCCTTCCACAACAATATAGCCATGCTGTACTATCTCAGACTTCGGCACACTTAATTCAGATCCTAGCAGCTGCTAAACACTTACATCACAGCTTATCTGATTGGAGAGGAATAGTCAGCTGACTACGGCCAGTTATTCTCTCAGTAACTTCTGAGCTCATGAATGCTTGCAGTACTGTGTTACAAAGCAGCAAGTGGGCTCCAGACACCTAGCACGTTTATCTAGGCAGGAGCAGCTATTCAACAGAGGAAATCCTGCAAGAGCACTGCTACGCTCCGAAAACAATAACCCAGGCATCCTGTGCTAACAGCAAACTGTTTTAAGCACAGACTATAGGTCAAGCTTTTGAGAGGAAGTGTGAGGTCAAAATGTCTGAGTTAATCAGCAGTGACACCTCAAGAGAAGGCAAAAGCCGATAGAGGGAAAAACGAAGCATAGCTGGTCACTCAAGCAGCACAACAAAGTCTGGCTCTCATCGTTTCAATGACATCAAAGGTGTGGGGGGGGGAGGCAGAACACGAGAGATGTATGGCAGCTTTCCAATCAACACTGGTATTTATTCTAAAAACATTAATGCAAAGTTGTTTAGCTTCCCAGAATGTATGCTCTACCTATATATTTCAAAGCTTTTAAAATATTAATATTCATAGTATTAATACCTCATAAAATACAGTCATCGGTTAAACAGTTAACCTATGCTAAGGAGATGAAGTAGTAGATACAAATATTATTTCTCCCCCTCATCATGCATAATTTCACACTCTGTTTCCACTTGTTTACTCTGATCATTTCCATTTTATTCCAGTTCAAGACTGCAAGGAGCTGAATATTAAGTTTTTATTGCTTGACTATTGCCACAGCAATAGTGATACCACAATGCCAGATGATAAGAAATCATCTTTCCCCATTTCCAGATTCCTGTATTTAGGCAATGTGGACTAAGTATCAAAGAAGAGAAAGAGGAACCAACTTGCCCCTTAACCATAGTCACACATCTTTATCAGAGTTCATGATTTCTGGTCAAATTAATTTCAAAAGGAAAAAGAGAAAGCTATTTGATTTGCCTTATCAGTACAGCTGAGGTTAAAGCAATGATTGATTTTTTTGGAAGCTGTCATCAGGCTATTAGGCTTGATATCAATTGATTAGAGTGTGTCATTAAAAATTGCTTAGGGATTTAACAGTCTATCCGCCAACTAAATCAATTGCATTTCATGCTTCAAAAATGGGCTCTGCATCTCTTTTTAGGTTTACAGGACAAACTCTTGTGAACAAGTATTTAATTCCTAACTCAAAAGAGGATTCTTTCAAATATACTAATGAGTTGTCATGAAGATTATTCTTCTGATACCATTTCAAGAGCTGCTTCACAGACGGCTGCTGCTGCTGCTGCTTGCGTGAGTGTTGGGAGGACTGCTCCCTCTCCTGCCAACTCCATCCGGCCTAGGGGGCGGGGCCTGCTACAGGGAACCAGACAGAGGGCCTTCTCGGTAGTGGCACCCGCCCTGTGGAACGCCCTCCCATCAGATGTCAAAGAGATAAAGAATTACCTGACATTATTAAATTTACTGCATGTAATGCTTTAAAAGAAAATATTATGAAAATGATCTATCGGTGGTACATGACCCCAGTCAAGCTTGCAAAAATTTACCACTTGCCTAACAATAAGTGTTGGAAATGTAATGAGACTGAAGGCACTTTTTACCACCTTTGGTGGACCTGCCCAAAGGTTAAAGCTTTCTGGGAAATGATCTATAATGAAATTAAGAAGGTCCTTAAGTGGACTTTTCCTAAGAAACCAGAGGCTTTTCTCTTGGGCATGGTTGGCCAATTGGTGTTAAAAAAGGATAGGATTTTCTTTATGTATGCTACTACAGCAGCAAGAATTCTACTGGCAAAGTATTGGAAGATGCAAGAACTACCTACTCTGGAAGAATGGCAAACAAAGGTGATGGACTTTATGGGACTGGCTGAGATGACGGGCAGAATCCGCGACCAGGGGAAAGAGACAGTGGAAGAGGACTGGAAGAAATTTAAAATATATCTTAAAAACAATTGCAAAATTGAGGAATGTTAAGATGTCAGGGGGTAAGAGGTAAAGAACTGCAGCAGTAACTAAAAAACTAAAGGAAACTTTATGAAAGGGAATTAAGACAATTGACTTAAGGGTTGCTAAAGAATCACTAAACAAGGATGCAGGGATGGGGAGGTATGGGGAAGTCAAAAGAAAGAAGGGTATGAAATGATGATTTTGAAGCTATATTGTTCTAATTGTTTTGTGTGCTTTGATTTTCTTGTTTTTCTTCTGTTTGTCTTGTTTTGTTTTTATTATCTGTTTGAAAAACGAATAAAAATTATTAAAAAAAAAAAAAGAATTACCTGACATTCAGAAGACATCTTAAGGCAGCCCTGTTCAGGGAAGTTTTTAATATGTAATGCTGTACTGTTTTTAACACTGATTGGGAGCCGCCCAGAGTGGCTGGGGAAACTCAGCCAGATGGGCGGGGTATAAATAATAAATTATTATTATTATTATTATATACTACTTCCATTATATGAGTGTTCATACTTGGGCTGGAAAGAACACCCACCATAATCAGATAGGGATGGCTAGCATGAGAATGGTTTTCAATCTGGTGTGCACACATCAAGATGACTCCAAAAGTATTTGGTTCACAATAGACAGACACTGATAAAGGCATAAGGATTTTTACAAAAATTAAGCATGTGAACATCCTGAAGCAAAGGTACTAAGAATACACATTTATACTGGAATTATAAAGTAAATACACCAACATTCCATCAACAGTTATATGGACAAACCCAGGAAACCCTTCGGATACTAAGCAAAGTCAAATTTTGTTAAAGAGACTGAATAAAACCTGGAGACAAATTTCTTCCATTTTCTTTTCCACTGCCTCCCCCACAGCAATGATAGGTTGAATTTAAGACATGCCCATCAATTTCCCTTCAGATGGGTCTAGATCCAAATTATAGTAAACAAAACTTAATTACAGTCATAAAAGGTAAAGGTAAAGGGACCCCTGACCATTAGGTCCAGTCGTGACCGACTCTGGGGTTGCGGCGCTCATCTCGCTTTATTGGCCAAGGGAGCCGGCGTACAGCTTCCGTGTCATGTGGTCAGCATGACTAAGCCACTTCTGGCGAACCAGAGCAGCACACGGAAACACCGTTTACCTTCCCGCCAGAACGGTACCTATTTATCTACTTGCACTTTGACGTGCTTTCAAACTGTTAGGTTGGCAGGAGCAGGGACCGAGCAACGGGAGCTCACCCCGTTGCAGGGATTCGAACCGCCGACCTTCTGATCGGCAAGTCCTAGGCTCTGTGGTTTAACCCACAGAGCCACCTGCATCCCTATTAAGTCATACCTGGGGTTGAAGTAGCTTCGGGATGAATATTTTCGGGTTGAGCTACGTGGCAACCCAGAAGTAATGGAGCGCGTTACTTCCGGGTTTCTCCGCTCGCACAGACGCTCAAAATGACGTCACGCACATGCACGGGAGCAGCAAAACGCAACGCGCCGACACGCCATCGCGTCTTACATTTACTTCAGGATGCAAACAGGGCTCCAGAATGGATTCCGTTTGTATCCACTTTAGGGATTGGATCTAAACATGTCCATCCACAATTTCAATTCTCCCTTCTACCTGCAGCTTCCAGGGCCACCTGCATACTGCCCTGGAAGCTCCCCTGATGGGTTCTAACATGCACCTCTCACTCACAGAAAAACCTGTGACAGTATCTAACACTATCAGTTTTATATATCTAATGCAACTTTTGGAAGAGGTTACCACACTGCTATCTTATATTCCTTCTAGAAGTCTGTAGCCAAAGATATTGTAGGTTGGCCAAAATCAGTATGGCTTCTCCATTACTCATCTCCATTTATCCCCTACTGCTTTCCTGTTTTTCAATCTGTCACTTTACCAAGCATCTTGAGCAGTTTCCCTAGTCCTCCTGTCTTCCCACAGCCTACACTGTACAAGCATTCTGAACCTTAAGCAGTGCAAGCACCTTTTCCTTACTGCTACCCTGCGATGCTAAAAAAAGTTGCTAGACTACAACTCCTATTATCCCTGATCACTGGAAATGCTGGAGGAAGCTCATGAGAGATGGAGTCCAAAAATATCTGGAGGGGCCCACCACATCCTCCATTTGCTTCTTCTTTCCTTGGATCATCATTTTCCAAATGACCTTCCTCAAACAATCTCCTCTTTCACTTACTGTCTATCCCTCAGATCCCTTTTTCTTTTCTAGAGTAAGCCAAGAAAAAAAGGGATAGACAGTTTGGGAAACTCTGCTCTACATCTTTCCTCAGCAGAATTTCTCCGGGGCTTCTGGCTCTTAATTATCTGCCCCGCTGGGCCACTTTACAATACTCAGTTTTAATATCTATGCTTTTTGGATTACAATTCTCTTCAGTCCCAACATGGCCAATGTTTATGGCTAATGAGAATTGTCATCCAAAATTCTGGAAGGGACTAGGTTGAAAGAAAACTATCCTAAAGCCTATGTAAGGATTAAAATTCCCAGCAATGCATTTTTGTAAGGCTGAGCAAAATGTTGTTGTGCTGCTCCAGAGAGAAGGGTGGGCTTAGTTTTCCCAATCTGTGATACCATTTTGATGCTTTTCAGCTGAAACATTTGCCGAATACAATAAGTGGCTCAAAAGACATGCATTGGGTGCAAATGGAGCTTTCATCTAAGAACCCCTCCACATGCGGTCTCCCTTTTCTCCCACAATTGTGGCTGTCAATTCGCCAGGCACATAAAAATATGAAATGAAGACGCAACCTTCCCAGAAGAGTGCCCATTTTCTTGCCCAGCCCAGGGAACAGTCCCGCTTGCTGCACTAAGTTGTGTCCACTCATAAGAGGATCACAGGAGGCATGTCTCTTGTTCAATCAAGGTCTTTGTAAACTAGAGCATCATGGGAGAGGCCTGCTTTCGCCAGAAGGTGGAACCTAACCCAACCTACCATCCCTACTGGCTAAAGGAAAATACCACAACCTTTGTTCAAGTTCTACCTCCAGTAGAAGCCAGGACATTAATAAGAACAGATAGTTGTAATTTTTTGCTTTTGTTTTGTGGTAATGTATTCTATCACAGTTCCTGTGTTTGAAGGATTTACTTTTTTGTTATATTCTGTATGCTTTATTTAGACGATTCTTTCTACAATATGTATGCCAAGTGTTATTCAATTATTATTTTTAATGATTAAATTCCTGCCAAATAAATAACTATCCTTCATTTGCTAGTTTACAAAGCATGAGGTCTATTGTCAAAAATACTGTCTCTCCGGCTTTGTTTACAGAGGCATGATAGTGAGATGAGAGGCTACCCAGAAATATTGAAGGAAGGGAAATCACATTTCTGAGACACATCTACCTAAAATAGGAAACCAGTTCAGAAGGCAAAAGTCTAAGCAAAGGACTAAGCTAGAACCTCTCTCCCCCATTTACTAGTTTTCAATTTCCACAGAGCTTTATTGATGAAAAAGGTAGACTGAAGTTAATTCCCTCCACTTCAGTGCTCTGGCACCCAAATTCAGTCTGTAGCAGTAGAGAACTACATCTTGTGATGGTGACATCAATGCAGGGCCTATTTGTAAGGCTTCCTCAACAAACAGATGGGGTATAAGTGCATACGGAAATAAATTGAAACTGAATCTGTTATTTTCCCCTTTCTATGGAGGTTATTAAGTAGCACCCACCTCTCTAAAACAACTACTGGCATTTTAAATTCTTGGTTCCAGCACACTCAAACATTTGCGAAGTGAGGAATGAAAAGGGACATTTTTGCAGTAGAGGTGAAAGGTACATTTCTTACCAAAGGCCAATGTGAAAGATAAAAATACAGGCTAGTATTTAGCCATTAACAAAGTCTACGAGGAGGATTATGACAATCGCACCCTCAAATCTAGCTTGAAAAAATATTGATTTCCTGTCAGAAAGCATCACTTTGAGAAGCAGACACACATACATAAAAAATTATATTACATGCTGGAGGCCAAAACTTATGAGACAAAATAAAGTGTTGAAAGAATGGCTCTGGGCAATAATATAGATATTGAAGAACCAGCAAGATAAAATGACTGTCTTTGCTACATATTTTTGTATTTTGACCAGGTGTGGGATGCTAGTCTTAGATTTGGAAAGTTTGTTGTGTCAATTTGTTGAATGTTGTACAGTGGAATTTGACTAAATTTTTCAGATATAACATATGCAAACTGTCAGAAACTAGAATCAGATGTCCATCATTTCACAAGCAACACAAATATCATTATAAATGAACTGTATTTTAAAATTCTACTGCATTCAAAAAGTGCTTTACAGATACATCAGTCCCTCATTCATAACCAAACAGTCATGTTGAACACACTCTTTGTATTTGTGGAAAAAGAGAGAGAGAGACAGAGATGAAAAATTCCTGGATGCCAATAACAAAGTTTAGAAAAAGTACTCTTTGTTGAGAACCCCAACAGAAATTTAAAATCACAAAACATTTAGCAAAGTGTGGAAATAAAGCCTTAAAATGTACCCTTCAAAGCGAGTTCCAAAAGTTTCCCTCTTCCCCCAGCATAGGAAAGGACCACACGTTTGGTAAGTTAAAAAATAGTTTACTTACAAACTCAGATTCATCCACTCCAGAAAGTTGCACAGGCAGTAAAACTTTGCTTAGTTACAAACAGTCCTAAATTATTAATGAACTCAAGAGTGGCTGGTGAGAGCCATGCTATCTGAACTTGAGCAATCAGCTCAAACCTTTTTACACATGGCGCTCCTCAGGTAGACTGAAGGAGAACAAAGACTTGATTACCTATTTCCTTCCAGGGAGAGGGAAGTGAGCTACGCTAAGCCTGCATTAATTAAACTTCAGCATGTTGATTATATGAGGCCAGTTATTCTACACTTTGGGACAATGACACTTGTCATTGCTGCTACCAGAAATTAAAATCTGGTTCCACTACAACTGTTGATTATTTTTGTGTGGTTACATATCCCTTGGGGCATGCTGTGACTTTTAACACCATGTCAAACATTTACATAAATATCCCCCTAATCCATTATGGTTACTCTAGGCTTATTAAATCAGGATGCCACCGTCTGCTCTTGATAGAGAAGAAATACAACTGTGCAGTACTTGTGACAACACAGGTGAGAACCACAGTGGAAGGAATTCAAAACTGCACTAAGAGATTGTTCTGTCAGTGCAAGCATGCCATGCTTGCCTGATGTAATTCCCTCTCCTTTCCTGGGTGCTTTTGTAGAGGTTCTCTCCCAATCCCCTCTGAGTGAATTTCCCAAGGCACACAGGGGAAGAAGAAGTCCTATTGTGCAAACAGAAGCCCTTCCACAGGCTTCTGCTGATGGGGTTCATTAGTTGAATCCTGCCCAGCATTTTTAATATTTTTACACCACCTTTCTGAAAAGAACCATGGTGATATACAACAGACCAAGAATCAGAACAAAACAATCTGGGAGCAACACAGGAAACAGTCCACTCATGCAGGCCCCTTAAGCAGGCCTTTGCAGGTGACACCATCCTCAAAAGTGATTCTCCTTCATACTTAATAGACACACAAGTTCATAATGAGACATGTGGTCCCCAAGCGCTTTAAAATGCTAAAACCAACACACTGAATTGAGCCTAGAAGACAACTGGCAGCCAGTGCAGTTGTTTCAGTATCAGAGTAACAATATCCCAGTGCAAACTGCCACATTTTACACAATAGGCAGATCCAGAGCTTGCATGTGAGTTTGTAGCCTTCTTCCCATGAATGCTCCTTGGGCTATAATCAAGGACGTGACTTTTTAATTTGCAATTGTAATTTTTAGTCAGTTTTGTAAAACCACAAATATGTAAAAAGAAAAGTATGAAAAAATGAATTGGAAAAATGACATGAATAACAAACTAAAAGGAATAGCATCTCAAATAAAATTTTTGGGTCATGTGAAGTATGTGCTTTGTTACACCAGAATTCAATAAGCACTGCTCACCTCTGTCTCAATATATTATGTTTCTGCTTTTCACTCTTAAATAACTAGTAAGCTTTACCTTGGGTAGTGTAATTATACAATTTTGCTTCCTACAGTTATGAAAAGTATTCCATTCCTGCACCGCATTGTGACTTGGGATAGACCCTGTCAGTGAATGACTTCAATCTGTTGAGAACTACATGGGTGAAGACTTTCCCCACAGTACTCAGCAGGGCGATTCCATAGTAGTCGTTACAGTTGTGCATGTCTTGTGGAACATATTCTGTTTCCCAACACTGCAAGAGAAGGCTGTGGAGGTGTGTTATGAGGGAGGGATGGAGGCTGGCTTTCAGCACTTCAGTTGGGATTGCATCCTGCCCTGATGTTTTACCACATGTCTGAGAGTTGATGACATTCTTCTTGCCTTACTCAGTGCAGCAAGCTTCTTCTCGTAGGGTGTACACTTGTAGTTCACAAGAACCTCATGCTTTGTAGTGACAACAGGCTCCATGTCCTTAATGCTGACCTCAAACCAGTCCAGTATCTGCTGCTCTCTTTCGCCAAAAGAGGACATAGCTGTGTTGTAGGTTGCCTCTTTGATGTAATTCCACCTTGCTTCAACACTGTCTCTGGGGCAGTTCAGTAGAGCTCTCACAAAACTCAGGTTGAGGCCACACTTTCTGCTTTGTACTATGCATCCTCTTTGGCTGGAGAAGGATCTTGCTCACCACCAGGGAGTGACCCATGTTGCAGTTGGCACTGTGGTAGCTCTATGTGATATGAACACAGTTCAGTAAAGGCGTGATAATCAAGTCCAGCTGGTGCCAGTGGCCCAACCTTGAATGTCTCCGGGAAACTCAATGTTTCGCCTTAGTAGAAAATAACGTGATCATGATGCAGAGGCCTTGATATGAGCACAGTAAAAGCAGCCTTTGTCCGTTCTTGTTCATGCTGCTAATACCAAAGTGGCCTTAGAATTTGTTCCACGTGTGATGAGCATCCCCAACTCTGGCATTAAAATCTCCCAGTAGAAATATGTGTTCACAGGCTGGGATCCTCATGACTACCCAGCTGAATAATGCTTTAGTGCATTGTATCATATAAAATCAGGGGTAAGATCTGCCAAAGATTGCATACACTATTCAAACATTTTGTCTGATGGATAAGTAGAGTGCTGGTACCAGGTGTTGGCAGGACTTCAGGCAAGATGTCTTAAAATGTTAGGGGAAGAGTTAAACCTTTCCTTGCTATGTGTTGTAGTGCCAATGATCTCTCCCCCATCCCTCATAAACACTCCTGTAAAATTCCAGACACAGTTGCCAGCTACGTATTTAATGTTATTGTGTAGCATGACTAAGAAAAAACAGGACAAACACATTTAATTACCAATAATTCACAAATTATTATACCACTCTGTAATAACAGTACTCCTGTGTTTCCTCATAGACTAAAAACAACATAATAGACTATAATACATTAGAAACAGGATCTTTCTGCTTGATAGTGACACTTAGGAACACAATATTCTATTGGATAATTTCTCTTACTGCTTCCCTTCTTCCAGATCCTCCTTCACCAAGTTTAATTTCTGGTGTAGTGACCTCCAGCAATTTAAATTCCAGCTTTTTATTTAATCGGTCACCATCTCATGGTTTATCATGAATCAGAAATGCCACAAAAGGCTTTATCACTATGACTAAATGCTCCAGGGCTGCAGACAGCTGTCCACAATGCACCTGTTGATTAAGATAGAGATTCTCTAGCTGTTGCTTGTGTCACATCACCCCCAATACTAGTCAGCAGCAACAAAGCTCCTATAAGTTTCCATGGCCACTTTTAAATCACTGCTTCTATACAATTGTGTGTGACTGCCCTTTTGAAAATCAGCAACTAAGGCATGGCTTAAAATTTAAGTGATGACTGCCCTTGAACAGCAAATTTGAATCAGTTTTTTAAACAGTTCCAGCCCTCTACTACGACACCCACTTTAAATTAAAAAATATGCTTTTAAACGAACATATTTATCATGTAAAGAAGAGATCAATGTGAACAATATGATCTATGCTGCCATTTAAAGTTTACTGTTTTGGTTATAGGGCTTTATAATATATACAGTTTAGGTCTGAAAGCATCATAATATTTTCATGTCAACTAGAGGGTTGAATATCTTCCAGGACTTATTATTTTTGTCATATTGCCCATCACAACCTGATACAGTTAAGAATAGCAGAAATTAGGGTACTGAAAATTTACATTTCAAAAAGAAAATCATAAATTTTAAGCTATGAGTTTGGACAGCTTAACAAAAACATCCTAGTATACTTTTGATATATACCAAACTGTCTCCATACATATCACCTCATCAATCAAACAGAAAGATGTTCTACTTTGGCTCCACATGCACCAAGTATTTGCAAATTTCTTTTATTAGGAAGTACAATTCATTTTCTTCCCTTATCAGTAGGAACAAGACATTTTAGTAGTATCTTATCTAAAATGTCTGAACTGCTCCTGAAATATATTTTCCTTTCAAAATGGAGCACAATTTGAGCACACATTTGGTATTATTATTATTATTATTATTATTATTATTATTTCCAGTTACCTAATCAGTTACAAGGAGGAAGGAAGAAACACTCCACACTGCCTGAAATTCTGCAAAGCTAACCAACATAAGATCAGGCTTGCTGTATATTAAAACTCACTTTTTAAAAAAATCCATATGATGGACTTCATATCATACATTAGAAAGTAAAAGGTTTCATCAACTGTAACAGCTGACTTAACAATGCAGTACAGAGACTGTATGTGCACTGTAGCAATGAGTGAGAACTGTGTGCAGATTATAAATACACTCTTATTCCCTTTCTCCACTAGGCACTTCCATCTGCTTCAATGGATTGTAGCGTTGCAGCAGACATGGGAAGCCAGCAGCCTGCAGGCCAATCTTGAGTCCAATTTTGTTCACCAGGCTGTTTTCCCCAACAGCAAAGTAAAAGGCAGCATTTCTCACCACTCCCCCTGCAGCACTGGGGTGGCTGTAGGTGGAAATGCTACCTTATTTAAAGAGGAAGCAGAGAGCTTTAGCTTAGTGCCAAGATCCAAGATAGAGGATCCCTCTGCTTGCTCATCTCTAAAGAACAGGCAGATATTCCTCCCCCATCTTGTTTGCCCTTTAGAGCTCATTCTCTGAAGAGCAAGCAAAACACTACCTCTTCATCAGAAAGCTGAAGGGGATAGTGGTCCACTTCCTGTTGCTTGGGCGGATAAATCCCAACGTAAACAACATGCTTTCTTTGAAGCACATTTCATAATAAAGAGTAATCAAAAGTCAATAATGAAAAAGGATAAAAACATGAAATGAGTGCGTAAGAACGCTGCTTCTCATTTAGCCACATGCATTTAAATCTACAAGCTGAATTTCAACAACAGATGTCTTAAAAGTCCAGCACTATTTTAATTCCACAGTACATCTAGACAAATAAGAGCAAATCTTTAGTTATCATATTTGTATGCAAGGGTGAGCGGAGTCAGTTTATCTATTTTCAGAATCCCAATATGGGTAGCTTTTATATGCATTTTGAAATAAGAGCTGTTGCACCTGTGGTCATTGTATCTTGATTGGCAGTTGAGTTTGATTATAACAAATGAACATTGAAAACAAAAGGGAAGGACAGAGTAAATATTAGTTACAGCACATATGATATAGACTACACACAGCTCTTGTGCCACCTAGTGGACATCACTTGCACAAACTACTAGATTCGTACTTTTAAAGCAGTCTGCTAAATCCATTGCAAAAATCACCTCACCCATCTCACAGGCCAACACTCATTGCTTTGCATACACCAGAATTAACTGCCAAATTGATGGAAACCATTATGAAAACTAATTTAAAATCTTTGTTTCAATAATGTAGCATCTTGCATATAAAATTAAAGGTAAAGGTAAAGGTAGCCCTGCCCGTCTGGGCCAGTCATGACCGACTCTAGGGTTGCGCGCTCATCTCGCTCAAGAGGCCGGGAGCTAGCGCTGTCCGAAGACACTTCCGGGTCACGTGGCCAGCGTGACGAAGCTGCATCTGGCGAGCCGGCACCAGCGCCGCACACGGAAACGCCGTTTACCTTCCCGCTATAAAGCGGTCCCTATTTATCTACTTGCACTTGGGGTGCTTTCGAACTGCTAGGTGGGCAGGAGCTGGGACCAAACGACGGGAGCTCACCCTGCCGCAGGGATTCGAACCGCCGACCTTACGATCAGCAAGTCCTAGGCACTGAGGTTTTACCCACAGCGCCACCCGCGTCCCACACATATAAAATTATTTCCTTTAAAAAGACTTATTTTTCTTAGTCAATGAAATCTCAACATTCATTTTGTGAAGGAGAAACCTTCTATAAACTTAAAAATGCCGGAAGTTTCTAGTTATCTATTTCAGTTCCAATCTGGAATGGAAGGTGTAAGAATCTGTAAGGCACATACCAGAAGCATGAGTTCTGAAAAAGTCATAGCTAGTTAGAAAATTTTCCAGTTTGGAATGGTTCTGTTCCCTGTTGTGGTCAATCAGGCATATTCTCCTCTGGTATATTCCATTCCTGCACCAATCCAGTTTTCCCATTCTCCCCAACAGTTAGTATTCCGTCGCTACTGAGCTTGTTTTTTGGGACCTCCTTTTACAGTCCGCCCCCCCCCCTACAGATTTTTATTTATTTCTGCAAACTACAGAACTCCTCAAGCCTGATGATACCTCACTCTTGTGTATGGATAGTGAAAAACAACTGGAAACCATGCTTGAATATCAGATATAGGAATGTTGATGAACTGAGAGACATTCTTTCTAAGCTTTTTCTAGGTTTTTTCAGGTAACAAAGTTGATGTAGTGTTTAAGCCTCTGCTGTAATATATTAAAACATGGGAAAGCTTATTTACTGTGGAGTGTCTTACCACTAACACCATGTCCATTGTTTTATTTATCCATTCTTCCGGATTCCTTCAGATGGGGAAGTTACAGATAGCTACTTTTAATTAATGCTTTTTAACTAGTGCTTGAGACTAGAGATACAAAAAGGGCAGTGGGCATTTTCCCTAGAGGTTATGTTTCTTCTGTGATCCAGTATTGCTTTACATTTCTTATACCACATTTTAATATGGTTGTTTAATCCTTCCAATAGTTCTTTGTCTTCTTCACCTTCAAGTGGCAGAAAGCAAAGAAAATCCCCCCAAAATTCTTTAATTTATTACTTGCCTTTATTGCTTGCTCGCCTGCCAGGCAGGAGCATGACCCCGAAGGTTGCTTTTGGGAAGAATATACTATTTTTAGATAGTTTGAAGATGTATGCTTTTAAAGCCCTCTTGAGGTCATGGGGACTCTAGATATTAACAGACAAGAAAAGCAACAGTCTTTCCCCAAGATTGTGCCACAACTGGGTTTGCTCTTGCATTACTCCTTGTGAAATAAAATATAAAAAACTGAGTCAGAAAGCTTTTACCAGACCAAATCAGCATGAACTTTAACCAGAAGAGCTAACCTTCTAATGAAATTTTGCATCTGACTCCAGTATTCAGGGACTTTGCAAAGTCTGTGCCCTTCCTTGCTAGGAGGGATAGAACAGGATATGCTTCGAGGGAAGGGCACACATTTGCACCTATTTATTTATAAAATTTACACCCTTCCCTTCTGCTTTATATGAAACACATGAATAAGCATACATAAGCTCACAGTGACTCTGAGAACAGCAGGTATACATTCAGTTATTTTGCCTGCCACATCCCAAGAACACAAAGCTGTCACAAAATAGAATATGAAAAAAGGCCAGAGCAATTAACTTTAAAGCCTGATACAGGTCAGTTTTTAACTCTGGCCATACATAAGTGACGGACACAACAGATTCTGCCAGCGATCAGAGGAAAAAGAGCTATCAGGGAGGTTGCACCCCTCCCTCCCATGAAAACCTTTATGGCAAGCAGAAGACCAGATCCCAGCCATCAGCAAAGATGCAGCTAACGTGTTTCTTCTCTTTTTTTTCATTTATTTATTAAATTTCTATACTGCCCTTCAATTCAAGGATCACAGGGCAGTTTACAATATAAAATCACAAAAAACATACCATTGTAACAAACAAACACGACAACACGCACAGTTTTAAAAGCCTAGGAGAAGAGGAATGTTTTTGCCTGGCACCTAAAGATTATATAATGAAGGTGCCAGGCGAGCCTCCCTGGAGAGAGCATTCAACAAAAATGGCCTGTTCTCGTGTAGCCACCCTCTGGACCTCTTGTGGAGGAGGCACACAAAGAAGCTGCCTCAAGATGATGAACCCAGAGTCTGGGACAGTTCATGTGGGGATAACTTGTCAGGGAATTGCCATCAGTGCCGGAGGGAGAGAGAAAAAGCCAGAGGGATTCCAGAGAGCGTCCAGGGATTGGGAAAAGCAGCCCATCTTCTGGGGAAGAGAATCAGCGTAGCACCAGTGGAGAAGGGGGGCAGATGGGGGAAGAAGCGAGGCGATCCCATGACTCCTTGCCTGGGACCAGCGGGGAGAGTAGGGGTCCTCCGTTGCCCACGCCCTCCTTGCGCAGAAGGCTTTCGCGCAGAGAGAGTAGGAGGAGACTAGGCGTCAAAGAGCTTCTTTGCTGGAAGTTTAAGAAACACCCACTGACGGATTCTGCCAGCGATTGAGTCAGCCACGGGTGAGTGGCTGTCCGGACAGAAAAGGTTCACTCAGGCAACCCAGCCAGGTGTTTGCACCCAGCTGGGGAGATAAGCACCGGCTTACACACGAGCAACCCCTAGAACCATTACATAGTTGTATCTCAATTCTCTGCATTTCCTTATTTTCTCAATAAGTTACCTAGACTGCTTCCACTCTAGGCATTTAACTTGGGCATAGCCATGATTTGTTCATTCTTTTTAATGCTCTTTTGTAGGCTCAGAAAATCTTATTTTAGGGAGAAGAGTGGAGAAGCAGAGTGATCTCTTTGGGGTATGGATCGAAAAATGTGCAACTGAGGCACCTAGCAGGAAGAGCATTCCATGAAGTATCTCCATTGCTTGCCTGTGAATTTCCTGCTGCCTGTCTACTTCATGACCTCTCCCTTGTCCTGAGCCTTTTCTGTCTTGTGCAAAGAAGTGGAGTTGTCCTGCTTGCTACCTGGGAGATCAGCTTCCAGCCAACTCTCCTCAGTGTTCAGCTGGTGCCTGACATCCCATTAGTCAGCCACATTAGACAGTGGCTTTAAAGCTTTTACCTGGCTTGCCATATCCTCTGCTTCTCTAGTCCTGGGGAAGATGAAGGGGGTGATCTAGAAGTCATCCAGTAACCTAGGAAGCTGGCATAGTGACCTCCAGTACTCGAGCAGAGGTATCTGGAGCCATTTGTTCTTCATGGTGATTAGAGGGGCCTGCTCCCATTCCTCCTCCTCTGAGGAGTCCTTAGGTTTGAGATCTGGACACAAATCCCTTCCTTGTCCACACAGATATATCCCAAGAGCAGAATGAGTTAACTTTAAAAAAAAAATTAAAAAGGCTAATTCCATGGAATTATTTTGTAAAACTTAGAACTCCCCATCAGGAAACACCCTCAGATAATAGAAAGATAATTTAATAAAGTAGTCTCTCAGCACGTCTATGAGATTGTCACAGAAGGCAGCATCTAAGCAGTCACAGACCATGTTGTTCACAGAACAAATCAGTTTGTGTGTGTGTGTGTGTGTGTGTGTGTGTGTGAGAGAGAGAGAGAGAGAGAGAGAGAGACCAGTTGTAATAAGTATTTTAATTCTACTGAATATATAAGGTAAAGGGACCCCTGATTAGGTCCAGTCGCAGATGACTCTGGGGTTGCAGTGCTCATCTCGCTTTATTGGCCGAGGGAGCCGGTGTACAGCTTTCGGGTCATGTGGCCAGCATGACTAAGCCGCTTCTAGCGAACCAGAGCAGCACACGGAAACGCTGTTTACCTTCCCGTCGGAGCAGTACCTATTTATCTACTTGCACTTTGACGTGCTTTCAAACTGCTAGGTGGGACCGAGCAACAGGAGCTCACCCCATCATGGGGATTCGAACCGCCGACCTTCTGATCGGCAGTCCTATGCTCTGTGATTTAACCCACAGCACTGTTACTATAAAGAAGCAATGCAGAAGAAAGAAGCAGCAGCTGGTTTAGCTGCTGGAGGCTGGAAAGCCAGACAGGATGTTTGTGACTGTTACCATGGCAATAAAGGGGCAGTCCATTCTCCGTATTGAGCACAGGATGTGAGCTCAGTGTGAGACTTATGACCTGTACAGGATGTACAAGGGTGGAGTTATGATTCTCTCTGTTGTTTGTGAAGAGTGCAGACATGTTTATCTGTATGGCTGCTAAAGACAGGAATAAAAGCATGTAGATACATTTCTGTCTGAGTCTAATTCCCCTCCCTGGGGAGCAGGGAGGAGGGAGAAGCAGTGGTGTGTTTTTCTCACAGTCTGAGAAGAATCGCCGATACAGACCTCGCATGTTTCCTGCCGGGAGTCGCAGGGGGTGGTCAAAGGAATTCAGCCGGTGCCTGAAGAGGTAGGCACATTCCTCTGACCGAGGCAGAATTCCAACACGTCCCCTTGCTGAATATACAGACCATGTCAATTACCAGGGGTAGCACATCCCATTTTGCTGCTTGAGGCAAAAGAGGAATGTGCCACCTGCCCCATTGACACCCCACAAGCCGCAGCAGGCACAGCAAGCCTCTTATCTGTATTGTGTGGAGGTGTCCACAAAGTACCAGCAGCAGTGCCAGTTTCTGGCAAGATCTCACTGAAAATTGGTGCTGCTGGCGGCAGCACTTCTACACTAGCAGTGGGACTTTTGTTGCTTGAGGCAGCTGCCTCACTCTGCCTCATGGGTGGGCCAGCCCTCTCAATTACAGTGTTGCTCAGTTAACAGGAAGCTCTTTGACCCACTTCAATACTCTTAAACAGCCCATTTTAACAGAACAGTGATTTCAACATTATTGCTAAAAAACAAGCCAGCACTATATTTGACATTTCCAATTAATGCTTCTGAAGGCGCACTTGTTTATTCTTGCATTATGTACATAAGGTATTTTATAACCTCTCAGGTAGGTAACTGAACCATTTTATTTCAGGAAGTAAAGCATAAAATAGTATTGAAGTACTCCTGAAATACATACAAATACCAAGTTATAATCTAATTAACATAATTATATCTGAAACCATTTTTACAAAAGGCATATGACAATTTAGTAGGAGTTATCATTTTCAATTAAGTGTTTGCTATTTGTTCTCTCCTAAACAAATACAGTAAACTCCCCAGGAAGAAAGGCCATTCCTTTCCATACAGTTATTTTCAGCTGTGGAAATAACAGAGTACAGAGGAATTCTTCTACAAAGCAAGAGAGGAATATTTCAGAAATGAATGTTTTCCTCTTTTCCAACAGCAAAGATGTAATAAGGTCAAATAAGCAGCATTTATTTAGACAAATGCTGACTGAGTGAAGCAAAACAGCACATCACTGGTCAAGTATCAGCATTAAAATGTAATGCAGAAAAATTGAAGGGTATGTAAACCATCATTACATGAAAAGCCATTCTTTAATAGAACAACCACAATTCTATGTTTCAAGAGAAGTCACATCTAAAAATTGAAATTAGAATCTATGGTACTTCTTTATAAGTGTGTAGACTTTAGAAACTCATTATAAACTACCTCAGACTCTGTACCATGAAAATGGACAAAAATATTGTTATATGTTTCATTTCCATACCTTTCATACTGAAACACTCTGTACATGTGTGAAGGGTCTAGAATTTGAGTGGAGAAAGAAATATTATGTTCATGTCTTTTTGAGGTTTTCCTGTAGTCACTGTGGGAATAGAGTGCTAGACTAGAAAGGTCTTTGGTGTGGTCCAACCTGGCTGTTTTATTTTCTTATTTGCTACTTGACTGAACACTCCAGGTTACAATGTTTTGCTTCAGATACTACTTGATGCTGTAGTTCTAAGTGTATGAAGTTTTTTAATGTGATGTTTTACACATAAAGCTCACTATCCCCATGTTTTCTCATACAAACCGTAATTACATACGCTGAAATATTTTCAATCCTACATTTATAGTGCACATTCCAGAACTCAACAAAACAGTTCTATCTTTCAGCAAAGTCGGCATTTCCTAGCCTGCCTACCTTCCTTATATTAGTATTAGTATTATTATTATGACTAGCTCTGTCAGCTTGTCCATTACAGGCAATTCTGTACATTTCATCAGCCATTCCCACTCTGTTGGGGCCTGCTGGCATTTCCATTTTCTTGTCCATACAATTTTGGCAATACTGACAAGTGATTTTAGATTTATAGTTACAATATCCCCATCTACACAGGGCTAGGTCTCAATATATGCTCTATTATATCTGAGATCTTTTGAGTTATTTGCCACCAATAATTTGTGACAATTGGGCATTCCCATCACATCATGTAATAAATGGACATTTCCCACAAAACATTCCCAACATTCAGAGCCATTAACTGGGTGGATTTCATTTAACCTTGCAGGTGTTAGATACCACCTCAGTAATAATTTATATTGTGCATCCCCAACTGACAGACTTGATGAGATTTTATCTACCTGTCTCCAAATCTGATTGCATTGAGGAACTATTCCATCTCCATGCTTTCATAACTAAATATATCTATCAGTTTAAATATATATTTTGAAATAAGCACAAGTACTTAGTACTTTCTTATTATCTATAATGAAGTGTCAGGCCCAAGCTTCTTCTTTGGTTTTGGAGTGGTGGGGTGAAAAAATTAACACTAAGATTAAAATAGTCTTCAGGGCCACACCAAGACTGAATACTTTTGAGGACAGCCTTACCATTCCATTGACCTGCAAGATGACTTTCAAAAACATATCCCCCTCCCCCTATAAAGTAGTGGTGGCGCAAAAGTTGACTCTATTGCTAACATTCCTCTAACTTACGAGATTTAGTACCAGCTGCAACCTGAAGCTCCATCACCCAATTTAAAAAGTCCTACACAGTATACCAAACTATGTTTTCCTCATTATCATGATGAGCTTCAAATACACACACCAATATACACATTGCTTTAGTAAGCTACTTGCATGCACATAATGGAACAAAATAATAGAATGTCTTTTTTAAAAACAACAACACCCCAGTATTTTAAACTAGTGTATTATTAAAAAAAGTGACTGCTTCTTTTTCTTAAATAGACTACTTAAATGGAAAAACTATACTAAAATGTGCTCCCAGCTGAGGTTTTATAGGAAAGCAAGTAAGGCAATTCAAAATTACAGCTCCCCTAGTAAACACAATTCAGATAAACTGTACATGTTTAGTACTATTATATACAGTAACCGACAACAGTTATGTGAAAGGCCCTGAATTACTGTATCATTTGAAAACAATTTTGGATTATTTGACTGTAGTGCAAATAAACTCCTTGCCGCAATGTTACATAAACATTAGTTTCTTGAATAAACAAATATTTGAAAATATAACTCACCAAGCTAGCTGTCAGAGAAGGTGCTGACTGCCCAAGAGCTTGACTGCGCATTCGGACAAGATTGGAAGTTTCTCCAGTTTGCCATGACTGTTGTGTAACAGCATTTGGCAGCAAGTACCTACCTGTCGAAAGTTTAGGTGGAAAAAAGTTGTCAGTACACAGCCTCTTGCACAGTAAATGGTCTGCAATATCAGTCCATGCAACTCACTGTAAATGGACAAATTTGGTCTGACTTAGCAAGATTTAAACCTCAAATGCTCCTTATAAGCTTCTGAAACAGATATTCAGCTAGCCTTAGATATATGCACATACTCCAAGTAATAAATCTTACTGTGCAAATACAAATATAAACACAAACTTATCCCATTCTGAGTATTAAGAAACTGATGAACAAAAGAAATGAGAGACTTGTGAATAGGAGGATTTTTTGGTTTATTTATGATTTGACCCACTGTTCCTAATGCCTTCTTTTTTTTAACTTGCACTAAGAATTAATTTTGATCCCTTTGGTGTTCTTTCTCTCTACTTACCCCCTTTCTCCTGTTTCCTGCCTTTTTAGGAAAAAAGACTTGCTTTACTCATTTGGGACCTATCTAGTACATTTCTTACCCAGGGTAGATATACACACAGAAAAAAACCCCACAATAAATAAGTCAGAAATTAAATCGTTATAACAAAAGGGGGGGTGGGGCGATGTAAAAATTGCTTTTGCTCTCTGGTGCCATCTAATGTTGCATGTTTATAACAAATTCAAAACATGTTTTTTTGACTAATGTAGCTGAGTCCCCAGACTCTGGCACAAGGAACCTTCATCAAGAAGCTGTTTCCAGGAGAAGTGCTGTGAGAGGAGAAAGACTCAATATTGACCATGGGGGGGGGGGTTCTACCTACTTTACTTCATCTTCTAGCCCTTGGAGCCTTCAAAAGTAAACACTGTTGGGTCTACATACAAAAGGGGTGGGTTGTTATTCTGTTTTATTCTATTGTAAATCACTTAATAATAATAATAATATTTTTTTATTTATACCCCGCCCTCCCCAGCCAAGGCCGGGCTCAGAGCGGCTTACAAGCAATAATAAAAACAAGATGAATGATTACAACTTAAAAACAAAAATAAAATACAACATTAAAATAATGGAACATTAAAATATTAAAATGTAGCCTCATCGCAGGAGGAGAAGGAAAAGAAAAAAGAGATCTATTATTATTAAAAGGTGTTTCTTTATTAATGTATTTATGGTAACACCATCAGATTTGGACTACCTTGGGATGTGAATGTATTGAATATTGCTAACTGATCTGCTGGTAAGTTTTATGCTCACTTTGATATTTTTAAAGTGGATTGTTAATTTCTGCAGTCATGTTATAACTTTAATAAGTATTATATCTGTGTATTATTGTTGTAGATTTATTTTCTGTGAACCACCAACTATTCGTGGAGAATGCATTATATAAGTAAACTGATTGACTTAAAGAAAGATATAAAGCAGCTGATTTTAAGTAAACAATTAAGAAGATTGCCTGGTGCATATATATGCCTATTTGTTTATGAACACATATGTGATATTAGGGCAATTGGCTAGAAGACAGTCTGTAAGAAAAAATGTACATTCTAGGTAAATCACCACATTTTCAAAAATAACATTAAAACTGAACTGTTCTTGGCTGCTGAATACATGCTTGCTGCTGAATCCTAATGGGAATTATCCCCCTTTCTTTCCAGAGACATGGAAATGGCTTTTAAAACAACTATTATCACAATAGCACAGAATCTAGACACTATCTAACCAGAACTAAAGACTTAAGGCCCATTAATTTCATTACTGATTTATTATTTTTATTATTTTTTAAAAAGAGTAAAAGCTTAAGGCTACAATCCTATGCACCATTACCTGGATTAAGTCCTACTGACCTCTGAGTAGACATGCCTAGGATTGCACAGTAATTCTCCCATTGATATGAGTCTTAGAAGTACTTAACTTTGACTGTATCATGCTATGTATTTAAGCTCAGTAATGCAGGAAGTAAATGTTAAGATAATCTGCATCAAACAATGATTTCTTCAAATGACTGTATTTAACTTGAAGGGTAGGAGCAGTAAGAGGATAAATCCCTTCTCAATCTGATCACCAGAGACCCTAGCAACTAAGACTCTAAGACATCACTTTTATTAGTACAAACTGTTGTAGCGCCAGCAGGGTGAAAAAAGAAATATGTAAATGTTAGTGTTTGTTTTTACAATAATGTATGCAGAATTAATGCAACCATCCCCATTAGACTTAATAGAAAAATAAAACAATTGATTAATTTTAAAACCATTGTTATGAAACCCTTCATTATTGTTATCTTGGTTCCTTGTAGTTACATCAAGAAACTTTATTTAAATCCAGTTTGGGAGGAATACCAGCAGGCATTTAAAAAGCATGTTGCTGTTTAATTCATGCATCATTTGCTGCTTACAACTTAAGGAAATTAGCATCTGTCAAGTGTATTACTTAGCTGCATATGGTTAAAATTAACGGACAATGCTTCTTTCCCTGCCAGATTTAAAAGAGAGATAAACATTTTCCCCCAATCTGTCCATTAAAGCTGATATAATTCAATCAAAGCTAGAAGTACAGACGACTTAATTGTGTTGTCCTTGGCCACTGCATTGTACAGAACCCCCATTAACAAAATTCAGCACTTTCATGCCCCTTCCTCCACACAGTAATAAAACCTATCTAGCTCATATTATTGAGGTGCTAAAATATCCTCAATAGTTTGGAATAATTGCCCAGTTAACATTTACAATTAGTGTTATTTTAATTCTTTGCTCTTTCAGAATGACTACTGCTATTTCACTATGATCTGTAATAAAGGAAGAAATGAGTTTCAGCTGAACCTTAAGCCACAATTAATGTCATAAACGTCCATCAATGAAAACTCTTCAGAAATGGCTTAGAGAGTGGCAGAAGCATGCTACTTTGGACAAAGAGGCCTGTTTCTTAAACAAAAGTTTCTCAAGTTTCATGCATTTATTCTTCCAGGTTACAGCACATGTAGTGAAACTGCCTTAAATTACATCCAGGCTGGGGAATCTTTGGCCCCCAGATGTTGCTGTACTAGAACTTCCATCAGGCCCAGCAAGCACAGACAATGGCTAGGAAGAAGGGAGCTGTAGTTCAGCAACATCTAGAGAACCACAGGTTCCCCACCTCTGAGTTACACAAACACCAAAGCAATTTTCACAAATTTCAATTAAAACAAGAAGTACTGGGGAAAATAACACACTGCCCCAACAGCACAAGAACACAGGAATAGTTTTTCTGCGGCATCACTCCAAGGATCTATCTTGTCCAGGATCCTGCTGTCAACACACACTACCCAGTCAAGAAGCCTACAAGCAGGGCATGAACACAACAGGCATTGAATGTTTGTTCTCAGTACATGAGATTCAGCGTCTGCCTCTGAACCCGGCTGTTACATTATTCTGCTATTTGTTCAATTCTTCTTTAGAGTCATCAAATAACATCTTGTGGCAGCAAACATCATAATTTAAATATGTGTTGTGTAAAAAGCTACTTTCATTTATCCATCCTAAACCTAATGTTAAAGTTAATTCCAGTGCTATCTAGGGATCAGCTGGAGGTCAGGGAGTGGTATTCCCCATCACTCTCTCTATACCACTCAGTTTTGTATTTTCATGGTTTGTTCGTGGCTAGACAAACCACAAACCCGGATTCAGACACGACACTAAACCAAACCATGGCTTAACTCAGGATAGTACAGGATGAAGGGAGACGCGAAGCAGCCACAATTTTGCTCCATGCATTCATATAAACGTTCACTCACACTTAGCCATGGTTTGGCTTAGCATTACATACAAACTGAGCCACTGACTTAAACGGCATAGAATTAGTTAGACTGCATTTTATTGCCTGAAATAACTGCCTGAAATTGCTACACAGCATAGTAACCAAATTAAAGGCATTTCACCTTTATTTTTATTTATTATATATAAATAAGGTAAAGTCAATTTCAGCATTGTAAAACATCTTAGCATGATGAACAAAAACATTTAAGCTACTACAATGCAATACTGCTCTGTAATAAGTAATAGAAAGGAAATAAAGTCACACATTTTAGTTAACTTTGAACCTAGTTAGACACAGCACTCTTCACCTCCAGCCCATTTAGAAAGCCATTATTTTCTATCTTGAATTCCACTTTCAGCATAGCCTACTAAGCCTGTGGAGCATTCTCAATTCTGACAATTTAAGCCCGAGCCCAAGTGATTGTATAAAGCCCTTTGAAGTTACTTCAGCTCATGAAACCCATTCACTGCAGCAAAGGAGCTTTGCAGTTAACCAGTTTTCCTGCTCCATGACAGGAATAAATCATGCAGCTTTGTTTTCTGCATTTAATATTTTAATAAAGGGAAATCAAGAGCCTTGACTCAGTTCGGCAGTGAATTACAACCAATTAGTTTGAACATATAAATTGCTGTTGATATATTTAATTTAAATAGAGAATTTGTTATTAAAATATATGGTGGTAATTCAGAAACTAACAGCAAAATGGCTACCCACGCTGTACATTAAAAATTGTCGACAGTCTCCTAATACACTTAAATTTAGAATTCATGAATAATTTTATGAAGTGACATGATTGACAAGCTTCTCTCTTGAGATCTATAGCAGCTTCCAGAAAGGCAAGTAGCTAAGAATGTGAAAGTGGCAGGGAGAATCTAGTGAAAAAGTATACAGCTAATTTGACTTCAGAATTCTTCCTTCTCAACAGACTTGTTGGAAAATGGACAAGTCTCCAACTGACAAAGTTGAGGGGAAATAACTAAAGGTGGAGTACTGAAGGATCAAGTTGTCTGTTTGTGGTAACTGATAATTTCCACTGTAAAGAATTTGCAGAAATGAACATGTTATCCATGGGAAACTAGAGTTTTACTCTAACAACAACAAAAAGTCTTTATAACACACAAAAATTGCATTATACGCATCACTCTCCAAATAGATAGCTGTCACTTCTGCTGGGCATGTTGACATTTTCTGCAGGACATTTTAAGATTCCACTGATTGGTTTCTGAGTGGCACAACACAGCTCACTCTCAGCATGTATTTTCTATAGGTATCTGACACTGGAAATGGAGTTCTGATTCCTGAGACACACCCAACCCCAGGAGCCACAGCAGTACATTCTTAGTGTAATTAAAGGTCCATTGAGTAACTTCTACTTTATGTAAGTAAAAAAAAGAGCAACCCAAAAGCTACCATGGTAGTAAATTAGCCTTGCATGTAAGGCCACAAAAGTTACTAACATGCCTTTTTCTTATTTTTACTAGCCTGCTGAAGCTGGGGGGAAAAAGACAGGGCTTCATCATTTTGCAAGAGCCAGCTGCAGTTCTATTCTAGGTACAAATGATGAACAAAGTGTTCTGCCATTCTTCTACCAGCCTGCTCACTTGCCTGCATAAAATTCCTTCTCACCTATGACTAAGAAGCTAGTGTATATATATCAGCGACAGGGGCCAAATGTGCCCTTCTGCACCGTCTACCTGGCCCTTGGGACTCTTGCCACATCACCCCCGCCCCACTGGCCCTGCTCTGCACTTTCCTTGAGTAATTCTGCTTGGCTGGGGTGTGTCATTGATTTTTTATAATGATTCCCTGCTTGCTTGGATGGGGAGTGGGTAGAGAGTTGTGTGTAGAAACTAACCTTCTGTTCAAAGGCAAAATTTACATTTGTTGCTCTTCTCACTTTTGTCTCCAGTCCCACCCACCACTGGCATATGGTCTCAGGAAGTTACCCAGAAAGGAATGCAGGCCTCACTAAATAATGGGCTGCAATAACCAGTACAATGGATTTTGGTGGGGAGCAGGAGTAATTGCTAATCTTACTTTACAGAGACAGTATTGTAGAGATTCATTAAAATGACTCATGGAGATATCTGTCTCTGTTATCCTCTCTAAGTCATCTGTCTATAATCAGTACACAACACTCTGAGCTTGACTGGTGTCTGTTCATATAAATTTTTAAGATCAGGCATGTTTTCTATAGCAGAGCTTTATTTTTTTACTAAGTATGTATGGGAATATATCCATCCTTGGCTATATGGACATGCCATTTTCCTTACCAGTCAGAGCTCCTCCAAGACTTCCTCTTCTAAACGGTCTCCCATCTTCACTGAGTTGCCTTTTAAATTTCAGTGGCTTGCTGGGGCCAGAAGAAACTTCAGGGTTGCTGGATTTCCGAAATGGCATAGATGGAGGTGACAATATACTATCAAGCTGTAAAAAAAAAAAAAAAAAAAGGAGAGATGCTGGAGTTAAAATCCATTCTCAACTGGAAATACAGGCAACCCCCATTTACATGGGGATTATGTTCATGGCTTCCACACATGTTGGTGGAGCATGTGTAAGCTCACTCCGGCCACTTCCGGATTGTGGCGATGTGCACATGCACTATTGTGCATGCACTGAGGAAGCATAAAATGGTCGTTGTAAAAGATACCATTTGTATGTGTAAAAAAAAGAACGCTTGCTAGCTTCAGAGAACACCATATTGCCGTAAGCTATTTAAACAAGGAGAGAGATGGAATGCTAGCAAACCTTCATCTGCCCACAGGCGATATGTTCCCCATATGCACACACACACTTACAAATGAAACTGAAAGCAATTTGAAGGAGGACTATCTGGTCATTGTTCACATCTCATTTTTGCACTTGGAAAGGGCAAGATAAAATACAATTAAATATAGTAAGTTTAGGTAAAGGTAAAGGGACCGCTGACTATTAGGTCCAGTCGTGGCCGACTCTGGGGTTGCAGTGCTCATCTCGCTTTACTGGCCGAGGGAGCCGGCGTACAGCTTCGGGGTCATGTGACCAGCATGACTAAGCCGCTTCTGGCAAACCAGAGCAGTGCACGGAAACACTGTTTACCTTCCCACCGGAGCGGTACGTATTGATCTACTTGCACTTTGATGTGCTTTTGAACTGCTAGGTTGGCAGGAGCAGGGACCGAGCAACAGGAGCTCACCCCGTCGCGAGGATTCGAACCGCCGACCTTCTGATCGGCAAATCCTAGGCTCTGTGGTTTAACCCACAGGACCACCCGCATCCCAATGGTAAGTTTACATCATATCAAAAACCTACAAAGCCTATTTGAATTGAGATGACAAAATAAATGGCTGTGTAATGTGGAGAGATGCAACTCTCACACCACTTTCAATTATTTAAAAAAATACTGTCTGTCAGCTTTTGTTTGAGCTACCCCTGTCATGAATCTGGGTGCCAATACATTGGCAGCTTTATGTTTTCCAAATATTTCTCATAATTATTTGCCAATGCTAATCAAAAACTGTTCTGAATATACAATTAGTACAGTACTGTTGTTATTTCAGGATGAAAGCATAGAGTGGCTATACTTAAGCCTTGTTCATGGAATTTTAACTGGTAGCTATATATGCAGAAAAGTTCAAAATGCAGGTGACCATGCAATAAAGTCTCATTGGTTCTTTGCTGCAGTAGGCTTCTCTACATGGGAATTGGAACTTTGAATGGGAGAGAGAGAGAAGAGCCGATAGAGGGAGAGATGTAACAATTATTATTCATAAAGGATAGAAACAATACCAAGGCGGGTTTGCAAGCAAGTACTTGTCTGCTAGCCTCAGGCAGAGTAAAAAAAGATTCCTAAAAGGTGGTGTCTGCTGCCTTAGAGCACCCAATTTGCAACAAATATCTAATATGAGAATGTAGATATTTTATTTTTATTTTTTTAAGCTAAAATCCATTGAACATTCTCAGTATAAGCCTACTTTTTCTCAGTGAAGTATTTTTCCACCAGAAGTCTCCTGGTTTGTTTTATAAAGTAAAAGGTGATCACACCAAATTGCAACTAGTCAGGCTACATGACCTTATCTTTTGTGTAACATTTCTTGTCCCTGGACCAAGTCATTGCCAAGTGTGACGTTGCCTGGAATGTTAGCAATTAACGTTCAGAGTACAATCCTGTGCACACTTACCCATCAAACTTAACAAAGCTTGCAACGTAAACACATATAGGGCCATATGTTATCTGACTATATGTTGTTTCCTTCACTAAGAGGGAGAAAATGGTATGGTTTTCATACAACTCTTTAAGCTTTACTATTGTTGCACGCCACCCCAATCTCCAAGTGGTGCAAGATTCCAGGGGTTCCAAGCACATACCCAGAGTTTCTGTTTCCTTTTGGAATGAGGTACAGTAGAGACTGTTGTGTCTTTGTAATATATGGTCTATTTACACATATATACAACCTGAGCCTCAGTATTTAACACCCCAAGAGGTCTTTGCCACAACATTAGAGTCAGAGAGAAATCAAACATTGCTTCCTCTCTCCAGCTTGCTGCTTTTCTTCTACCTTCTGAGTTGGGCTTGACTGCCTATAGAGCTATCAGATAGAATGCTACCAATAGGTTTTACATATATTTGGGGCCTATTGCTCCAGCCTAAAATATTAACCACATTACTTGTGGATACAGAAAGCTCACCCAATTAAGCTCAACAAAATGGAACTTTCAATTCTACCTGAAAAAGGTACACACAGGGATTTCCTCTGTGTATTCTGTAGTACAGTTGTACGTTGGTTTACAAACTTAATCCATTCTGGAAGTCCGTTCTTAAACCGAAACCATTCTTAAACCAAGGCGTGCTTTTCCTCATTAGTTAATGAGAGCTCCCGCCATCGGTGCCCTTCCACCGTTCCGCTTCCGTTCTTAGACCAAGGTAAAGTTCGCAAACCATGACACTACTTCTGGTTTTGCGGAGTTCGTAAACCGAATTGTTCATAAACAGGACTGTTCTTAAACCAAGGTACCACTGTATTTATAAATCTCATGACATAAACTTTTGCAATATATGCATAACCACCTATAGATGAAATTAGAATGAACTGGTCTCCATCCAGCAAAGTATAAAAACGTGTTTTCATGATGTACAGACAAACATATTAAGAATATTAAGCTGGGAGGAATAACATCATGAAAACACACCACTGAATTTTCATATTCTGTTTTAAGCTCCATTTTAACTATATTGCAGCAAGAGATGGAAAAGCCACCAGATGGCACTACATAATTAACAAAATAGAAACAATTCTGTGTGTCTCAAAACTTACTGTATCTTAAACTAACACCAAGTGTATTTAACAGACACACAAAATAAAGACTACACCCTCAGGGAGAAGAATTTGCATTGGCTATTTTGAATATTTGTAATAAAACAAAAATCTATTTAATTTTCCTCTTATACCATCCATTTCTCCATGAAATCAGTTTGTTTCCATCAACACAGCAGCACTATTTTTCTAGAAAAAAAGGGTGCCGGAACTCATCTTGTTCTCTTATAGTAACAGATTTGCCTGAAGAGAGTCTTTAAACCTCTTTTGCTGACCTCTTTTGCGCTTTCCATTTTTAAGTTCGGAATAGAGTACAGTGGTACCTCTAGTTACAAACTTTATTTGTTCTGGAGGTCTGTTCTTAACCTGGAACTGTTCTTAACTAGAGGCGTGCTTTCGCTAATAGGGCCTCTTGCTGCCACTGCACCGCCCGCACACGATTTCCATTCTCATCCTGGGGCAAAGTTCTCAACTCAAGGTAACTCTTCCAGGTTAGTGGAGTTTGTAACCTGAAGCGTTTGTAACTCGAGGTACTGCTTTGGAAGACAATAATCAGGCATCAGAACCACATGACCAGTCCAACGAAGTTGATGTTGAAGAATCATTGCTTCAACACTGGTGATCTTTGCTTCTTCCAGTACAACGGCGTAAGTTTGCCTGTCTTCCCGAGTGATGTGTAAAAATTTTCAGAGACACCGTTGATGGAATCTTTCAAGGAGTTGGAGATGAAGTTTATACGCGGTCCATGTTTCACAATCATATAGTAAGGTTGGTAGTACAATAGCTTTGTAAACAAGCATTTTGGTTTCCCTGCGAATGTCTCAGACCTCAAATACTCTGCACTTCAATCAGAAGAAAGCTGCACTCGTAGAGCTCAGGCAATGCTGGATTTTGGCATCAATGTCAGCCCTTGTGGAAAGATATTTGTGGTGCTGCAGAGAGGTTGTTTTGTGCTTGTTGGTGTACCACTTTGGTTTTTTGGATTTTGGGTGATAGGCCAAACTTTTTGTAAGCTTCTGCAAAAATATTTAGGATGGTTTGAAGGTCATCCTCTGAGTGTGTACACACTATGTTGTCATCAGCATAATGAAGCTCTATGGTGGAAGTTATGGTAGCCTCACTCTTTGCTTTCAGCCTACTCAGATTAAAGAGCTTTCAATCTATTCAATATATGATTTCTATTCTGGTGGGTAGTTTCCCTTCAACAAAGTGTAGGATCATGGGAATGAAAATAATAAATAGAGTTGGGGTGATAACACAACCGTTTAATACTGCCTTGCAGTCTCCTGAACTGACAGAGGTCTTGTCAGAGACAGTGTTGATGACTCCCAGACTGCTCATCCATGCTGAGGTGACTGGCTCTGGGGTAAAACCACTCCTCAAGAAACCCTCCCTGTATTTTGAAAATCTAAGTAAAGCCAGTTGCTAATCTCCCCTTCTTGGGCAAGGTTCTTGAGTGGGTGGTTGCAGACCAGATCCAGGCACTTGTAGAAGAAACTGATTTTCTAGCTCCATTTCAACTGGGATTTAGTCTCAGTTCCAGCACATATACTGCTTTGGACACCCTGAATGATGACTTCTGTCAGGAGAGAGATAAGGGAAATGTGCCCCTGTTAATTCTCCTCAATCTCTCAACAGCTGGCTGGGGAGGAGACTTAGGGGGAAGTGGAAGGCCCAGGTTGACAGCTTTACCAGAGCCAGTCTTGCCTATAGGTTTCTCTGTTTTGTATTCTGTTTCCTCAAATAAAGCATCAACCTTACTGCTCATCTCTGAGCTTCTGTACTGACCTGTAGCTGAGCCAACCCTGATAACAGCTTGGGGGTCTTTCTGGATCCATTGCTGTCGCTTGAGACTCAGGTGGCTTTGGTGGCACAGAGTGCCTTCCATCAGCTTTGGCTGACAGCCCAGCTGTACCCCTACCTGGACAAAGATAACCTAACTTCTGTTGTCTACGCTCTGGCAATCTCTAAAGATTACTGCAACACGTTACAAGGGGCTGTCTCTGAACATGGTTCAAAAATGCCAATCCTGGCCCAACTGCACTGGCTGCCAATTAGCTTCTGAGCTCAATTTGAAGTGCTCAAGGACTGCAATACCTCAAGGACTGCTTCCTGCCATTCCGTCCCCCGTCCCCCCATATCAACGAACCTGGGTCCTGCAATCATCATTTGAGTCCCTTTTTCATGGCCACACTTTCATGATCTCCTATCAGTCCCACCAGGTCCAAAGCCCACCAGCCACCACTGTCTTGGACCCTTCATATAATACCTTTCATACCACCCCGTAATCCTATGGGAGAAGACTTCCTTTGGGAAAGCTACTCTCTTTCTTAAGAATTCTCTTCCTTAGCCTGGTTAAATACCAGGAAAAAATAGAAAGGTTCCCTAACACAGAAAAGGTTAAGCATAATTTTTCAATGCTCTCAGAAAAATATTGAAAATGTAACTAATCTTTATATTCCATAGAAATTATTTTTTAAACTGTTGAATGTCTTATGATAAACCAAATATATATAATTAGACAAATACTAATTTTAAATCAGCCATAATATATTTAGAATACTTTGTATTTATAAGCAACTATTAACATATTTTATATGCATCACCATTGATTTAAACACTGGCTTATTTAAAAAGACAAAAAAATGTGACAGTTTCACAGCCACAGGGTAAAACCAGCAAGCTTGCTTTCAAAGTCACTTTCAATCTTAAGGAAAAGAAATTAAGCACATATTAAAGAGGCATTCATATTCATGGTTTGTTGACACCACCATCATTTGGTTAGTGAAAAATGCTTTAATCTACAAAAGAGAATATGTATTCTTGGGAAGGAGATACTGTATTTACCAGGAATACTAATGAAGTCACCTCAGTTTAGTTCATTTACAAAATCCATTTCTACTCTGTCACCAACAAATTTCAAAGCTACCTAAAATGGCTTAATTCGATCAGATACTATGTAGGCTTCAGAAAGCTAATTGTTCATTCAGGTCTATGCACTTCGACCCAAGCTCAATTAGATCTCATTTTCTCCTCTGTTACATTAAAGTATAAAAATACAAATACAAGCTAGCACATTTCTAATCCCAGAGTAAAAAATCTTGAGCTGGAAAACAATGGTTGTGTGCCTGTTCTTCTAGGACTTTTTCTTATCCTCTAGTTTTTTCCATTCCATCCGAGGGAGCTGGTGTTTGTCCACAGACAGCTTTGTGGGTCATGTAGCCAGCAGGACTAAACCACTTCTGGAGCAACGGGACAGTGTGACGAGTGCCAGAGTGCATGGAAATGCTGTTTACCTTCCTACTGCACCAGTATCTATTTATCCTCTTGCACTGGTATGCTTTTGAACTGCTAGGTGGGCAGAAGCTGGGACAGAGCAACGGGAGCTCACCCTGTCATATGGATTTGAACTGCCGACCATCAAGAGGCTCAGTGGTTTAGAGCACAGTGCCACCTATGTCCCTCTAGGGCTTCTAGTGCATCACAGCGGCTTTGCTTTTCCAGAGGATCTATTTGTTTCTGGATAATTATTTCTTGTAGAGATTTGTTTCCTTTTGTTAGAAAAAGTTGCATCTAATATGACCTCTTGCTAGAGTTTTAAAGGACTACTATTCTATATTAGCATTCATATCCTACGCTAGATCACTTCACATCATTCTCACAGCTTCCAAATGCACCTATGTAATAGATATCATAACTTTTCACTTACTTTCTCTGCAAGCTGTATGCATGGGTAGTGTCCCATTTCACCACTTGAGGCGGAACAGGAACATGGTGCCCCCCTGCCCCTGAAGCATCTCTTACCTCTCTTAACCTGGGTTGTGCAACAGCGCCTGTGAAATGGTAGTGGCGGGTTCTGCTGAGATCTTACTGAACTATCAGGAGATCTTGTGTGCTTCACTGAAATCTCAAAGGATTACAGTAAAATCTCTCAAGAAATTAGCAGAATACATTGCCAGCCCTGGTTTTAGGCATGCACTGAAATTTGGTGCCATGCTGGAGTTACCTAGCAAATGTAGCTATGTTGCTAGCTTACAGAAGTATATCCAAAGCAAATAAGACTTTGCAAGTGTCGCCTGACCCTCAACGGGATGATCACAGTTGCTCAGTGATGTATAATAAACTTCTTATCTAATTAACCCCAGCACCTATTTCCTTTTATAGAATACTAGATGTGTCACCTATATATCATATCATATCATATCATATCATATCATATCATATCATATCATAATATCATATCATAATGTATATATAAACCGTTCCGGGGGCAGATGGGGCTCATCAACCTGGGAAGCTGGCCCACCTAAGAGATGGAAAACTCTGATCCTAAACCTCCACTGCCCTGCGGGATATCTTTGGGAAAAGAAAACACTACACTTCATTGTCTCTCGACAGATGGATGCCAACAACAATTACATAAATATAAAATACTGGTCAAGCTGTTAATATAATAAAATTGTGTGATCCAAACTCTGCAGCATTCCTATATATTTAAATAAATATATTAATTATTCAGGATGTTAAGACAAAGAATAGGAAAAACAAAGCACATGCAGCAGTAAGTGTTGTGCTATTAATTTCCTCATAACAGCAGCACAGCCTAAGGCTATGCCTCCAATGCTTATGCCCGTGTGAAAAAGCTAGGCAGAAGAGCAAGGAGGGAGTGACTGGACAGGTTTTAGAAGAAGACGCATCCTGGAGCTCTCTTCATGTAGATTGTATACACCAAGGGGTTTCACTCTTCCTTATAAAAGATGCCATGTGATTGAGGCAAAAGTATTCACTTTATTTATAAGGATGTCCATGCCTCTGGGAGTGTAGCTATCAAGTCATGGGAACAGACAAAGAGGACGGGGGGGGGGGAGTTAGGCATAGAAAAAGCAAGTTTTCAAAACTTTGAGGGACAGAATCATTTTAGTCAAGAAGATGCTGTATGGAGCAGCAAGAGAAAATGGAGAAATTACGGAAAGATTTTAGGTTTGACCCCCCCCCCCAAAAAAAAGGCAGATGAAATAAGAGGACAAATACAAACAAAGGTAGTTAAGTAATATGCAGTGGATGTAGTGGCCTTCCCTGTACATGTTTTGGACCTCAGTTCCCATCAGTCTTAGCCACCACTAAAACAAACATAATAACTGAAGGTCAGAGGCAAGAGGAATGCCTTAGAGACACCCATGTTGCATGACACAATGGAATAAGCAGCATACATTGTGTAATATCATTGCATTAATAGTGACCATAGCTATAGTATAATGCGGTCAGAGTTGTATTCCACAACAGTTAATTTTAAAAAAGGGAAGGTGATATTCATGAAAAGTGGCAAGTAACATGAAAATATCCTCCCAGTACTATCGCAATTTCCTACCAAACATACAACTCACATCCCCTAAGTCAGCATCTGCCAAATCATGTTTAGTTTTTAAAAACATCAAACTATACAAATCACTATGTTATTGTGGATTTATTTTCAGGAAGCAGTTTGTTTACTTAAGGTGCTTGCATAAGGAGCGAGTTCCCTTGATAAAATTAGTGATGTTTTCTGTTGATGCTTACCTTTATTTCTCTTAAAGGAAAGGCGTCATTTGATTTCCTCACTACAGCTACAACACGCTAAAAACAAATCTACAAAAAAATCTACTATAAATTACAATGAATGAAAAAATAACCAACATGCAGAAGTACTTCATAATTTACTGTTAATACTATGTAATGCCAAGCATCAAGCTAGCAATAAAATAAAATAAATGATAAAGGCATCTGAATAATGTATCATTTTCATATCCACATTTTTATCAAGTCATAAAAAATTAGTATTTTGCCTAGCTTATCAAGAGTTCTACCATAATCCTAGGACTCTCAAGAAACTGCACTTCCTTTCCAAATGAGAAAAGAAAGAGAAATAATTTCAAGCCCTACAACTGTAGCTTGAAATAACAATAAAAAAAAATTTAAGTGAGTGAAGATTATGTACCAAGTGAAAGAAAAGAACATTTCCTATTCCTGATGCTCTCTGGGGAAGCCCAAACTCCTCTCTGATCAGGAAGCAGAACAAGCATTTCCACAATTACAGCAACAGGAAAGCCTGCCTGATCCCATCCCTAAACCATAAAAACACAAACCTGTAACATACTACCATCCTAGAAAACTACCGGTATTTCAGAGAAAAACAGGACAGTCACATACTATACACCAGGGGTCAGCAAACTTTTTCAGCAGGGGGCCAGTCCACTGTCCCTCAGACCTTTTGGGGGGCTGGACTATATTTTGGAAAAAAAATATGAACAAATTCCTATGCCCCACAAATAACCCAGAGATGCATTTTAAATAAAAGCACACAATCTACTCATGTAAATCCGGTCCGCGGGCCGGATTTAGAAGGGGATTGGGCCGGATCCAACCCCTGGGCCTTAGTTTGCCTACCCATGCTATACATCTATTCATCCTAGAAATCATTAGCACAGTATGAACTAATCTTACATTTCCAGTGTGTGAAATACTTCCATGAAACTACTAGAAATGTCATTTACAAGTTCCCTAGCACAACAGTGATGACCATTCCTGGACTGAGAGCTTAACTACGATAGTTCAGACAATGGTGACTTTAAAGTTGGATTACTGCAATGCACTCTATATGGAGTTTCCCTTGCACTTGATCCAGAAGCCACATTCAGTGCATAATGCTAAAGGTACCTCGGGTTAAGAACTTAATTTGTTCTGGAGGTCCGTTCTTAACCTGAAACTGTTCTTAACCTGAGGTACCACTTTAGCTAATGGGGCCTGCCGCCGCCTCACGATTTCTGTTCTCATCCTGAAGCAAAGTTCTTAATCCGAGTTACTATTTCTGAGTTAACGGAGTCTGTAACCTGAAGCGTCTGTAACCTGAAGTGTCTGTAACCCGAGGTATCACTGTATTAGATACTAGCATTTTAAAGTTTCCCGCAATCCATTTAAGTATGATACCCCTGCTTTAATATGGAATAGAAGACTCAACCTGTGAAATGATTTTAGATTAACATCAATTTGCTATTTCACAGCTCAAATGATTATATTCAAATAAATTTGCATAACTATTGTGCCCTTGAAGTATTGAAGGAAGTGCAAGCTATGATCACTTCAGAAACAAAAGTTACAACTCTTGTTGGAAATATCATTTTAAACTATTTTCCCCCATTCTATATATTACAGTAACATAGAAGAATAAAGTAGGCTAAAGAAGTAAGTTTGCCCTTAATTCCCAATGCCACTAAATTAAAGCTGGAACTTTGCAAACAAATAATCAAGTTTTAAAATTGAAAATCTACTGTTTAATCCACTTAAAACTTTCAGCACTACTTATAGCACACTCATTAAAAGCCTGTTTACAGTAAACTGAAGTTATTACAGGATATATACCCTTGCACCCTACTTTCTTCAGTAATCGGCCTCGGCCCAGTATACCTGAAGGAGCGTCTCCACCCTCATCGTTCTGCCCGGACGCTGAGGTCCAGCGCCGAGGGCCTTCTGGCGGTTCCCTCATTGCGAGAAGCAAAGCTACAGGGAACCAGGCAGAGGGCCTTCTCGGTAGTGGCGCCCGCCCTGTGGAACGCCCTCCCATCAGATGTCAAAGCGATAAATAACTACCTGACATTCAGAAGACATCTTAAGGCAGCCCTGTTCAGGGAAGTTTTTAATGTGTGATATTTTAGTGTATTTTTGGTTTCTATGGAAGCCGCCCAGAGTGGCTGGGGAAACCCAGCCAGATGGGCGGGGTACAAATAATAAATTATTATTATTATTATTATTATTATCATCATCATCATCATCATCATCATCACCATCATCACCATCATCTTTATTATTCAGCCATTTCAATAACCACGTTACTTATTTATCTTAGATGGTGGGTGGTCGCGGACCAATTCCAGGCATGCCTGGAGGATGCAGAGCATTTGAACCCCTTCCAATTGGGTTTCAGGCCCCATCATGGGACTGAAACCACATCGGTCATGCTGGTTGATGATCTCCAGCAGGCTAGGAACAGAGGTGAAAGCTGTTCCCTGGTTCTGCTGGATTGCTCAGCAGCTTTCCATTCGGTCGACCACTAGGCCTGGGCAATGTATCAATAAGTTGCCCAGAACCAGTATGAGGATCCGACCATGATGGCTGCTTCACCCAGTGGTATATCACGAGTGAAACCGCCGCCACCTCTGCCACCAGCGCCCCTAAGGAGAAACGAACTGCAGCCAAGCACTGGTGGCAGAGACTAAGGAGTAGCAGCAGTTTCACTCGCAATATACTGCTAGGTGAAAATGCCATCACACCCTGGCCATCATACAACTGAGGGAGGAACAAGCTACACTGACCTCTGGCAATGGCGTTACATCCAAACTATGGACTGCACAAACTTGATCATGAATAAAACTTCCCTTCCAGTTGTGGTTTGTTTGAAGTGAAAGAAACCACAATCCCCAATTCAGATATGATGCTAAGCAAATAATAATGGGTTGTTGTTCTCACTCATGCTAAGCAGGAGCCGTCTAAGATCAACTACTATCATAATGTGCCAAAGTTAAGAGAACTGTGTAAATGTACACGTGTGCAAGAGCACAATCCTACAAATTCACTCCACACACTATAAGAGTGAAATGAGCACAGTGCTAATAGCAGCTTCAGGACCAGGATTTTCATTAGGACCACAGCAGGGGAGAAAAGGGTAAGTTCTTCCTCCCTTCTTGAAACAAAATAAAAAAATTCCTTCCAGTAGCACCTTAAAGACCCAAGAACTAACTTAGTTGGTCTTTAAGGTGCTACTGGAAGGAATTTTTTTATTTTGTTTTGACTATGGCAGACCAACACGGCTACCTATCTGTAACTCCCTTCTTGAGGCAGCCTCAATTCTGATCAGGCTGCCTACACCTACTGTTTTGACTTTTTTAAAATGAAGATGTAATGTAACATGTACTTTAGCCCTAAATTAGAACCACATCAATTGCAGCTTTACACGGTTTATTCTCAGCAAGGCACATTTCCACAGCAAAACACACACATTAAGCAGTTGGAATTATCTCTGTGCAAAGTAAGATTTTTTATTTTTTTAATAATATTTATTAAAAAATTTCCAGAATAAAAAGGAAAGATAGCAAGAAAGAAAGAAAAAACAGATATGATTTACACTTGGTTTCAGTGGCATCTTTCCCGGACTTCCCCCCCCCTCCCCCTCTTGTATTCCATTTCCCTTAAAATTGATTCCACAGATTCTTACCCCAAATTTTAAAACCTTATTTGTAATTTTAAATAACCCATTTATTCCAAATTAATTTATCTTATTTATCTTAATGAACCATTTCTCCTTATATTTTATATAATTCCCTAAGATCGACCCCATTTCCCTTCCACGAATTCCCCTATTTTCAAACAACAAACATGAAAAAAGAAAAGAAAGAAATAATATATAATTTTACAGCCTTTGGATTCCAAATCTCCCCCCCCCCCCCCATTCCCCGGTTCCAATCCCCAAAGTTCATCCATTGTCTACTGCCAGCCTGGTGTATCCACGTCTATATCTCAACTCCACTTTGCCGTCTTTTGATAGCTTTTAATTTCAGAAAGTCCAATCTCGAAAAAACTCTCAGAAAAAGTCATTGTTCTTCCATCCAGACCTCTATGTTTAAGAGTCTAACTTAAATTCTATTTCTTGGTCCTTTTAAAGTCTGGATGTTCCAAATACTCCAGCTTCAAATTTGGTCCAGCTCTTATTCCTCAGGTTGCTTTTTCCTGTTCTGCTGCAGAAACCTTCTAATTCAGAAACTTCTTGTTCTCCACAGAGGCTTTTGTTATTCAGGAACATAACTTGCGTCAAGTCCCTTCCTTTCTTCAATAGATAAATCCATTGTCTCCTTTAGTATAGAAACCTCTGTAGACAAAATAATGCTTCGTTTTTGCAGCTTTCCCAAGAGATAACAGATCCTGCTCAAATTCAGAGTATTTTTCCACTTGCTGCTACTGTTGCAATGTCCCAGCTTCCCTCTAGAGGGAACTTAATTTCTTTCAAAATCAGACCCAAAAGTCAAATAACTTGTTGCCTTTATTTCCAATAATTTATGTCCAAATTGTAACAAATCTAACCAGCAAAGCCATCGTAACAAAGTTCTCTTTTATTTTCCTGCTTTGACAGCTACTTTGACAGCTGTCAAAGTTTCTGTGTCTCTTCACCAGTCTCTCATAGCGGATCGTTCCCGGTTCCCGGGGGGGTTGCACTTTAGTTCCCACAAATCAGTCTTCTCCTCCAGCACAATTATTGTAATTTCCCTTCGTGAAGTTAAAATTTTTTTTCAGGTAAACAAGTTCATCTCTCGATCTTAGTTGTCAAATCCTTGCGTTGAGCCATCTACAACGGGGGGGCAGACTTCCTTTTTGCACTCCCCCCGCTCGCTCCAAATTCAAAGCTCAAGTTTCCCTTTTAAGTCCAATCAATTTACTCACGGGTTGTTCCTTTTAGTCCAAATCCAAAATTTTCAAAGAAGAAGTCGTTGCTCTCCGCCAAATGGCATGCGGCTTTGCTGGGCAGGGGAAGCATTGGACTCACAGCACCACACCCCCCTGTCACCCGCTCCGCAGCCTTTAAAAAGGCTCCTTCGCGGGTCGGGGGGCGCAAACGGTGCCCGCCGAGTCACCAAGTCCATGGGCATCTCCGCCCATGGTTTTTGAGGGTCCCCGCGTCGCCGGCACGGCAGGACCCGACCCCTACCCAGCCGACTCCCTCCGGAGCTCGGAGGGAGTCCGCCATTCGGCGATGGCGCTGACCCGGAAGCCCTGTGCAAAGTAAGATTTTAGATTCCCCAGAGCAGTTTTGAGGAACACAAAAAGAACAAACATTGGAAATTTTTAACTCTACTGAATGTTACAAGCTTTGGAAGAAATAAGATTTACAAAATGCTTTAAACTATTGCAATAACCACTGCAATAAGTAGCAACAAAATGTGTTTCCACTATAATGAAACCTCTTCAACCTCAATGTATGTCATGCCAGACTTTATAAATTCTATGTAAATAAAACAAAACACAACCAGAAGCTTATATAGTACTACAAGCAAGATCCATCAGTTTAAATTCCAGCTGTAGGTGAACTGCAATGCTATAGAATTCACCATGTCTCTTTTTTATGTATTCACGTTTTAGAAGAGGACAGTTATTTTGTACTCTGGTATCTCTACTCAAGTACAAAATATAAAGTGATGATTGGCCCTTAGTATTCTAGACAAAAGCCTTGCCATGAAGCAGGCTTGTTTTCTAGCTTCCTGGTGACTTCCATCAACCATTCAACATGAAAGCATTTATTTCTGTAGTGCTGTTAATCCCTTCAAGGTATAAAACAAACATTCCAGATTTATGCATTGCTATTATCTTATGTCAAACATTATGTTAAAAAGATCAGTTCCATTTATAAAACATGACAGCTGTGGCTTCATTAACATTAAGGAGCTGTTTTAATGACTCAGGATTGGATTGTAAAGATTAAAAACATAAAGATTAAAAATTAAAAATTTATGAAACTTAGAATTAGAGCTCATCTACTCCTTCCTCCACAACAAAGAACTCAACTTTTTAAAAATAAGTTCTATTAAAAATCAATTTGGTCTGTCTTATCACTCAAAGTATAACTTCTTCCCATGTTGTCACGTCTGCTAACCACAAGAAGCCAAGCAACTCAAACTTTAGATCAGCATAGTTGACCATATAATCTGTAAATAATTTAGAGCACAGGACAGCTATTTAAGGCCTTTTTTGAACTTTGACAATTGAGAAAGTTCTCACTTTAGGATATTTAAGACCTGTGTAGGTCGTCTGTCGTTTATTCCAACTCAACAGACCTGGACATTTATGTCCCAGTGCTCATACCAGTGACATTTGCTGATTTTTTTAAATTTATTTTTTTGTTACAACTGCGCCCCAAGTTCATTGTTGTGATTTCCCCCCTCTTACTAGACAATGAATGTGTATCTGGCAATTTTGTACAGGAGCACTGACCAAACCACAGTATAAAGGAACATAAAAGGTCTTCCAGCCTAATTTTAGAAGCAAAACATGCATATTTGCTAGTAAAAATTAATTAAGAGTTAGTACCTTTTGGAGCTATATACCCAACTGTATACTGTATATCCAAAAGCTTACACATTACCCCATCATAAAATTGGCAATGTTCCTCCACTATAAAAGGACCTACTTACAGTCTGCTATCCATTTATTGAGCCTATAGTTCCTCTTTTGTCAGAGAAGTTTGCTGCTAGCATGTCATCACTTTCTTAGATGTCACATGAGAGTCATAGTCCACAAAGCTCTTCACTATTGCTATTGCTGCCATTCTACTTAGCAATGCAGCTAAATGGGATACTTAGAAATATGGCATCTATTAAATATCATCTGCCTTGCTGAGGGGCAAAACATTCAGACTTCACTAAGCGCATTGAACCAGGGGACGCTTACAATATAACAAGAATTATTGAAAACGGACAAAGCTGGAGGCACTCACACATAGGAAATATCGTAGTTATCTAGGAACCATCACAACAGTAAATCATATGGCCTCTAGCAAGCAAAGACTCCCAGAAATCCATGTCAAAGGGCTTAGAGGTAGAAACAATTAAATGACTCTTCCATTACTTTTAAGCACAATTAAGTGTTGCATACCAAGACACAATAATAAACTGTACTGGCTTTTCATCGCAGAACATGGGCTCTTATTTTATCTTTTAACTGTCTTTATTGACAGTGACAGCAATAGAAATGATAAATTAATATTCCTGTTTTTTTGTTTCACCCACCGATCTCTCAAGCTACTTCCAGATGATTAGCCTTTAGCACTACCCAATCATTACACTTCCACTGTAAGCTAATTTTGCTGCATTTGCAGCACCATAATGACCTCCATGGGGCGCAAGCATGGGCGGTGTGTATGGAGGTCCTGGACCCAGATGACAAGACCCCACTCTAAGCCCCACTGATGTGGTACAAAGGAAAGGAAAGGAAAGCTTGGTTGCAGGAGTTGCCAGAAGGAGGCATACAAGATGCCATCCACGAAAGATGCATGCACACAAAAGCTTATAGCCAGAACAAACTTAGTTTGTCTCTATGGTGCTACTGGACATTTTTTTAAATTTTTAAAATTTATTTTATCAGAATGTATGTACATCACATTATGTTCTAGCCACACTAATCAACATGACACAGCTGCTGTAGATGGAGCCATCTGAAGCTCAGCACATTCAATATAATGAGCAATGCCATCAAATTAATTATTACGGTACCTAAAACAGTTTTCCCAAATATATATTGTTATTAGCTATGCCTATGAAATTTGTATTGTCTGTTTTAAAGTTTTAGGTGTTTTTATTCATTTTATATATAATTTATATAATTTATATAATTTAGATTTACCGTATTTTTCGCCCCATAGGACGCACTTTTTCCCCTCCAAAAATGAAGGGGAAATGTGTGTGCGTCCTATGGGGCGAATGCAGGCTTTCGCTGAAGCCTGGAGAGCGAGAGCTCTCCAGGCTTCCCGCAGATCTCCATAAGCCGCGGGAGCCCTGCACTGGGCTCCCGCGGCTTGCGGAAAGTTGCCTGCATCCCGAAGGCTGGGCGCGCTGAGCTCAGCGCGCCCAGACTTCGCGCAGCTCTCCGCAAGGCGCGGGAGCCCTGCGCTGGGCTCCCACGGCTTGCGGAGAGTGGCCTGTTCTGGGGGCTGGGGGGGAAATAAATTTTTTCCCCTTTATTTCCCCCCCCAAAAACTAGGTGCGCCTTATGGGACGGAGTATCCTATAGGGCAAAAAATACGGTATTTTTAATTGTATCATTTTATCACTTTGGTTTGCCACCCTGAGATCCTCTGGGAGAAGGGTAGGATAATAATTTAATAAATGAATGTTCAACATTTTCCTCCTACACTATTTCCCTCAAAACTGGTATTATAGTACGTATATGTTCCCTTGCAAATCAATTGAGAACTTTGCTGGGATTTATAGATCACTTCTCTCTATAGCTTTTTTTGAGGGGGAGGGAGACACTCCAATGAAAAATATTGTGGCCTGAAAAAATGCAATAGTGCCCAGATTGTGTAATATCTGATCCTTTTTAAGACAATCTTGATTTCAATTTGCCCTTTAAAAAGGCAAGACCAGTGGGATTTCAGAACCACTGCACACTGCCACTGAATACTAATGGCAACCTGCCATTGACTTTCAATTACAGCTGAAATCACAAACTAAGTAATGCTTGTTTATAAGAGAAAACTAAAAAGTCTGTTACAGAGATTTTGGAGGAAAATGAAGTAGGTCACAAAACAAAGATTTCAAACACATTTATACCATAGTGAAGCAGTTTGTGTCATAAGAGAAACTGAGTATTAACCTCAGACACTGTTTCTCAATGAAGTCCTACTCACAGTTAGACCGATTGAAATCAATGAGCTTAAAGTTACTTAACTCTACTGAATTTAATGGAGCTCTTCCAAGTATGACTAATGTTGGGTATCACTCAAAATGTGTAAGGTTTTTAAAGTCCTTATCAGACTTGCTTCTCTAAAGCCAACAGAATAACTTAGGAACATAGGAAGCTACACTATACTTAAACCATAGGTTTATCTAGATCAGTATTGTCTGCACTGATCAACAGTAGCCTTCCAGGTTTTCAGATAGGTGTCCCTCCCTGCCTTATCTAGAGATGCAGGAGATTAAACCTAGGACCTAAATTGCTCTACCAATGAAATATGGTCCTTCTCCCAAGTTTGTTTTGGTTGGTTGGTTGTTGTTGTTTTTTTTGGGGGGGGGGGAGAAGCCAAACAATAAAACCTGCCAAAGTATTTTCTAAAACATGGAATCTTGAAAAAGGATGCATAAAGTGTTTGTCTCACTCTGCCATTAAGTTCACAGGGTGATGCTGGTACAGTCACAATTTCTCATTCTAATTTACTTCACAGTATTGTTGAGAGGATTAAATGAGGAAAGAGGAACCGTGTATGCTGCCCTGATGCCATGAATGATTTAAAAAACTCCCCTGTAAATGTTATCAATGTGTCTTACCCACCGGTTATACTTGCTTATTTACCCCTGAATACTAATTTGCCCCCAAGTTTGACAAATAAATCATTTGTCATAAATAAGGCTGGCTACCAAACTCTGGTCCTAGCACCAGTTTTTAAAAGACCAATTAGATGCCAAAAACTGATCTGGAAATCAGAAAGAGCTGTCAAAAAACCAATTCAGTGTATGAATAAAACAAGTAGAAGACAACACATAACTAATACACACGGCTGTCACAGGCTCAAATTATTGGGCAAATACCTACAGAAAGAAGTATAACGAAGAGAACAGTAAACTTCCACTAAAACAAATGATTACAATATAGTTTTCTTCATTTATGCCAAGTGTCCAGAACTGCAAATATTAGATGGTGGGGGTGGGGTGGGATTTTCTTATGGAAACAGAATGACTGATGACCCAGCAGATGGGAAAGAGATATTCTAGTCTAACATTTGGCTCAGAACAATCCTCTGCTGTGTTGTCTGCTGTCAGTGCTCTACATTTTATAAAACAACACATTAGTTAGCATTTTTTCAAATGCAATTCTGCCCTTAACACCACTTACATCTTTCTCGGCTGGGTAGGGGAATTGAGTCAGTATGTCAATTCTGCCAAAGTTTCTGTTCTGCTTCCTCCTCATTATCACACCAACACAATGGTTTTTTAAATGGAGGAAGGTGCTGCATGATACTACATCAAGGGATGAGTGTCTAAAGGGCTGTATAAATTTCTCAAACTTATTAAATGTTGTCACCCAATAACTGAGACAACACTGCAGAATAAAATGTAAAGTCTCCACTACACTGTAACTGGTTTCAGGTGGCAAGTATGATCACTTATAAATAGCCTTATTTTAGAAGCGCAATTGTTCTGGACTAAAACCGTGTATGAATCATACTGCTCTAAATCAGGTAAAAGGTAAAAAAGGTAAAGGACCCCTGGACGGTTAAGCCCAGTCAAAGGCAACTATGGGGTGCAGTGCTCATCTCGCTTCAGGCCAAGGGAGCCAGCATTTGTCCAGGCAGCTTTCTGGGTCATGTGGCCAGCATGGCTAAACCGCTTCTGGCGCAACAGAACACCATGACGGAAGCCAGAGTGCACAGAAACGCCATTTACCTTCCCACCGCAGCAGTACCTATTTATCTACTTTCACTGTAGCTCCTACTTAAAAATGTTCATCTCAAGTTTTCTGTTCTCATCCTGAAGCAAAGTTCTTAACCTGAAGCACTATTTTCCAGCATAAGGAAAGCAAACTTCAACATTATCAGAGTACACCAGTTACCAGCCAGTAGTGATTCCAGAGTACAGTAACTTCCTGCATCTTGGTAGAGGTCATTTTAAGTGAGGTTCAGGTCTTACTTGCAGACTAGCTGCTGCTGTTCTGTATTGTTCATGGAATTCTCAATCATGGAAGAGGCCATCACCTTCAAGTTGGGGTAAACCACTGAGTCTCTTGGGCTTGCTGACTGGAAGGTCAGCAGTTCAAATTCATGTGGTGGTGGTGAGCTCCCGTTGCTCTGTCCCATGCTTCAGGTTACAGACTCCGCTAACCCTGAAATAGTGCTTCAGGTTAAGAACTTTGCTTCAGGATGAGAACAGAAATCGTACTCTGGCGGCGCAGCAGCAGCAGGAGGCCCCATTAGCTAAAGTGGTGCTTCAGGTTAAGAACAGTTTCAGGTTAAGTCGGACCTCCAGAACGAATTAAGTACTTAACCTGAGGTACCACTGTAGTTTCAAAATTTAACAATGTCTTAAACCAGTCCCAAGAATTATTACATTTCTCAGTTACTGTTGCATTTTTTTCTTTTGTACTTTATTCAAACATTAGATCCAATTCTTTCAGTATTCGTAGTATCAATGTCTATTTTGTTAAAATGCTGCTAATGTAGTTGTTTGGTACTCAGATTACAAGAGAACAAGCAAAGGAGCACTGATAACATTGAAGTATATTTATGAAGTCGTTTGACATAGCAATTTATTTCAACCCAGGTGTTCTTATCTCAAGTTGCACACCACCATAAAACTTGAGAATGTCACTATTATACTCAACTATGCATGCACACATTGTTAGTTTTTACAAGATGCACTGTGAAAATGAACTTGAGATGAACATTTTTAAGTAGGAGCTACATACATCTTCAACAATCATAAAGCGCTGTAATAAACATAGAACTATAAACATCAGTTAACTATGGATTTTAAAAACAATGCAGTATTTTAAAAGTGATATGACATTTTAAAATGTCAGAGCATGCCATGTGGAAAAGTACAAGGAAAGTGATGAAAAGACAACTTTCATGTGTGTGATTTTATAAAATTCTTTCATGAGTGTGGTTTTATAAAATCCTTTTTATAAAATACCAAAAGTTAGAGCATTTATACCAGGACTGGGGAACTTGTGGTGCTCAAAATACTGCTGGTGTACAGCACCAGCATCCCTGACAACTGGCCATAATGGCAGAAACTGGTGTTAGTTAGAAGGAAATATCATCTGGAGGGTCAGAACTTCCTCATCTCTGATTTATATAACTGTCACTAAGATATTTGTAGGAGAGACTATGTATTCCCCCCAGTGGCTGCTTGATAGAATAAATACCACTGCAGTCTCCTGGGTGCTGTGTACAATTATATAAGCTATTACTGATAACTACTAGAAGTTCACACAGGCTTCATATTCACTTAAAATAGCAGAAAAGGTTATTTACTTGCAATGCAATTCCATTCATGTCTATTCAGAAGTAAGTTACAGAAGTAAAGTAAATGGGATTTACTCCCTGATAAAAAGTGTATAAGACTGTAACCCAAGGCATTCCATTGCTACCAAACATTCAAGTTGGCCACTTATGAAAAAAATCTAAAGCAACACTGATGGCGTTGTTATTTTGGTCCCTTTTCTTTTCTATATCTTGTAAGGTAGAGAATAAGCTGTGTTTATTTAAACACATGGGCTTATTTTTCTGTAATCTTTGTTTAGAACTAATTATTTTATCATATTTGTATCCCATCAATCCTCCAAGGATCTAAGGATGGTATACATGAGGTTATCCTATTGTATCCTTATAGAAAGGTGAAAGTTAGAAACGGGTTTTACAACGACCATCCAAAGCAAGCTTCATCGCTCAAAGGGATATTAGGGCCAAGCTCTCGCAGTCCAAGTCCATCTACTATACTATACTTCAGTGTAACAAAAAGAGAGGTCGCCCCTCAGGAAGCTTGTAGTCAAACATTTGACACAGAAGCAAGCATGAAATAGGCAACAAATAGACGGAAGGAGTTTGGAGTAACATTGTTGGGGAAATAAATATATGGATGCAAATTCCGTACATTTGCTAAGTAAGGAATGTGCCTTAATCAGCCTAATAAGAATTTGCTATTCTGATGTTAAACACTATCTACCACCAAACTCTACCAACAATTAGACCAACCTGCCTGAAGTTCTGTCTAATTGCTCTTCTCCTTACAGATAACAAAACAGAGCGGAACATGGAAACGCATCACTTTAAATAAATTTTCAGTCTCTAACATTGCAGAAATGCAGTGTTTGAGCAGGTAATTAGATCTAATAGATTGAAATCATGCCAACGCCTGCAGTTAGAGCTCCAAAGAAAAAGTATTTCAGCTGTCACAGTATTAGTGAGCCTTCTAACTAACTAGTGACAGCTCTAGAAATAAGGCAGCTTTGTAGTTTTCAGTGTGGTTTAAAAAAATATGCAGTTGGGTTTTCTTTCCAGTGTGTAGTAATAAATGAGGTATGGGTTGGCAACAGATAAAAGAAAATTGTTAACAAATCTAGAATGCAATTACAATCAAATTCAATATTAAGGGAAACAGATGATGTTTCACACACAAAAATAAGCAAACATGCAAAAAAAAAAAAAAAACAACCACCAACTGTTAATTTCCTAAAGGATGCATTTTATGAAATGACATCTAGAAATACCAGTTAGTGTACTACATCAAAAGGCAACACTTTTTGGTGATCATGGACATTAAGTGACAGATCACTGTGTTACTTGGTAATGCCAGGGTCCTATGTGTTAGGTCCTCCCTTCCTATAGAGCATACATACAACCCAAAGCTACACAAGTGGGAAACCGCACACTGCTTTTCTTTTGATCTTCCTAGATACAAGGCACCTCTTGAGTTCTCACTATCACTGGTCTTCCCATGTCTCATTGAGACATTTTCAAAGCTATAGTGAAGACCACATAGGGGTGGGGGAGGTTTGCCACCCTGCTCAAGCTGGTAGCCACCAATATTAAAAACAGGGAACAAGTTTTGCCCCGCTTCAAGAGAATAACTACTGAAACTGCAACTAATCCAGAATGCGGCAGCTAGACTGGTGACTGGAAATGGCCACCGAGACCACATAACACCGGTCTTGAAAGACCTACATTGGCTTCCAGTATGTTTCCGAGCACAATTCAAAGTGTTGGTGCTGACCTTTAAAGCCCTAAATGGCCTCGGCCCAGTATACTGGAAGGAGCGTCTCCACCCCCATTGTTCAGCCTGGACACTGAGGTCTAGCGCCGAGGGCCTTCTCGGTGGTGGCACCCACCCTGTGGAATGCCCTCCCATCAGATATCAAATAAATAAACAACTATCTCACGTTTAGAAGACATCTGAAGGCAGCCCTGTTTAAGGAAGTTTTTAATGACTGATGTCTTAATGTATTTTTAATCTTTTGTTGGAAGCCACCCAGAGTGGCTGGGGAAACCCAGCCAGATGGATGAGGTATAAATTATTGTTGTTGTTGTTGTATTATTGTTGTTGTTGTTGTTTATTATTATTATTATTATTATTATTGCTTTATAAATGCTTACAAATTCATTTTTCACATACAGAGTAAGCATTTTTTCAAAGGGAAGCTGTGTCACCAAATACCACCTCTGGCTCTTCCACCTCAGAGGAAAGAGGACTACTTTTCCAACCACACCACCAAACATCTCTGCCACCCAATCACCTGTACTCAGTATGTTGGGCACTGCTGGTACCAACATTAGTCCAATGAAAAATCACACACCACAAGGTGGTGAAGAGAAAGAGGCAGCACTGGATGCACAGTGCAGAGAAGCCGACCTGAAAGTAGGCAAAGGATCACTCATGGTCCCCAGATTACTGTTTGAGGAAACACTGGCTGACACTATTACAGCAACTTATACTCATCTATCTAGTGTTGCCCCATTTCTCTGAAAGAGTTGTGCTGCTATTTGTGGATGCCGTGACTTTTCAAAGACCTTTTGTTCAAACCCAGGGCTCACCTTTAGCCCAAACATGAATTATTGGACCAATTTGTAACTTTTTTCCACTCTGTATATGGTATGGTTGTGATGCTCTTGGTGCTAACCCACCTTAGGTCAGACTGCAAGCCAACAGTTAAAGATTCATGTTTTAATGACTCTTCTACTACAGAATTCCTTTCTTAACAACACACTCCTTGCCACTTAAAGGCAGCAGAAGCATCATAGCAGTTTTAAATGAAATATGCGCCACAGCAGATATAAAGACAAATGGCTTCTATATATACTGGCAAACTGAGATTTATAGAAATGTTATGAGTCTGATTTTAATTTATGAGACTTATGAGCAAATAATTCTCATTATGTGTTCTTCCACTTTTAGTATTGGCCCCTAGTACTGGAATTTGATCACTGCATTTGGACATAACAACTCAGGCTCCCCACCCTTCCCCTGGCACTGCCACATAGCATTGAACACAAGCTTCTGCTTCCATTTTACATTAGCTGTAATTTAGTATGTTGCCCATCGTCTAAAGTGCAGTTATTCTTAATTATGCTTAATGAAAACAAGCCTGGCTCATAAACAATATTTGAAGTTGGCTGGCTTCCGTTGAATTAAGTTAAGATTAAACACAGTTTATCCAGGTGAGGAAAACACAGCAAACTACAGTTAATCAAAAAGAAACACTAACTCCTTTTCACTGCCACATCTTACAGGAGGGGAAGAGCACAAACATAGGAGAAAGCTAGACTTGTTCTCATGTCAAACTATGACTAAGAACCAATCCAGACAACGCCTTACTTTTTTCACAGACTTCCTACTAATATTGGGCAGGCCCAACAGTTTTTCCTTAACTATAAAAAGTTTGAGAGCTCCATTTAAAGTCAGAAATAGCTCTGTTCTACCTGAGTAGATATCCATTTGTTTATCCACTGCATATCATAGGCCAAGCATAGCATACACTTAAGGTTCAATTTCAACCATGAGCAAATTTGCTGACTGCAACAAAGCTGTGGAACAATACATGATAGCAATGTACACCAGAAACCTAACTGCAAAGTGACCTGGAATAATTAGTGAAGATAGTATAAAATTATATACCTAATTTAAAAAAAAACTGCTAATGTACAAAATGAAGCAGTGAAGTATGGCATCAGCAGTCACTTTCTCAAAAATAATGCCAGATTCTATTGCTGTCCCATTATTTTATCCATTCTAAGCTTCTTGCGTGACATGGGTATCATTCATTGGCCATTCTGAAAATTAGGGAGTGTAAACTACAAAAGGAATCTGAAAGTATACATCACCTAAGACACTTGTCACTAAAAAGTAGTTGTGAAAGTGCTCACACTTCACCTTAAGCTACACTTTCTCATACGCATGCTATTGACACATGCTAATTTTATTAATTTGGACATATCATTTTTCAAAATTCAGATATGAATGCATGTAGACTGAAGTGTGTGAGCACTTTCACCCAATAGATCACTTGCAAAATCACCCATTATTCCATAAAACTATGCTGTTTAGCTCTTCCAAGATTACTGTCAACTGTAAGCAAAGTATGTAATGAATGCTTGACACCAAGTTCACACCCTAGCAGCTATAATATCCAGAAGCAAAATCCACAGGAAAAGAAGTTTTCTACTCTGGTGTAGACTTAAGTTACTAGCAGTGTTCAAAACTCCCATTGTTCTAGATGCATTTTGCGACAGGAAACTTCATTAGTGCAAGCAATTTCTGAGTTCTGGATGCAGTACTGCATCTAAGATTTCAGATTAAAACTGCAGAGTAGAAGGAAAAGAGGACCTTTTTCTTCCTTCCCACTTGCAGCTACTCTCTGAAGACTAGAGAAGAGATCCTCTTGAGAATATTAAGGGGGTGGACAGGGGAAGAACTAGATGATATGAAAAATGAACATAATATTTCAGCTGCAGTGCCATTCATTTTCAGCTTTGTACTCTTGTTATTAAAAAGTGCTCCTAGACATTCTGTGAGGTTTAAGGTGCCATTTAGCTCCTAGCTTTCATATCTCAGTATCTAACACTGGTTACTAGGAACAGATATTGGGGCTACCTGTTTGCAAACACTACCTACCCACCCACCCTAGCACTATGCACCTGCTCAGGACCATTTCCTAGTGTTTCCGGCTTTGGGCCCCTAGCATTTCAGAACAGTTGCCAAGAAGGAGCACTGGCATAAACTAAATCCTGTTTCCCTACAATGTCAGCCCTTCTCTAGAACAGAGGGAAGCTTGAAATAGAGTTGTGTAACCTTGCAACCTAGTTCAGCCACTCAGGCAAACAGATTCTTTATTCACAGAGGGCAGCCGCCAAGTTTGTGAACACAGACGCAGCTTTCTTTACCTAACCAGAGTTTTAAAAAGGATACAAGGCCTCTGCACATCTGTAACTCTTAATTACAGGCCCCGTCTTCAAGAGCAGCCACCCATACACACATTCGCCCAAAATTCCTCAAGTTTCAGAACTCTCCAGTTAAAGGTACTGCCTCCTCACCAAAACCAAAGTAGTATTTAAATAAAGACACTCGTGGGCAATGCTGACTTCACAGGAATTCCTCTGGAATTTGTCTCCTCTTCACAAAGATTTCTTCCCCCAGTGAAAAGAAGCACGAGGCACGCTTATGTTCCACTTCCAACTATGTTACCCTGGGGTTCTAATACAGTACAGTCAATAATAAATAATAATAATAATAATAATTTATTATTTATACCCCGCCCATCTGGGCGGCTTCCAACAAAACACTAAAATACAATAACCTATTAAACATTAAAACATAGCCAAGCTACCGAAGGCTTTGATAACGAGCGCTCGGGCTATAAAAGCAGGAGCCCCCTGCTGGGGAAAAAAAAGATTTCAACTCTGCTGCTCTCGGGACAGTTTGCTCCGCGGCTGTGCCATTTCAAGCGGCCACCGTGCATCCCCACGTGCAAGCACGTCGCCGGTGGCTCGCCGACCCCCCACAATACAAGCACGCGCTGGCTGAGCATGAAAGGGACTCCGAGGCGCAACCCGAAGGGGCGGGGAAGGAAGCAAGCTGCGGGAGCCTCAATTGCGGCAAGCCGCAGGGAACGCGGAGGAGAGACATAAACACAGCCCTCAAAGTCAACCTGGGAGGGGCAGGCCCGCCCGTCAACACCGGGCAGGGAGCCCGGCCCTGGGCGAGCCCGAGGGGCGGGGGGGAGAGAGGCAGCGCGGCGGGCCACGTCCAGCAGCCACCCCACTTCCCGCCACAATTGGCCGGGGCTCGCCCCGTGGGCGGCAACCGGGAGGCGGAGGAGCCTGCGGGCGCCGTCTCCGCCGCCCCTTCCCCCCGTCGGCGGGGAATGAGGTCTCCCTCCCCACACAGTATCCTCGCACCTCTTCGTCCTGCTCCTCCAGCGAGGCGTCGCTCTCGGGACGAAAGTGGCCGCCGCCGCCGCCGCCGCCGCCACTGGCCGAGTCCTCTTCCTCCTCGCTCCCCCGACGGCGCTGCCCCTCGCCCAACACATTGTCCCCCTTCTCCCCGGCGAGGGGGAAAGAAGCCGCCGCCGCCACCTGCCGCTCGGGGGCGCCGCGGCTGAGGGGGGCAGCGAAGCCCGTCCCGCCGAGCTGCCCGGCTGAGGCATCGCCGTCGCCCTCCTCGGAGAGAGTTTGCGAGCCTGACGAGCTGGAAGAGGAGGACGAGACCCTCCGGCCGCCACCGTAATCTTGCCGCTGCTGCTGCTGCTGCTGCTCGGCGGAAACTTTCTCGCCCATCGCCGCCGCTAAGTCCTGAGGGGAGGCAACCGCCGCCGCCGCCGCCGCCGCCGCCTGGGCGGGTCGGGGAAGAAAGTCAGCCGCCCGCCTCTTCTTCCAGCAACGGCAGCATCCTCCGCCGGGAAGGGAAAGGGGAACACCGAGCCCAGGCACCGCCTAGCGGCTTGCTGCTACCCGCATCGCTTTCCGCTGTCCCAAGCGCGGAAACGCCGCCGGCTCGGAAGCGGCTCCTGGGAGGCGGCAGCGGCGGGGAGCCTGAGCTGTGGGGCTCCGGGAGAGCAGCCCGCTGCCTCCGCCGGCCCCTGAGAGGGCTGCCGCCTTCCGCGGACCTGCCTCCGGGCCATGGGCGGGGGGGAGACGGGCAGCCCGCGGAGCCAATGGCGGAGGCGGTGGGTGGGCCCTGCCGAGGGAGGGCTCGCGAGCCCGACGCGAGTGAGCGGCAGGTAAGGGGAGCGAGGCGAGGAAGGCGGGGGAAAAGCCGCCGCAAAAACAGAGCGCGAGGCGTGGATCCTGCGCGCGCCCCGACTTGGGAACACGCCCTTCGGACGCGGCGCCCGCAGCGGGACTTCAGCTTTTCAAGATAACGTTGGTATTGCGCTGCCCCGCTGCAGATTTTATTTTATTTTATTTTTTTGCAGGCGTAAACTGACAGCTAGTCCCTGCTGAGCCCATTGGGACTTTTATTTATTTATTTATTCATTCATGCGCCGCCTTTCTACCAAAAGGTATGCAAGGTGGTTTGCAAATATCTGTAGTAACAACCCCTAAGAAGTCTCGAGGTAGCCGCCACAAAACTTACTTTCGAGTAAAGCTGCTAGCTGGGGACTGGCGTGTTAGACGGTAAAGCTAAACCTACAAATAAATCCCATTGAAGTAAGCGGGGCTCTCTTCCCGCGGCGCTTGGTTGGGACCGGGCAATAGAAAGGGATGGGGGGGGGCGGTGTAAGGGAGTCGCGGTTCTACAACAACCGTTTGCGGGCCGTGTGTGTGTGTGTGTGTGTGTGTGTGCATAACCGGGAGCACGATTTCGGGAATCAGCATCTCGTGCCAGATGGGCTCTCAGATTCCCCCCTCAGCTGTGGAGCTTGGCCGAGTTTCCTTGGGCGCCTCTGTCTCAACCTCACCTACTACAACTGGCTCGATGCAAAGTCTCAAATGCTATTTGGAACTTCTTGGGGAAAAGAGGGCATGAAAATGATATGTATTAATAAATAACCCGTTTGGTTAGCAGGTTATTTATGTATTTATTTATTTATTTAAAAGTCACAATATTCTTTTGGAGATCGTTTTCACTAGTTCAGAGGCAGACATGGGGAACCCTTGCAGCCCAAGTGAATTTTCTCCAATGAGCAATCTCTCAGGGACCACTTTATTTATTTATATGTGGCTTATATGCCTAAATGTCTGTAGCAGGCAGAGACAGATGCAAAAGTAAACAGGGTCAGAGGCAAAACTGATTGAAGTAAGGAATATGACGCTTACCATTCTACAGGTGCTTATGTTCCAACCATGCAAAATCTGGAGGTTTCTACTCATGCCTGTCCATCCAAGAAGCATTCTCACAATAAAGGCAAACCACTGGCCTGGGATGGGGGCACATAGCCTGAGGACAGTCCCAAGTGCTTGCCTGGGTGTCTGCAGAAATAATTCAGGCAGTGTGGGCGCATGTGTGTGACTCGTACCTGCAGTTTGCTGTCTTACAACTGAAGCCCAAGTACCTCATGGTGCTGAAGAGAAGCCGTGGTGATTGTATTGCATGGGGTTATACATTTCAGAACTTCTAACAAATTGCTTTATTTGTCCATTTAACAATAACAAAGTAAGGCACTTGAAAGACATACAGTTTTGATTTGTCCATAGAACACTGTAGGACTCCAAACCAAATTTAAAAAACTAGCTTGGCTCTGTTGGATGCCAGGCATAAGGTCTGAAGCCAGTCAGACTTTTTTTTTTGTTAACGCGTATCCATCCATAACATAAAGAAAAACACAATACAAAGTGGGTCACTTGTTAAACAAAAACTGGAGTCTTCAAGGGTCCTTGGCGAAAACAGTCAATAACAAGGAGTTACTTCTAAACATGTTGACTAGCTGGATGGCTACATTAAAATAAATACAATTAGGATTTAGGTGAGGGAGCACTCATGAGAGCTGGCTAGAGAAGCCTAGAGGGCCGCATTCAGTGCCTAGGCTAGAAGTTCCCTACCTTACTTGCTCTAAGGAATGCTACAAGAGAGCAGTAATCGCTCCTATGGCTCCTCCCAAAATTTGAAATACATAGCACCCCTGTGTGTTGTTGTTTAGTCGTGTCCGACTCTTCGTGACCCCATGGACCAGAGCACGCCAGGCACTCCTGTCTTCTACTGCCTCCCGCAGTTTGGTCAGACTCATGCTGGTAGCTTCAAGAACACCGTCCAACCATCTCGTCCTCTATCGTCCCCTTCCCCTTGTGCCCTCAATCTTTCCCAACATCAGGGTCTTTTCCAGGGAGTCTTCTCTTCCCATGATGTGGCCAAAGTATTGGAGCCTCAGTTTCAGGATCTGTCCTTCCAGTGAGCACTCAGGGCTGATTTCCTTAAGAGTGGAGAGGTTTGATCTTCTTGCAGTCCATGGGACTCTCAAGAGTCTCCTCCAGCACCAGAATTCAAAAGCATCAATTCTTCGGCGATCAGCCTTCTTTATGGTCCAGCTCTCACTTCCATACATCACTACTGGGAAAACCATAACTATACGGACTATACAAGCACCCTTGTGTAACTTGAGCCAAAGATTAGCTACAAAACGTATTTTCAAAAGAATAATGGAAGAGACTGCTTATACCACTGAGGGTCCAACTACACATGGGGAGGGAATCCTACTCAGGAATCTGTACAGAGGTACAGATGATGCTAATACCACATCTAAACTGCAATTTGGATCAGCTAAAACACATTACTCAACCAAATTCAGGACTCCTCCTATCCTGTTTTCAAGGTGTGTTGTTTTTTTAAGGGAAGATCTGTGTGACCTTCCATAACCAACCTCTCCATCCATCGTCTCCATCCCTCCATCCATCCTCTCCATCCCTGCCCCCACCACCCATGCATCCAAATGAATTTAAAGTCTCAGTCCTATTACCTTTCAGTTCAGAAATTAATAACTGGCTTAATGCCTCCTTTTAATTTCAGTCCTCTTTTTATGATCAACCCACTCCTTCAATATGAGATAAATCACACATCACTAATGATGGGAGATGTTCCAATCACCATCTCTTTACATAGAAAAGATATAGATTGGATTATAGCAACTTCTTAACGGGTTTAAGGTAAAGTAGTAAAATCCCACTTATATGAGAATTTGACTCTTTCCCCCCCTCAGATTACAAGTAATTATCAGTTAAGCAATATCGGGGGGGGGGGGTAATGTTCCATTTGATGTTATTCTTTCCCCCCCACTTTTACCAGTACATGGAAAGTGAGGGAGTTCAGAGGTCGCTCCAGTTGTCATATACCCCCAGATACAGCAACTGGAGTGGTGGAAGAAAAGGGAAGGCTAAGTGGACTGGGAGGTGAAAAGGAAGCTTCCTCATAAGCAACAGCCTCCTTGGGAGTAAGAGGTAAATCTCATGAGCAAGGCAAGGGAGTGGCTGAAAAGGTACATAGAAAAGTCAGAGTAAGGAAGAAATTGAACTTTGTGGCTGTTTCCAGACAGGAAAGAAGTAAGGAAGTAAAGGATTGCTATTTTTATTTGTTTATATAGCATATTGAGTGTGCATAGTGTCTTAACAGAGTGCAAGAGGACAGATCTTGGCTTGCCACAACCGCATGAATATACGGATTCCCAGAGAGGAGGTCACAGCTGTCTGCCTCCTCCCCAGTCTTTTTTAATCCCACAACACACTGAGCTAAACCAAGGTTTGACTTAGCTTGTGAATAAGCTTTCTCCTTCCTAAACACAATCAGCACCCAAGGTTTATTCTTGGTTTGTGCAGTCCCAGTAAGCAATCATTTGGCTTACTGTGACATTCAAACCAGGCCCCTGAAGTATGTCTCTCCTCTTATTGATTCGCTGTAGAAGGAATAAACAAAAGCTGTCCCTTTGCTTCATGTATTATTCAGCATTTGGAAAGGAGTTTGAACTTAAACTCCAACAGTGTAATCCTATGCATCTCTATTGAATTATTGTATTTTAATGTTTTATTGGAAGCCACCCAGAGTGGCTGGGGAAACCCAGCCAGATGGTGTATAAATTATTATTATTATTATTATTATTATTATTATTATTATGCCACTCCCACCTGGGATTTACTCCCAAATACATGTGTATAGGGATGTAGCAACTTGGAATAACCATACAGAAACCAAAGTAGGCACAGAAGAAAAAAAGTTATGGTGAGCAAAGGTGAGTAGCCCGAACCTTTAAAAGGACCTACAGTTGCACAGTGGAGGGTTGTTGCCACTGTTGTTGCCAGCAATGCCACAGTGCAGTGGGTTTGAGGGAGGGGGGAAACTACACCCCTTACCCTCTGTTTTCAGGGGGGGACAGTTAGAGAATCTAATGTTCTTTCCTTCAGATGCACACAATTTCCCCAACACACACAACTTGCTGTTAAAGGCTACTACTGTGTTCTAGCCTGCCCTGAGTATCAGGTTGTTAAGAACTGAAGTCATTGACAAAATTGGATATATTTAGCCTTAATACAGTGGTACCTCGGGTTACAGATACTTCAGGTTACAGACGCTTCAGGTTACAGACTCCCCTAACCCAGAAATAGTACCTCTTGTTAATAACTTTGCTTCAGGATGAGAACAGAAATTGTGTGGCGGCAGCAGGAGGCCCCATTAGCTAAAGTGGTACCTCAGGTTAAGAACAGTTTCAGGTTAAGAACAGACCTTCAGAACAAATTAAGTTCTTAACCCGAGGTACCACTGTAAATGTTAAAGGTGGGATATGATATGGTGTTTTGAATATTTAAAGCCTTTCACCCAAAAAGAAAGATTCAAATGTGTCCCCTGTTGCCAGTTTGAAGGTAGTTTTGGTTCCCAAGTATTGTCATAGTAGGTTTTCATAAATCAAAACTAAAAAATACTAGCTTTGTTCAGTGAAATTCTGTGCATATTTACTCAGAAGCAAATCCCACTAAATTGACTGGGTTAGTTCCACACATATCCCCTTCCTTTTGGTGAGATTCGAGAAACCCAAAGGAAAATATGCCACAGAAGTCTTTTTGAGAGGTAATAATTGCTGCTGGGACCACATTTTAGTAAAATATATTTATATTACTAGCTGTAGAGGTAAGGGTTTTTTAATGTTGTGACTAGCCTAGTATGCAAATCAACACAGGGTTTGGGTACTGGGATTTACTTCAGGACTTGAATTAAATGACAGTTGATAGGTTTAGGCCACATCATTAAACTAAGTTCTAGTCAAAGTAGACCCATTGAAAGTTCATATATCTACTTTGATGAGAGGTTGGTTAGCTACAACCATAACTCTTGACACAGCCAAAACAAAAACAAAAACCACACCCCTCTAAGAAGGTATTATATAGAGAATGAACAAATAGCATACCTGTTTCTACATAAACACACATTCGAACCTTGTATTTATTATTAGTGGAGATTTTTTGTTGAATTTCTCCAATAGGATGGAGGGTTAAATAAAGCCAGGGATGTGATGAGGCCAAAGGGTAGCACTTATGAAAATAATGAAGAGAGCTGTGTTGCAGGGGAAATCCTCCTGTATAATGTTAAAGGATCCCAAGAGTAATTTGTTTTAACATACTCATACTCTCCTCAGCAGGCAGACTCAGTTATATTTCATTATATTATTAACAATAACAGAAGCAGCACTGGTGTGGTGAAAAGAGGCATTAAAGAGAATTGCAGTCCCATTGTAACTTGGATGGCACAGAAACATAATAAAATATGGTAGCTGTTCCAGTGACCTTACAATCTAATTAGGGCAAGATTGAAGAATGGTGATGATAAGCATTTGGGACTTCAGACACAATTTTTTAATAATGTTTCCTGAGCTGGTTTTGAATATACCTCGAGTTAGAACTTAACAGATTCTGTTACTTGCACTGAAGTTGGCATTGATATGCCAGTTTTGCCTTCTACAATGCAAAGATAAAGCTTATTGTCATTCCTGTCGGGTAGCTGGGCTGCGGGTGGCCCTTGCAAAGACCTTGGAGGGCTGCTGCCAGTCAGAGTAAACACTACTAAGCTAGATATGTTCTTCATTAAACAAGCATTTGGCTGATTGACATCCAAAGCCATCTTACATGTGTTGTTGTGGGGGGGGGTTATTAGTTTGTTTTTGTTCTTATTTTTATTATGTATTCTGTGTTTTTATATTGTTATTTTATATTGTGAACTGCTTTGAGATCTATGGATATAGGGCAGCATAATGTATGTATGTTTGGATGTATGCATGTACGTATTTATTTATTCATTCATTCATTCATTCATTCATTCCAGTAGTCTCAGTAGAAGACAGTTTCATACACTTATATATTCAACAATTGACTGATATTAATAATGATGGATTCTAAAGGGCTTGACACTATGGTAGATAGAAACCAAACCATTTAAAATGTTTAGACAAAACTAGTACCTTGAATAGGATGCGGGTGCCACTGTGGGTTTAACCACAGAGCCTAGGACTTGCCGACCAGAAGGTTGGCGGTTCAAATCCCCACGACGGGGTGAGCTCCCGTTATTCGGTCCCTGCTCCTGCCAACCTAGCATTTCGAAAACAAGTCAAAGTGTGAGTAGATAAATAGGTATCGCTCCGGTGGGAAGGTAAACGGCATTTCCGTGCACTGCTCTGGTTCACCAGAAGCGGCTGTACACCAGCTCCCTCGGCCAATAAAGCGAGATGAGTGCTGCAACCCCAGAGTTGGCCACGACTAGACCTAATGGTCAGGGGTCCCTTTACCTTTAGAACCTGAATTGTGTCTGAATATTTATGGAGGGGCTCAGTAGATTTTGAACCTGTTTATGTGTTGGTTTTATGTAATCTAATGTATTTGCCTGTCCAGATGGAGGGTACCATGCTCTGAGCTAAGTGAAAATTGTGGAAGTAATTAAGGGCACATGAAATAGAGCATGGTACAAGGAGTTTAGCTTCAAACGTTATAAAGGCATGGATGGTGAACACTTCCAGCCTAGAGATGGAAAAGAAATTTGATTCAGTTCACATTTCAAGGTGAATCTACCAAATCTGCACTTTCTGAAACAATATGCAGAAACACAGCCATCCTTCAAAAGTTGTCCTTCCTTGAATTTTGCAATACAGTTCTCCAACCAAAGAGCGTGTACAAAAATGCATATACTATGGTAAAGAGTGCGTTGAGGTGCATATGTCAGCAAAATTAACACATAAGAATGCATAAGGATAACATATAAGGGAAAAATTGCAAAGATGTGTTTATTAGGGGAAATGGCATACACAAATGTGTTTATTGGGAGCAAGTTGTACTAAAAAGCAAGTAAATTTTCACGAGGACTTAAGAAAACAGAAACTGATGTGGAAATGTAAACATAATGACTGGAAAAACTGGCAGATGCCCTGTTCCCAGCCGTTGTCAAGTTCTGAGCTTGCAGAACATGCAGGTTGGCAAACCTGAGGCACCAGAAATTTTTCTTTCTCTTCAAGTCACAAGATTATATCTTCCTCTATGCTTTCAGTTCTTTCTGACTGACCTGCATTCTCATCACTGTCTCAGGATGCTGAGTTGGAGGAAGGGACACAGAGCTGAGTGCCATCAGCATGACCCCAAACTTCCATACATTCTTGCCTAGCAGTTTTATCTTTTTATAGGGGGGATGGATGGATGATGAAATTAAACTGCAAGATTTTTCACCAGGGTTCCAGGGAGACGGTTTGCAAAATAAACATGTCTTTTAGGAATTAGAATGATCATGGCAAAGAGAGATGACTTGGCTGATAGTACAGACAATTATTATTTGCCTTTTCAAGTAATAGTTATCCCCATTGCCCTGGGGAGATTCAACAGTTTTTCCTTCTGTGGTTCTGTTTGCCATGCTTGACCTGGAGGAAGCATTTCTGAGGCTGAGCCAGTGTTCCTTACTTTCTTATGCTTTGGCCTCCCTGTTGAGTCTGTCAACAATATCACCAATTAGTGCCAATCCTCAAGTAAATAATAATATGAGTCCTTCTTAATTTTTAATTCTGCAACACTTGCACTCATGGTATATAAATGTTTTATTAGGGAGCTCAGTAAGAGAGAGTTCATCCAAACCACTTTGATTTCTGATGTAGCTCTGCAAGATAAGAAGAAAGTGCCAGCAGGAAGCAATGCGATTGGAATGTGAAATTCTACATGTCTTTCACAGATATTGCTATAAGCTGCAGTCTCCATTCTATCATGCTTCAAATTTTGCATTCTCTCTTTAAGACCCTTTGTTCTGCTCCCTCCTTCCCCCACCCACGCCAGTTTTTAGTAGACTACAATGGTGCAGGAAGAATCTGTTGCATAAGCCTATAGTTTTGCATTTGATGTTGCACCATTTGACAATTCATAAAACCAAAATAGCACACTGAAAATGTGAGTTGTGTGTATCTGAGCAGAGTTCAAAATGTGGCAAACCTGTTGTATGACTACTGCCCCACATGCTCAACTAGCAAATAAAAAGCCCTCAGTCACTGTGCTATGTACTTGGAGGCAGGTTGAGGCTCCACAAGTGCTTCTTGAGGAAAAGCGCTTGTGGAGCATCACCATCGCGGGGAGCAGGGAAGGAGGTGTTTCACAAGAAGAGGATTGGTCACCATGCTGGAGGCTGCTGCCCTGAGGCAACTACCCCACCTTGCCTCATGAGTGGGCCGGCCCCAAGGAACAATAAGCAAACTGAAATCTAGCCATCATGCAAAATTCACACTTCTCCTAACTTTGTAATGCTGTTCTCTAGCCAAGTAATATGTACAAAATTTCACATACTGGTGTAAACTGCTCATGAAAATGCATCTATTGGTGATAATAACATGCATAAATACATCATACTGAGGGAAACTGCTTTTCAAAAAATATGTATGTATATTGAAATTTGCACTATAAAATGTTGATGAATTTTCAAGAGAACTTTTTTTAAAAAAATAGAAAACTGATGTAGAAATGTTAAAAACTGAACTTAAAACTGGAAAAATGAGAAATTGAGAGAAAACTAAGTTGACATATTTGCCCATCCCTAGTGGGCAGGCACTGAATGAGACCCATTCAAAAGTGACTCCATCACCTGCCCAGCATGAAAACGACCATCTAAGTTCCCAGTGAGGGGCCCTTCTTTGCCCCAGGGACCATTTGCCAGTGTTTGACCTAGCCAACCACTAATACCAGGCTTAGATGACCACATGGCTTTTCAGGAAAGTGATGGGGAAGTGTGCCTAAAACCCCTCTTCAAAACATACTGTGCCAAACGGTTTGAGACAGATTACATGCTAACAATAAGCTAATGACAGAGCAATATATTCTTTATTTTCACAGATATTCCATTTGATGCCTTTTCAAAGTATTAGACTACATTATTTCCTTCAGAGTTGCATATATTGATTGAGATAATAAATTTATTACTGCTCACTGTTGTGTACAGAAAATATATGTATTAAATCTTTGTATGAAATACATTTAAATAGGCATGCTGTATTATTCAGTCTCCTTAAATGAAGTTATGAAATCCCCCTGCAAAAGCAATTAAGGACGTAGATAGACTTCATTTATTGATAACAGCTATATTACTTTGATTCTTTCGACAGTTTCACCTTTCAAAATGAATGTCTTCAAGTTTTGAAAGTCAATCCATGGATGCCTTGTAAGTTACGTCTATCATTCTGGAGCGTTTAATATGGTTATTAGAATTGCTAGTGAATATAGTGAAAGGTTATAAATGTGTTAAATCATCCTAATACCACCCTGTTCAGTAAAGACTTCTAGAAATACTTTACAGACAAATTATGCACTTTAAGCTATGCCTCTGCAGGAAATTTTTGAATCTATGAAATCCCCCCAAATATCTGTAAGGCTGATTTTGCTAGGCTTTCTATGGGCATGCATTTGCACAATTGACACTCACATGAATGTGTAAATGTACATATAGGCACATGAGTGGTGAAAATGAGGGCAGGGAGACAAAGAAAGCAATGCAGGGACCATCAATATTTTGGAGGCCTTTGGCCACATTTGTAATTTTGAGAAACTACCATAGGAACTACAATGGAAGAGGGAGGCTGGGAGAGTCCGCTTACACCCTTCTTTCCACAGTTGCCTTCCAAGGTAGGCCAGTTACAATCCCAAAAATATCCGGTAATCGCTACTACCACCACCCCTTTCACCACTTAGAGCCCCCAGGTGAGAGGGAATTCTGGGGTGCTCAAGGAAATACTAAAAACCAAGAACACAAGGTATTCAGTTTCTTTGACCCTCCCTGGGATGCAAACTTGCTTTTCTTTCCTGAGATCTTCCTTGGTTTATGAGGAGAGGAGCAATGGCATAGTGTTGGTTGCTGGCACCCAGGGCAGGCCTGCAATGGGTTGGAGGGTGCCAGTCCTTGCTGCTAACACCGCTGGAAGGACCCCACCAGAGCAAACCGGGGCCATGCTGAGCCACCTGCCCCTCCATGCAGAGGGGAGCCCAGCTGGTCTACGCAGCCCTTGGTGGGTGGAGAGAAATACTGGGGCTTCCTGGTTTGCACTCCCTCAAAAATTGTGTGCCTGGGGTCATGGCCCCCCTGGCATCCCCCACACCACGCTCCTGGAGAGGAGACCAAGCATCCACCTCCCTGCCTCTCCCAGAAATCAGAGCAGCTTACTTTTCTCCGTCAACCCCAATCCTGTACCTCCGCAGCATGAACCATGTGGCTTAGACTTGGTGATGTGTGTGTGTCTCATTAACCATCTGAATTGGAAACAATGCACGCACACCCAACTGTCTAATTATATAATGCTTATTAAGGAAGACAAGAGATGGAACAAAGGGACAAAGCAGAATACTGAAAAATAAAAGGAGCGTAGATGGTCAGTTGCAGGGTTTTCTGGTCATCACTGAGTGATAAAAACTACATGTCCACAGTCAATTTTTAAGGATTTCCGCCCACGTTGGGTTGAATGACAGCTGGCACTTTTTCAGCCAATCAGCACAGGTCACACTTGCCAGGTACCCAGCATGACACCTTTCCAGGAATTGAGGAAATGGAAGACACCTCCTGTGGGCAGGGGAAGATGGTTGCCGTTGGTGGAAATTCCCAACTGGATTTCTCAATATTGTTGTGAGACAGGATTTTCCTGTGCTTGTGTTTTTGGGCTACTTTGTGAGGATGTGCCTGGCTCACCCATCTAGTCAAACCCCCTGGTCAGTACAGGAAATCCAGAACAAAAGCATCCCTTTCATAAGGCTATTCAGCCAATACTTGGAGCTCCATAAAGGGAGAGATCACCCACTCCCAGGTAACTGATTTCTTTGCCCAACTGCTCTTACCATTCAGCTTAATGTTCAGCTAAAATCTACTCTCTTGTTACTTAAGCCTCTCATATCTAGTCTTGCTCTTCCTCACAAAACAGTTATAAGAGGATTATTTTCAGCAGAGAAACACTACGGGTGTTTACCCTTCCTCCAATCATCATTTATCCTTGTAATTCCCTCTCAAGGTGCTTTTCTTTTCTTTCTTTTTTGCCGTTGTGTTCACATCCACACCATACTTAGGTTTCCCAAAGTTTCCTGGGAACTGTAGTTTACAATTCTCAGCACCCTAAACAAGCTATAGAGTTCCCAGGACTCTGAGAAAAGCCATGCAGTTTAAGTGTACAGTGTAGATGTGATCTAAGTATTCATCCTGGAGTCTTATTGCATACATTTGCACATAATGTATATTTTAGCCCTCATACAAGAGTACAGAGTTCCCTTGTTCACTCACAGCTTCCTAATGACACCAGTCAGTTCACTCCGGCGTATACTTCTGTCCTGGTGAATATCCTCACAACAAATATGTGACAAAGTAAGAATTTGACCTTGGTCGTCGAGGTAGATGGCGCTACAGAAGTATACCTGGACTACCTTTGGTGGCAGGACAGAGCATGCCATTCCTCCCTCTCTTAATCTTTCTCATGTGCCCAGGTCCTTTGTTTTCCTGTGCTCATGCACAAGCCCATCCAAGAATGGTTCCCCTGAGTCACAAGCTACTTCCTCATATCTCATGGAAATAGTACAGGCTGTTTGTGTACCTCGTTGCCTCTGTTAGCTTTTGGGATGCAAAGGCACCCTGCCAAAGCCAAGAAGGGCCAAAGAAGTGGTCCCCCCCCCCTAATTAACTTTTCCTGTTGTCATTTCTGCGGAGATGTTTACAACAGACTATGGGAAAATCTTATCTGCACGGAAGAGCTCAAGCAGCCCTGGAGGCCAGAGGTTGCCAAAAGCTAGAAGGGAATTTGACTCAACAAAAACAACATGTATTGCATAACCTCAAATCACCATTTCAGCAGAAGAGTCTTCAAGAATCTTTTTTTTTAATACATCAGTGCAGTATGATAGTTCTAAAACGATTACTGTTGTGTTTAGCAAACTTTTCTCCATTAAGCGTAAGTGTAGTTTCAGCTGTCGGCTTACATCATCCTGAAATTTCTATAGCAACACCTCTTTTATAAGCTGTGAAATTAATGACAACAACAAGAAAACCTGAGTTGGTATTGCCGTCTTAGAATGTGAAGGAATGTACAATATCCATCCCTTAAAAGAAAGAAAACCCCTGTGCTGACTGCCAAGAATAAAAGTATAATTGCCCCACAGCAATGTGATCAAAGAGCTAGCTTGATGCAAGATTTCTTCGGAACTGTTTTGTGTTTATAATAAATAGAGCTTATTTCAACCTGGAGGATGAATAAATATTTTTCTGCAAAATGACCTCTTCAAATTGTGCGTATGCCCTTATCCCAGCCTGTCTGCATGATGTGAAAAGGAATTAAAACAAATGGCTTCTAGCCATTGGCAGTGGAGTTCATTCACCTGAAAATCCAGAAAGCATTTATCGCTTTAAAGGTCACAATAAGAATGCCCTCAACTAAATTTAGTTTATTCAGAACCTTAAACATGCAGCCAACCAGTTATTCCTCCTGTGATAGCCTACCATTATTTCTTCCTGGAAACCTAACCAGAAAGATACTTTCATTTATAAGAATTCCACCCCTTTCCCTCTGCACTTGTGACACATCCTTGCAATTACTCTCTTTGTAGTAACTCATTCCCTAATCCCCACCTGCTACCTAAGCTACTTCACTGTTCCTTCATATGTTTACTAGGTTCCTCAATTCAAATATGAATGCAAATAAAGTTATGTGTGCAGTCCTGATTTTTTTTAAGGACCATATGATACAGCAAGCAGGATTAGGGTGTCAGGCATCTTGTTAGTTAAATATTGTCAGCTGACTATGCTATTCATGAACGTGGTTAAATATACCCAGCACTCAAGAATGTTCTAGCATAGGTATATGCCTCCATTTTAATTGCATAATAAGCCCTGCTCACAAGTGACTTCCCCCGTGGTTCAGAGAATATGTAGATGGGAAAGCGGGAGCTACATTCACCAGCCCAACCACCAACTCCCTTATCAGCTCCACTCCAACCTTCATATATTGAGGAGGTTGCTGAACTCAGAGGCTTATAAATGTCCTGGCTGTATTACCATGGTGGACTTCATGCTTCACATACAAAGGGTCCAAGATTCAAGCACAGCTGAGTAGCCCTAGGGGTGAGCCTCACCAGACAGCACATTGCCAGGGGAAATCCTCCCAGACATAAAGGTGGAGAGTGGAATGTGCTCAGGCTTGTGGAAATTCATCCACACAGCACTAAACCATGGTTTAGTGTTACATATTAATCCAGCTTGAAACTATTGATCCTTCTTTCTCAGTGCCTTTTACGCTAAACAGGATCTTGAGCCCTTGTCCCCAGCTTAATACCTAAAATCCTTTAATGAGCAATATTGGAGGCTGAGTTATTACCTTCAATGATTCATCAATTCACATCTTAGGGCTGAAACAAGACCCAGACCTGAATCTTTTTAAGCCCTGGTTTTGGTTACCTCAAGTGAACCAAGATCTCGGAATGTTTTAAGTGGACTTAAAATACCACCCTAAAGTCACACCTATCTAAATGTTGATATAAATATATTCAAAGCATGTATTTGCTACATTAGGAATGGATATTGCTTCCATTTATTTCACTGAGAGCAATACCATCCACAGCATCATCTCTAGCACTTCACCTGTTAACACTATATCTTCGTTTAGCTGATTTGTGGAACACAGTCCATAATTTCCAGTTTTATATCTGCCAGTAGAAAGTACTGGTGGGAAAAGGGAAATAATAAGGGTACAATTCTGAAACAAACTATACTGAAGTAGACCATTTACTTCAATTGGACTCTTCGGAATAACTGGAGCAAGCATTGCAGCCAACACATTCTTTTGAAAGAAAAGCTGGAATAGCATTGCATTTTTAGTTCAGTTAATGTTACCTGCATTATGAAGACAATGACAGTCAGATTCAATGGCCTCATTTTGATATAGTGTGAAATGTACTTCAGATTAGAATAGTGGTTGCTGTAGGTTACAAGATATTACTTTTTTAAAAAATGGCTCTGCGTTTTTTATAGAGCTTACACAATTCTAGCAATGCACTGTCTTCCAAAGTAGCTGTAATCTCACATTAGAACTGCAGACAAGAAAGAGGGTGATTCTGCTACAAACAGAGAATCTTTTGGCATTAATTCAATTTTAGATCCATGCACTGTGCAGGGATCAAACTGTAAAAAGAAAAGCCTATAACCATAGTCACCTTGGGGGCTGTGCTCAGCTGCTAAATACTTCTCTTTAATGAGATGCAAGAGTAACCAAAACTGATTTCTATTTATGGTGTTTATACATTGCCCAAATAGCCATATCCTTGGGGCAGTTCACAAATTCATTTACCTGTAATGAGATGGATATTCAATTCATATGACTTTTTATTCTTGTTCTACAGCATGATCCTGTTCTATGCCAGGATTCTCAAATGTGAAGCAAATCTCTCTAGAAGACATAAGCTATTGGCAAGGGGTGTGCAAATTTTTGCTAAATTCTTCAAGCGCCTGTTTGTGGACATCCACATTTTAGCCAAAGGTGTGACCACACATTTGTTGAATTGATAGAGATATGGGCCACTGGCACCACCTCATATTTTAATGGACTTTCTGGTTCAGTTCAGAAATGCATGCATGAGTCTGTCAATCAGCTTGCTACTGAGGCTAGAGACCAGAATGGTTCCTTTTTTGTTTAACAGCTCCACGCTAGGCAAAAAATCATTTTTAGAATAGCGATGTGATATTAGGGGAAGTCTCAACTGATAGATTCCTGTCTCAGTGTCGTAAAGTCTTGTTCTGGAAGGAGAAATATTTATCTGACTGATGTGACACGTACCTGGCTCAACTTTTAAAAAGTCATCAGCTCCTTTAGAGCTCTTCATATTTCCCCCAGTCATGGCTTTAGGTAAGGAGAGGACAATTAGCTATGGACTCTACTGTCCTAAGCTGCTCTTGACACTCAGAACTGAAGCAGTAAGCACAGGGACCATCTGCACTGGTTTTATTTTTTCACAAGTTGCAACTGCAGGTGAAATAACTGAGCTACCACAAATATGAATACAAATACAGAAATGGATAGGAGATATGAAGTTGCCCTGGGCAATGAGCTGGGGGCTAGGAACACAGGGATTTGAAAGCAGGGCTTACCTAGGAGATCCTGAACACAGAGCCTTCCAAATCAATCCCCACAGTATCACTATGGTGCTGCCTATAATAGCTGGACTACAGAATGTTTCTGAGAGGTGTGCTTGGACCCTGGTATGCCTTTTATGTTGTATTTCAAACCCTGATCAATATGGGGAGCAAACACCTCAGAAAGTGGCATATATTCTAACATGGCATGTCCATTGGATGGTAGAGGCATTAACATACAGATAAAACTGATAACAGGTTTCAGGTTCAGATGTGTGCAATTAATTGAGTATTATAACATGTTTAATTTACTGTTCATGGCATCTTATACCTAAATAAAAACTTGGAGGAGATATATTCCGTATCCTAGGAGCCCCTGGGACTCCCTTGGTTTCTACTGATTTACATTGTATCACACAATATCACACAACAGCTACAAGAATTCTGTTTCTGGTAATGTGACTGCTGATTGTTATTCTCCCCCCCCCCCTCCAATGCAAGCTGCAGTATTTCCTCATCAAGAGAAACAATCATTCTTCTATAAAAAGGTAAAGGGACCCCTGACCATTAGGTCCAGTCGCGGATGACTCTGGGGTTGTGGCGCTCATCTCGCTTTACTGGCCAAGGGAGCCAGCGTACAACTTCCGGGTCATGTGGCCAACATGACTAAGCCGCTTCTGGCGAACCAGAGCAGCGCACGGAAACGCCGTTTACCTTCCCACCAGAGCGGTATCTATTTATCTACTTGCACTTTGATGTGCTTTCAAACTGCTAGGTTGGCAGGAGCTCACCCCATTGCGGGGATTCGAACCTCCGACCTTCTGATTGGCAAGCCCTAGGCTCTGTGGCTTAGAGCACAGTGCCACCCACATCCCTTCATTCTTCTATACTCCTTAGCAATTTTTTTGTCTCAATTTTCTTAAAGTTAGCACTGGAATTCCTGTTTACAGTGTGCTTGTATGTCTATAATCAACCACGCCATGATGGCACTGTGGTCTTTGGCCTAACCCGAAATACATAGTCAAGTTTCATATTTTAACTTCTGTACCACACAGCTGCCACTGGTAATGCCCTAACTTGTTATTTTAAGTAAAGACGACGCAAACAGTATAACACTGAATTATGTCAGATATTGTGCAGACTGCTTGTTTCCTATGGAAAGTATGATTATTCATCTTTCCTGTTTTAGGCCTGGCTGGCTACTGTGACCATGCAATACGTAGTTCAACTAATGAGTTCACCTCCTACACTGCAAATTGTGTAATTACTCTGTGAGGCTTGGGGACAATTGAATGCAAACTTTGGGCCTGCTTTTCCATTAGACTCTAATCAGCTCATGCGCAGGCAGTTCAATCCTGCTTTCTGATGTTAGGTGTGGGAAGGTGGGTGTGGAGCAGTACTCAGACTAGCCTCAGTCTAGTGCCAGCACCAGTGGTGTTATATATCCTTATGTAATAGAAGGGTACAGTTTTTGTACACAGTGGATATCCTTGCCATGCGGGCTAGTTGTACCTCTCCTCTACCTGAGATACACTGATGATATTGGGGGAGTTCATGTGTTGAAAGATGTGGAAGTGGTCACAGGGCCATACAGGCACGTCCCACCACCACCCTCTCTCCATGTCCATACATTCACACAAGGTGAGAAGGAGTTATATTTGTATAGCAATGTATGTGCAGAGAGCTTTTTTGCATGAAGATGGAGCCTGTGTGTGCTGTGCTCACTCCTCATGTTGATAAACTCTATGCGTGTACATAGGTATGAAAGCCCATTCTGAAAGGACAACATAGTGGTGGCCCTGGCAGCAACCAAAGAGCTTGCTCATGTTCCTCCATGGCCCCCTCTACATATTCTCTTCATATTTGGAGGTGATCATGATTATCCAGATTCATGGACAGGAGCAGATGGAAACACAGAGCTTTGGGAGAACATTTCAGCCTCACAGGGCACTCACCTACTGACCTTACAAGTAGCCATTCTGGAACAAAGAAATACCAAAGGAAAATTCAAGTGCAAGCAATTTATGAGAAAATTCGTATTATGAGTTTTTATCCCACTACTGTATATATACAAATATATACCAATTTATGGCAAGATTTTGGTGTTCTCAGTACACCACCTTGTTAATGGTCACCATGGGCTCAGTCACACTTTTGCTTGACTTGTATTTTGATTGTAGTGTGTACCAATGAATTCTCCAGGTTCAAGAGCTTTTCTTCTTGTTCCAGGGCTATGCCTTGCAAAAACCTGATCTAACTTATTGAATTGGATCTCATCAGGTACATGGAAAATCCAAAGAGAGATTTTATTTAGCTGAGCTTCAATTCAACAAGTAAGATAAGATTTTCACAAGGCACAGCCATGGAACAACAAGAAAATCTCTTGGACCTAGGGGAAATAATAGCTGCTCACCGCTTTCCTGGTGGATGACGGTTGCAGCCCCCAGCTCTTGGCCTCCTTACTCGCTGGCCTAGGCACACACATTTGCCAGCAGTTGGAAGGGAATACCCCTCAGCTGGCAGGATCTTTGGGGCAGTCTTCCCGCCCCAAAAGGTATTTTCAAATGGGCCAATCAGTGGTCCCTCCTGGAGGGCAGTACCTCAGTGGCTGGCTGGCCACTGGCTGCTGCCTTGTCCGGCTGGGCAGTAAGGGAATAATCGGTACACAATACGATCAAAATACAGGTCAAGCAAAAGTGTGGATGAGCCCTAAAGCTATTTTACTGTTACATAATTGCAACTGTTCTTTCCTTCCTTTCCCTCTGACTTCCCTCCTCTCACTTTCCCCTCCCTCCAAATATATTTTTAAAATAATTTATACACCGCCTATCATTTCAAGAAGCAATACCAAGATCATTCTCAAATAACAAGTATGCAACCAAAGTATAAACTATAGCTGGCTGTAATTAATATAAAGAGTGAAATACAATTATATCTAAACATTAGAACAGCCATAATTAAAATGTGTAATAAACTAGCCAAATAAAACAGCATAGCAGTTATAAAATAGTGCAATTGCAAGAAATATCTATGTGTGATGGATATATAAAATTCAGTATGACATTTCATGCATGTGATGGAAGTGAACCCTAGGCCAAATTTGATGCCATAATAAATTTGTTAGTCCTTAAAATGCCACAAGATTATTCATTGTTAAAATAATACTGATCTCAAACAGATGTAAATCCAAATTCCTTGACCAATCAACAGTATAAATGTAATCTCATTTTGTTAATCTCTCCATTTCCTACAGAGTTGTTAATAGCAAACACGTCTGCTTCAGACTACTGCTTTGGGAAGTAGGAACAGCCCAGATGTGCTGCAAGTTATGTCTCTGCAGGCTGAAGAAGAAAAGAATGCTGCAGTTAGCATTCAGAAAGTTATCTCTCCAGTAGGAACAACTTTCTGTATGAACACTTGCATTCTATACAAACTGGTAGCTTGAAAGAACACCCCCAGCCATCACACACCGGGAAAAGTTCCTGCTCACCACTAATGAGTTGATTCTCTTCCAATCATGTCTTTGAGGCTTTCAGCAGATGTCACCTCATGAATACATTGACTGCATCAGGGGTTTGCAAGCACAACTACAGCACAACTTCTGCACATGGTTTTGCTTCCAGAAAATCTAACGGTATATATACAAGGTGGTATGTGAATAGTCATGTTTTCCCCATAGAGTTGTTGTAAGTGAAGCACATTCATGAATAGCTGTCATTGCAACATGGATTTTGGAAAAAGATGCACTGTATACAGAAACTATTTCTCTATAACGTTTTTTGGGTTGTGTATAGGTAAGTTCTATACAGTATAGGTCCATTAATTTCAGTGAGAACTGAGTTGGATGCAACCTATTTTTTCTAGTTTCTCATGGTTCCAATTGTTTAAGCAAATAAATGAATATGAATAAACTATTAGACTCAAACCAGACTTATCCATGACCAAGTGTGCTATGCATAGTAATAAAATTTCCTTTTTTCTTCATTATTTAAGTCAGTATTCTGTTCTTGTTTTCACTTAGGAGAAAGGGAAGACTTGGCTCCATCATGGGCTCATGGGCTGAGCAATTTCCAGCTACTTGGCCCCACCCACTTGCCTCATAGGAAATTCAGTGGGCTCTGCTGCCTAATAGGCAGAGGTCAAAGCTCAGCACCAGAGAAGACCAAGGAGGAGGGCTCAACATGCCAAATGAATAGTCCTGGCACAATGATATTTCTGTTACAAACCTGAATGTAATTTTTAGGCTGAAAATCCCTTGTAATCCGCTTTGAGAACCTGTCAGAGCTATATAGCATAAACATCCTAAGTAAGTAAATAATCAAACTTACAAGTTTGCAGTGTCTGGTGTCTGATTTTCTTAAGATATAGATTGCAACATATACATCTGGATATTAACAATAGTATATTATGAATGATACACAGACTGATTGAGAAGGGTTGAAATAGCCAGCATTGGAGGAGGAGTGGAGCTAAGTTTGAACCCTAAACTCCCAGATTCAACTCCTAGCTACTATGACCATGTAATGTTATGCAGTGGACCTTCCGGATACAAACTTAATTCATTCCAGGGGTCCGTACGTACCCCGAAAAGTCCGCATCTAGAGGCACCACTTCTGCGCATGCGCACTACACGATAGAGCATTTCTGCGCATGCACATGCTGCGAAACCTGGAAGTATACACTTCCGGGTTTGCAACCCGTGTTACGTTACCCGAAAGTAACGTAACCCGAGGGTCCACTGTACTAGCAAAAGAACTGGGGTACATTAAAACACCCACATGGAGATAAATGCAATTACAAAACACCCACCCCACCCACTCTTCCATAGACATGTTTGTTTGTTTGTTTGTTTGTTTACTACTGTCTTTTTATCCTACCTTTCAGACAATAATTGCTTCTCAAAGTGGCCCCACATCAGTTAAAACATTAAGGCACCCCCCCCCCAAATCTGGCTTACAAACTAAAAAGGCAAGACACACAAAGAAAGTGGAGGGGAATATGTGGAGGAGGGAGATTAGTTATTCAGTACAATACAAAACGGTAAGCTGTGAGTGGGCATTTTTAACAAGTTCAGGCCAGGCTTCCCTTGCTGGTGTTCTTGTTCAAATAACAGTTGATGGCTCTTGTTTCTTTGCCTGATGCATGGGGGCCAGGGGTTGCGCACAACCCACTTAATTCTGCAGTTGCAGAGCAACAGGCACTTGCAGTTGAGTGTTTTTTCAGACAGCTGCTGTTTTTCCTGCTTACAGATGGGGCCAAGTTGGTTATCTCTTTATTTTGAAGTTTCTCCTGGAGGCAGAGGCAGCAACCACCCTGACTCAAAAATTCCAGGGTTGTTGATCAATTAAAATGTTTTACGTTGACCGACCATCTTTACACTGACAAATCTGTATTATGTGACACCCCCACCTCCGAGCTAAATTATTTTAGTGGCTTGAATTGTTTCTGGTTGATTGCTTTATATTTCATTATGCTGTTTTCATTTTCATTCTTTTAATAATGTATGGATTTTCCTCCTGAAATCTATGTGTGGGTGAAGATTAGGTTTGGATTAAAAACAACAGCAATACCCAGTATTGTCTAATTAAATACTTGGTTTTGATATTCAAAATACAGTTGATATTTTGAGAAGATTTAGTGAAAAAACATTCCCCCTCAACCATTAATCCCCACTATTGATCATTTTGAAATGTTGCCATGAGATAAGTATATAGATTGTTCATTGCAATACTATCAGCATGGAGTATGCTTTAATGCCAACCATATGGCTCATACTGTACCAATTTAGGTGGCCTCCCTCTTACCCAACTGCCACCCCAAGGCTACTGAAAAACCATCTTCTCCTGGGAGAAAGGACAGAAGAGTCTGGAGAGTTGATAGTCATCCATCTCTTAGCATTCTAGATGAAGTGTCCTCTCCAGTGCCACCACAGAGGCATTCACAGAGAACTATCATGCCCTGAAGGGAAAAACAATAGCTTGGAGAGCTGCCAATCATCCAGACAGTGGCCTCTCTCTCCATCAAAGGGTACTACACAGCTACATGAAGAGGCAACCCTTAAAAGGCAAAGGGACCCTTGACCATTAGGTCCAGTCGTGGCCAACTCTGGGGTTGCGGCGCTCATCTCGCTTTACTGGCCGAGGGAGACTGCGTACAGCTTCCGGGTCATGTGGCCAGCATGACTAAGCCGCTTCTGGCGAACCAGAGCAGCGCAAAGAAATGCTGTTTACCTTCCCGCCACCTATTTATCTACTTGCACTTTGATGTGCTTTCGAACTGCTAGGTTGGCAGGAGCAGGGACAGAGCAAGGGGAGCTCACCCCGTCGTAGGGATTCGAACCGCGACCTTCTGATCGGCAAGTCCTAGGCTCTGTGGTTTAACCCACAGCTCCACCCATGTACAATAGGCTATATTCTAGTCATGAGATTTCCACTCTCACACACACACACACACACACACACACACCTCTCCATCTTGGCAAGAAAAAGGCATGATCATAGTTCAAGAATGCATTCCAGCCAGACAAAAGCCCTTGAGGACGACATGGAGTATGACCAGTAGAGTGTGGGGCCTTGGAAGGGGAGTGTTGCCTAGAGAGTGTCTTGACCAGATAGAAAGGCTTGGAGGCCACCCCTGAGATATAATATTGATGCTTATTGTTTTAATGTTTTTTATGCAAACTGCTTTGTGAGGGTCACCTGAAAAGTGGTATATGGATATCTAAGATAAATAAATAAAAAAGAAAACCCAATTAAAAATATAGAATTTTAATTTGTGATTAATGAATTAGTTTATTGACATTTCTAGCTCTACTTGTGATGAATGTCTTGACATTAAAAATGATAAGATACTAAACTTGATATATTAATCTGTGGTTAATGAATTAGTTTATTGACATTTCTAACTCTACTTGTATTACTTTTTTCTCCTTCTCTCAAATGAGATTTTAACTGGAGACTCATAAACTTCCCACAGTGGTTTATGGCAAGTATTATCCCACCACTCCTCTTAGAATTAATATCCTGATGTGCTTCCATCTTCCGATGATAAGTTAGAACAGCTATCATTGAAATGAGAAGCTTTTATATGTATTTGAAATAAGTTTGGTTTTATTTTTGGCCTGAGCTACCAGAAAGATACCAACCTTCAGTTTTCACTGCACAAGTCTTCAAGCAATTACTGTCTGAAACATTTGAGGCTTAGATAATTAAAACATGAGAGCTCCCTACAAAGACATTTCTGTGAACTTAGGAAATGATTAATCACAGCCCAGTAAAAGAAATGAATCATATCACATAAACAAGAGACAATAACAGATTTCCCATCCCATTCATATAATGGAAGTGGACACAGTACCTTGTTTCTTTCTTATGCATGTGACACAGTACACATCATAATAGTTAACAATTCTACTATGCATCCAGTCTCATCACACACCTCCCTCAGCTGCATCTTGTCTTTGATGTACAAGCACAATTGATCTTGAGTTCCTTTTAGCTCTGTTTTAAGATTATTCTCTCATGTCTCAGTTTAATTATTTGTTGCTCTGTACATTTTCCCTTTGAACAAGTGACTCTGCTTATCTTGAATTTTGTGTGGTTCTTCTCAGGCTCCTTTATCTGATCTTTAGATACTTCTTCCCTCTTCTGGTTTCCTTCTCTGCTTCCACAACCCCTCCCTGCTCCCTGCCCCACAAAGCAATCATACATTTCTGCAACCCAACTAGTAAAATGAATAGTGACTATGACTGATCATATTACAAAAGCACTGTGTGCCATTGCATGTGTATATTCAGTTCTTAGGATTTTCCTACAGAAATTCCTATAGCTCATCATTGCCAGATTCGTATTAACAAAAACTGGGATAGTTCAGCCAGTAGAACACAATATGGGACAGCTGCAGATTCCTGCTTGCAGGGGGTTGGACTAGATGATCCTCAGGATCCCTTTCAACTCTATGATTCTATGATTGTCTATGCCTTCTCCTCTGGAGCTCCAGGTGTTTCCCCAGTCAGCTGGTTTTGTTCCTGGGGTGGGGTGGTTTATGGCTTTTTTGGTGTGGTAGCCAGGAGCTGAATTGCAGAATTGGAATTTCACTGCTTACTAGGCCAGGCAACAAATAGTTAAATGCCCAGGTAACTTTGGTCATTGGGTTGAATAAACTACAGTATTGTAAACAAATGAATAGCCTCTTTCTGTGCCCATTCATACAACAGCTGATTTTAGTTATTCCTGCTCTTAAATATAAGGCAAGCAACTAGCATTCTTTCCTTTCTGCAGCACTTAATACCATATTTTCTGTTGCAATCCTTAAAAGGAGAGGAAAAAAAGACTTAGGAAGCATGGGTAGGGAATTTCCTCATATAATTCCCACTCACGTTAGCAAAACTTAGCAGCTGAAGATGCTAAAGATAAAAGCACTAAAGACTGAGGTGTTAGATTGCAAAATCGCATTACTTGAGATGCAACATGATTTTACCATGTTTCGTTATCCAAAAGCCACAATCTAAGTGATGCTCAAAGCAACCCCCTGCCACTTTTGTTTAGGAGAACAGCACAAGACATGATGCAAATGACTCCTAAATCACTAGAACTGAATTAGATTCTCAAAGCAGTATATCAGTGCTAGTTGTGAAGGAGAGCCATCAGCAAAGAAAACAAATAGACTCTCTTCAGCATCTCACACAGGGCCATGGTAAAAAACAACAACCAAGCATAACTTCTGAAATCAGCAGGTAGGAAAACAGATCCAGCTAAGGAGAAAAGAGCTCTTTGAAAGTGCCATGAAAAATCACCTGTCTTCTAAAATTACAGCAAAACAGCAGGCTCCTGAATATGAGGCAGTTTTTTTAATGCAGATTTGGGATTTACTTTTTCTACACCTGCTGTCAATAAGCATTAGAGCGTAAACATTAGCAAACATTGATTAAGCGAATTGCCTGAATGAGACATCAGGGAGAAAGGGGGGGAGGAGTCCAATAGCTCCTGTATGTTAAAGATAAAACACATGCAACAACTAAAGGGAGGTTGGTTTTTTTAATGTTGTTAATGCACATCTATGCCAAACAATCTTTTTCTGATCACTATATTGTCTTTCAGTTGAAATTTAAAACCCAGCACCTACATATTATTATTTTATTTTATTTTATTTTATTTATTTATTTATTTATTTATTTCCCGCCCATCTGGCTGGGTTTCCCCAGCCACTCTGGGCGACTTCCAACAAAACACTAAAATACAATAACCTATTAAACATTAAAAGCTTCCCTAAACAGGGCTGCCTTTAGATGTCTTCTAAAAGTTTGGTAGTTATTTTTCTCTTTGACATGTGGTGGGAGGGCGTTCCACAGGGCAGGTGCCACTACCGAGAAGGCCCTCTGCCTGGTTCCCTGTAACTTGGCTTCTCGCAGCGAGGGAACCACCAGAAGGCCCTCAGGCAGAACTACCCAAGTGAAAAATCCCTAAAGGCCAGATAGTTTTCTTAATGTACAACACAGATCTATAGATTCTGCTTTAGTGTGTATCATGCGCAGTTGCAATGGAGGAAGATGCGTGGGTGCAGATTATTTGGCAAGATAGGCATATGGATAGAGACAACCAGTGTTCAAAATGCAATGTAGAAACTACACTACAGCCCTTTGCTATAGTTCTTCTTTAACAAGTGAAATAGTGTGGATGGGCAGGCCTGGCCCCCCCACCACCTCGACATTGAGGGAAAATATTTGAAGGGGAATCTGTGTGAATGGAAGCTCTTCTGTGACTTGGAACCCTCATGACACAGAGAGCCTCTTAGTTAAGGAAAGCTTCCTTTCAGAGACAACACTTGGGCTGTAAAAGACACCACACTATCCACGAAAGCTTTGTTGGATGGTACAACGAGGATGCAATGGAGGTACCAAAGTATGCCTTCATTACTGCATTCACTGCCACTAGGTAGACTTGATGATGAGTCCTCACTAGTGTTCAGTTGTATTTAACTGCAGTGTTCAATTGTATTTCTCCAACGGGGCCAGCAACAGTGGCCAGGGTGTGTGTTTTATGTTGATCAGGACAGTGTGAGCAATGCTGTTACCTGACTTCTCAACACTGTTGTGTCACTTCCAGTTACTGACAGAGGGGGAGCCAAAGCAGCATGGTGTGGGTGCAGTGGCAGATCCAATCCACCTACAGCCCAAGCCAATGCATGTTCATATTAAACAAGCCTTGTGGGATGCTGTGAAACTTCTTCCCAACAATATGCATATTGCAGTCTTTAAAATTCCCCATTGTTGCTGTACTACTGGTCCCACTCCTGCGCCTTGGCCAGCAGCCTGACATGCAGAAATTAAACAGGTGAAGTTTTTCATGGTACTGCTACTTATAATTTAGGAATAAAATATGTGACTACTCAACACAATCCAGTGGGGATGATATTCACATGTAGATTACACTCTCCACAAATACAAAGGTTTACTGTGCACACAGAACATTCCTGCTTCTAGTTTCCCATGCTAGATCCAGGTGTCTGCTATACTTGTAAAGTGTTTTCTTCACTGCCTCCCTGGGGCATTCCTCCCGGCTGAGGAGTGCAGGCCCTCCCTTGCTTCTCTTGCTGACCATCTGTTTAGTGGAGGCAGCAGAGGGTGATCTATGTCAGCATTGCTGTGTTTGGAGATCTCTGGAGCAAGCTATCTTTACAAAATGAATTGTGAACATGCTGGGGCTAGGATGTAGCAGCTCATTTTCTTTGAATGTGCTTTCTTATGCTTCCTTGCATTTTAACAATAGACGTAACCTTCTCTTCAAAAGGCAGGTAGGATTCTGATTCCATATGCTCCCATGAAAATATTGGGATTCAATGCAACTGTCAGATAAAGATCCTGTTTATCTACCTGCATGGTTTGTGTGTTTCGCCCAAAAAAATAGGCCAGCCTTTCCACCTAGGACAAAAACATTGATTGTTACAGTGAAACATTTCTGATTACAGATAACAGATGAGACTTAATTAGTGTGGGCAGCTGGATCTACCACTGAGATAACATGATTGGAGAAACCCTGCAATGTTCATTTAGGAAAAGCCATTAACTCCTCCTTCATCGGGCTGAAACAGCAGAATGAGATTCAAAAGGCATTTGTTACCTTTCCACTGCTGTGACTGAATCAGCAATTACACACGGTTAATACTTCAAGTTAGGGGACACAGGTGGCGCTGTGGGTTAAAGCCTCAGCGCTTAGGGCTTGCCGATCGAAAGGTCGGCGGTTCGAATCCCTGCGGCGGGGTGCGCTCCCGCTGCTCGGTCCCAGCGCCTGCCAACCTAGCAGTTCGAAAGCACCTCCGGGTGCAAGTAGATAAATAGGGACCGCTTACCAGCGGGAAGGTAAACGGCGTTTCCGTGTGCGGCTCTGGCTCGCCAGAGCAGCGATGTCACGCTGGCCACGTGACCCGGAAGTGTCTCCGGACAGCGCTGGCCCCTGGCCTCTTAAGTGAGATGGGCGCACAACCCCAGAGTCTGTCAAGACTGGCCCGTACGGGCAGGGGTACCTTTACCTTTACCTTTTAATACTTCAAGTTAGGGACTCATGACCCTAGTGCAATATATAATTTTATATGAATGATGGTTCTTGAACAATGCCTTATTGCAGCTGCCAAAGCATTCGCTGCAGGCATTGCAGCAGAACTCAAGAAGAAACATAGGAATATAGACAAAGATGTGAAATATGATGGCTGAGATCTAAAATGTTACTTTTAAGCACACCCAAGGGCTTGGATGCACCCTGTGGTATTTTTGCCCTTTTTCCCAGCAGACTCCAGCCTCCAAAGTAGTATGCCATCCAATATGAGGAGGGATGGTGTTCAAGAGACAAAAGTCCAAAACCTCTTTGGGGGCATGCAGAGCTTGTATTTGGATTTCAGCCATGAATTTCATAATATGTATGAAATCTCAACTACATGAGCCTTTTTTCAGATGTTCAAAAGGGCAAAAATGAATGTGAGCAGGATGCAGGAGACACATCATGGAGGACAGCTCTGCCCCAATCTACATGTGATCACTAAAGCATGTGCAGTGAGCCCTTCATATTCGGCTGTACACCCCTACAAAGGCTGAGTTCCCAATGGCATGAAAAGCCCTCCAGCATACAGTTGTACATTGAAAGCTTGACACACGTTCTAACAGGTTTACACAGTTTGTGTACAGACCCTGCTGCCAAAATGCTGTTCCCCTACCTATCCCTTTGAGTGTGTGAATAGAGCTAAAATTAATGACACATGGTATCTTCCACAATGGGAAAATACAAACCACATTAGTGTAAATTAGCCTTCAGGTAGCCAATGTGGTGCCCTCCCACACGTTCCTGGACTTGAGCTCCCATCAGTCTAAGTCAGCATGGTTGATGGTCAGGGATGATGGCAGCTGTACTCCCAACAAGGGCAATATGTTGCCTACCCCTGATGTAGTGACACATTCAGGTGTTGAAATCAAAATGGTAGAACACCACAATCCTTTCTGAAACCATATCCAGACTGTCACTATTTTGTGGGTTTGAGTCAACGGCAACCACCAAATTTAGGTCATGCAATTAAAGTAGATTTGGTACCCTTCTGCAGGAAACCTGCTCCCTCACCCAAATGGTTTTTTTTGATGGTAAGAAAAGTGATGGGAAAATGCACTGCAAACTGTGGGATAACAGCAATATTAGCCAATGTATTATATCCTCCATATAAACAAGTCCAAGCGAATGTTTAATGAACAGGAATGCCTCAGCACAAACAAATCAGGATGAATGCTCAATCAGGAGGTCATCTGGAAGAGTCATGAAATTCCCTCTTCCACTGCTGCACCATCCAGAAACCTGTCTTATCTTTAAGTCAATGTTCTGATATATTTCAGTGAAGTATGAACCAGTTATCAGAGTGCTGAGGCAGCAGTTTCAAAGCTAACAGGAAGCCCGAGCCAAATGCCTCTGTTTTAGGTTAGTAAAAAGGAGCATGTCAAAGGTCTTTTCCACTTTAAAGTAGAACAGTGCAATTGAATGAAAGAGACAGATTTTCTTTCTGCTGCTGTTACTGATGTGTGTGGAAGAAAATGCCTTGTTTGATGGTGTGCTCTGAAGGACGACCAACTGTTTAAGTCCACCCTAGTCTCCATTTCAAAAAGTGTAATGAGAAGATGGTGTATTCTTTCTTCTTCAAACATTCATTTCATTTTATAGTTCTATATTTAAGAAAAGGACCCTTTTTTCCAACAAAGTTAAATGGCTCCATTTTCAAATAGTCTCTAAAATTAGGAAACATCTATATATGGGGGACGACTCTTAAGGTCAGCTTTTCAAAGAACCAGGAAATCTGCTCTCCTAATGTTAAAGTATCAAGTGGATACCTAGATTATTTGAAACCAGATTCCTGGTGCAAGAGAACCAGAAGACAAAATACTTTTGTTTTTTGAGTAATATCACTGCTTTGGCACTGATAATAGAAATATTGGTTGGCCTATATGTTATTCTAAAGCAGCAATGCAGCAGCAAGCAAAGGCTATAGCAGCCAAGTCAGCTGCTTGTGGCTGGAAAGCCAAACAGGATGTGTGTGACTGTTGCCATGGAAACAAAGGGGCAGTCCATTCTGTACTGAGCACCGGATGTTAGCTCAGTGTGTGTGTCATATGACCTGTACAGGATGTACATGGGTGGAGTTTGGAGTTTCTCTCTGTTTGTTGATGAGAGCAGACATGTTTTCTCTATATGACTGCTGAAGACAGGAATAAAACATGTAGATACATTTCTGTCTGTGTCTGATTCCCCTCCCTGGGGATATGCTGGAGAGCAGGGAGGAGGAGAAGCAGTTTGGTGTGTTTTTCTCACAGCCTGAGGAAAATCGCCGGAACGGACCTCGTGTGTTTTTCCTCCGGGAGTCGCCGGAGGGAGGTCGAAAGAATTCAGCCGGTGCCTGGAGAGATAGGCACATACCTCTGACCGAGCCTGAATACTGACATTGGTAGCAGTTGACGGTTGCTACGATCCATGGGAGTCTGCATCAAGGAGACTGTATTCATCCCTCTCCATGGAAGCCTGAGATGGATGCTGATTCTCTGCAGCTAGAAGCTGACCAGAAGAAGCTGAAAGCCAAGCTACGGAGCCCAGGTATGAGATTTTCGGGCTTAAGAGTGTGAATGCAGATGGATTAATTCTCTGCTTCATGGGAGCAACGTTTGGGAAAAACAGCTCCGAGAGAGAAGAGTCTGCATTCCAAACATTCCTGTGGTTTTTCCTGTCCAAGGAAAGGAATGTGGTTGCTTAGCAACGCAGATAAGGGCTGGAAGTCAGGCTATGCCCAGAGTGGCAAAAACAGCTTGTGTTTTGACTAGGTCCTTACAAAGGGACTTTCCAAGCGGCCAGTGTTATAGCTGCCAGGTGCACAGAGTGTAAACAAGCCAGCTATTGGATTTTAGAGGCTTGTGTTTGAGAGTCAATGCAAGGACTCAAAATGGATGTCAAGAAGGGAAGCCTGCCTTCTCCACCCCTCTTGACCAGTGACAATTATGCATCTTGGTCTATAAAGATGAAGGCCTTGCTGCAGAATCAGAGACTGTTTGGGGTGATTGAGAACCCCATCCCTGCAGCACCAACGCGTCCTTGGGAGTCACAGGATGTGAAGGCCAGAACCGCTATAATTCTGTGCGTGTCAGATTCTCAGCTTATTCATATACAAGATTTAGAGCACGCGAAAGATGTTTGGGACACGCTGAGAAGGACACATCAGAGAGATGCAGGTTCTTCAGCGTTGCTGTATTTTGAAAAGCTGACTAACCTGAGGCTTGCGCCTGATGGAGATGTTCAAGCGCACCTGACGGAAATGAAATTTCTGCGTCAGCAGATGGTGGAACGCAATTTCCGTCTGGAGGAGGAAGTGTTTTGCTTCATGGTGATAAACAGCCTGAATCGGACTTACAAAACGGTTGCCAGTCAGCTGGGGTCTCTCCCAGCAGCTGATCTAACGGCGGACAGGGTCTTTGCCGTGGTCCTGAACGAACATGACAGACTTGCCGCCCTGGAAGTCAAGGACAGGGGGAGACAAGAACGGAGTTCAGACACCCCCACTGCTGTAGCTACTGGAGGAGACGCCGTAGCTTTGAACGTTGTCCGATGCCACAATTGTGGACAGACTGGGCATCTTCAGCGGTACTGCAGGAAGCCACGTCAGAACAAAGGAGCCAAGGGAAGCTCCACGAAGTCTGAGGCGTCAGGCAGAAGTCATGCCAAGTCACAGGCGAAGCCTGCAAAGGCTTTGATGTCCCTAAAAGCCACACCACAAGTGGGGAATTCTTTCATTTTAGACACGGGAGCGACGGTTCACATGACCCATCGTAGGGATTTGTTTTCGTCGTTTAAGAAGCAAAGCTTCGTTGTACAACAAGCCAACGGTCGAGAGCTGGAAGCCACCGGAATTGGGACTGTGTATCTTAAAAGTCTGAACTTGACTATAAACGATGTTTATTTGGTTCCAGAGTTGAAGTACAATCTGCTCAGCGTTTCGCAGATTGCCAAGAAGGGACTAAAACTGTCCTATGATGATCAACACTGCGAGATCTACAAAGATGGAGAGTTGTATCTTTCTGCCAAAGAGAAAGATGGACTGTATTTGTTGACTTTTGATCAAAGTGATTACATGGAATGTAATTCTTGTGATTCTAACATGATTTCTTTTGCAGGTGTAGCCAAGAAGAACACCAAGCAGGTCACCTCGAGGGTCGACAAGGCATTTCAGCGGGTGTATGCTGATGTGATTGGTCCTCTAGCACCTTCTAGAGGCAATGCAAAGTATTACCTAATATGTGTTGATTCTTTCACAGGTTTTGTCTGGATTTATCTTTTGGAGAGACCGAAAGAAGCCTTAGAAAGGTTTAAAGAGTTTTGTGACAAGGTTAAAAATATGCATGATGCTGACATAGATTGTCTTTGCACAGATGAGAAGCCAATTTTTCTCTTACAGGATTTCCAGAGGTTCCTGAAGAAGAAAGGGATAAGACACAAAATTGCAGCTTCCGAAGAAGCTTGGAACAGATGTGTCTGTGTTAGAGTGAACAAAGAATTGCAAAAGGGAATGCATGCGCAATTGCTTAGTTCACATCTGCCACATGAGTACTGGGCTGAGTCACTAATGTCATATTGTTACACGTGGTTGAGAAAGGTTTCAAAAGACTTGGGATGTTCTCCTTTTGAGAAACTGTTCCACAGAAAACCTTCTGTTGC